>NC_142033.1:15079288-15825538 GCF_982192425.1 Myodes glareolus | reverse complement strand
GTTGCTCCTACCCCCCCCCCCACACACACACAATGCCTGGACTGATAGGGAACATGAATCTTGTTAGAAATTCAAACAAACAAGAAATAAAATATAAATAAATACCATCCAAAGGAGCCCTCTGCGGTTCTCTAGTTCAGAAGTGATTATGAGCGCAATCAAGGCCATGAAATGAGAGCCAAGGCTGCCTGAAATGGGAATGAGCTCTCTATCTCTTTGATAGCTTGAAGCTTCATCTTGGCAAGAATATTATAAAGGAGGCTCTCAATCTAGAAGCCAACCAATGAAAGTCCTTCCAACTCCAAGGTTCTGTGCATCCTTCAAAACCAACCAGGGATTAAATACCTAAACTAAGACATCCAAGTAAACATTTTTAGATGACAGCTTTAGGGAGGCAGCCATAGAGAGACTGCCAGGAGTACATCAGCGGGGATCTGCATCCCTGAATTCCTGATCCGGTGATGATGTTTACGTCAGCAGAATTTCTGGAGTTGAGGATGAGGATGGGGAATCTCATGCAGCTCTGACGAAGAGCTGTCCTCCCAGGGTCTCTCCCATATAGATGCATCAGTAGTGTACAACATACCCTCTTCTGAGGATATCAGATTGAATTAGGGCTTATCCTAACAGTCTCGTTCTAATTCAGTCGTCTCTCTAAATGCTTCATCTCCAAAGTCAGTCTTAATTCTGAGGTACTGAGATGTAAAGCTTCAGTGTGTGAATTGTTAGGAAACAATTTGGTTCATAGTAATAATATCCACATTTGTTCTTTTCCCTGCTGGGAGAAAGCTTTGCTAATTGGAGCAGAGACAATGTGGAGCTCTTTGTGCAGAGACTGTGAGAGGGGCAGATTGAGGCATGAAACAGTGGCAGCAACAGGAGGAGCGGGAACGAGCAGACAGCAGAAGGATACTACCCAGCTCACCAGGTTGCTAAAAATCATTTCCTTCAGAAGGAATGGTTTCTGCTTTAATTGTAGAAAAAAGTGAAATGTGAGAATATCACCCTCATGCGTAAATGTGCATAAAATATGCAAGGAGAAGCTCCTCTTGCTAGGACAAGTTTAGACTCAGGAGCAGAATATCAGCTGTGAGGCCGTAAGTCTGAAAATTGAAAAACACTGAAAAGTATAAAAGAAAATCCATTTAAATTTTATTATAATATACTTTGGCCATGTTTCCCCTCTTCCAATTCCTCTCAGCTTCTACCTACCACCCTATGCACCCAAATTCATGTTATTCATGCCCTCTCTCCCCCCATCTCTCTTACACATACACATACACACAAACACAAGAATAAAAATGAAAAGCACAATAAAAAATGAAAATCAAAACAAACAAAAAAGTAAGACAAAAATACCAAAACAAAATGAAGCAAAAAGCTTACAGAACAAACAAATGACAGTAAACCCATGCAGTTCATTTTGTGTTGGCCAACTACTGCTGGGCAGAGACCAACCTGGAGTGAGGTTGAGACAATCAGTAAAACTCCACTGGAGGAAACTGGTTTTCCTTTTGCTAGCAGGTATCAACTGTAAACAGCTTTCTGATTGGGGCTGCGGGCCTGTGTCCACTTCCTCTTGTCAGTCTTTGGAACCCATGAGGCATGAACTGTACAGTTCTCGTCCATGCTGCCACAGTCTCTGTGAGTTCCTATGTGTCTACTAGAAGCCTCACTCCTACTGATGAGGAGAGGTAAAGAGCCACATGGCAGAACATAGGTTAATAGATTAATAGAAATTGGTTAATTTAAGTGATAAGAGTGAGTTGGAAAGAAGCCTAAGATAAGAACAAACTTTCATAATTAATAAGAAATCCCCATGTCATTATTTAGGAGTTGGTGGTCCAAAGAAAAGTCTGGCAATAAAGTCCAACTATATGTAGTACTGAATGTATGAAATGTATATTAATACAGAGCCTGAGAAAGCTGGGGGGAAAAGTTCTGAACACCAAACTAGGCACAGCTTCATTGTAAGCATAGTCTCTTAGGCAGGCCAGTACTCCCAGCATACAAAGGCATGGTTCTTTTAAGAGGCTCTGCTGTGTAGCCAAGCCCTTGAATAGCTGACTCAGCTCCCTACTCAGCACTAGATATAAACACTTACTGCAACGCTGACACAGCAACTTCACAGCTAGGATGGCTAGGTGCAGCTGGGATGGTTAGACATGGCTCCAACTGATATCTGTGGATCCACAGTGGGAGGAGTCAGATCAACACACTAAGCAGAACCATGGCAGATGGCCTGGCTATTTAAGGCTTAGCTTACATAGAGAGGTTACCAGTGCACAGTAAACCCAAGTCCAGACTGGAAAAAGAACTCTGAACAGGTACCGTATGCTTGGAAAGATACTTTGGTGCTAAAGAAAGGAAAGAAAATGGGTATAGACAGTCATAGAAAAAATAAAATAACTTAAAAATAAAGTTATTAAAGAAAAATACATGTATGTATATACATACATACATACATATTTACATACACATACAGGGCATCTTGATCCTGTATAGTACTTTATTAACTTTACATTTTTAAACATTAATGAACAAAAAACAAACACTTCTAAGAGACACTGGACTGTCGAAAAAAACTACTGAATTAAACCAGCCTATACATTTTAAGGATGTCTTAACTTTAAAATGGAATTCAGAAAATGTGTTATATTGGGGGAGAGGTTATGCCTTTGTTTCCACACTAAACAAAAAGCTATGAATTTATGGACTACTTCAAAATTAATAAAGACCAGATTTGATCAAGGGAGACCTCCTGAAAATCTTAGCTGTAAACATGAAAGAAGAAACCAAGAGAAACCGTAGGACAGGTGATGTTTAAACTGATCCCTCTACATATAAACAGCTATGAGACTGGATGAGACATAATATATCTTGTTAGCTACAGAGTCTTCATGACTTCTTATACATGCCATCCTTTCATATGGCATGGATGGAGATTTACATTACAGTTTGGTTATACATTCCAAATTGACAGATGCTTTTTATCTGTTCAAACATAGAACAGAAAATCATCTTTAGCTTATTTGTGCATACTACACATTCCATACTTGTGTTAATGAAGGTATGTATGTTATCTTTTAAAGTGTGTGCGTTTAGGGGGGAAAAGAAAAAACACTGATGAAAACAAGTAGCCCCCATGATTCAGTCTCTCAGAATACCTTCATTGTTGTTTCCTCAAAAATCTTCATTCAGAATAACTTCAAAGCAGTTATTTGAGATGATTCAGCCTCACAGGCTACTCCAGCCAGGACTGCACTTTCCCGTTACACAGATAACACAGCTAGCTCTCCCAGGACTTGACCATTATTCCAGTTTTTGCAGGGTCCCTTAACGATGCCGTCACCTCCAGACAACAGCAAGCAATTGTAAGAACAAGAGTCCCACATTCCCAAGAGGTGGGGTAGGAGGGATTTGGTCATTCTGTGAGTTATGGATGTTTATCATCATTTACAGAGGTTAGGTGTAAGTTGTTATTGGTCATGGACAGGGAGGAAACCAAAGGAAGTTAGATGCAGTAATCTCTTTCTGAAAATAAAAAAGAAGGGAAAGGATAAAAGAGGAATGATAGGATAAAAGGGTAGACTATTGAATATAATTTTAAAGAAAAAGCTCTTTACTTTCCCATTACACAGAGACTGGACAACAAATGATACTGCTGTACTCTGTCCTTAATTGGAAGCCAAGATGGTAGATCATAGGCTCTGAAATGAGTTTTGCATAAATGTAGAATCTCAGGGATAAAATTGTTGTGTGTAATGACATGCTCGTGGGGGGAGACTCCTGCAGTCTATCCTTGATTGGAAGCCAAGATGATAGATTATAGACTCTGAAGTCACCCATGCTGATTACGTGAGATGACATGCAAAAATCTGAGACTACAGAGAAACCAACAGACAGACAGCCTGAAGGACATCAAGAAATCTGTGCCAACTTATAGTAAAAAAATATATATATATCTCATAAAAGGGAAAGAATATTGCAAGAAAAATGAAAAGTACACAAATTGTTTAGAACAATGAAAGATGTTTGACAATTCATAGAATCCCAGCAGCATCTCCAGGCTCGATGAGAAGCTAACCTAGAACAGGACTTTTCAAGAAACCTAGAGCAGCTACCTTGACTAGAATTATACATAAACAATAAACATTATAATCTGAATTACTCAAGTAATTGAAGACAAGAAAGCAATTGTACGTCTCAATGAATAAGTACATCTCAACTGTGGAAGGGGAATTAGAGATATTTAATTCAATGTTACAATATAAAAGCCAACTCATAAACTTTTACCTCAAACTGAAGGTATAGCCCCTATCTTCAAGACAACCACAACTGTGTAAAGTGGATGTAAAAGAATTCAGAGGGATAGTGACTGATGAGGCATTGTTTCAAGTATGTGGATTCAGCGATTATTTTCACATACACACAAATTAAACTCCCATTTTTCTTCCTTCAAAGAGACTGCTTTCCAAAGTGAGCTCTTGTTGCTATAAATACACACTGACAAGCTGCATACAGAAAGCCTTGGAAAATAGGTCAGAATAACAGAAAGCACACATTCCAAAACACACAGAAGACAATCATACAGCCAGATGTGGCAATGCACCCTTATACTCTCAGCATTTGGGGGTGAAAGCAAGAGGATATGGAGTACAAGACCAGTCTGGGCTACATGAAACTCTTGCCTCCAAAAAATTACTAATAAGTATGTGCTTATTACATACTATTTTGTTCCTTAACTTTTGAAATAGTGTCATCTCCCTTTAAGATCAAAACGGGGTGCACTTTAAAAAAAAGTGAAGCACAATACCTTGATACTCTGCTTAGTCATTCAGAAATCTCCTAGTCTGGGGCTGTGACGGGAATAGCATCACTTTGCACTGGGGAACAGTGACTTAAAACCAAGGGATTGGGCAAAGAATGCTGCTATCGCCTCCCCTCCCTTCTGGCCTTAGCATGGAAGCCAGGGAAGGCGAAAGCAAAATGACCTGGAAAGAGCTCACTGCAAGGAGGAGAGGCTGCCCTGGATTTGGCAATCTGTCACCCAGGTATTTACTGCCTGCTGAGCTCAGCTAGACTGCCTCTGACAGATCTCTTCCGTTCATAGTTGGAGAGCTCATAAACATGGGTATTCATTGGGTTTGGATTACTTTTTAAGAATTAAAAATAAGATGCTAATTAAGAACATGAAAATTGTGTGATTGAGGGGAATACCCGGGGGCTATAAATACTTCATTTAAAAAAAATTAGATGAGAAATGTTTACAGTGAAATAATTAGATTTGAACAGCCCCTGTGACCCGCCCCCTTGAAGCAGAGAGCCAATGAGTCAAGGCAGCTGTCCCATAGTAATCAGCCTTTGCCAAGGCTACATTGTATTTTTCTGCGATCAAGAAAAATTAATCTATAGGTGATATTTTTCAGAAATGCGTAATTCCTAAAGGAAGTAACAAAACTGGGGAACACAAGGCTGTCAACTTCTCTTTCTTTTCTGTATCTAAACTTGGCTTCCCTGCTCTGGTTTTCACTGACAGCATAAATACTTCCTTGACCATTTCAAGACAATTCGTATAGTTTACTACTCTATCCCTGTTGGTTAATTTCCCTTTAGCTCATAGTTTTCTCCTCCTCTTACTTTTATGTGACATTCGGATTTGGGAGAAGGTTACCCAGAATCCCAGTATCAGCTGGTGAATAGGAAGAGTAGATTGGGTCCCTGCATATTCTGTGCTTTAATAAACAAACAAACAAACAAATAAATAATTACATTCTGATACTTGTTAAGATGGTGAAGAAAACTTCATTCAAGAATAGCCTAATATAGATTTACAGTAAGGAAAGAGAGACTGGGCTCAATTCCAAATCCAGAAGGCTAAGTGGGGACTTCTAGGAGGGAAGTGAGGTAACTATTTAATGGGAATGACTAAGAGAGGGTACTAGGAGTGGGGATTCTTGATAAACAACCATAACCCCATTCTTAGGGAAGACAGGCCAAAGGTTTATAAACGAACGGTGGGAAACGGATCATTTATCAATAATGATGAATTATGAAAGACAGAAACAGCTTGCTTAGCAGGAGTCTGTGCTGAGATTAGCCCAGACTGACCCCAGGTACAATGAATGTCAAAGTCAAGATAGCATAGAAAAGAGAGCTCAAATGAGCCTGACTAAGTTTTGTCTGAAGGAGCATCTTTGTTTGTCTTTGACCAATTCCACTCATGCTCATCCTGACAGGCTGGGCAACTCAGTCACCACTTGGTGTATGCTCTTTCTTGGGTCTCGTAGCTCACCATGTCCTCAGCTTCTCAGCTTGACCTACTCCTTGTGGGTCTCTCATCACCTTGCTGAGGTCTTTTCTGGTCAGCTGTGTCCATGTCTTCTCTAGCGGTACAAGGACTCTAACTTGCATTCCACATTATATTGAGGTGCCTGGAGGAAGGCTCCAATACCACGTCCCTAGAAAATTCTCACAGCTATGGCTACTCTACTACCTGGAAGCCTGGGCTTCAAGATTGGCATTCTTTATATCACATTTTTTAAAAAAACCAACTAGAAGCTATCTCCTTGATTCTTCAAGGTCACTCACGTCCCTCAGAGGGAAAAGGCACTTGCTGCAAGCATCATACCTAATGATCTGAGTTTGAACCCTGGAACCCATTTTCTAGAAAAAAAGTACCAAATCCTGCAAGTTGTCCTCTAACCTTGTTGTGTGCCCAGACTTTTCCTGGAGAGACACAATACATACATCCACACCCCAGATAAGAAGCCCATGACAGACTAATTTACAGATGCCTCCAAGGTCAAGCATAGTGAGCCAGTGAGTTGTATTGGTGTTACTTACAAGAATATGGGTGAGGAGTTATGTACAGACTCAGAAATCACCAAAGCTCAACCCAGTATGGGTGACAACTCACAAAAGCTGGGAACCTGGAGCACCTTTCAAAGCCTTCAGGCATCTCAGTAAGTTGGAAAGCATCCGTTCTAAGGGACTTGGTTGACCTACACCTTTTCCTGGTGGTTCATCCAGTCTCTGCTTCCTCTGGGAAATTGGTTGGGTGTCAGAGTCATCTTCACAGTTTGTTTGTCTGAGAATCAACTGTCTTTTTTGCTAACTCTAGGAGGGAAGGACCTAGTTAGTCTGGTCAGTTTCAGGGACTCCCTGAGGCTATTTTGAGTTGTTTTAAGGAGTTTCCATGAGAAATGGATTATTTTACTCTCCGAGGAAATTGTTACACAACCAACCTTCACAACGGTGCCATAATACACACATCTGAATGCATACATACATGCATAAATGTACAACAAAAGTCTTCTGTAAATTTCTAAGGGTTTACACTCCTCTGGAGAGATGGTGAGGAAATCAAGCCTAGAAAACCTGCCAAACTACCTCATATCTGAAGAGCATAGCCCAGAAAGTTCATGATGTAAGTGGAGTGAAGAGAAGAAAGAATGGCCCATGGGGATAATATTCTCTTTTTCTTTTCTTCTCCACCTCCCACCAATTGACAGCATTACCATCTAGACTGGCAGATCTCCCACATGTATAGATTGTTCTGGGTAAATTCTGCTGTCTTCATTTTTTATAGATGGGCATATAATGTTACTTCATTCTGAAAGCAGGAATTGCTTTCCTGGGATGAGTTTCTATAACTCATGTTAGTCTTTGGCTGATGAACAAGCTCTGCTGTCAAGAAGTACAAACAAGAAGTGCCAAGACTTCAGGGTATTTTGAACTCTGTTTTAGTTCTGTCCATAACCAGTGGATGATCCTGCCCAGGTTATTTTCCCTCTACCAACCTTAATGACTCCAGCTGCCAGCTGATAGAGATCTGACTATAGAAGCTGTTTCTTGTTGAGACTCTTGAGGACTTCATTGCTGGAAGCTGGGCTCCCAGGCTGAGCATGTGGGCGCATCTGGGCATGTTCAGTCAACTTCTGTGGCAGGCAGCCTGTTGGCCACTGCAAGAGAACACAGGTGCTTCTTGGGAAAACCCAACCCTGGAGAAGAGAAAGCCTGACTCCCAGGGCAGCCAAATCTCAGCTGACACAAAGATCAGGCATTTGAATGTGTGACATTGTTTATTGTCCTTCTTTGCCTCCTGATCTCAAATCTGAGTCCAATTGAGAGTAGAGTAATTTTTTAAATTAGCTTAGTTAAATTTAAGTTTAATTATTAAAACATAAAAGAGTGGGTTCATTAGAGAAACCTTTTAAACGTATGAAGTCAAACTATTTTGTGGCCCTCCTGACAAATGATGACAAAAAGGAAAGTGAGCATTTCTTCATTTTCCCACATTTGAAGCAGAACTTTGGCCCCAAGTGTCCTCCAAAGTCTTTGCACTTGCTAATAAAGACACAGTTGCACAGAGATCGATATGTCCTCAGAGGAGGAGTTGCACCAAGTAAGATCAGATAATGTCATAAAAATGGCCCTCAGGAGTAGGAAATAATTGACCTTGACACATTGGTTCTCAAGAGTTCTGATGAGGCTCCCTTAACACCTGAAAGGCTGGCAGGGACTGGTGTATGAGTGCACACATGAACAGTGCACACATTTTACTTTTGATGGCATGACATGCCCTCCTCCTTCTTCTAAATCCTAATTCTACTTTGGAAAAATCGCCCCCTTTCTATTCACAGTCTTTGTAGTTTGGATGCTGTCAACCCATTTCTAGGGAAGATAAAAGCCCTAGAAAAACCCATTTTGATACATTCCGTTTCCTTTGACCACAACAATTGTGGTTTGAGTGACACAAGACAAAAGTCAGGACATGGTATAAAACAAGAGGATTTTTCCAGAGTCTTAAATAAAAGTTACAGTCTCTGCACTGGGATGGCCAACAAGAAAAAAAAAGGAAAACCTTCAGTTGACAAAGTCACGCATAACAAAGATGAAGAACAGGAGAAGAAAGGGAAGGAATGAGGAGAAGGAGGAGATGGGAGACAGGAGAGAAGGAGGAAAGAACAGAGGTTTGAGTGATGAAGAAAAAAATATATGAGGACAACTAGTAAAGAAAGAAGTAAAGCCATTTTGAAAACTATGTAAAACAGAGCTAATAAGGCAAAATTCTGCAGTGCACACATCCTCCCAGTAAGGTACTCGGGTGAAGGCTCTCCAGGTTCTGTCTATGGAAGTGAACCTGGTTAGTTTCTTACTCTTGGCTACTACTACTGAAGATCCGACAAAGAAGCTTCATCATAAGAAAGATACTGTCTATCCAGTAGAAAGTATTATCCAAAGGTTACAGTGTGAAGCTCTGTAGTATAATACTATTTTAACTAGGTAAAGATGTGTTACGCTTGTGTATGTTGTGGAATATTATTTTATCTATGTAAAGGTTCATTACATTTGTTTATGCTGAATTTCTTTAACTATGTACAGATGTGTTACATTTGTTTTATCTTGCCTGCCTAAGGCACCTGATTGGTCTAATAAAAAGCTTAATTGTCAATAGCTAGGCAGTAGAGGGACAGGAGGAACTGGTGGGCAAAGAAAATAAATAGGAGGAGGAGTCAAGGCTTGGGAGGAGAAGAGAGAATAAGGGAGAAAGAGAGGAAGATACCCAGGGCCAGGCAGCCAGGCAGTTACCAGAAAGACAGACAGACATGTAGGAAGCAGTGAAAGTAGGACATACAGAATGAAAGAAAAGGTCAAAGCTCCCAGGCAAAGCATAGATGAAGATAAACAGATTAAATTAAGTCATAAGAACTAGTAGGACAACTGTAAAAGAAGGTTGAGTGTCCATAATTAATACTAAGTCTCCATGCCTTGATTTGGGAGCTGACTGTAGGTCCAGGAAAGCCTGCTACTGAGTCCTGTTAGATATTAACCAGTCTTTTCTCCAACTAGCAAGTTTACCTTAGTGTGCTTTTATTAAGTTGCCTATAAATTCCTAGCTTCTCAAGGGATTATTGAAAGTTCTCCTGCATTTTGAGTTTTCTCATTAATTGATGAAGGAAATAAAATCTTTGAAGTGGTTTCAGTTTGCATTTCTCTAACAGTAATTGTTTCTTTTAAATTATGCTTTAAAATAAGAGATAAAGATTAAAAAGGAAACATGGCAGAACTCTTGTTTCTTCATTTCATACTTGGATCACAGTAGTACTACTGTGGCATCCTTTGAGCTCATTTCAAATTCTTCACAAGTCCTTGTGAGTTAGATTCCTCTGTTTTGCCCTCATAACAATGATGGTATCGTGGTGAGTATAGAGCTGAAGAAAGAGGAAGACCTTGATTATAACCCAGTAGGGCTGAGGAAATGAGGAACTGCCAGGTCAAATGGAAAGGTTTTTCCTCTTCACCCCCAAACCACAGATACTGTGCACTCTCACTCCCCACGCACCATCAGAATTACAAAAAAAAAAAATCTCTAAAAAGAAGTCTTTGTGGACCATTAGCTTTAGCCGGTGAAAAGGGGATGGAGTGGCTAAGAAAGCTTATATATCAAAAGATGGAATGCTATCAGACATTGTCACTCTATTGTGAGCCCTCATCTCATGGGTCACATGATAATAATAGTTGCCTTTCTCTCCCTGGAGTTGGAGAACCATGAGGCAGGCGGCACAGTCCTGGATGGTTGCTGCTTTGATAGAAAGCCGAAGGTTCAGTTTCTGCCCTGGGTTAGCCTGTATTCCTGGGGATGTTGAGGTGAGAAAAGCATGACTATCTCCATGTTTGTTTAGCATGAAGCACTCACAAGAAAGCTACTGTAGAAATTTTCAATATTTTACCAAAGGAAACTACCGGAAGGTTCACATGGACCTCAGAGAAAGTACTTGGTTCTTCTGGGTACTCACAGAAAAGTAGAGGGGATACAGCAGCCAGGGGAAGTTAACCCCTCTCTAGTAATGGACTTGTAATGGTGTTACTAAATTCCTCAGCTTCCTCTTTGATCTGGCCATAGTAAGTCCTGTGAAGGTGGACTTGGAAACAGTGCAGGGTAAGAAAATCCATGGGCCTTGACTGAAATTTCATTTAAGGAGAAGGGAAAGGCAGACCAATATAAACTTCAAAGGGAAAATTATGATCTAAAACTGTTGATCTAAAACTCATCTTTTATGAACAGAATATGTCATAATTAGGGACACAAACATAGGTGTGTCTACAATGTCAAAATTTATTGAACAATAATAATTTACACTGAGCCAGCAACCACTGCAGAAGTAGGAACAGGGAACGACCACTGAGGGAGCAGGCCCAAGCCAGAGACATCTGCAGGACCCAGCCCAAGCCAAGAAACTTTGCAGTAGTAGGCCCAAGCCAGGGACATCTGTGAGAACAGGCCTGAGCCAGCAACCTCTTCTGGAGCAGACCCAAGGAAGCAGCCTCA
Organism: Myodes glareolus; assembly: GCF_982192425.1. Lineage (NCBI taxonomy): Eukaryota > Metazoa > Chordata > Mammalia > Rodentia > Cricetidae > Myodes > Myodes glareolus. The sequence continues at coordinate 15,814,203 of NC_142033.1, read as the reverse complement.
GTGAAAGTAGCCCCAAGCAAGCAACTTCTCTAGGAGCAGGCACGAATGATCTCTGAGATTGCAGAGCAACACACCAGGAGCACTGAGCGACTTCCAGGAACACCAAGTGACCATCAGGTGAGTAGAACTATAGCCCTGACTGCACCATGAGGAGCAACCATTTGAGCCTTGGATCCACTGACGCCTGGAAGATTGATCACCAGAGACAAAGCCCCAACTACAACAATAAGTGGCAAAGATGGATAGACAAGGTAAGAACACAGCCAACACCACAAAGAGCAACACAATGCCAACAAAAACTAGTCGCTATACAACAGTAAGACTTGAACATTCAAATATAGATGAAGTACAAGAAAATGACCTAAAAATAACTTTCAGAGAATGTTTGAGACCCTTAAAGAGGAAATAAAAAATTTCCTCAAAGAAATGGAGAAAAAGACAAACAAAAATTGCAAAAAACAACAAAGCCCTTCAAGAAAACCAAGAAAAAGCAATCAAACAGAAGAAAAAAATTCAAGACTTGAAATCCAAATAGAGACTATCAAAAAAGCACAAACCAAGGACATTCTGGAAATGGAAAATATGAAAAAATGATCAGAAAATGATCAGAAATCACAAATGTAAATAAAAACAACAGAATACAAGAAATGGAAGAGAGAATCTCAAGTGCTGAATATACAATAGAGGAAAAAGACTCATTGGCCAAAGAAAACTATAATCTAACAAAAGCTTAACACAAAATATTTAGGAAATATGGGATACAATGGAAAGAACAAACTTAAGATTAATAGCGATAGAAGGAGATGAAGTCCAACTCAAAAGCACAGAAATATATTCAACAAAATCATAGAAGAAAACTTTCCCAACCTAGAGAAAGATATGAATATGAAGATACAAGAAGCTTACAGGAAACGAAACAGACCAGATAAAAAAAAAACAAAACAAAACAAAAAAAAACCTCTCTTCGCCACATAACAATCAGCACACTAAACTTACAGAATAAAGAAAGAATACTAAGAGCTGCAAGAGAAAAAGACGAAGTAACACATAAAGGCAGAACTATCAGAATTACACCTGACTTCTCAATGGAATCAATGAAAGCCAGAAGGTCCTGGTCAAGCATAATACATACATTGAAAGACCACGGATGCCAGCCAAGACTACTATACCCAGAAAAACTTTCAGTCATCATAGACAGACAAAACAAGATATTCCATGACAGAACCAAATTTAACCAACATCTAGCCACAAGCCCAGCCCTACACAAAGTACTAGAAGGAAAAATCCAACCCAAGGAAGACGGCTACATCCACAAAAATACTGACAACAGATGATCTCACAGCAGCAAATCCCAAAGAAGGGAAAAACACACACAAGAACATCACTGAAACTAGAAACTAAAATAACAAGAGTTAGCAATCACTGGTCATTAATATCACTTAATATAAATGGACCCAACTCACCTATAAAAAGACACAAGCTAACAGATTGGATATAAAAACAGAATCCATCCTTCTGCTGCATACAAGAAACACACCTCAACCTTAAAACAGACATCACCTCAGAGTAAAGTGTTGGAAAAATTTATTCCAATCAAATGGACCTAAGAAACAAGCTGGTGTAGCTATCCTAATATCTAACAAAATAGACTTCAAACTAAAATCATTCAAAAGAGACAAAAAAGGACATTTCATTTTAGTCACAAGAAAAATCTATCAAGAGGAATTCTCAATACTGAATGCCTATGCCCCAAATACAAGGACACCCTCATATGTAAAAGAAATATAACTAAAGCTTAAGTCACGCATTAAACATTACACACTAATAGTGGGAGAATTCAACACCCCACTCTTACCACTAGACAGATCTGTCAGCCAGACAATTAAGAGAAATAAGGGAACTAACAGATGTTATGAATCAAATGGAATTAACAGACATCTAAAGAACATTCCATCAAAAGATAAAAGAATATAACTTCTTCTCAGCACCTCATGGAACCTTCTCAAAAATTGAGCACATACTAGGTAACAAAACAAACCTCTACAGGTACAAAAAAAATTGAATAACCCCATGTATCTTATCAGATCACTATGACTTAAAACTAAAATCCAACAGTGACACTAATTCCAGAAAGCCCACAAATGCATGGGAATTAAACAATGCTCATCTGAAGCACCAATGGGTCAAGGAAGAACTAAAGGAAGAAATTAAAGACTTCCTAAAATTCAATGAAAATGACCACACAACATACCCAAATTTATGGGACACAATGAAAGCAGTAGAGGAAAGTTCATAGCAATAAATGCCTACATAAAGAAACTAGTAAAATCCCACATGAGTGAGTTAGCAGAACACCTGAAAACTCTAGAACAAAAAGAAGAAACCTCACCCAGGAGAACTAGGCAGCAGGAAATAATCAAATTGAGAGCTGAAATCAACACGATAGAAACAAAGAAAACAAAACAAAGAATCAATGAGACAAAGAGTTGGTTCTTTGAGAAAATAAACAAAATAAACAAACCTTTATTCAAACTAACCAAAAGACAGAGAGAGAATACCCAAATTAACAAAATCAGAAATGAAAAGGGGGACATAACAACAGACACAAAGGAAATACAGAGGATCATCAGGTCATATTTAAAATATCTATGCTCCACAAAATTGGAAAACTTAAAGGAAATGGACAACTTTCTAGATAAATATCACTTCCTAAAAATAAATCAAGATCAGATAAGCAAATTAAATAGACATAACTGCTAAAGAAATAGAAACAGTCATCAAAAGTCTCCCAACCAAAGAAAGCTCAGGTCCGGATACTTTCAGCACAGAATTCTACAAGATTTTCAAAAAAGAACCATTATCAATACTCATTAAATTGTTTCACACAATAGACACAGAAGGAACACTGCCAGACTCTTTTTCTGAAGCTACAATTACCCTGATATGCAAAACATACAAAGACATTACTAAGAAAGAATTACAGACCAATCTCACTCATGAACATTAATGCAAAAATACTCAATAAAATATTGACAAACTAAATCCAAGAACACATCAGACCAATGGGATCAAATTGAAGACCTAGATATCAATTCACACACTTATGAACACCTGATTTTTGACAAACTAAAAATATAAAAAGGAAAAAGAAAGCATATTCAACAAATGGTGCTGGCATAACTGGATATCAACATGTAGAAGAATGAAAATAGATTCATATCTATCACCATGTACAAAACTCAAATCCAAATGGATTGAGGACCTCAACATAAAACCAGCCACACTAAACCTCATAGAAAAGAAACAAAAATATACAAAAATCTCAAGAAATTGGTCATCAAAAGAACAAATAATCCAATAAAATATTGGGGTTCAGACCTAAACAGAGAACTCTCAAAAGAGGAATCTAAAATGACTGAAAGACACTTAAAGAAATGCTCAACATCTTTAGCCATCAGAGAAATGCAAATCAAAACAACTCTGAGATTCCATCTTACACCTGTAAGAATGGCCAAGATCAAAAACACTAATGACAACTTATGCTGTAGAGGATGTGGGGTAAAGGGAACACTCAAGCATTGCTGGTGGGAGTGCAAACTGGTACAGCTCCTCTGTACACCATATCAGCATGGTGATTTCTCAGAAAATTAGGAAACAACCTACTTCAAGACCCAGCAATACCACTTTTGGGTATATATCCAAAGAATGCTCAATTGTACCATAAGGACATTTCAACTATGTTCATAGCAGCATTATTTGTCATAACCAGAACCTGGAAACAACCTAAATGCCCCTTGACTGAAGAATGGACAAGGAAAATGTGGTACATTTACATAATGGAGTACTACACAGCAGAAAGAAATAAAGACATCTTGAAATTTGTGTGGATCTAGACATGAGTGAGGTAACCCAGACTCAGCAATACAAATATCATATGTACTCACTCATAAGCTGTTTTTAGACATAAAGCAGATAAAACCAGCCTACAATTCACAATCCCAGAGAACCTTGACAACAAAAAGGACTCTAAGAGAGATATACATTGATATAATCTACATGGGAAGTAGTAAATGACAGGATCTCCTGAGTAAATGGGAGCATGGGGATCATGGGAGAGGGTAGAAGGAGAGAGTAGAGAAAGGGTGAGGAGCAGAGAAAAATATATAGCTCAATAAAAACAATTTTAAAAATAAATAATTTGCAAAACATTCTTGGACTTTTATTGGTAGTGGAGTGGTGATCAAGAAGTTGCCAATCAGTCCCAATTTCCCTCATTGCTAGCTGAGGTAAATAGAGACTTGTTTTTATTTCTATTGTTATTGCAAATATAAACTCTCAAATCATACCTGACATATCACAAGTAAGAGAGAGAGACAGAGACAGAGACAGAGACAGAGAATGTGTTATAGAATGTTTATAAAATGTTTAAGAGGCCACCTCAGATTTCAAGGAGTTTCAAACACACCTGACAGGGAGTCTGAAGCAGGAATCTTATGGGGATACTGTTGTAGAGAGTTGCTTGTTTGTTTCCTGGCTGCCCAGCAGCTCAGACCCGAAATAATCACACAGAAACTATATTATTTAAATCACTGCTTGGCCCATTAGCTCTAGCTTCTTATTGGCTAACTCTTACATCTTTAATCCATTTCTAGTAATCTGTGTATCACCATGTGGCTGTGGCTTACTGGGTAAAGTTTCCAGCATCTGGAAACTTCCAGGAGGGGCTATATGGCTTCTCCCTGACTCTGCCCTTCTTTCTCCCAGCATTCAGTTTAGTTTTCCTTGCCTAGCTAAGTTCTGCCTTGCTATAGGTTCAAAGCAATTTCTTTGTTAATCAGTGATAATCACAGCATACAGAGGGAAATCCCACATCAGGATACAGAATAGAGTCTCCAGGCAGGTTGAATAACTAACTCTGCAGAATATGCTATTGTAGAGTAAAATTACAGAGTAATAAGCGAAGTAGGTATCATGGTCAAGTTGAGTCAGAGCAAGGTAGAGACTAGGGACTACTGAGTGTGTTAGATAAAGAGCAAAGACCAAATCCAGATTGGTGAACAGGCAAATGGAAGGTTGTCAACTAAAAGACAATGTCAACCATGAGACCAAGCTAGAACAGTTCAGAGCTATCTGGCTGACAGTCTCTTGATACATACACTAGGTGGTCTGCTATCAGATCCATGGGGGGGCACTGTCTTCATTGTTGTGTGTCCTCTTCTACCCTTTCCTCAGTCTGGTATGCTAAGTAACTTCTCAGGCCTGGTTTTCCTGATATGATTTTCATACACCCACATGTTCATATGTTCCTATAGTCCCAATTAACTTAGATAGATTTATAGGTTGGCACACTTTCTACTCTGGGAAATCATTACTATCTGCCTCTGATGCTGGACAGATGGTATTGCTTACATGTTAAGTAAGGTACAGGTCAGCCTACTTCTGCCTTTGCACTCAGGATAGAGTCAAATGCTGTCTGTGTAACGAAGTCCCTTGGGGCAAGTGATAGTTGCTCCCCCACAAAGAAAACCAAGACAATAAACACTGTTTCACCCAATAAGGAATAACTTAGAGAAGGACACAACTTGATCTCAAAAGCATCAGTCCGGACAGACCAATATAACCACTCTGTATTCACAAAATTTTCCTGATTCCTTGATTGCTAAATGAAGATTTTCCATTCAGCTAAATGTTTCTGAAGTTGGGACACACTTTCCAATCAATTTAGACATTTAACATTATAGAGGCAATGACATTTTTTTCTCTGTACTAGTGTGTTAGCTAACACATAAAGCAACACCTTTATATTAAAAGCAATGTGGTAATATGGACAGACACTGTGCCCATTAGTACTTCATTCCCAGCACCAGTCAGGAATGGCATCAACTGTCTTTTGACAGCCTAGTGAAGAGCTAAGTAGACTTTCCACCCTTACTTGGCTAACAGCCTCATTTCTAAAATCTCAGCAGATGCATCAGGAGGCACCAGATACCAGCTGAAGAGCCAACCTTGTTACAGGCCAGGCATTTCTTATAGAAGGGCCTCAGAAGCCTGGCTCATTTCCTAAGCTTCATTACTGATTCTGGCAGCTTTGCTGTCAGGTAACCCAAATGTCACTACCAGCTTGGTGTCATCAGGCTCAAGTGACAGGAAGAACCACGGAGGTTTCTTCAAACCAGAAGAATAGATCAACAGTGACAGACAACCAGAAAACTACCCGAATGGAGCAAATCGGCTTTATTAGATTTTGAAGGTATTAACTGATTAAAATTTATTTCGTAGATATTTAAACTCCCAAAGACACTCTTCCTGGGGGAGTGAAGGGGACAGGAAAGTAAGCTGTTTCAGGACTCTGTGTGCTGATTCTGTCCCGTGTGTCAGCTGAGCAGGTGAGAACCGTATCTCTTTCCTCAGTGGTGGCGCCTCACACGAACTAACAAAGGGAGGTCCAAGATTCTTCCTTTCTAATCCATCACATCCTGGCCTTACTGTCTTCCTCTGCCTCTAAGCCACAGAAGCATTCTTTCTACTCTGACAAACTTTGAATCCAGGCTAGAGGGACACACAAATCTGCCTATTCCTGCCCAGAAAATTCCCATATGTAAGTCGGTTTTATTTTCCTATTGGTACCAAGAAAACACTTGAGAGATGGAAGCTGCAATTGAGAAAAGGCCTCCACAGGATAGGCCTGCATGTAAGCCTGCAGGGCATTTTCTTAATTAGTGATTGATGAGAAAGAGACCAGCCCACTGTAGGTGGTGCCTCTCCTGGGCGGGTGGTTGTGGGTTCTATAGGCAAGCAGGTGGAGAAAACCATGATGAACAAGCCAGTAAGAAACCCTCCTTCGGCCTGCCATCCCAGCTCCCATCCAGGTACAAATTCCTATATTTCTCCCTTCCCCCTGGGGCCATAAAATTTCCCCAGCTCAGCTGCCTTGCAAGCTGGATCTGGGCTGTAGGCGCATCCCGGAAAGAGGGAGTGCCTGTGCTTCAATAGCCTGCCTGAGGAAAGGTGGGCATTCTGTCAGTGAAGTCCCTGCCCAACAAGGGAACCTGACCCGGTACCAGAAGTTCCAATAGAGAGCATTTGAAGTAAGAGATGGGCAGACGCCAAGGCAAGACCTCATCCAACAATCTGAAAAGCAAAATGAAAACACCAGATCCCAACGACCCTACAATAGAAGGACTTGAACACCTTAACCCAGAAGAAGTGGAAAAAAGTGCCATTATGAAAGCAATAGAGTCCCTTAAACAGGATATGAATAACTCCCTAAAAGAATTGGATGAGAAATATAACAAAAAGTTTGAAGAAATGAGTATAGAAATGGATGAGAAATATAACAAAAAGTTTGAAGAAATAAGTAAATCCATGACTGATACCCTGAGAAACCAAGAAAAAACAATCAAACAGGTAAAGGAAACAGTTCAAGAATTGAAAACTGAAATGGAGGCAATGAAGAAAACACGAACCGAGAACCAGCTGGATATGGAAAACCTAGGTAAACGAACGGAGACTACAGAATCAAACATAACCAATAGAATACAAGAGATAGAAGAACGAATCTTAGATTCTGAAGATAACATAGAGAAAATAAATGCTCTGGTCAAAGAAAACGGCAAATCCAACAAATTCTCTTCACAAAACATTCAGGAAATCTGGGACACAATAAAAAAACCAAATCTAAGAATAATAGGGATTGAAGAAGGAGAAGAACTGCAGATCAAAGGCCCAGAAAATATATTCAACAAAATTATAGAAGAAAACTTTCCCAATCTAAAGAACGATATTCCTATGAAGGTTCAAGAAGCATACAGAACACCGAATAGACTGGATCAAAAAAAAAAAAATCCCCTCGCCATATAATAATCAAAACACAAAACATACAGATTAAAGAAAGAATATTAAGAGCTGCAAAGGAAAAAGGTCAAGTAACTTATAAAGGTAAACCTATCAGGCTTACACCGGACTTCTCTATGGAAACCATGAAAGCCAGAAGATCCTGGATAGAGGTACTGCAGAAACTAAGAGACCATGGATGCAAACCCAGACTACTATACCCAGCCAAGCTATCGTTCACTATCAATGGAGAAAACAAAATATTCCAGGATAAAAATAAATTTAAACAATTCGTAGCCACAAATCCAGCCTTACATAAAGTAATAGAAGGAAAATCACAACCCAAGGAATCCAACATTGCCATCACTGCCTACGATAACCCAGACATCTAGCAACCCTTCACAACCACAACACAAAGAAGAGAAACACACAAACTCTACTATACACACACACAAAAAGAATAATAACCGGAATCAACAACCACTGGTCATTAATATCACTTAATATTAATGGACTCAACTCACCTATAAAAAGGCACAGACTAAGAGACTGGATACGAAAACAGGATCCAACATTCTGCTGTTTACAAGAAACACACCTCAACCACAAAGATAGACATCTACTCAGAGTAAAGGGTTGGGAAAAGGTTTTCCAAGCAAACGGACCTAAGAAACAAGCGGGCGTGGCCATTCTAATATCTAACAAAACTGACTTCAAACTAAAATCAATCAGAAGAGATGGAGATGGACATTTTATACTCATAACAGGAACAATTAATCAAGAGGAAGTCTCAATCCTGAATATCTATGCCCCTAATATAAAAGCACCCACTTATGTAAAAGAAAAACTTTTAGAACTCAAGGCAGTCATCAAACCACAAACACTAATAGTAGGAGACTTCAACACACCTCTCTCACCAATGGACAGGTCAATCAAACAGAAACTCAACAGAGAAATAAGAGAATTACTAGAGGTAATGAATCAAATGGACTTAACAGATATCTATAGAACATTCCACCCAAAAAGGAAAGAATATACCTTCTTCTCTGCAGCTCATGAAACCTTCTCGAAAATTGACCACATACTTGGTAACAAAGCAAACTTCCACAGATACAAAAAAATATTAGTAACCACCTGTGTCTTGTCGGATCACCATGGAATAAAGTTAGAATTCAATAACAATTCAAACACCAGAAAGCCTACAAACGTGTGGAAGTTGAACAGTCAACTACTGAATCATCCCTGGGTCAAGGAAGAAATAAAGAAAGAAGTTAAAGTCTTCCTTGAATTTAATGAAAATAAAGACACAACATACTTAAACCTATGGGACACAATGAAAGCAGTGCTAAGAGGAAAGTTCATAGCACTAAGTGCCCAATTAAAGAAAACAGAGAAAGCACATATTGGAGACTTAACAGCACACCTGAAAGCTCTAGAAAAAAAAGAAGCAAACTCTCCCAGGAGGAGTAGAAGATTGGAAATAATCAAACTGAGGGCTGAAATCAACAAAATAGAAACACAGAAAACAATCCAAAATCAATGAAGCAAAAAGTTGGTTCTTGGAGAAAATCAACAAGATTGACAAACCCCTAGACAAACTAATCAAACGGCAGAGAGAGAACACTCAAATTAATAAGATCAGAAATGAAAAGAGGGACATAACAACAGACATAGAGGAAATTCAGAGAATCATTAGATCTTATTACGAAAGTTTATATGCCACAAAGTTGGAAAATGTACAAGAAATGGATTGGTTTTTAGATAAATACCATCTACCAAAGTTAAATCAAGACCAAGTGAACAATCTAAATAGACCTGTTAGTGGCGAAGAATTAGAAGCGGTTATCAAAAACCCCCCGACCAAAAAAAGCCCAGGGCCAGATGGTTTCAATGCAGAATTCTACCAGAACTTTCAAGAAGAGCTGATACCTATACTTCTTAAGGTATTTTACAATATAGAAACAGAAGAGTCATTGCCAAACTCTTTTTATGAAGCTACAGTTACCCTGATACCAAAACCACACAAAGACACAACCAAGAAAGAGAATTACAGGCCAATCTCACTCATGAACATCAACGCAAAAATTCTCAACAAAATCCTGGCAAACCGATTCCAAGAACACATTAGAAAAATTATCCATTATGATCAAGTAGGCTTCATTCCAGAGATGCAGGACTGGTTCAACATACGCAAATCCATCAATGTAATCCATCATATAAATAAACGGAAAGAAAAAAACCATATGATCATCTCATTAGATGCTGAAAAAGCATTTGACAAAATCCAACATCCCTTTATGATAAAGGTGTTGGAGAGATTGGGGATACAAGGATCATACCTACATATAATAAAAGCAATATATAGCAAGCCAGCAGCTAACATCAAAATGAACGGAGAGAAACTCAAAGCCATTCCACTAAAATCAGGAACACAACAAGGCTGTCCACTCTCCCCATACCTCTTCAATATAGTGCTAGAAGTTCTAGCAATAGCAATACGACAACATAAGGGGATCAAGGGGATTCAAATTGGAAAGGAAGAAGTTAAACTCTCGTTATTTGCAGACGATATGATAGTATACATGAGCGACACCAAAAACTCTACCAAAGAACTCCTACAGTTGATAAACACCTTTAGTAATGTGGCAGGATACAAGATCAACTCCAAAAAATTAGTGGCCCTCCTGTACACAAAGGATAAAGAAGCAGGGAGGGAAATCAGAGAAACTTCGCCTTTCACGATAGCCACAAATAGCATAAAATATCTTGGGATAACTCTGACCAAGGAAGTGAAAGACCTATTTGACAAGAACTTTAAGTTTTTGAAGAAAGAAATTGAGGAGGATACCAGAAAATGGAAAGATCTCCCTTGCTCTTGGATTGGGAGGATCAACATAGTAAAAATGGCAATTCTACCAAGAGCAATCTATAGATTCAATGCAATCGACATCAAAATCCCATCAAACTTCTTCACAGACCTTGAGAGAATAATGATTAATTTTATATGGAAAAACAAAAAACCCAGGATAGCCAAAACAATCTTATATAATAACGGAACGTCTGGAGGTATAACCATCCCTGACTTCAAACACTATTACACAGCTACAGTATTGAAAACACCTTGGTACTGGCATAAGAACAGAGAAGTCGACCTATGGAATCGAATAGAAGACCCAGATATTAACCCACAAACCTATGAACACTTGATTTTCGACAAGGGGGCTAAAGGTATGCAATGGAAGAAGGAAAACATCTTTAACAAATGGTGCTGGCATAACTGGATGTCAACCTGTAGAAGAATGAAAGTAGATCCATATCTATCACCATGCACAAAAATCAAGTCCAAATGGATTAAAGACCTCAACATTAATCTGACCACTTTGAACCAGATAGAAGAGAAAGTGGGAAGTAGTCTACAAGACATAGGCACAGGAGACCACTTCCTAGGTAGAACCCCAGTAGCACAGACAATAAGAGAATCAATGAATAAATGGGACCTCCTGAAACAGAGAAGCTTCTATAAAGCAAAGCACACCGTCAGTAAGACAAAAAGGCTACCTTCTGACTGGGAGATCTTCACCAACCCCTCATCAGATAAAGGCCTGATCTCCAAAATAAACAAAGAACTCAAGAAACTAGACAATAAAACTCTAATTAACCCAATTAAAAAATGGGGTGCTGATCTGAACAGAGAATTCTCAACAGAAGAACTCCGAATGGCCAAAAGGCACTTAGGTCATGCTCAACATCCTTAGTGATCAGGGAAATGCAAATCAAAACAACTATGAGATACCATTTTACACCGGTCAGATTAGCTAAAGTCAAAAACACCAATGATAGCCTATGCTGGAGAGGATGTGGAGAGAGGGGAACTCTCATCCATTATTGGTGGGAATGCAAACTTGTGCAGCCACTGTGGAAATCAGTGTGGCGGTTTCTCAGGAAACTGGGAGTCAACCTCCCTCAAGACCCAGCAATTCCACTCTTGGGAATATACCCAAGAGATGCCCTATCATACCACAAAAGCATTTGTTCAACTATGTTCATAGCAGCACTATTTGTAATAGCCACAACCTGGAAACAACCTAGGTGCCCCTCAATAGAAGAATGGTTAAAGAAGGTGTGGCTCATATATACACTAGAGTTTTACTCAGCGGTAAAAAACAATGACATCTTGAATTTTGCATGCAAATGGATGGACATAGAAAACGCTTTACTGAGTGAGGTAAGCCAGACCCAAAAAGAGGAATATGGTATGTATTCACTCATAAGTGGATTCTAGCCGTAATTAAACGTCTTTGAGTCTATTATTCAAGATCCTAGAGAAGCTAAATAAGAAGGTGAACCTGAAGAAAATCATGTACTTATCCTCCTGGAGATTGGAAATAGACAAGAGTCCCAGGTAACCTCGGGTGCATGGGGGGGAGGAGGGAGGGTTGTTGGAAGGGGAGAGGGTTAGAGAGAAGGGAGTAGGGGAGGAATGGGGAAAGCTCGGGGGACTGGGATGGGTGGGAGGTAGGAAGGATGGATATGGGATCCGGGAAGAATATATCTCAACTAAGGGAGTCATTTTAGGGTTTACAAGAGACTTGATTATAAATGGGATTCCAGGTCCAAGGAGAGATCCCCAGATTGTTCTCTGGACAGAGGAGAGAGTGCCTGAACCAGCCTTGGCCTATAACCATACTGATGAATATTTTGCTTATCACCACAGAACCTTCATCTGGCGATGGATGGAGATAGAGACAGAGACCCACATTGGAACACTGGACTTAACTTCCTAGGTCCAAACGAGAAGCAGAAGGAAAGAGAACGTGAGCAAAGAAGGCAAGACCAGAGGGAACTTTCATCCGAGGATGGATGGCGATACAGACGGAGACCCACATTGGAGCACTGGACTGAGCCCCCCATGGTCCAAATGAGGAGCAGAAGGAGGAAGAACATGAAAAAGGAACTCAGGACAGCGAGGGGTGCGATCACCCACTGATAAAAGGGGACTGATCTAATGAGAGTTCACCAAGGCCAGTTGGACTGGGACTGAACGAGCATGTGATCCAACCAGATTCTCTGAATGTGGCCAGATTCTCTGAATGTGGCTGGCCCAGAGTATTTCTGAAAAGCCATTGACAATGACACTGGGACTTGTTTCCTCTGCATATACTGGATTTTTGGGATCCAGTCTGTTTGGATACTCACCTTCCTGGACCTGGAGGGAGTGGGGAGGAACTTGAACTTTCCACAGGGCTGGAAGCCCTGACTGTTCTTAGGGATGGAGAGGGAGGAGGAGGGGGAGTGGGGGAAGTGGGAGGGTGTTGGGAGGAGGGGCGGAAATGGAAACTTTCATAATTTAAAAAACTTTGAAAAAAAAAAAAGAAACCCTCCTTCACGGCATCAGTTCCTGCCTCAAAGTTCTGCCCTGACTTTCTTCAAAAATAAACAGTGATGTAGAAGTATAAGCCAAATAAACCCTCTCGGTCATGAATATATTGAACCATCTTTTTCCAGTTGCTGTGGTAAATATTCTAGCAAAATCCACTTAAGGGAGAATGCATTTGTTCTGGTTCATAACTCCAGGATACTGTCAAGTCTGGGAAATAGAGGCCACAGGAACTTGAAGATGTGGTCACATCATATCAGTAGTCCACTTCTCTCATTTTTAGGATCCCATCTGCTGCAGAACCATGCAGGTTCTGTGCATGATGCCCCAGACTCTGTGAGTTCATATGTATGTCAAACCTGTTGTGTCTAGGCTTTGTTTCTTGGTGCCCTCCTTCCCCTCTGTTTCTTAGACTCCTTCTGCAGAATTCCCTGAGCCTAGATTTGATGGAGACAACCCATTTAGGGCTGAGTGTTCCAAGGTCTCTTACTCTCTGCATACTGTCTTGCTATGACTCTCTGTGTTTATCCCCATACACGTCAGGAGAAGCTTCTCTGATGATGGCTGAACCAGACATTGATATGTGAGTATAGCAGAAAGTCATTAGGAGTCATTTTATTGCTACACTTTTTAAGTAGAACAACAGTATTTTGTTTTTTGTCTAGGTCCCTGATGTAGGACAATTGTCTATATTCTGTCAATTATGTTTTAAATAAACACTGATTGGCCAGTACCCAGGCAGGAAGTATAGGCAGGTCAATAAGAATAGGACAATTCTGGGAAGGAGGAAGACTATACCTCCCCAGTCCTATCCAGACACCGAAGAAGCAAGATGTGACCTTCCCCACCAAAAAAGGTACTGAGCCATGTGGCTAACATATACAAGAATAGTGGGCTAATGTAAGTTATAAGAGTTAACAAGAAGCCTGAGCTAATGGGCCAATCAGTTTATATCTAATGAAGACTCTCTGTGTGGTTTTCTCTGGGACTAAATGGTTGCGGAACTGGGCAGACAGAAAACCTCAGTCAGCATGTCCCTAGAAAACTAGTCTCAGGTTCTTTTGTCACCCAAGCAGTGTTTGGTATGGGTTCCATCTTGGGGAATGGGCTTAAGTCAAATCAGATATTGGTTGGTTACTCCCACAAGAGTTGTGACACCATTGTACCCATTTATTTTGCAGGCAGGACACCACTGTAGATTGAAGGGTTTGGAGTTGGGCTAGTGTTTACGTTTCTCATTTGGTGGCATGCAGAGTACTTTCCTATATCAAAGATGCTAGCCTGTAGAGTTGAAGGCTCTATGTAGACACCAGCTTGACTTCTCCCTGTTCAATGAATTGTGTAGGTGTTATCTTCAGTAATACGTTCTTACTGTCAGTTTGTGGATAGCAACCTATGGTCCACAAGGAGGCCACCTAGGAGTCATAGAAATCAACAAAGAAGATCTCTGAGGTGTGAAGCTGTAGGAGCAACTTACTTCCTTTTGAAAGGAAGAGAAGATGTGGTTGGGTTGTTTAATGAAGTTGAGGGATCCAGTGTTGCATTGACATCAAGGGGGAAAGGTTTACAGATAGTATCAGTTGAAAGAAAGGACTGTGGAGCAGCAGGGAAGATGAAATGGAAATTATAGTTAAAGCTACAGGAGGTTTGATGACTGACTCCTGCTAAGGAAGACATGCTTATCAAGAAGAATTAAATCTTCATTTGACTCCTCTGGAATTGGTAAAGAGAACCTTGGTGGTGTCTAAGTAGCATCTTGGAAGAGAAGTTGGGGGAGCATATGATAGGACTTAGTCTATGACAGAATCCTACTTAGTCCTTAGCCATCTCTGGCAAGGCAGGACACAGGTTGGGATTACCCAACTGTCATCCACCATCTTACTCTAAACCTAGAGGTTTCTCTCTCTCCCACTAGTTCCCAAATAACCACTCTGAGGCTTAAAATTAGTAACAAACTGTTGGCCAATGATTCAGGCTTCTTCCTGACTATCTCTACATATTTAAATTAACCCATTTCTATTCATCTGTGGCCCATGGCTTACCATCAAGTGGCCCATGGCTTACCAGTAATGCTCTGGCATCTTACTCCTCTGGTGACTGCTGGTGTCTCTCTCAACTTCACCTTCTTTCTCCCTGTATTCAGTTTGGCTATATTCTGCTCTGCCAAAGGCCAAAGCAGCTTTATTCATCAGGCAATAAAAGCAACAGATATTCACAACATACAGAAGGTTATCACACATCATCACTCTGTACAACATCCTAAGCTCTTGTGGTAGGTAATTTATTAATTTAGGTGGCTCAGTTTTAGTTTACCTGTGTGTGCATGTGTGTGTGTGTGTGTGTGTGTGTGTGTGTGTGTGTATGCATGTGTGTGTGCATGTGTGTACCATAGCAAGAATATGAAGCACAGCTCATAGGAGTCGATGTTCTCCTTCTAACATGAATCCTAAGTATTGAACTCGTTTTCCTCCTGAGCCATTTCACCAGACCTGATGTGGTTTTATTCCTGAGGAGTAAATAATATAAATTATTCTGTGTTCAGAGTTACTTGTAAGGAGCAGGAAAGTATGGGCAACACAGAGTAAGTGCTTGTTTCCTTTCAGTTCTTACTTCATTATTGTCTCTGGGGGAGTAACAGTGGAACAGAGCTAGGGAAGACCTGGGGCACACCTGTGTTACGAGTTGACATATTGCACATTACGTGGGGTAACCGTGAAAGGGGATAGCGTCAAACTCAGGAAAGGGCATGGCTGACACAGTAGAACAAAGGCAGAACAAGACAGAAGTGACCAAAGATGAGGAGAAAGACACAGCAAAGGTCTGGAGAGAAGATAGACAGGGGAGATTCAAAGAGGAGAAACCCAGCAAAGGTGGAGAACATGGACCAAATGCAAAGATAAAAACGCTGTGAGAAAGATTAAATTATAAAACAACAAGAATACTTAGCTTAATATAATGAATCGTGAAAGAATATTTATTCTACTTTTACTATTTACATCTATTAGATTTCCTTCATTTTACTGATGCAGTAAGCTAGAATAAAAGCTTCACATGCGTGCACACACACACACACACACACACACACACACACACA
The DNA here is from genome assembly GCF_982192425.1 of Myodes glareolus. Taxonomy (NCBI): domain Eukaryota; kingdom Metazoa; phylum Chordata; class Mammalia; order Rodentia; family Cricetidae; genus Myodes; species Myodes glareolus. The sequence goes on along the minus strand of NC_142033.1, from coordinate 15,797,899 downwards.
CCGGCAACTTTCTGACAAGTAAATGCATCCCACTATTCTAAAACCAATTCAAATCATGTGGCAAAGCTTTTTGGACTTCTCAGACGTCTGCTCTGAACTGTCAAAGCACACAGTGTGCTCTGAGGAGGTCTCCATAGCGACTGGCGGAGCAGGGTATCATTTACACACGTAACAGAGGGGGAAACTGCAGAGCTATTTAAAATTGACATTGACTGGAACCACTTCTCTGTGTTTGGTCCAACGAGAGAGGTAAAATTGCCTCTGGTGAGCTGAAAGTCTTCTACTGAACAAAGCCTTTTATAACAGAAAAGAGACCTCCAGAGAATGAGGAGCTCAGTGGAGCAAAGAGGGAATAAAATTACTTTGCCTTCAAGATGAGCAGGGATTTGGGAGACTGGCTACAGATCAAGGCAGAAATCGAAGAGGAGAGTAGGCACAGTTGATGACCAAGCAACCCCCACAGCTGGGGACGCGAGGGATAAAACTGACCACCTCCTAGATGTGGAGGTAGTCTAAAACATGAGAAAGAGAGTAAGTAACATCAACATTTTATCATTTCCTCTGTGGTCCTGTATCACCAAAGTTCTTTAATCATGTGGATGCTATATGCACGCATGTCTGATAGGAAAGACAGGACAGGACACTGACTTCCATACCTGGCTCTGTTTAGAACAGAGGAAATGGGCTAGTCCTGGAAGGTAAGACTGAAAATCAAGAGGTTAGCCTCACCAGGAAATGAGACTGAAAAGGCTTTGATTCTGTAAGCCCCTGAAACCTAAAAGAAGAGCCATAAGAAAACCTTGATGAAGGCTGTGGCCTCCCCTGGCCTGGCTCATCAAATCATTATCTGAGCAATTTGACTTAAATGTTTAAGGAAAGAGAATCCTAACTACTATTTGATTTATATATGCCAATCTCCACTAGTTCATCACGAATTCCTCGTGTCTAGAATAAAAACATACCTCAAACATCTTTGCACCCTTAGCATGTTATGTACACATAGTAAGTGATCAATAAGAATTTTAAATACACAGCTAAAATTTTGTGAATGAAAAAGTTCTTCCTTCTCAGAAAAACATCAGACATTTCGTTGATTGAATGACAAAATTATCAAGAAGAAAAAGTTAATGGGGAACCAAGTGAGGTAAACTTGCATTTTATACTCAAAGACCCATGACAGGGAAGGGACTCCTGTTTACATCTCACGTTAGGCTTTGGAAAGTGAGTAACTAAGCTAGGTGTGTGAGTAAGAAGAGGAAGCAAAGCACAGTGAAGAAGCAAGACCCCGAAGAAAAGGCTCTGCCAAGCTTCCAGGAATAGGAAGTCCTCTTGCTGTTTTCTTTTAGTACGCATGTCTTACAGCTTTAAAACATTCAAACACAAAACCCTCGGCACATGTTTGCTATGGTTTTCAAGACTAGTCTTTTAAAAAGTCAGATAATCCACAACAACTTGGATTTTATATACTGTCTTAGTCAGTGTTCTGTTGCGGTGAAGAGACACCATGACCATGGCAACTCTTACAAAGGAACGCACTAAATTGGGTCTCGCTTACAGGTTCAGAGGTTTAGTCCATTATCATTATAGCAAGGAGCATGGCAGCACGTGGGCAGATGTGGTGGTGGAGGAAGAGCTGAGAGTTCTACATCTGAATCCTGAGGCAGCAGGAAGAGACAGACACTGGGAATGGCTTGGGCTTTTGAAAGCCAGAAGCCCCACCCCCATGACACACTTCCTCCAATAAAGTCACACCTACTCCAACAAGGCCACACCTCCTAATCCCTCTCAAGTAGTGTCACTTTCTGATGACCAAACTTCCAAATGTATCACCATTCTTATTCAAACCACTACCTACATATATCTAAGCCATTTTTCACCAAAGGAGGAAAAACTTTTCTGATGAAATCTAAAGTAAGAAACTTTACTTCAAAGAATTAAAGGACAGCTTTAATATTAAAGCAATTCTTCCACATAACAAGAGATAAATGAAGATAATGACAATATTCTAGGTTGATGTCCCTTTGTAGAAATGAGATAAGGAGAGTACACTCAAGACAATAGAAAGCATTGTCCATGGGTCAAGGGAGAAATTACTCCAAGCCATAAAATCACATGATATAAACACATAAGTTAGCGCAGCATTCTTGATGTAGTGGGAAGAGCATGCTCAATTTAAAAGTCAGTGACTTTTCAGTGAGTTTTCTATTATTGGGAATTGACATAGCATGAATAATATAGAAAAGCCTGTCATACAGACTAGCCTCATTGTGCCAGAATAATTACTTCAATAGCTAATGGAGAAGCACATAAATTTTTTATTTTATTCTCCTGGAAAAATCAACTGTGCTCTCATTTTTTTATTTTTTTTGTTGTTTTTGAAAAGGATTTTTAAATCTTTGACACTGGGTGATTTTTTTTTTACAAAGTACTTTGAAAGCTCATGGAAGAAGATTGCTCTCAAACATAAAGCACTGAGCATTTTTTTCTCTTTCTTATTGTAAAAAATAAGAACTCTCCCCAGTCCATCAAGTCATTTTATAAAGCCAAACAAATCACTTATTTTCCTCCCTTTCATAGTTTCCAGAATACTTCTAGGCAATTTTTCAGAAACTACTTTTTTCCTTTCGTTTTCACAAAGGGACCTTCCTTACTATCTTTCAAGTCATTCTTCATGTTCGAGGGTGCTTTTATGATTTTGCTGCCTTTATGTCCATTGTTATGGATCCCATAAAAGAAGGCTAAGCCACTTCTGGAAGCTGTAGCAATAACTGGAGACTGCTGAGGTGGGGACTAATTGAGGCAAATCACTCACCTTGTAACAAGGATGAGGGACCAACACCTTCAGCACAATTAGGAGAGGCTCAAAGGCAGACGGGGAAGTGGGGGGATCTTGACAAAGGCGCAAAGCAGGATCCAGTTAAAAGGATCTGGGAAGCTGGAGGATGAATGGCTAAGTGAGGGACACCAGAAAGCAGTGTGTTGTGTCTGTCATTGCTTGGTCTTGTCGTGAGCCAAAGGGAAAGGAAAAGCTCTGGAAGGAATGTTCCCCACTCCTCATGGATGACGGTTGCAGAGGTCAGGGTTTGGTTTCCTTGGCTGTTGCTACGAAGGCTGTGGGAGAGAGTTCCTTTGCCTGGCTCCTGACTGCCTGTGAATGCAGTTCCTTGGTCATTCATTGTTTTCATCGCTTTTTTACAGGTAAACTTTGACATAATCACGAAAATCTAGAGTTAGAATTCCCATTGCCTTAGAGATTATTCATTCCCCTTCTAATCAGTGCCATGGGAAATGATCTTGAACGGTTTTCATCATCACTGTGGAAATCTGAGGAAAGAGAAGCTCCTCTGAGAAAAACGCACAGGCTTATATAGTAACCACAAGGACAAAACCAAAGGAGAAAAAATTCTAGTTCCTATAAGATACATAGACCCGGGAAAGTCTAGTTTGCAAACCCAAGCCAATAATAATTTATTTCAGTTTTATGTCCCAGAGCCCATGTGTTCTGAAGGCTTGATTCTCAGCCTTTGCCCTTTAGAAAGTAGTAAAATCTTTAGGAAGTGGAAACTGATGGAAGCGTGTTATGATCATATGATCATAACTCATGTGATCATGGAAGACATATGAGGCCCCCGTTTTCCCTGACTTCCTTCTCCTCTTCTTCTTCCTTCTTTTTAGCACCGTGAATTAAGCAGGCCTCCTCTACCATGCACATCAGCCACAATGTACGGTGCTGTCACCAACCTAAAGCAGGACCAATCACTTAAACTGAAATTTATGAAACCATAAACCAGAATAGACCATTCCTCATTTTCAGTTAATTATCTGAGGTGATAAAAATCTAACTGATATAATAGAAGGCGAGGATCAACCGTAGAGAAGCAAGTTGCCTTGTTCTTATGGCGCTATACAGCATGTTCTATCTGAACGGTTTCATTGTTGTCAGTTAAACAAAATTCACATTGGCATAGACACCACCGCAATCATCCACCAGGGCTCATGCCAAGGAGTTGAAACGGATCTGTGTTCCATTAAAACAGAGATGATGCCATTAAAAATCGCTGCCAGTGTTAGCAGAAGTTTATGGTGATCTCTTCTAGTTGCATGATTCCCACAGGTAAGAGCACCCCTCTCATGGTTTGCATAAGCAATGAGTCAGAAACATCTGCAGGTAAAAATACAAAATAATCAAAGGGGATGTTGTTTGGGAGCTTGTGACTGAATCAGAATTTCCAGTCTTGGTGATTTATAGATTTGGAGCCTTTTTGTCCAGACAAGTCTCAGAATACTAATTCCAAGATGTAGGAAGTGTTTGTCTGAGGAGAACAGACACAAACACACTGCACACAAAGGAAGTGGTATCTAGCAGAGCTACCGTGAAGAACTAGGAAGAAAGGAGTCATTCATGACTTAAGGTCAGAATCAAGACCATACAGCAGATGTGTTACATAATTTGAGTCTTTATTACTTTTATAGGGTATGAGTACTTGGCCCACTGCCCTATTAAGACTGCTAAAACTTAGATTAACTTAGGTTCATATCATTCACTAGATAATCTTGTTTCAAGTCATGGGCCACACAGTATAGATGGAAACATCATAAACTGTAATTCCCATGTTCCTCCTTCATTAAACCAGAATTTATGCCAGAAGTTTTATGTGGCGACCCATAGTGGACTATCTGACAGTCAATAAAACGGGGGCAATGGCTACTCTTAAGAACAATGTCATAGAAGAGAATGTCTACATTCTAATCTAAAAGGTGTCCTTAGGAGGAAGGAAAAAAGAAAGGGAATATTAGAGAGAAAATGCAACAGAGGAGTAATAAACCATGGGAAGAAGCTGTGGAAAACAAAACACAAATCTCTCAGGAACTCCGGCACAGCTATTACACATCCCCTACACATGCTTTCTTAGGTGGAGGAATCACCTTGCCAGTGTCCAGACGACGAAAATTGGAGAGATTTGATAAATTCCCCTCTGAGGTCATTTTACCTTCTATGCTACCAAACTGCTAACAGGAGAGTTTCCAAGATGATATGAATGAAAGGTCAAAGGAATAATTTCTCTTCTTTCCCAAATGCAGCAGCTAAGTGTTACTACTTCATAATGATCTATTTGAAGTCCTTGAGAGTCTTCCTGTGGAGAGAGTATTGAGGCCATAACCGCAGTTGGGCTTAATAGTCTACTAGAATGTTCTTTCAGTGTCTTTTATTGCCACCTGCTCCTCAACCTTTGGGACAGCCATATCTCTAGGGAGTAGAAGTGCATTTGAAGTTCCTTACTTTGGTGTTCATTTTCCTATGGGGGCATCAGTGGTGGTGAGAAACTCTGTTTCTAGAGTAAACCCAAGCCACTGCTTCAAACCCTATACCCAATATTGGCTACAGTCTCTGCATGTACCTCAAATACCCATGCTAACAGCTTGTTAGCCAAAGTAGAACTTCAGGGAGGTCCCAGAAACCTTAAGAATCATGGTCCACTGTGAGATCTTCAGGATGTTGGGGGGTGTCCTTAAAATCAGTCAGGAATGGGACCCCAATCCTTCTCTTCACTCTTCCCCTGCTGATCCTCCCCATCTCTCTCCTTGGCTATGAGCTGAGTATGTTTAGCACTTGCTTCGAAGCACTGCCTCACCACAGAGGCAGCCAACTATGAACTGAAACCTCCCAGACTGTGAGCCCAAATAGCCTCTTTCTCTTTGTGCATTGTCTCGTGTATTTGTTACAGTTAATGAATATGAACATGGTATGCTTACATTTATTTTAATGCTTGTTTGCTGGTCTTTGGCTGATTGACAAGTTCTGGAAAGTTCAATGAGTTCTGGCAATTGGTCTGATTTTGTCTCCGAAGGCTGTATTCCAAGAGATCTTAAACTAGTAACAGCACACCTGCTTAATATTCATCAGGCTTAGTTTTAGTTTTGAGGTAGGATTTACCAAAAAATATGAGATCATAGTTCTCAATGGGGGCTCTAGCGTATCTGAGTGGGGGTGGAAAGTTCTGGAATTGAGGTCAGTGGAAGCAGGAGGACCCTTTCAGCTCAGTGTAAAACTGGTTTTGCCCAGCTGGTAAGCACCATGTTTGGTGAGAGGCTATGTCCTAAAAACTAAGGTGGAAGAACAGCACAGTCCCTGTTACTGCAAAGGGAAATGATTTCATGATGTTTAATGTTCTTCCCATGTTGCTGATCCTTGGATGGAAACATCCTATATAGACAATGGACAGTTTTAAGAAAATTCTTATGAACATATATACAAGCTTTATGTACATTTAGGATAAAGTAGTTTAAGCACAGGTAGTTTAAGGAATCTGAAGAAAATAATAGAAAACTGGGTTTGCAAAGTCCAGTCTTAAATTGCTTTTCAGATTCTAATGAGTAAGTATTTAAGCTTTAGGTCTAAAAACCCCTCTTATCTTATGATTTAAAAGGTACATACTTGAAATTAAAATATTAAACCAAAGTAGAAAGTGAGGAAGCCACCCGATATTGCCAATATCTGTTCTTTGCTCAAGATGTGTGCACATATATATATAAACAACACATGTGAGTATAACGTATATATACAAAATAACAAATTTGAAGTTTTAAAACGAAAAAGGATGGCTAATTCTGCCAAAAATACTAAATAATTCAAAGTGAGTATATTCATATATGTATACATATATGTATGTATATATGTATAGATATATGTATGTATATATATACACACATAATTTTGAATAAATATCCAAGGGCAGAATGCAAAGAGCTTCAATGCCAGTGCCAACTCACAGAACTTGTATGAACTTGCCAAACTGTGTAAGTGTCCAAGTACAGGAGCCTATATGGGCTCTGCACCGGACTGAATGTTTGGTCTCCAGCACTGAGAAGTACAGGCTGTGTCTTGGTGAAATGACAAAGGAAACACAAAGAACCAAAGGCAATCCAGGTGAGAATGGGGAGAGAGACAGACAGGCAGAGAAAGAGAAAAAGAGAGAGACAGAGACACAGAGACAGAGAGACAAGGAGAGAGACACACAGAGAGAGAAAGCATGTTTCTTGTGTAATCTTTCTGGAAGGAAGGTGTCTTGATAAGGAGCCTTGAGAAATATAACTAGATATAAGGTAACTTGTGCAATTAATTAGGATGCATATTGGCTTTACTTAGTAGATGTTGACTTATTTTTGAGGCAAAAATAGGGTAGCTACTTCTGATTGACAAAGTTCTGACTAGTTTGGACTGGTTGCCACATAGGTTAGAGGTCAGAGCTCTACTGTCATATATAGCTTGGCCTTGGCTATTGTTTCTGTGTACATCCAGTGCTTCACTGTGTGTGTGTGTGTGTGTGAGTGTGTGCATGTGTGTGTGTGAGTGTGTGCATGTGTGTGTGTACGCTAGTGTGTTTGTATAGCTCCTGACTTAAGTGTTAGAACAGGAATGAGATAGGATTCGTAAAAGGAGCATCCTAATCTTGACATGTGTAGCTAGTTGTTCTGATTTTAAAAAAAAAACTGTTGGCATTTGAGAGTATGAGAAATCATGTTCATCTTACATGACATTCATTAAGTCAAACTTCTAATTTTTAAGAACTCTTGTTATGGTTGCCAAACTTTGGAGTGGTAAGAACTACTTAAGTTTATACTATAAGCCAGATTAGAAAATACCGACATTATTTTCTAACCTACAGAAATGTATTCTGGATCTCTGTGAGTTTGAAGCCTCATATACAGAGAACCAGGTCAGTCAGGGCTGCATGTAGAGATCCTGTCTCAAAAGTACCAAAAACCAAGAGTCATTTATTTTCAAATAAACCTTTGAACATAACTTTTGCCTATACCAATCAGTTCTCCAAATAAATAGACTTATAAAGTTGACATATTGCACTTAAAGAAAAGTTCCAGTATGAAGTCCCATGTGGTTTCAACAATTAATTTCAGCAGGAGGAAAAGTTCTTTGGAGCTGGCTGAACTGGGTTCAGTGTAAATGTAAGTCCCAGGAGTGGCTGTAAACCTTGATCTATGCATACCATGCAAGTAAAAATATTTCATTTTTTCCTTTTGAGGTTCTGGGGATTGAACCTAGGGCCTTCCTCACAGGGGGAAGGTCCTCTGCCACTGAGATGTGGCCTCAGCTCTTTTTTGTTTTTACCATTTATCTTGAGTCAGGGTCTCACTGTGTTGTCCAAGTTAACCCTGTGTTCAATGTATAATCCTGGTAAGCCTTGAGCTCTCAACTTTTCTGTCTCAGCCTGCCAAGTAGCTGCACTAACAACCTGTGCCACCTGGGCTAGCAAGCAAGCAATTTCCTTTTAAAAAATATGATTCATTTTATCTGTAAGAGTTGTTTGGCTTGTATGTTTGTATGCGCACCACATGCATGCAGTGCCCATGGAGGCCAGAAGAGGGCGGCAGATACTCTAGAACTAAAGTAGTCATGTGCTTCCACATGGGTGCTGAGAACTCAACCCAGGTCACCTCCAAAAGCAGCAAGTGCTCTTAACCATTGAGCCATCTCTAGCCCCTAAGCACAGGCATTCTCTAACCATAACTGCTACATTAAAAAGAGAAGTGTGTATAAGTAGAGACATATGGAATATGACTCAGCAATCAAAAAAGGATTTTTTTCCTCATTTACAGCAATGCAGATTGAATTAGAGAACAGGGTGTTAAGTGAAGTCAACCAAGAATAGACAGACAAATCCTCTATAGTCTCGCTTACATGCAAGTGCTAAAGACCTTGATCTTATAAAACTAGAAGGGAAATCATAAACACCAGGGCCTGGAGATAATGTGGAGGAGGCGCAGGGAGAGACGATGGTTAATGGGTTTTGGAGATGCAACTGAATAGGAGAGCTGTAGTGGCATTTCATTTGCCTTCTAATAAATAACGCTTGCCTGAACATCTGAGAGTAAAACAGCCGCATTGCACAGCCTTACAGACCAGGTAATGCTAACACACACCTTTAACCCCAGTAGCCATACCAGCATGCCATAGAAACTGGGTGGTGCATGACTTAAATCCCAGGGGTGCACGCCTTAATCCCAGCCCTAGAGAGGATTGTAACATGGGAGCAGACAGCTCTCAAACACAGTGTCATTCTGAGATTTTGGGAGGCAGGATCGCCACTTCAGATTGAGGTCGAGGTAAGAACCAGTGGCTGACAGCTTTGCTTTTTGAGTCTTTAGGTTGAACCACAATTTCAATCTCTGAGTTTTTATTAACCATGCTTCAGAGCTTCTCATGCTTCAGAACACCACAGGATAACAGGATAACCATGATTGACAGCAATCACTTGTACATCCTGAAATAAGTAGTAAAGGAAGTTTGAACATTAGTAACACTGAGAAATAATACACGTTTAAGATTATATATGCACCAATTACCCAGTTCTGATTATTGCATATTGTTATACATACGTTAAATTGCACACTTTATGTCATAAGCATAATACAACTATTACGTACCAACTAAAATAAAAATGCATATTTATAAAGCAAAACAAGATAAACAGAAGAGTGAGGCTATATCTAAATAGGAAATCTTTAATTATAATATATAATATATATAATTATATATTATATATAATATATATAATAAGGCGAGAGTTTAATGTTGGTGGCATCAAAGGGCTCTTCTAGCATCTAAAGTGTGGTTAATAGTTCCCTTTTATGAACACTTTATAATGTGCTAGGTCCTGTTCTGATCACCTTCAGGACATGAAGTGCTTTGGTATGATTCGAGCAGTAACTCATTTATGAAGGAGGCCCCTATCTTCAGGATCCCTTTGCCATCATTAACTCTCAAATTCGCACATCCTCTCCTAGTTTGTCAAATTGGAGATCATTGTTTTCATTTTCTACGTTAGCTGCAGAATTCTGGAAAAATTAAGGCCCCTTGCTGCAAATGCACTCTCTGCTTTTGACAGCCTGCTCATTCCCCTTCTGGCAAGTACAGAGCGGCAGGAAGGGAGGGATCAGGCTGAAGGAGAGCAGCAGGCCAGGTCAGGCAATGACCTGACCTGGAGTCAGCCCAAAGCCACAAGTAGGGAATCCAGAACTAAATCCAGCCCAGTCACACTGTAGATTCCAGAGCCAAGAAATCAGATGCAAATTGGACTGCCAAGTTGTAGCGAGAGAACCCTGGAGTGGCCGGAGTGAAGGAATTAGACAAGAGTGGAGCAGAACCCAGGAGAAGGACAGTGACTCCAGGATGTGGGCATAACCAGCTGCAATGGTCCCTGAACATTTTTTAAGGTTTATTTTTGAATTGTGTGTGTGCATGCATGTGTGTACATGTGTGTGCATGTGTATACATGTGTGTGCATGCATATGTGTACATGTGTGTTCCTGTGTGCGTGCATATGTGTGTACATGTGTGTGCATGTGTGCATGCATATGTGTGTGCGTGCATGTGTGTGTGCAAGTGTGTGCATGTGTGTGCGTGAATGTGTGTGTACATGTGTGTGTGTGTGTGTGTGTGTGTGTGTGTGTGTGTGTGTGTGATGTGTTATGAAAGTCAGAACAAAGTCTGAGGTGCTACAGTGGAGTTGGAGTTCCAGGTGATTGTGAGTCACCCAGGATTTGCTTTCCCTGGAAGGGTTGCAAGTGCCCTTGACCTCAGAGCCATCTCTCCAGCCCAAGTTCATGTCCATTCTTGCAGTTCCAGATAAAAAGAGATTGGATCACTTTGGGTCTAAATACAGCACATGATGAAGATAGAGGGGGACAGAGGGGGACAGAGGGCCCTTGATAAATGGTAGCTTTGGGAAGCAGCACTGTTGAAGGAAATGGCTGGGGCTTGGGTATGGTCTGGATCCTGTCACTCGTGAGATTTCTGATGTAGGGCAAAGCTATTGAACCTTGCAGAGCTCTCCACTCTTCACCTGGAGTAGAAACATTAAAGCAGAAAGGTTCAGTCCCTGGCTTCCAGCCTATTTCTGACCAGGGCTGCATCAGCACAGCCCTGGGAGCAGCCACCGTGATGGAGGAAATGTATGCATCAGGAGCTGGACCACCAAGAATGCAATCCTGGCAGCTGGTGCTACTGTTATTTTTGTTGGTGTATGCAAAGAACCAGGTGAAATGGAGATCTTTTTGCTGCCAAGTATTCTCATGGGCGCTGAGAGGCGTCCAATTTGTTTCTCTTGATGCTAACTCGACCCAATCCAGGTGTATGAAAGTTCATTCATCTTGAAGCTCCAGTAGGGGGGAAATCTTCCAGCTGCCATTTGCTTCTGTGGGTTCTAAAGCTGGTGTGTAATTCAGCACAGACATTTAGGGAGTGGCTCTGCTTTCCTTTGGTGCTGTGCCTGTCTCACACCCAACAAAGTATGTCCATCTGATGGAGACAGGGAGCAGAAGAGGAGAAAAATATCTAACGGGGAATTTGCTGTCTTTAGCGTATTTCATTGTACAGAACAACAGGTTTCATTATGACATCTTTATATGTGTGAGTATCAAGGACTTTAGGCTACTCACATCCTGTCTTGTTCCCCTCCACTTAATGCTCCTCTTCCCCAGAACAAATCCCTCTTCTACCTTCAGGTTTTATTTTTGCTTTTAAATCTAAATTCCACAAATGAGAGAAAACGTGAGATCTGTCTTTCCAAGCCTGGTTTAATTCATTTAACATGATGACCTCCAGTCCCATCTGTCTTCCTGCAAAGACAGAATTCTATGCTTTATAGCCAAATAATGTCTACATATGCCACATTTTTCTTTCCATTTATCCACTGATTTACATTACTTGGCTATTGTCAACAGTGGCCACAAGCATGTACACATAAGCATCTCTGTTGTATGATGATTTAGATTTAAGGAGAATTTTTTACAGTGCTACATAATCTACAACACAGACATTCGCAGTTCTCAGATGACATAGAGCCTTCCCCAATTCATTGCTCACGATTGTTGTTTTTTTGTAATTTCCAGTAGATATATGTTACAGTAATTCCATATATTCTTTTCCTGTACTCATTTGTTCTCACAGAAACACAGTGACTGTCTTTCAGAAGACAAAGAATAAAAAAGGAAGAAATGAAGGGGTGGGACATGGGAAGGGTGCTGTGGGAAAATGGTCTTGTAGCCTGTTTTTGTCACTTGTACTGGTTTAATAAAATGCTGATTGACCAGTAGCCAGGTAGGAAGTATAGACAGGGTGACCAGAACAGGAGAATTCTGGAAAGAGGAAAGGTACAGTCTGTAGTCACCACCCAGATGCAGAGGAAGCAAAATTAATGTAAGTAATTAGTTAATTACATTAATGTAATTAATGTAGGCTTCTGTGTGTTTCTTTGGAGCTGAATGGTTGTGAGACTGGTGAGACAGAAACCTCTGGCAACAGAAGTGGTTGGTGGATATGGTGCCAAAAATGATCAATTTTGCTCTAGTTTGGATATACAGTTATACATTCATACATACAAACATATATATATATATATATATATATGTAAAACTTGAGAGGACAGAATATCTGAAGCAGGTTCTTTTGAAGGATCAGACATCATACTGCCACACCAACAAGATGCTAAAATCCTGTGCATAATTAGCTGGCTGCCACTAGACTGACACAGCAGGGTGACTTTTGGAAGAAAGGCACAGGTCATCAGTTCATCCTAGCCACTCTCATTCATCACATTCCAGGATGCAGAGAAGCCCAGACCTGGGCTGAAAACACCATTGTGTAGTACACTTTTAAACATGGCAGAGTTCAAATTTACTTGTCCACTAAAGGGTGCTGCCATACAGGAGATGGCACATTAGCCATTACCTTCTGTTGTACACTGAATATGTACACCGTCTGTAGCCCAGGGACTTTCACACATGCTGTTGCCTAGCCTTAATCCTCAGTCTTTCTTTGGCCCATCTGCACACAACACAAGGGTCACTTTCACAGAAAGTGGTTGCCTGGAATGAATGAAGATCACTGTACTCCTTTCATGCACCTCTGATCTTTCTTCCCACAAAGTCTCCTCGTCCATTTACATGAGTGGACCTTTTGCTACAAAAAGAAGAATGTCCTCCATGTATGTTCATTACTGTACAATAAGTATTGTTCCTAGAACATTATAGATACTTGAAATTTTATTTGTTCATTGTAAAGAAACTACTTGTTTGTTTCCTCACCACTCAGACTCCAGAAATAATCACACAGAAACCATATTATTTAAATCACCACTTAGCCCATTAGCTCTAGCTTATTATTTGCTAACTCTTGCATCTTAATTTAACCCATCTTCATTAATCTGTGAATCACCAAGAGGTTGGGCCCACCAGCAAAGTTTCAGCATGTCTGTCTCTAGTGGAGGCTCCATGGCTTCTCCTTGACTCCTCTTTCTTTCTCCCAGCATTCACTTTATTTTTCCCTGTCTACCTCTATTCCCTGCCCAGGCTCAAGACAGTTCCTTTATTAACCAATGGTATTCACAGTATACAGAGGGGAATCCCACATCATTTGTTGAACAAACAGATAATGAAAAAGGGCTAGATGCAGATAGAGTTAGATTAAAGAAGAGGGTCACGTAAGTGTTCTTCTATGATGTCCTAGAGTCTCCACTGCTATAAGAAAACAGAATGACCGAAAGCAACCTGGGGAGAAAAGGGTTTATTTCATCTTATAGCTTTCAGGTCATATCCCACCATTGTACCCTGAGGGAATTTGGGGTAAAAACACAAGACAAGAACCTGGAATAGGAGCTGAAGCAGAAGCCATGGAGGAATGCTGATTGCTGGCTTGCTCTGCCTTTTCTCTTATACAACCAAGAGAGCCTGCCTAGGGGTGACCCTGCCTGCTGCGAGCTGGGCCCTCTCATCTCAAGCATTAATCAAGAAAACACCCCCACAGACTGCCTACATGGCCAATCTAATGGAAGTATTTTCTCAGTTAAGATCCACTCTTCCCAAATATACTGAAGTTTGTGTCAGATTGACAAAAATCAACCAGGGCACAATGATATTATATTAATCAGAGTACCATTAGCTTCAATAACAAAAGTTGAAATTTTAATGACTTAATACAATAGGCATTGGTTGCTTGGTCATATGATAATTTAGTACAGGTGTTCTTGGTGGGAAAGGACTCTCCTCCACAGTCAGCTAACTCCAGGCTTTGCTATCTTGTGGAGAAAAGGGATGACAGAGGAGATGTCTTCCTAGAATTCCCAGTACCAGCCTGGAAGAGATGCCAGCAATTTCTTACACTTCATTTAAATGAAAATGTTCAGCATACTAGAAGCAAGAGCAAGGTGATACTTATCTGGACATGCCCCCATGTGACAAAATTACAAGTGATATGAAGAGACAAGACTTTTAGTAGACAGCAAACATAACTAACAACACCATATTATAAGGCCCTGTCTTCCCTGTTCCTTGAGGGAATGATACTAACTCTGTATCTGTGTGTGTGTCTTGTTTTAACCCCTAGGACATTATAGAGCTCGTGGTAGGTATGGAGTCGCGGTCCATACCGGTTGGGTGGTGATGCAGACCCCATGGCGTGGAACGTTCGCCACACCATATAATAAGCCAATGCAGACAAAATAAAACCTCCACTGAAATGCACCAGTCTCATAAGACTTGTTAATTAGAAAGATTTCTGTTTCATTTTGACTATGAACTCGTGGACCTAATAAGGATGTTTGAATTATTAAGACCAATGTTTATAAAGCTCTCTTTGGCTTCCTGAAAGCTTCCATAGATTTCCCATGTGTCATATGCTGTTATTAAATCGTGTAAACTATTTGCATTGACTGCTGGCATTCTCCTCTAATCCCCAAACCTATCCTTACTTACTATCAGCATCATAAGAGAAGGCAACATGAATGCTTACCTGTAAGAAGTCTTAAAATATTTCAACACAGAAGTAAAACAGAATTACAAGTCATCTCTGTGGATCGTTTTATTAGCATCAAACAGAAGAAATAATTTGAAGATCTTTAAATGTAGTGAATTAAAACCTCTATAAACAAGGATTATTAACCAGCTTCTTTGGATGCTTCATAAACACAAAATACTATCTAAATAATAGCAAATGTATACTCAAATGACAAGTAATAAAGTCTCTCTCTATATATAGACTATATATATATATATATATATATATATATATATATATATATATACACCTTAAGATGAACTTGTTAAAAGTCTTGGACTCTTCTTTGATGTATGACATTAAAGGAAACATTCCTGGTTTTTTTCAACTTTTTTTTAAGATTTAGTATTTATTATGTATGTAGTGTTCTGCTGCCTATATTCTGGCTGCAGGCCAGAAGAGAGTATCAGGTCTCATTACAGATGGTTGTGAGCCACCATGTGACTGCTGGGAATTGAACTCAGGACCTCTGGGAGAGCAGTCAGTGCTCTTAACCTCTGAGCCATCTCTTCATCCTAAAACATTCCTGTTTAATGTGAGTTACATTCTTGGGAAGGCACCCTGATCTGGTGAGTGGGGGTGCTGTGGTGATTTTGATCTCTGCTTACTGCTTCTATCCTCCTGAACAATCAATGTGGTCCCATCTAATGACTGCTGGTAGCCCAAGGCAGATGGGCTGATCCAGTAATTGTGTGGCTTTAGGTTTCTTACAGACAAATGGCATAATTACTAAGTTAAGGCCAAAATGATGTAGGAATCATTTTTGTTGTAGAAAGGCTATAGAGATGGAAATTTATTTGTTCATTTTTGAATGATCATGGCTTCAAAAGTGGGGTTGGATACTGAGGCTGTGTGAACCTCACCGATGGTGTCAAGTTCTTGCTCCAAAGGTGTTTGTTTGTTGGACTGAGGAAAAGAGAGCGTGGGAGAAGAGAAATCTCAGTGAGAAAAAGCATTTCCCACTGAACCCTATGTTCTGAGTTCCAACCTAGGGCATATGTAGTGGGAAGACATAACTGACTTGTCCATATGTACACTGTGGCATACACATGCACACACATACACATACATGCACATGCTCTCATGTGCACACACATATAATGCAATTTTAAAAATTATAAAGAAAATACACTGGACGGTGGTGCACACACCTTTCATCCCAGAACTCTGGAGGCAGAGGCAGGTGGATCTTTGTGAGTTCGAAGCCAGCCTTCTACAGAGAGAGTTACAGGATTACTAGGGCTACACACAGAATTTTTATTTCAAAAAATTATACATACATGTATATGTATATGTATATGGAAGGATGGGGAGAATTCTTTTTTGATATCCTGTAGGGACTGCTTAAGAAACCATTCTTTGGTCCCTGCTCCAGTGTCTCTGGATACCTGATATTTAACTTCTCCTTGAGTTTGAGTCACTTACATCTTTCAAAAGAATTCATTTCTCTGCTTGAATTAATTAGAATCGGTTTCTGTGGTTTGAGACATGAGAACCTAAAAAAAAGAAAAGACTTTAAAATGGGTGATCAAAGAGTCACCCAGATAAAAGAATTCTAAAATACAATAATGTGATTTTTTTTTTTACAATTTTAACAGGTGAACAATTCTATTCTGCCAAACAAGACAATTCTGAAATCACAGCAGTCAAGTTTAAAACCACATTAAACACTAAAGAAATGCTCAGTTCAGTTCAATTGCTTTGCATAGGACCAGAGATAGTGTAAGGTGCTAGTAACGGTTAATGGTCTCCAGTCTGTATGTATTCTGTTCCCTGGGAGCTATGAGTCCATGAACTCAAGTACCAAAGTAAACATGAAGGTTTCCCAAACTCATTATGTCTACAGTCGCAACTCAAAACACTGGACCAACAGAAACCTGGAAGTCACATTCCTTGTCCCTCGATGACACGTCATGCCATCAGCTAGCAGTTCTGGTGCTTTTGGTCTCCCAGTATCTCACAGCCCTTTTCCTCTCTGTGGAAATACTATCAGCCTCTTCAGAACCATCACCTTTCAAACACGTAGGAAGATATAGTATGGGATTTGCCATTTTAAAAATGTTATTATGCTTCTCCCTGACCACATTTATTTCTCATTACCAGCCTGAAGGAGTAAGAACAAGAGAACAATACATCAGAAAAAGCACTGAAAACATCTGGCAACCTTCCATGTCTTTGTTTGTAAAGAGCTAATCCCTAAAGCCCGAAGACGAGGGTGCAGACAAGGTACCTAAGCCAGAATCATGAGAAGAGTATCATTTTCTAGAAACAGGGAAATTCCTGAGGTTATTAGAGTAGGTTAGATAATAAACAGAGATAGTCCGGGGGTCTAAATACAGCGGGAACCTTGGAGCTACTTCCTCAGCATAGTCCCTAGAATACCTGAAGTAAGGAAACGACATTTTTGCAAGAATTTTGACACCCCAACCATTGCAGACAGACCCTGGATCTGAGGACTCATGTGCAAAACAATGTCTAATTTCCTGTGCTAACCTGGGATTGAAAGCAGATGACTCAAGGTAGGTGGGCTCCTTTACACTCAAAAGTTTGGCATCATACAGGATCCTGGGACCACCGATTTAAAAGAAAAATAAACAACAGAAAGGTAAGAGTGGATAAGGTCAAAGTTTTCTACAAGAAAGAAGATGGGAAGCATAAATTCGATTTGAGCTTGAGAAAGAAAACAGTAGAAAAGGGAAGGAACAACTATAAAGCCTCAAGGACATCCACCTCCTTAAATGCAAAGTTTCTAAAGCCCCACCTGCTGCTACGAACTGTCCTTAAAACGCTGGGAAACTGCGGCAATCTTTTCATAAATACACAGTCTGGTCTAAAGAAAGCCAGGAAAGCCCCGGGGGTCCAGAAGGAGGAGGAAATGGAACTGTAAAGAGTGTCAGCAGCTGTTACAGCCCTGGCTTTAATGACCACTTGGGAGACAAGAGGTAAGAGCTTGTCTTACAAGAGGTAAGTTCCTGTGGGAACTGCAGCAGGGGAACTGGATTCCGTATCCAACACTAAGGCCTGTGCATTAAGAGAACTTAAAAAAAAAATGTAGGCTGCAAAAATATACCTGAGGCAAAAGATGACACACAAAGTAATTGTAACCATCTCGACTCAGCTTCATGTGAAGAATAAAATATATCGGTTGTGACAAAGTTCCGGAGACTGGGCAGTGGGCAATGCATGAAAGGAGGTTTTAAGAGTTCACGGTCTGGAAGGCATGGCCATTCTGGCATGGACAGCCCTATCTGTTCAGCGCTCTAGACTGAGTTACATCATGGAGCTGGCATCACCATGGGTCCTCCTGTGTGAGAAAGAGATCACAGGGGAAGACTCAAAGTCAGAAGGACTCGGGCATACTCTGTTATAACGACTCAGTTTCAAGGGATTCTGGTTTTATCTGAGGGTCACCCCATCGCCAGCAGAGGCTTAGCCATTCCCCACTAGACCCCACTACATATAAAGCTTTTACCACCTGAACACCACCACTCTGAGAGGAAAGCCTTAACACCTGAATAAGGAAAGAAAACTCTATCCAAATTCCAGAAGAGCACAAACAGAAAACAGGCTTCCCCCAAAATCTGAACCCGTACCCTAACGCCACACGATCTGGAATTTGCTATTCCAGTTCCAGTATTCCAATGTTGGAATCTGTTGTTACCTGCTTTAGAAGACCCAGGCTGACCGCTGTTTGCACAAAGTTAGGCAGAGTCTAACCTAAGTTCCCTTAGAACAGGGGTTGGTAATCTATGGTAATTTATGAAACTCTGTGGCAGAAATTCTGTGATCTCAGAACCAAAGCACTTTTCATGACACATGAAAATGATGTGAAATTCAGATTTCTGTCTTGAATTAAAGTTTTATTGAAATATCCACTCATTCGTGAGCCTCTGGCTGGTTTGACCGCTCTAACAATGGTGTCAATGTGTAACAGCTGTGACAGAAGAGACCGGAGTCTCCGCGTCTCACCACTTCCGGTAAACACACACCACAGGGGTAAAGTCGCAGCCTGAAAACTTTTGAGTGACCCTTACATGGCTGCACTGCCTTGGTCCGTTTTACGCCACTGCCTCCCAAGTGCTGGGATTACAGGCATGTGCCATCGTTTGACTTTCTAAAACGACCCTACTCCCAGGATCACAGAATTAAGCACTCACTCTGCTCTTGTGGCATCATTATGTCTCATCCAGCCCTTCTCTGAACACTGATGCACTGGGGACTGCTTTTTCAACAGGCCCCTTCAAGGGACACATTAAAACCATAACACAGGCCAGTTCCTTTTATTTTGCTTGTTACCGCACACTCTTTATGTAAAAACAGGACAAACAGCAAAGAAATGAATAGAAAACGAGACTTTAATTATCACACTCCTAAGGTAGAATGGAAAGTGGATTATTTGTTAACTACACTGAAAAACGTTGTTTCATATCCTTTAATATATTACTAGTATGCTAAAAGAATAGAATATATATTCAAAGAATGAGACTAAATGTCACATTCTGTATAATATACAGTGTTCTCAAAGAGTTATAAAATGTAGAATTTAATCCTGTTAGGGAATAATTTATCCCAATGAATAATCAACTAAATTAATTTTCCAAGTGGTTTGATTGTTAAACAAGTGTTTGGCTATTAACTGCCCCCCACAGGTTTTTTGTTTGGATACTTGGTCATCAGCTGATGGCATTGTTCCAGGGGACTTTGGAATTCTTTGAGCATGGGGCCTAACCGGTAGGTGTAGGGCCATGGGGTGGCAGCTTATGGTTCTAGCCAAGGCTCTGCTGGTTGACCTGCTGGCACCTAACTGACCGTGCTGCAAACTCCAGCCATCGCTGACAGAACTCTAGCAGCCAAGCCTCCTGACCACAAAAGTGTGGTCTCCTCTCCCTCAAGCCGCTTCTTCTCAAGTATTTGACTGAGGCAACAATAAAATAACTAATATGCCAAATACAAAAATCTATTTACCATGTGTGACTTAATTACAGTAGCCAAAAAAGGACACTCAGAGAAAGTGAATGACATTTAGATAATTAGCATTCATACAAGAATTAGTTGCTGTAACTTAAGAATATAAAATGGGAGGTTGGGGAGGAGGTGGAGGAAGTGGGAAGTGGGATTGATATGTAAAATTTCAATTAAATAATAATGAAAAAGATAAAAGATGATTTTTATGCTGCATGCAAATTCAGAAAAGGGGGAGAAAACATTGTAGTGAAATTAAGACACAAGCAACTAATTGTCAGTACTTTCCCTGGGCTCTTTCTGAATTGATGGCAATTACCCATGCTGTGGTTATTTCTTGTCTTAGTTGGGATTCCTTTTGCTATAATGAAACACCATGACCTAAAAACAAGCCAGGGAGGAAAAGATTTATTTGACTTACCCTTTTATATTGCTATTCATCATCGAAAGAAGTCAAGACAGGGCCTCAAACAGGGCAGGAACCGGAGGCAGGAGCTGATGCCAAGGCCATGGAGAGGAGCTAAATACTAACTTGTTCATCAATGGCTTGCTCAGCCTGATTTCTTAGAGAACACATGACCAGCAGCCTAGGGCTGGCACCAACCACTGTGGGCTGGACCCTCCTCCATCAATCACCAATTAAGAAAATGCTCTACAGGCTTGGGTAGAACCCTTATAGAGTCAGATCTTAGGGAGCCTTTTTCTTAATTGAGGTTCTCTCCGCTCAGGTGATGGTAGCTTGTATCAAGTTGACATAAAGCTATCCAGCACATTGTTGTTTGAGAATGTAATACTGTATGTCTTAAGAGATTGAAAAATCACCTCTATGAATTTTCTGCGGCTGTGTGGTTATCCGATTCGACCAGCTATTTGACGACGAATCGGACCCTTTCGAGGTACTGAAGGCAGCAGAGAACAAGAAAAAGGAAGCCAGCGGGGGTGGCGTTGGGGACTCCGGGGTCAAGGCTACTCTAACGTGAGAGGCAAACAGTTGTGTAAAGAGTCCCAGAAACACCGCAAGAACTCGTTGTCCCCCATCCTTGGCATGGTTGACTAAAAAAAGGAGGCGCAGCTGCCAATGGTGCTTAAGAAAGAAGGAATAAAGCAAGTTGGAAGAAGACGTGAATAACTTCAGGGTGAAGGGAAAATAATTGATACAAGACCAGAAAAACGACCGCCTCGGGGAAAGAAGACTTGAAAAGCCTTGCAGAAAGCGGGAAGGAGGTAAATTTTCAGTTGATAGACTGATTACTGAAAGGCCTATTCGAGGCCAAGGTGATCTTGGAAGGGGTCAAGGAGGCCTTGTACATGGCATGGGCTGAGGCGATGGATTTGCTGATTCTCATAGCAAACGTGAATTTGATAGGCATAGTGGAATAATAGATCTGGCCCAAAGCATGAGGACAAACGTGGAGGTAGCGGACTTCACAACTGGGGAACTGTCCAAGATCAACGAACTGATGTGGAGCAATGCAGTGTGACTGAAACACCCAAAGATGAGGAGACAGGTACTGAAAATAAGAATGACGTTGAAGAGGTTAAGGAAGGGGGTCCAAAAGAGATGACTTTGGATGAATGGAAAGTTATTCAAAATAAAGACGGGGCAAAAGCAGAATTTAATATCAGAAAACCAAATGAAGGTGCAACAATGGAAAAGGGGATTTGTTTTGCATAAATCAAAAAGTGAAGAGGATCATGCTGTGAAGATCCAGTTCTGGACCATCATTTCCGGAAGCCAGCAAATGATATAGCGTCTCAACTGGAAATCAATTTTGGAGACCTAGGCCGCTCAGGATGTGGTGTCAGGGGAGGACATTGTGGATGCAGGCATGGTCGATGTCCAAACCGTGGTAGCAGGACTGATAGGTCAAGTGCTTCAGTTCCTGGTGTAGATGACCCAGAGGCATTCCCAGCTCTGCCTAACTGGATGCCATAATACAACACTGGTTCCTTTGCGGACCCTCCTGTTCAAAGCGTTTGCATGCTTAAGGATCCCAAATAACTAAGAATTTCTTTTTAAAAAAAAAAAAAAGCTGTCATTTATAGCATTCACACCTAAAGACTGAATTTTATCTGTTTTGAAAACAAACTTCTCTAGCTTCTCAGAAGTAACAAATATGTTAGTTTTGTATTTAGAAATGTATTGGTAGCAGGGATGTTTCAATAATTTTTAGAGATTATGCATTCTTCATTAATACTTTTGTATTGCTACTTGCAAGCATGCATTTCCAAACTTGAAATATAGGTGTGAATAGTGTGTACCAGTTTTTTAAAAAAAGAACACTTTGAAGGTTGAGAAAATATTTTGTTTGTCCAGCTTAAAGTAGAATTTACTAAGATACTTACAATTTGTAGTTAAAATATACGAAACAAAATAAGATAAAACAAGGTGAAAAGAAGCATGTCTAAGAGAGATGGTTCAACAGATAGAGTGGATTGTACAGGGCCTGATGATCCTAGTGCTGTCCCTGGATCTCATAAGGGGGTAGGAGAGAGCCAAATCCTGAGAGCTGCCCCCTGACCTTCATGTGCACACCGTGGTTCATGCACACAGATTATTCCTGATTTGTAAAATCAAAGTAATTTTTATACCAAGATGGAATTTAATATTTTTATATTGGCTTTTCTTTTTGTTTCCTTAGAACAAATGAAAGCAAAGAAAGGAAGCTATCCTAGCAATCACAGAGTTGCTAACCACCAAGAGGTCCCAGTTTAAAGGGAAAAACAGTAAGTTTCATGAGTTAAGAACCTTGGTTCAGAAGTACAGGTCACTGATTTTATTACATATTCTTGATACTTTATGTTAAAAATTGGGAAATATGGATATAAAGCATGCTTGTACCAAAATGCAATATTGATTTAGAAAACACCATGGTGTGATGACTTCCAAGCTATGGGAGTTGCATTTTCCATGAAATACATTGGTTTGACTTGGAAGACAAAGTTATCAAACTTTGATTATTTAGACCTGAGATCAGTGAGACACTGTCCCATGAACTTAGCTTGTCATGTCAGAGAAAACAGTTGGCAATATTTGCAGCCTTAGGAAGACTCAGTATTTCAGGGGGAAACTAAAACTTGAAGAGACAAGTAATCTTTACCAACAGCTTGATAGTTCCCTAAAACTTATTTTCTGAAGATGAGGGCTAAAATTGTACAAATACTTTATATTTGTCAAATGTGGTAATTTTGATATTATATAGTAAAATGCTTTAAAATTTTTGGATAATCTGTAAACCTCAGTGAACCAATGTTTTTCATGTGGCCAAAGTTTAATATTATAAAAAAAAATCCTTTGTGGATGAAAACCGTATTCAAAGTATAGAATGGTCTAGTGGATTTTAATGTCTCATAATAAGAAAATTACATTAATATGCTCTCAGGTTCCACACTGGGCTGACTTTTAAGAATCCATGCTTAATTGAACACAGTTGCAGTATGAAAGAAGAAAAATCTTCAGTTACTTGAAGAGATCTGACGATGCCGTTCTTATATAAACACTTTAGAGTTCTTAAAAGTTTCATCAGTGCAAAGGGTCCTGAGACCACAAAGTTTGAGAAATTCTACTATGAACAGAGCCTATGTCAACTTAGACGGCCAAGCGACACCACGGCTTTGAGTAGTAATGAACTTAATTTGTCTAAACACTGATGTTTGTCAGGATGTTGCTATCAATCCTACTTTTCCGTCATCATCTTCACCTTTACCCTGTGCAAGCAGCATTTGCTGAAATGCTTTGTCCAGGCTCAGTCATGACCTTCTCCGTGTGCCTGCAGCCATCTGAAGTACAGTCTGCATGTGGAAAACCGAGAGTTGAAATTCAGAGGCTTTCTTTTGGCCATGCATCCTTCATTCTCATTCACACCACTCCTCAGCTGTTGCTCTGTGGCTGCACTGCCCGTGATGGCACCTGCCAGTCATATTTACTGAAAAGCAGATACCCGGTTAAAATGACCTGCATGCCTAAAAGTGTCAGATCTACAGTGGGATTCAAAGGATGGCAAGAATGTGAACCAGCTCAGAATATTTATGTTTGATACCTGTTGTTATGATAACTAGGACATCTTGGTTCGGTAAAATATGTTCTCCAATAAATTCTAGTCGCTGATTTTCCTTTTTAGAAATGTGATGTGGGCTGGAGCTGGAGCTCAGTGGTGTAGGGGGTGCCAGCACGTGCAAGGCCCTGGGCTTTAGGCCAAGCACTAAAACAAGAGAGAGACAGAGAGAGAGACAGAGAGAGAGAGAGAGAGAGACAGAGAGAGAGACAGAGAGAGAGACAGAGAGAGAGAGAGACAGGGAGAGAGAGACAGAGAGAGAGAGAGACAGGGAGAGAGAGACAGAGAGAGAGAGAGAGAGACAGAGAGAGACAGAGAGAGAGACAGGGAGAGAGAGAAAGAGGGAGGGAGGAAGGGAGGGAGGAAGGGAGGTAAGGAAGGAGGGAGGGAGGGGGAAGGGAGGTAAGGAAGGAGGGAGGGAGAAAAAGAGAATATTAAATGAAGCCACTAGAAAAGTTTAGTTGTGCATGTGGCCAGACCAGTGTTCTATTTTTATTGGACAGCACACACTAATCTAGGGTTATTAACTCAATTAAGTTTTAACTAGTTTGAAGAAGTAGTTCCATTGTGCGCATAGCCTCCAAGAAGTTAGCTTCTTCCTTCTTGAGATGTTTAAAGAGCTTTAATCGTTAATTAAAAATTACTGACACATGGTTTGTTGTGCTCCGCGTGATCATGCCCCTTCAAACCCTGCTGTTTAAATCAGGTAAACAAGCGTGCCTCTTCGGGCCCTTTCATAATAACTGTCCAGTTCGAGCACTTATTTCTCAGCTAAGTTCCAAACTTGCACTTCTACAATTTGCAGAATCACTTTTGATATATTTTGTCATTAATATTAAATGTCAAAGAATTAGAGTTCAAAAGCGAAAAGCAAAACTGTAGGGCCATGTGATGTAGACCCAAAGGAAATGTGTTTGCAATTCAGCTTGTGGAGCATAAACAAAGCAAAGATAAAATATAGCAAGGTCTTGAGGCTGCTGTGGTCCTGCCTTGCAATAGCAGCAAGGGGTGGGGGAAGGGTTGTAAGAGGCAGGAGAGCCTTCCGTGCTGTTCATTTGCAGCAGTAACAGTTATTGCTCTCGGAGCTCCCGTCACACAGTTGTGTGTCAAGAACCTTGGCAGCAGGTAGCAACGTGTTCTCACTGCCCAGAGACTCCCCAAATGTTTTCATATGCACGCCAAAGTTTCTTCTGTAGACATGTACTGGTCTTAGATTGCAGCAAGCCTTTCATGTATATTATCTGTTCTGTCCTTAAGGTGAGTCTGAAGGTTTCTCTATCCTGTGCTTTGAGAGCACATAACTGTTGATCTCTCAATGAGAGGGAACTTGGACTCAAAATGACTCATATCTTGGGACCTCAGAACGACCCACACCCACTTTAGATGAGCGATGAGAACTTGGATGTGGAGCTGGTGCTGCTATAGCTTAAGATTCTTGGACCTATTCAGGGTGGGGTAAATGTATGTTGTATGTTGTAATACAATTAACAAAAACGCAGAGACAGAAGTTGGTGTTCAACCTGAAGATCAGAAAAGCATAACAGCCAGCCACTGGCTCTTACTTCTACCACAGTCTAAAATGGTGATCCTGCCTCCAGGAATCTAGGATGAGACTGTGTGAGTGTTGTCTCCTCCTGTCTTATATTCCTCTCTAGGGCTGGGATTAAAGGTGTGCACTACTACTTCCCGGTTTCTATGGCAAACTAGTATGGTTACTGGGATTAAATGTGTGTGTCATTGCTGCCTGGTCTGTATGGCTGAGCAGTGTGGCTGTTTTACTCTCTGAACTTCAGGTAAGCTTTATTTATAAAAAATATTAATGAAATATCACTTCATTATGTGTGAGAAAATAAATTTTGGGAGCCAGAAGATGGGATTTATGAACTAAATGAGTGTTCCACTGTGGGTAACCATGTCAGAGGAGCAGCAAATGGCAAGAGACTTCAGGGAATCAGCCCACTGGGAAACAAAACCCTGGTGGGTGAACGTCGGATAGGCAAGGTGCCCAAGAGCCTCGGGCCTGGAATGCTTCTTGCTCCTGCTGTGTCTTTGCGTGTTTGCCACTGCCATTTTTATCTGGTATCTGGTACGGTGTGGATGGGCATGGGGAGATCCCCGCTCTCTGTAAGGCAGTATGATCATCTCTAGGAAATTTCCCGCTCTACTGGGCATTTTTATCTGTGGATTATTATGACGATCATTTCCTTTTAAGTTGTATTGTTTAACTGAAGCAATGATTTACACTATGATAGTGTTAGTTTAAATAGGATTTTGATGATTGAGGGTTTTAATAAATATAGTCAGGAGTTCTGATAGAGGTTAGTGAAAAAAATTGACATAGGAAAGGTCAGATAAAATGTTGCCCCTTCCTCTGATAAAGCAGAGACTGCGGAGGATTAAAAAATAGAAGCAAAGATGTGGTCACACAGCTAGATACATGAGTTTCTACTGAGGAGCCATATAGACTGTGGCTTAGGTTAATGACTAAGAAAAACAACAGCGCCCCAGTAACCCAGATAGCTTAAATTCTTCTAATCTTAGTGTTGGGAGATGTGCTCACAGGTTTTGGAATGCATCATAGCTGAAACAAAGCTTTGAGAATAACTTAAGTTTAGTTTAAGATCTAAACTTGCTTTTGTCAAATGGCTTTGAGTTGAAAACCCTTAGAAAACACCCTAAAGTTCACAAGGACATAGAGCTAAGCAGTAGATTCATTAAAGTCAGGGAACAAAATCAAAGCTGCCCAGTTATTATCAGCTGCTGTACCTTCCTTGCAAGGATTGTTTGGTGATCAAGGATGATGATTAATTCCTCAAACCCATTTCTGCCTTCAGTCTCCTGATAACTACTTATTGATGAGTAGGTATACTCCCTAAAGATTTAAAGCAGAGCTGATTGATTGTTTTTCATGTATAAAAGTTTAGGTTTGTGATTACTTTAAGATACCTTATAAAATTACCTTTCAAGCTAAGTAATAAAGTGATTGATTCTTCCTTTGTAATCGCAAAATGCAGCCTACCAGCAAAAGAACTGACTGAGAAAAATATCCTGCTTGCCCACACTCTGTTATATATCTATAACAACTTACTTAGATATAAATGTATGTGGGTTGTTGGGATGGCTTTGTTTTAATCATGTAAGGGAAACAAAAAACATGTTTTTTACCTGTATTCATTATAGTCACTCACTTGAAAAATAGAATGGAACCACATTGTAATTTTTATATTGTCTGAAAAATTTTGTTTGGGTGTATAAGCTGTTGAGTAAAAATAAAGTCAGAAAAAGACAGAACGCAGAAGAAAGAAATCAAGAGAGAGAGAGTGTGTGTGTGTCTTTTCCCTTAGTTCCTCATTTAAAAAGTTTTAGTGTGCCCTCCCCTCCCCCCCGCTGCTGCGGGCCCTTTGTCTCCTGAGTCCTGGGAAGACCAGCTAGCCCTGTTGCCCTGCTGAGCAGTTCTTCCCAGAGAGGCCCTTTGTCTCCTGAGTCCTGGGAAGACCAGCTAGCCCTGTTGCCCTGCTGAGCAGTTCTTCCCAGAGAGGGCTGAGGAGCTCTATCCAGAGAGTGCTGTGAAGTCCTACCCAGAGAGTGCTGAGGAGTTTCATCCAGAGTGGAGGAGATGGGCAGGCGCCAATGCAAGAATTCCTCCAACAACCTGAAAGGCAACATGACATCGCCAGAATCCAGGGAGCTCGAAACTAGAAGAATTGAACACCCTACTCCAGAAGAAATAGAAGAAATTGACTCTAAGCGCTTCTTTATGAAAATAATAGAGGAACTTAAACAGGAGCTGAAAATCTGCCGTAAAGAAATGGAAGATAAGTATAACAAAAAAATTGAGGAAATGAGTAAAGAAATGGAAGAGAAATATACCAAAAAGTTTGAAGAAATGAGTAAATCCGTAAATGAAATTCTGGGAAACCAAGAAAAAACAATCAAACAGGTAATAGAAACAGTTCAAGATTTGAAAACTGAAATGGAGTCAATGAAGAAATCACAAACCGAGGGCCGGCTGGCTATGGAAAATCTGGGTAAACGAACAGAGACTTCAGAAACAAGCTTAACCAATAGAATACAAGAGATAGAAGAAAGAATCTCAGACTCTGAGGACACCATAGAGAAATTAAACACTCTGTCCAAAGAAAACAGCAAATCCAACAAATTCTCATCACAAAACATTCAGGAACTGTGGGACACAATAAAAAAACCAAATCTAAGAATAATAGGAGTAGAAGAAGGAGAAGAATTGCATTTCAAAGGTCCAGAAAATATACTCAACAAAATTATAGAAGAAAACTTTCCCATCCTAAAGAACGATATTCCTATGAAGGTTCAAGAAGCATACAGAACACCGAATAGACTGGATCAGAAAAAAACATCCCCTCGTCATATAATAATCAAAACACAAAGCATTCAGACTAAAGAAAGGATATTGAAAGCTGCAAAGGAAAAAGGTCAAGTAACTTATAAAGGTAAACCTATCAGACTTACACCAGACTTCTCTATGGAAACCATGAAAGCCAGAAGGTCCTGGATAGAGGTACTGCAGAAACTAAGAGACAATGGATGCAAACCCAGACTACTTTACCCAGCCAAGCTATTGTTCACTATCAACGGAGAAAACAAAATATTCCAGGATAAAAACAAATTTAAACAATACATAGCTACTAATCCAGCCTTACAGAGAATACTAGAAGGAAAATCACAACCCAAGGAATCCAACATTCCCAACACTGCCTACATTAACTCAGACATCTAGCGACCCTCCACAGGCACAACTCAAAGAAGGAAAACACATACACGCTACTACCCAAAAAAATGACCGGAGTCATCGATCACTGGTCATTAATATCACTTAATATCAATGGTCTCAACTCACCTATAAAGAGGCACAGACTTAGAGATTGGATACGAAAACAGGATCCAACATTCTGTTGTCTACAAGAAACACACCTCAACCACAAAGACAGACACCTACTCAGAGTAAAGGGTTGGGAAAAGGTTTTCCAAGCAAATGGACCTAAGAAACAAGCGGGTGTGGCCATTCTAATATCTAACAAAATCGACTTCAAACTAAAATCAATCAGAAGAGATGGAGATGGACATTTCATACTCATAACAGGAACAATTCATCAGGAAGAAGTCTCAATCTTGAATATCTATGCCCCTAATATAAAGGCACCCACATATGTAAAAGAAACTCTTCTAGAACTCAAGGCAGTCATCAAACCACACACACTAATAGTAGGAGACTTCAACACTCCTCTCTCACCAATGGACAGGTCAATCAGACAGAAACCTAACAGAGAAATAAGAGATTTACTGGAGGTACTGAATCAAATGGACTTAACAGACATCTATAGAACATTCCACCCAAATAGGAAAGAGTATACCTTCTTCTCTGCAGCTCATGGAACCTTCTCGAAAATTGACCACATACTTGGTAACAAAGCAAACTTCCACAGATACAAAAAAATATTAGTGACCACCTGTGTCTTGTCAGATCACCATGGATTAAAATTAGAATTCAACAACAATGATACCCCCATGAAGCCAACAAACTCATGGAAGTTGAACAGTCAACTACTAAATCACCCCTGGGTCAAGGAAGAAATAAAGAAAGAAATTAAAGTCTTCCTTGAATATAATGAAAACAAAGACACAACGTATTCAAACCTATGTGACACAATGAAAGCAGTGCTAAGAGGAAAGTTCATAGCACTAAGTGCCCACCTAAAGAAAACAGAGAAAGCACACATTGGAGACTTAACAACACACTTGAAAGCTCTAGAAAAAAAAGAAGCTGATTTACCCAGGAGGAGTAGAAGACTGGAAATAATCAAACTGAGGGCTGAAATCAACAAAATAGAAACACAGAAAACAATTCAAAGAATCAATGAAGCAAAAAGCTGGTTCTTGGAGAAAATTAACAAGATTGACAAACCCCTATCCAAACTAATCAAACGGCAGAGAGAGAACTTGCAAATTAATAGGATCAGAAATGAAAAGGGGGACATAACCACAGACACAGAGGAAATGCAGAGAATCATTAGATCTTACTACGAAAGTTTATATGCCACAAAGTTGGAAAATGTAAAAGAAATGGACATTTTTTTAGATAAGTACCATATACCAAAGTTGAACCAAGACCAGGTGAACAATCTAAATAGACCTGTTAGTCGTAAAGAACTAGAAGCTGTTATCAAAAATCTCCCTACCAAAAAAAGCCCAGGACCAGATGGTTTCAATGCAGAATTCTACCAGAACTTCCAGGAAGAGCTAATACCTATACTCCTTAATGTATTCCACAATATAGAAAAAGAAAAGTCACTGCCAAACTCCTTTTATGAAGCTACAGTCACCCTAATACCAAAACCACACAAAGACACAACCAAGAAAGAGAATTACAGGCCAATCTCACTCATGAACATCGATGCGAAAATTCTCAATAAAATACTGGCAAACCGAATCCAAGAACACATTAGAAAAATCATCCATTATGATCAAGTAGGCTTCATCCCAGAGATGCAGGGATGGTTCAACATACGCAAATCTATCAATGTAATCCATCATATAAATAAACGGAAAGAAAAAAATCATATGATCATTTCATTGGATGCTGAAAAAGCGTTTGACAAAATTCAACACCCTTTTATGATAAAGGTGTTGGAGAGACTGGGGATACAAGGATCATACCTAAATATAATAAAAGCAATATACAGCAAGCCGACAGCTAACATCAAATTGAATGGAGAGAAACTCAAAGCCTTTCCACTAAAATCAGGAACACGACAAGGCTGTCCACTCTCTCCATACCTCTTCAATATAGTGCTTGAAGTTCTAGCAATAGCAATAAGACAACATAAGGGGATCAAGGGGATTCGAATTGGAAAGGATGAAGTGAAACTTTCGTTATTTGCAGACGATATGATAGTGTACATAAGCGACCCCAAAAACTCTACCAAAGAACTCCTACAGCTGATAAACACCTTTAGTAACGTGGCAGGATACAAGATCAACTCCAAAAAATCAGTGGCACTCCTATACACAAAGGATAAAGAAACGGAGAGGGAAATCAGAGAAACATCACCTTTCACGATAGCCACAAACACCATAAAATATCTTGGGGTTACTCTAACCAAGGATGTGAAAGACCTATTTGACAAGAACTTTAAGCCTTTGAAAAGAGAAATTGAGGAGGATACCAGAAAATGGAAAGACCTCCCCTGCTCTTGGATTGGGAGGATCAACATAGTAAAAATGGCAATTCTACCAAAAGCAATCTACAGATTCAATGCAATCGACATCAAAATCCCATCAAACTTCTTCACAGACCTTGAGAGAATAATGATTAATTTTATATGGAAAAACAAAAAACCCAGGATAGCCAAAACAATCTTATACAATAAAGGAACTTCTGGAGGCATTACTATCCCTGACTTCAAACTCTATTACAGAGCTACAGTATTGAAAACAGCTTGGTATTGGCATAAGAACAGAGAAGTCGACCTTTGGAATCGAATAGAAGACCCAGATACTAACCCTCAAACCTACGAACACCTAATTTTTGACAAGGGAGCTAAAGGTATACAATGGAAGAAGGAAAGCGTCTTTAACAAATGGTGCTGGCATAACTGGATGTCAACCTGTAGAAGAATGAAAATAGATCCATATCTATCACCATGCACAAAACTCAAGTCCAAATGGATTAAAGACATCAACATCAATCTGTCCACTTTGAACCTGATAGAAGAGAAAGTGGGAAGTAGTCTACAAGATATAGGCACAGGAGGCCACTTCCTAAGTAGGACCCCAGCAGCACAGACAATAAGAGAAACAATGAATAAATGGGACCTACTGAAACTGAGAAGCTTCTGTAAAGCAAAGGACACTGTCAGTAAGACAAAAAGGCTGCCTTCTGACTGGGAGAAGATCTTCACCAACCCCTCATCAGACAAAGGTCTGATCTCCAGAATATACAAAGAACTCAAGAAACTAGACACTAAAACTCTAATTAACCCAATTAAAAAATGGGGTACTGATCTGAACAGAGAATTCACAACAGATGAACTTCGAATGGCCAGAAGACACTTAAGGTCATGCTCAACCTCCTTAGCGATCAGGGAAATGCAAATCAAAACCACTTTGAGATACCATCTTACACCTGTCAGAATAGCTAAAGTTAAAAACACCAATGATAGCCTATGCTGGAGAGGATGTGGAATGAGGGGAACACTCATCCATTGTTGGTGGGAATGCAAACTTGTGCAGCCACTTTGGAAATCAGTGTGGCGGTTTCTCAGGAATCTGGGAGTCAACCTCCCTCAGGACCCAGCAATTCCTCTCTTGGGAATATACCCTAGAGATGCCCAAACATACTACAAAAGCGTTTGTTCAACTATGTTCATAGCAGCACTATTTGTAATAGCCAGAACCTGGAAACAGCCTAGGTGCCCCTCAATAGAAGAATGGTTAAAAAAGGTGTGGAACATATACACATTAGAGTTTTACTCAGCGGTAAAAAATAATGACATCTTGAATTTTGCATGCAAATGGATGGAAATAGAAAACGCTTTACTGAGTGAGGTAAGCCAGACCCAAAAAGAGGAACACGGTATGTATTCACTCATAAGTGGATTCTAATCATAATTAAAGGTCTTTGAGCCTATTATTCGTGATCCTAGAGAAGCTAAATAAGAAGACGAACCTGATGAAGATTATTTACCTATCCGCCAGGAGGTAGGAAATAGTCAAGAGTCCCAGGTAACCTTGGGTGCATGGGGGGGGGGTGGGAGGGTTGTTGGAAGGGGAGAGGGTTAGAGAGAAGGGAGTAGGGGAGGAATGGAGAAAGCTCGGTTGACCGGGGTGGGGGGAAGGGAGGAAGGATGAATGTGGGATCAGGGAAGAATATATTTCAACTAAGGGAGTCATATTAGAGTTTACAGGAAACTTGATTATATATGGGATCCCAGGTCCAAGGAGAGATCCCCAGATTGTTCTCTGGACAGAGGAGGGGGTGCCTGAACCAGCCTTGGCCCGTGACCATACTGATGAATATTTTGCTTATCACCATAGATCCCTCATCTGGCGTTGGACGACGATACAGATGGAGGCCCGCGTTGGAGCACCGAACTGAGCCCCCCAAGATCCAAACGAGGAGCAGAAGGAGGAAGAAAATGACGAAGGACTGCGAGGGATACTATCACCCACTGATACAAGGGGTCGGATCTAATGAGAGTTTACCAAGGCCAGATGGACCGTGACTGAACGAGCACGTGATCCAACCAGATTCTCTGAATGTGGCCGGATTTTCTGAATGTGGCTGGCCTGCAGTCTTTCCGAGAAGCCATTGACAAGGACACTGGGACTGGTTTCCTCTGCATATACTGGATTTTTGGGATCCAGTCTGTTTGGATGCTCACCTTCCTGGACCTGGAGTGAGGGGGGAGGAACTTGGACTTCCCACAGGGCAGGAGACCCTGACTGCCCTTGGGGACAAAGAGGGAGGAGGAGAGGGAGGGGGGGAGTGGGAGGGCGTTGGGAGGAGGGGCGTAAATGGAAACTTTTTATAATTTAATAAAATTACTAAAAAAAAGAAAAAAAGAAAAAAAAGAAAAAAAAACCTTTCACCTACATTCAGAGGGACTACTGTGGAACTATGCTGTTTCGTTCCCTGTCTGGATGGAGTTGGTAAGCTCCCATTAGCTCAGTTAAACTATCTGGTTTTAGTACATGTGTTTTGAGTTATTGTCTATTTAGCATGTTAATGTCTGTGGGCTCCTTGTAATGTTGTCATTGTGAGATACACCCTCTCATGTACATGGATTTTTTTGGTCTCAGCTGGTAGGCCACCAAAATGTGAGCTACTCTTCTCTATGACTTCATTCCTGCAATGATGGACTGAAACTGGTGCGATGCAGAAAAGTTGCCGTATCAGCACTATGTGTAATTCAATGCATCCCTCTTTCAGAATTAAAGAGATAGTAATAATAAAAAAAAAAGTTTTAGTGTGCTGACTCCATGAATGCCCTTCATGTGCTGCTAGAGGCTGGTCCCCATGGCACCGGAACTCCACACCCATTTCAGACAGAGATGTTGAGGCTCTGACTGCCACTGTGACTCCGTGTTGTAAGGAGGCTGCTTGTTGGTTTCCGGCTGCTCAGCCCCAAAATAATCACACAGAAACTGTATTATTTAAATCACTGCTTGGCCCATTAGCTCTAGCTTCTTACTGGCTAACACTTATATCTTAATTTAACCCATCTCCATTAATCTGTGTATCGCCATGTGACTGTGGCTTATCCACTAATGTTCTGGCATCTGTCTCTGGTGAGGCTAATGGCTTCTCTTCACTCTGCCCTTCTTTCTCTCAGCATTCAGTATAGTTTTGCCCACCTTGGTGCAGGAGAGTTGTCTGTATTCTGTCAATCATGTATTTTAATAAAACGCTGATTGGCCAGGCAGGAAGTATAGGCGGGTCAACCAGACAGGAAGTAGAGGCGGGGTGAGGAGAACAGGAATATTCTGGGAAGCAGGAAGCTCCCTCTGTCATTCCTGAGCAGACCACAGAAGAGGCAGGATGTAACCTGCCCAGCTGAGAAAGGTACTGAGCTGTGTGGCTAACGTAGATAAGGATAATGGGGTAACATAAGTTATAAGAGCTAGTAAGTAGCCTGACCTAATGGGTCAATCAGCTTTATAACTTATAGAGATCTCTGTGTGATTGATTTTCTCTGGGACTTGCCGGGTGTGGGGTACCGGGCGGGAACAGATACTCCAACAAGTCGGCCTTCATGTTACACCACTTAACTAAGTTCTACCCTATCACTGACTCAAGACAGTTTCTTTATTAGCCAATCGTATTCACAGCATACAGAGGGGAATCCCACATTAACTCCGGATATTTGAAGACAGAATTTTTAAGGAGGTCACTACAGATAAATTAGGTCATAATAGCAGCTCTGCAATACAGTAGGACTGGTACCCTTATAAAGTAATAAGGTCCATGAATATGCACCACAGATAGAAGGTCATTTGAAACTATATACAGAGGACAGGCATTGTCAAACTAAGGGGAGAAAAAGCAAATGATCATAAATAAACTCTCCAACACTTTGGTCTAGAAGTCAACGTCTAGAACTTTAAAAAATAAAATTCCTCTGGACCTGGTGGTGGAGGTCTGAAATTCCAGATATTTGGAAGGCTGGACCGGGAGGATAACAAGTTCAAGGCTACCATGGGCAACAGAGTAAGTTCAATAAACTCAACCTGAATAATTCGGCAAAGCCCTGTCATAAAATACAGAGTAAAAAGACAGCTGTGGACATAGTTCAGTAAGAGAGCAGTTGCCTTCAATACCTGAGAGCAAACATTCTGGCACTGGTGGAACAGGCTCCAATACCTTAGCACAGCTGACACCATGTTAGAGCTCCATTCTCACCTTAGAACCCAGCACACAAACCCCAACACCAAAATGAGAACAAAGACCTAATCCATCAAAGATCTAGTCCATGTTTCCAGGACCTGGGGAAGTCCCTAACTGGACTAACCTTGCTTTTTGGCCTGTGTAATTTTGCCTCTCTCTAACTGTTCTTGCTAACTGAAGTGTGTCAACCTGATGTAGTTTTTGTGTCTATAAGGCAAAGAATGTTGAGGCTTGGGGCTGCCTGATTTAGGCAAGTTCCCCATGCAGTTGCTAGACAGCAGTATGGACTTTCTATTTGGCTTTAAGAGTGTCCATGTGTTCTCTGGTGGAATTATCTTACAACGTTGGAAAGAATGGAAGGGAGGGATGGAAGAAGAGAGGGAGGGAGGGACAGAGGAAAGA
Organism: Myodes glareolus; assembly: GCF_982192425.1. NCBI lineage: Eukaryota > Metazoa > Chordata > Mammalia > Rodentia > Cricetidae > Myodes > Myodes glareolus. The sequence goes on along the minus strand of NC_142033.1, from coordinate 15,762,207 downwards.
AGGGGGGAAGATATTCTGCTTTTTAGGGCATTCAATGTGTAGTGTATTACAGCAGCCGTAGAAGACTAACACAGGAGCCAAGAGAGTAAAGTCCTTGTTAGGCAGCGGTAGAGTGGAGGCAGGGACCACACCTCGACCCACCATTACACAATCTCAAACAGTTCTATTGCCCAAATTATTCGCTCTTTCCTCAACGACGAGGCTAAAGGTCTAGAGATAATATTTCTGTGAGTCTGGCATATCTCACCTAATATTGTCCACATAGTACAATACATCCAGGATGTCAAAAGTTAAGCCAGTCAAGGGTAACGTTTTTGTAAAATGTTGAAAGTCAGTAACACTAGAAATGTATTTTAACAATGATCAAAACGGAATGAAGTCGGTAAAAGGCGACTTTTTTTCCCTCAGGTTTTATCCCACTGGAACACTATAAAAGGACCAAAAGGAATCTCTGAAGACAGAAAAGCATAAACAGCCACATGCAAGTTTCACCTCTGACCCCACTGATGAAAGCGTGTTCCCTGCTGTTATATAACTTCAGTTTCCTTCAACTCCAAGTATCTTAATTACTTTACTTTCAGATTTAGAACAGTAGTATCATAGGAGAGAAAATTTAGTTCTTATATAGAATGTCTTAGCTTGGACCCTCTGTAATGAAAGGCATATTAATATGAGAAAAAAAACAAGTTTAAGAGTGTGTGTAAGTGTTATAGCTCTGGAGGGAAAGGTATCCTGGCCATTAGAAGTCAGTCGATACCTGTAACTCTGACGAGAAAGGTATCCTGACTGTTAGAAGCCAGGCTATTCCTATAGCTTGGAAGGGAAACTTATCCTGGCTGTCTGAAGCCAGGCTATATCTGTAAGTATCACAGCTCAGAAAGGAAAGGTATCCTGGCTGTCAGAAGCCAGGCTGAACTATAGCTCTGTTCTGGTGCAGGATGGTTTCCCTGCAGGCATATAGCTATCCTGCTGCTCACCCAGAGAGCCATGACAGCTCAGCTCAGCTCTGCTCTGCTCTGTTAAGGGAGTTGCCCCCAAACAGATGTAGTACTTCTGCACCTGAAAAAGTTGTTACTTCTGGGCTCCTCTCTGCTAAGGGGTGCTTCCCACCCACCCCACCCACATATTTGCTCTTGCTCTGGTGAAAGGTTGAAAGCTGTTACTTTCTGCCCCATTCCACTCCTGAGAAAGAAAGTCTTCCCCCAGAACTCATTCAAGCGATGTATTGGGAAGGAGGAATCAGAGAGTGGTTGCCGCTGCCAGGGTGGAGAAGGCAGCTCCTAGCTGAACAGACTTAGCCACTGCTCTGCCCACAGATCAATGTGTCTAGTAATTTAGTCATCCTTATTTCTCTCAGTCCTGACATAGAGACATCCTTACAAATGGCTGTTTCCTTTCTGAGTTCCCCTCTGTAAGAGAGTTACTTCCAACCTATTCTCCCTATTTCTCAAAGTAATTATTGTGCCCAAAGGGTATATTTTGGTGTGGTATATTCTGGTACCTACCTCATAAGGTGCAAACAAATGCATGTACACACACACACACACACACACACACACGCAAAACTTAGAAATTTTCTTAACAAATAACAGATGTCAATAAATGTTACTAGATATTTATTTGTAACACTTAGTATAAAAAACTTTTATGAGTATGTTTTTTGATTCATCATTCTATAAGTAGAAACCTGCTGGTGGAAGAGTCATTAAACATATGATAACTCTTCCCCAATAGACTTTCTCCTCTCTATCTGGTCACATGAGACGATTAAGCTTCCTTGCTTTCTTGAATTTGGACATGGCCACTGACTTGCTTTAGCTCACAGCCAGGAGTAACCACACATAGTTATGTAACTGAATATGGAGTTATAAAAATGTTCAGAGAGGTAATTAATTCAAACCCAAGTGTTTCTAATCGACGTTGATTGTGCTGCATCTAGAGACATCGCTGCCAACTTGGGTCAAAACACATAGCATGTAAGTTAACACTGGGCATACCATCATACCACTTAATGCCAGTTCACACTGCCTGAAACACCTCAACTAATACTCAAGATTATTTTATATCAAGAATTCCAATTGTCTTACTTTACACACAGACTCTTCTCCTCTTACAGAAGCATAATGGTTTAATTACAGAAAACAAAGACTTTTAATATTTTCCTACTTTTAGTTCCTCAGTACGCAAGCAGCAAATTGTGTATCCTTTGCTTGTATTGTACTCAAATGTTTGTTTTCTTTTTGGAATTGCTGCTTAGGTTTCTGCGTAGTTTCATTAAAAGTATCGTTAATGAATTTTGGCTTGGGATTAGAGCAGAATCTCCTATGGTTCTGCCATTGTATGTGTGTGTGACGGGTGTTTCCACTGCAAGAAGGGCTACAGGAGGAGAGGGGTTGAGACAGGGAAAGAGGCCAAGAGAAGGACTAAAATCCATTACTTGAATGTATGAAACTGTCAGAGAATAAACAATAAATGGACTATAAGGTACTGGTCCACTCTGAAATGCTGGGGATGCTCTGTAACCGGCAGAAACCAAAGTTCAGGGACGGTTTGAGTCTTTTCAGAAAGACAAACAGACATCTATGCTATTTGTATGCAACCTTACTTAAGTCAGCCCAAATAAAGGGAGAGGCGTCAGTCAGTGGGGGTTCACAGAATCTGCTCCACCTTGACTGAAGGTCAGAGAACTCACGGTTACTCTTGCTCTTTCAAAGTTATTGACAAGAAGTCTGACTTGGGGAGCAGCTACAAAAAAGATGTCCTGACCTAGTGTGTGGTTATTTGGTGTTTTGGGTATTTAAATGGCCCACAGAAGTGCATACATTATACCCTGACTACTGGTCAGGAGTTTAAGCCTATTCTTGCTCCTTCAAGGTTATTTGACAGGAAATTTAACTTTTAGGTGTGACTACTAACAAAGATATCTTGACCTAGGGTGTGGTTACTTGATGTTTGGGGTATTAAGATGGTAATCACTTCATTTGTTCCTTGTATCAAGGTTTTTCTTTTGTTTTTTTAAAAAAAGTCTTTTGCTTTCTTCCCCTTCTTTGGCTTAGGGTATTGAAAGGTCATAAGAAATAAACGAGGGCAGATTCAGTGTTCCCTGAGTTGCCCTCCCCTGTATATCTATCTCTGTTTATTCCACCTAACATTTTTAATCCACACGCCCCTACCCTGGAACATACGAACCCATTGAGGCTGGACCCTGACAGATGGCTCCCCAACGTGAGACATGACACCAGACAGTGCCTTAGAGAGCGCCACTGTCAGGCTCCATCTGTGTGTGGCTGCAGACTCTGTGACCATCAAAGCCCAGACGTCAAAACGCTTCGCAATCCCACGGGTCAGGTAGACGCTGGAAGGTTTCAGAGAACCGTTTAAGAATTTGTGAGTTTGGGAGAGCCAAGGAGGCAGGATTCGGTCCTTGCTTGCCGTATTTTTGCTTCCTATCCCAACAGGAATCAGTGCATTTGTGAAGACAGGACAATTAAGGGCCCAGTGTTATCTTTTGTGGCAGTCCAAGATCTTCAAGCGGTGGTGATGAGGCGAGGCCTAGACTTGGCCACAGTTAAAGTTATGAACCCTGACTGAGAAAGTGAGGAGTCCCTGACATGAGGAAAACGTCACAGCCAATGAGGGGACGCCAGTTCCGCAGATGGCACCAAGCTCTTCAAGTCCTTATGAGGGAGGGTTCCTTTACTCTTAAAACTCTCGGTTCTAGCTGGTCACTAGGGGGCACCAGGCTCAGACTGCACCAAACTGAAAAGGATGTGGCATGTAACAGGTATTAGAACTAGGTGTGTGGAGAGATGTTGTAAATGGCACCACTGGGACCTTGGGGTGTCCCATGGCAGCTGAGGACTGCAGTGGATGGCAAAAACACCCTGCAGACAGAGCTTGAATGTGGCGTTTATTTGAAATTAAGGGAATGGGAAGGGAAGAGAGAACTGGAGAGAGAGAGAGAGAGAGAGAGAGAGAGAGAGAGAGAGAGAGAGAGAGAGAGAGAGAGAGAGAGAGAGAGGCCTGCTCCTAAGGAGGAACAGTGGGAAAGAGCAACCAGGAGTGGGTGGAGCTTGTCTCTTAAAGGGACCTTTGCACCTGCATCCAAACTAGGACCCTGGGCTGGCTAGAGTACTGCCTGGGTACATCCTGCAGGAGACAGGGCAGGTCAGCATAATGCCTGAATCCTAACAGGAGAATTAGGTGAAAGGTCAGTTTTGAGCCCTCTTTGGAGAAGCCCTGATCTTTGCAGAGGCATTCGAGTACAGAGACTGAGCCCGGGGAGGCATCTGGTTACCCTTTACTAACTGAGGCCTGGGCAAACACTTAAACTTATTTCCTACCCAAAACAATCAAGGATGCAATGTACCCACCTGGGATGATTGTCATGGAGAGTAAGTGACTTAACTCGGGTTGTATGTGAATGCACATTGTCCATTGCCTAGCCCATCGTCATTTCTCAGGAAATGCCAACCATTGTTATTATTATTATTTAAAAGTATATTATTATATTGTGATTATGGGCCTGCTGTACAAACCATCCTTACAAGCTATATAAACATAGCATGTTCCTTAATTTCTCATGCCTACAATTTCTTACCTGTGAAATAATAATTTTATGCCTCTGGGTTACTAGAAGAAATTTCAGGGCGGTAACTAGTCAGACACGTGGTTCAGTTGTCTGGCGATCATGTCACCAGATAGTGGCATTTCTTCTGGCTTGAAGCTGAGTAAGGTAGCCCAGACACCAGGAAGTGCAGCGGGAGTTCAGGGCTGGTGAGGGTTTAATGGACACAGAGAAATGAAGGGGAAGGTTTTCATACCATACTTGGGAAGAAGTGTATTGATTCTCTGAAATAACTTTTTGATCACCTCTCTAAAGGTAATGTGTTTTCATAAGGGAAAACTGAGTTGGATTCCTGAGGGCAAGGACCCATTAGCACTTTGCTTTGCCTTGGCTTCTAGAACAGTCAGTGCAAGGCTCCCTGAGCTGCTGCTGAATCCACTGAAAGCTCGGGCTTGCGCCCACTGTCCAGCAGAGGCCGCCCTGGGCCGGGACTCCTGGGACCAGTGCGCAGGGAGGGGGAAGGCCAGTGGGTGGCCCCATCCTCGCAGGAGGGCCGGGTGGGAGGGGTTTGGCGATGTTGCAGGCGGGCTCTGTGCTCGGGCAGCTGGGAAGGAGCAGAAGTGCGCCTGGCGCCGCAGGGCACACAGCTGACTCCGTGCGCCACCTCCTTTACGCCTAGCACCGCCAGACACCAAAGCTGCCACAGTAGCTGCCTGGACTGATCGCGCCGGGCGGTCAGCACTACCCTCTTCTCCCGCAGCCCACTGGGCGGTTAGAGGAGCTGCCCGTGCCCGGACGCACTTGGCCAGCCCCGGGAAACTCTTCCCTAGCAGCGTCCAGCTCGGTACCGAGTGCCGGAGTAACATGGTTTGCAAGGGGCTCATCGCTCTCTGCATCTTCACCGCAGGTACTTGGCTCACTCCGCGGAAGAGCCAGGCGCGGGGAGGCCGGCACCAAAGCGGGGGTGGGGTTGGGGGGAGCGACACCGGGAAGTAAGTCGCCACTGGAGGGTGGTGGGTCTGCAGGTATGCGCACATAGGTTTGAGATGTACGGTTTTGGCGGGCCTGGAGGGGAGAAAAGATTGGGTCCTTGCTGCGGCAGCCTGTGTCCCCCCACAAATTCAATCTTTGTGAAACAGGTGGCCGGCTAACTGGTGCGTTAGAATCCCGAACCCCGCAAGGAGACGACTGCTCTCTGCGGCGGCTTCTCCTCTTTGCTGGGGTCTCAGAGCGCACCTGCCACAGTCCCAAACATCACTTCTTTCCGTGCCTTGTCCTGCCATGGAGTACAGAGCCAGAGCAGGGGTCGGATAAAGCCGCTACGAAGAGGGCTTCAGCATCCTGTGCGCTCAACTGGCCTGGTTAGCGCTCTAGGACTTAGAGGTCCCTGGAACTCTCGCGTCGCTTTTTACTTAGGCTTAGGGATGATGCGGCACTGTCTCAGGGGCTGAGGCCCAGGCTGGGGTCAAGCTTGCGATCACTGCTGGAGAACTGCAGGTCTACTGTGGCCAAGCAGCCTTCCAAAAATGTGCTCCCTGAATGAAATTAGTAACTTGGCTAAAAGTAAGCTACACACCTCCTTCTGCCTGTGCGCCCACCCCCAAAAGTCGCTCTCTGGCTCTATGCTGCCTCTATGCGTGCTCCCTTCCCCCAGCCGCGGGATGGTCTTGGGACTACTAGCCAGCCACGACCTTGGGTAGACAACTCAAGTCAGCCCTCGGACTGCAAAGCAAACAGGCACCATCGTCCGGGGTTGATACCTAGGTTTTTGTCGAGAAAAAAAAAAAAGTATAGCCCAATAAAGAACTATGGATAAGGGACAAGGTGCGGGGGGTGGGGGTGGGGTGGACGGAGGGAGAGTAACCCAAGAGGGCAGTCTGGTCTGTTTAAGAACTGATCCAAAACCCATACAAGCCAATTCAAGGTTCAAGCTTTAGTTCAAACGTTTTCCTTCTTGAATTGCTTGGGTTCCTGTAAATGTGCCTCCCCGCCCCCGCCCAAAAGAAGTCACAACTCCTTGAGAAGAATCTGGAAGCTCCCCCGCCCCCCCCCCCCCCCGCGGCTCTCAGAGGATAACGTAGTTTTAAGGGAAAGTTCTAGCTTGAGCCAATAGCACGCTATTTTCTCTCCATACTAACGTCTGGGAGAGCCTTTCATCTGCAAGGGCTAGAGACCTGCCTGCAGATCTTTCTGGAACGGTCGGGCGGCTTCCGTGGCAGTCCTCTTGGGAGAGGAGCGCTTAAACCTGAAAGAGGAATAGCCTCCCCAGCTGGATTGCATCCAAAAGTAGTTCCCTAGTCCTCCAAGGAGAATTTGAGGACCCGAAAGGGAACCCATTCAAGAAGCTTAAGGAACCTGCTGTGGGCTGATTTTGTTTGCTAAATTGACTTTGCACCTTTATCCATTTATTTATTATTTATTTGCGTGCTTAATATTGTTGAACATGGCGGTTGGAAAAAACAAAAGCAAACAAACAACAAACAAAGATGGATTAATCTTAATAAGGAGCTCAAATAAGATGGTTTACTGATTGGTTGGTAATTGATGATTGATTGATTGGTTGGTTGGTTGATTTCTTTAGTCTTACTATTCAACTGTGCTCTGCTGAGACAAAAATATTGTTCATTGCTCCTCCCCTCCCCCAGAGCCAGGTGGCTGGTGTTTCAGAGACTGGCTGAGCAGCCCCAGTTCTATGCCCTCAGGCTTCTTCCACTGGGATCTGGGCCATCAGGCCATGGGCTCTGGAGGCCTAGGAAGACATATTGCCTCTTTTCCTTACTTGGTCTTCATGTTGCTACCCCATACAGAGAGCTAGGACTCGGAGGGCAGCTTTCTCTGTAGTTTGTGAATCTTTCCATGGACAGTTTGTTAATAAAACTGCCTACCATAAATAGCCTGGAAAATAATGTCAAAATTATCATAAATACCTCATGAGAGTCTCCGCATTCCAAAGTAAAGCATTTTCAGATTGATATATTTTTCTAGAAGGTTCTGGATAATAGCAGGCACCAGCCAGGCAGCTTGTACTGCGCTTCCCTGGCAAGCTACCCACAAAAGGATAGCTTTTCGTTTTCTTGTTCTATTTTTCTCTCCAGCGCTAGAAGCTTCAGAAAAACTTGAACAAATCTTAAAGTGATACTTGATTGAACTAGATCCAGTGTCCAACAGGGCTTTAATTTCTAGCTCAACAAATTCTCTTGATAAATGTGTGTCATCCAGTATATTCTCAAGTCTATAAAGTTTGGCTCAAGGACTGTGCATGGAGGGAGGACAGAGACCTGTGAGTGACTTTGGTTCTGCCCAATCAGACTCTTCTCTGCATCCAGTTTTGTTGCCTCCATTGTCATTGCTGCCCTCTTGGAGCTGGGGGGCCCCATTTATTTCAAAAACCCCTCAGTGAGCTACATAAGGTATATAGAAGCCTCCAATGGCCTTTTTAGATACTTAAGAAGACAAGAGAAATTCATTATGTAAGAGTAGTCCATATAGATGAGAAGCCATTAATCCAGCTTCTCTTGCTCTGAGTCTGCCCTGTGTACCCCAGCCCAGATCTGGAAGAGTACAGTGCACAGTTCACCCTGTTCCCAGGCACCCTGGAGCACTCATTGGTCCTCGGGTAAGCAAGGTGAAAAGAGCTAGAATTTCAGTCTGCTCACCAGCAAGGGATCTGTGTGTGTGCACGCGTGCATGTGTGTGTGTGTGTGCGCGCATGTGCACATGCGTGTGCACGCACACGTGCATGTTCTGGATCCATCAGCTCTCTCTTCTTTGCATGACTAGCATTGGCCACCTCTCTTTGCCTATACAAGTTCTCATGCGTGTCGGTTCCGTAGCCATATCACAAATATACTGCAAATTCGCCCCCTTTCTCCGGGCAGGTGTACTGGAGGAATCAGGGAGAGTTCCCTGCATTCCTTCCTCCTGAAATCTGTGGTCACAGTGAAAGACATGGCATCTTCCTTTGAATAAAGAGGTCTGAAAATTGCAAGCTCTTTGGATCGTCCTCTGATGCGTTCATTGAGGCAAAGTGTCTATGTGGAGCAAGTAGATCCTGCAGCCTGATGATGCTGATGATGTATAGTACCTACCCTAGTTCAGGGCAAGTACCTTAACCACCGTGCATGTTCTTATATACCTGATGATGTACAGTACCTACCCTAGTTCAGGGCAAGTACCTTAACCACCCTGCATTATCTTATATTTAAAATTAGGGGAGGGGCCACCTCCTAAGGTTGGAGAAAATGTTAATTGACTGAGCATACCTACAAGTACACAGTGCTGGGGACATAGAAAATGCTCAGTAATGTTAGCCCTTGCGGCTCTTAACCTTAATAAAGGTGATTATATCCAGCACTGAACACACAGGTCCCCAAATGCAGAGGTGATATCGACGTTGTCACTGTACTCCAGACTACAGACTGCCACTAACACGCCAAGGCTGACTGTTCCAGCAAATTCACGTTGCAAATTAGGAAGACACTCAGCTGAACCACTAAATGCCTACTTTAAAAGGTTAAGGATGGGTTAGTTCAGACGTAGCACAGTGATCAGGGGGAAAAAAAGGTTTAGTTATAATTAAAGAAAAATAAAGTCCTCACTAAGGACTTTTGCAAATGTATGTATTTAGAAAACCCAAGTCAGCTAGATCTGCAAGGTCAGATCCCCAGAGCAACACATTTGGGGATGATTTGGAGTAAATGGGTCATTTTATCTGACGATTCTGCGTGACTTTCTCCAGAACCCTGAGTCCTTGATAATGGGCAGATTGCTAATTGAACCTTAGCCCTTGGGCCTGCGCTAAATGTGCTAATGTTTTTATGAAGGAAATACTGGTCAAGTATTCATACTAAGACAACTTTCTAAAGCAATAATTTTCGCTTGGGGATGGGGGAAGCCCGGCATCCACAACAAAACACAGAGAGTTGCATTTAAAGACATGTTTATCACCTGAGTGGGACCTGCGGCAAATGTAAGATCCTTATGAGAGCAGTTAGAACTATCCACCTCCCTTTAAACATCTTTTCTCAATCAGTGTTTAGGAGACAACAATTTGCCTTGCTTGTGAGATAGCAAGTGAAAAGTTAATGTTTCCTGGAGAAGACAATGCCAGCTCTAAGAAGTAGATGGGTTGTGTCTGCTTCGCCCTATGCTTGCTTTCTTGTGGGAATTGTGCGGTCAATAGGTTATCGCCTGGTTAATGTGCAAACCGCGTGACTAGAACGCCAGACTCCTGATGCAGGCAGTTTATGATCTCTTCAGTTGCTTAAATGACAGGAACTGATGTAACATCTCTAGCACATGCATCTTTAAATATTTGTCATAATCCTTCACACCAGCACTGCCCATCAATTATGTGTTTCTAACATTGTTTACCAACCTGGAAAATGCTGCCATTTTTGTAAGTAGTAAGAACCATCAAATGAAGTCGAGAAGCGTAGGATTCCGTCCATGGATGCTCTCACTACGTGTAGGTATACTGTTAACGGAAAGTGTACTGTCTTGATTGTTCTTTGCCCCGTGTTGCCACATTGAGCAGATTAAAAACTCAGGCTGTCTAGTCACATTTGAATTTCAAGTAAATAGTGATTCTAAATATATCCCTTGTAACATTAAAATTCAGTTTTTCACAGGGAGCACTGTATTTTATCTGGCAACTCTACTTTGGCCGTTCGTCATCAGAGCACCTATGCAATGCCCCTGCTGTAGGACGACCTTCAGTCTGAACCTTGTTTCCTAGGGCCTTAGCTGCTCAGCACCATGTTTGTAGGGAAAACATGGAGATTTAACGGCAGCTCTCTTGGTTAGGAACTCAGGACCAGTTTACTCTCCAGTGAGATATTTTGATTCTGTTTCCATACCTATCAACTGTGTATGGTTTTGGGTTTCTGGCCAACAGGTGGCTTTTCTATGGCTTCTTTAACCCATTTTAATGAGCCCTCCTGACCCTCCCTTTTAAAAAGAAATAGTATATTTCTAAAAGTAGCAATGTTTTTGCCGAGAGCTGGATTTAGAAGCTGTCTGGAATATAACTGGCAGCTGATTTAAAGGGAATGTTATAGAATAGCTTTGGATTTCAGTGCCCATTTTCTTGCCAAGATCTTAAGACATCTTACAAATATTAATTATGTAACTTTTATATAATTCCTGCTGGATGGATTTATTGGTATCACTTAAAAAGCTGTAGCTATACAGACCCTAAAGCAACACATTAGACGGAATTATAAGGCAGATATTAAAAAGTCTTATAAGCTATTTAACTTTGGAAGAAATTTTCACTCTTTATTCTCAGGGAAAAGAGTCTGTGAATAGCTAACTGTTAAGTAGGGGAAATTGTGGAAAATTACTAGGTGTGATATTTAGAAAACATGTCTATTTGATATGAATGGTAAGTAATGGAATAAAACCTCTACTTACATTCCCAAGTCTGTTTTTTTTTTCTTTTCCATAAGCGAGAAAATAAAGACATGATATTCAATATGAGTGTTGAACATGAAAGGAATTGGGTGGGAGAGAGTGTTTTTTTTCTGTCTGTGGTTGTAAATTTGGGGCTACCATTGGTTAGATCATGTTGTATTTCCTAATATATAATTAATAAAGTGTGTTATCTTTTATCTTCGTGGTAGCCTTTCCCACTTTGTATAGTCCCAAAGCATAACCTCATCAGGGCATTTAATTACCCATCAGTGCGTCCTTGATGGAAAGCTACTGATGGTGCCTGAGATCTTAATCCAATCGTTCGGTTATAATTGGGGAACTTATGAACAACAAGTATCTATTTCTCAGAAATTCTACAGGTTGTTAAGTCCACGATTAAAGCGCTGCTGGGTTCTGCATCCTGAGAATGTACTTTCTCTTTGATGAATGGAGTCTTCTTTGTGTGTAGCTGCGTGGTAGATGACTCAAGACAGCTCCCTGGGAACTCTCATAAAAGAATGACCACTATTCCATTCACAATGGCTTCACCATCATGATCTAATCACCTCCCAGATCCTCTGCCTCCTAATATCATCTCTTTGGGAGTTATGACCTTTTAACACACAAATTTTGGTGACTGGGGGACCAGGGAGATGAATCAGTTAGGCAAAATCTTGTCCGTGCAAGTGTGAGGACTTAGGTTCAAATTCTTGGTACCCGGGTGCAGAGACACGGGTCTGTAACAAAGAGAAGGGGCTGAGATGGAGCGTGTGCAGGGACCTCTGTGCCTCTTGCTTGTCAGAGAAACATTACAAAGTCTGGGAACCTGAGAACCTCTTTCTTGGCCTGGTAAGGAGGCAAGGTTTTGGTGGGGGATGAATGTCTGTTATGGGTGTTCTTGTGTCAGTGTACCCATGAGAAGCAGGCAGCAACAAAACATGCCAAAATAAGAAGGAATTCAGGTTGTTTTGACTTAAAAATTGCAGCGTTGATGGAGGTGATGTTTAGAGGAAAGTCCCCAAATTTTTCTTCTCTGAAGCCCTGATCAAATACATCTGAGCAGGGACAAAAGAGGAACTTCCAAGAACAGATGACTATCATCTATAATCTAGGAAATGCTTGTGAGGGAAGTGTGATGTGGAATTACCTAGGGTAGCAGGGTTAGAAGGTGGGATGGGCTCTCTAGAAGTTCCCTAGATGACTTGGCCATGGCAAGGGGTACACAGTTGAAGGAATGCAAGATTATCAGAAGTTTGAAGGAAAGGAGCTGATAATGTAGACTTAGAACCACTAAGGCCTTCTTCCTCTCAGTGTCCTTCACTCAGCCCCTTCAAGACGATGTGTTTTACTTTTCTTGCAATTTTACGCCGAGTCCAAGCACAATCTAGCACTTCCATTGCTCTGGCTCTGAACAGAGCCACTGCCATCTTTTCCCTGGAGGACAACAATGGCCTCCCAGATGTCAGTCCCCAGATATTTCCTCCTGAGATCCACTTTGTACAGAGAACTGTCATTGGATCTATTGGAAATGTATCAGGGGCTTCACTGATCTGTGCCAAGTCCTAACCCCATTGCGTCCAGCTGATGTTCAAATCCTTAAAGAGACAGTCAAGATTTGCCCATGGGGTCCGTTTGCTCTTGACCTGGGTGTCACCTTTGCTCATTTTGCCCCAGCCACCCTTCGTTTCTTACAGCATGCTGTGGTTGGCTCCTCTCTCAGGAGCCAGCTTTCTTCAAGGATTCACAACGGGAATTGTCCAGCCATCTCTAAACTGCTATTGTTGGCAACCTTTCCAAAATTGTCCCAAATACTTAAGATGATCAGAAGAGAGAGAGAGAGAGAGAGAGAGAGAGAGAGAGAGAGAGAGAGAGAGAGAGAGGCAGCGAGCTTGATTCCTTTTGACTCCGTTTGGCAGGTTTTTAATTCCCAAACGATTGGCTGACTACTTTGGGCCTGCATTGGGACGGTACTTCATGGTAGAACACAGGGTGGCAGAAACTGTGTACCCTCTGACTGAGCATACGAGAATGAGAGGAAAAAATCAATCCCACAATCCCCGTGGAGGACATTCCTCCAGTGGTCCAAAAGCTCTCACTAGAACTCTTGTTACAGGTTCCACCAACACTCTCTGGCAAGGAACTGGGGACCAAACCTTTAGCAAGTGAACCAGTGAGGCACATTACAGAACCAAGACGTGGCACATGTAAACCCTTCTCAGTAGACCCTACCCTGACCAACATGTTAAAGTTACAGTACGGTCTCCCTGCCAAGTCTTTGTCCCTCCACCCCTCACCCCTACCTCTCACAAAACCACAACTTCACACAGGGGCCTTTGTCTCTCCTGCCTGTTTCGGCAGTCCTCAGTGAAAGAATACTTTGGGGCACACAGTAGGTGCTCAAAATGTATTTGCAGGGTTGACACCGTACTTAGTGGAAAAATTTCCATAGGTCATCCAAAATTGAGACATTGCAAACTTGGTGACCATCAGGAGCCTGTGTCTAGTGTAGGGCTTATACATAGTGTTTCATAAGGGCAGTAGTCAGGTCTTTGGCCCTCACTTTACAGGAAACAAACTAATGAATAAAAACCACATCTAAGCTTTAAGATCAACTATTGTATGGCTATACACCTACGGAATTCTGAAATCCTTCTAAACTAGAGTTTTCCCCTGCTATGGACAGCATTTTAGAATAGTTAGAGCTTCTTAACTCTGTGGCCAATTAAGAAAAATGTCACCTCTGAGCTCCGCTAGGATGGGTACGGATATGACAGAGAGCCACAATTTGAACCATTTTGGGAATTTTCTCAATAACTGAAAATAGCTTGGTGATGAGATGTGGTTTGAGTCTAAAGGAAATACAACTGGCAATTTCCCAGTAAAGCCTGAAAAAGTTAAGTAAATTCCGGCCCTGTGTGTCAAAAGTATAAGTCAGTCACCAATAGGCTCAAGGAGATAATGGGGGGGTCTTAATCTTAGATTATGCATTACAGCTTTCTTAATGATTCTGAAACATGTGCTATGTTTTAATCCAAGCAATAGCTAGAGATGATGCTGACGTTCTAGCTAAAATCAAACCTGTATCCTAGAATAGAGGAAGGATGGGAGGGTACCTGTTATTTATTCTGTAGGTAGATACATCCTTTGAGACGGCTGGTGTTAAATTTACCCAGCAAGGCACATGCCTCTTCTTTAACATACAACTCCCCTCCCCCAAATCCGGTACTTTCCTTCTTATTCAAAGTAGGAATGGTTGTTTATGAGGTAGCTGCCAAGAAGAACATGATCTTTAAAATAAGAACATGCTGATCTTGATGATATCAACTTGGAGAAGCAATTTATAAGTGAGGGAAAGATGATGCTTTATTTAAAACATTCGACTTATTTGTTTCATGACTTCTGTTTGTCCGTTCGAGAAAGGCAAACTTGTTGCCATGTCCGGCAGCCTTGACTGTGAACAAAGAGGTATCAATCTCGGGTGACCCTGGGCTTGTGCTGCAGGGCCTGCAAGGAACTTGTGGTGTTGAGACTGTGGCGTTTCAATAGGGGTGACCCCCTGCCCCCACCAGAGTGATGTTGCGAGAAGCAGGTGAAATTAGTAAGATGAGAAGCAAGACCTAATATCTTACTGGAAGGAAAAAGAACACACAGCAAGAAGAGAAGGTTGGGGGACCCCAAATCTCATACTCAAGCGTGGCGGTGGATGCAGTAAAATTCTGTGGTTCTGAGACCGGAGCTGGTCAGTAAAGCCACCCTGTACTCAGCATTGATCCTGAGCAGTATCAGTGAGTATTTTAATGAGTGGGGTGGCTACACTACTGGGAAAACATGGCTACAGTCTGTAGCTGTCACTCTATGGGGGAAGAAAGCTGTAGGATAAGTGTACCCCTGCGTTAAAAAGGGTTGGAAGGACACAGCGAGTCTGTCCCACTTCTCTGAAGTTTCCAATCCCGTGCTGTGTATGTTTCAAGCCCACCTCTTGCAGTAGTTCATGGGGCTGCAGTCACTGCTAGATAGCTGTTGGAATTCTCAGCATATTGACTTGAAACTCATTCTGACTAAATGCAAAAATGAAATCCTAGAGAAGCAAGTTACCTCAGAAAGGTTTACCAGGCAGCGCTGATGTAATGGGCAAAGGTTCTAGGAAAAAACATGACTTGACATAATAGTGTTGTATTTCCTAAAACTCAACTGTTTCTGAGGCATTGCTTAGGACTGCCATCTTGGATCATTTTTAAGGGGCTCTGAGCTATCATATCAATACTTATGGTATAATGTTACGATTACCTTCTAAAACCTAAAATCTCTTCAGCATTTGTTACTATGGGATCTACTTTTTTAACAACAACAACAAAAAACCACATCCTAAGTTTCCCAAAATGAAAATTGTCAACTTAGATATCAAATAAGAGAAATAGCCCTTAGAAGACTATATTATTTCTTTCCTTTGGCAACATTCAATATGTAATATCAACTTTCCAACAAAGTAATCAATAGTGTGTGGTTTAGGAAGATGCTGGAGGAGCCATTATTAGCCCTCTGCAGCATTCTCCGAGAACAATTCAGGCATGCTGGGGACACTGCTGGACAGGCAGACAGGGCAGGGAGAAGCTGAGCTCTGGTCCCAGCCAACCCCTTGCATTTTGAGAAAACTGTGCACACTGGGGGAGACCCGCTTTACTGGGTACCACACACCACTCTGTGTTTGTCTCCTCTGCTTCACCTCTGATCCTCCTGTTGCCTTGTAAGGGATGCAATACTGTTCCCACTTTGCAGCTGAGGGCTTCAAAGGTTAAGTAATAAGCCATTCGTATGCAGTTGATAAGCAGCAAAGCTAAGATTTGAGCCTACAGCTTTCATCTTTACCCATTTCTACCCTCCCTACCTTGAACTGCCAAGATTGCTGCCAAATCACTTTGCATTCCCAAGGTTGATTCTCATCTGTGTCCCACATTACAGCCTTGGTTGAGAGCCTGCCTTGCATCAGTCTTCCCTTAAGCTGTGACAATGAAGTGGTCACTTTCCTCACATGGGATCATCAGTCTTTGGGAACCCATTTAGGTCACAGATTGCCTATTCCCATAGTAAGAAAGGTAAATGGACCCAAATCTGCTTAAGACTCTCCCAGGTGTTCATATGGTGGGGTCTAGGTTCCATCTTCACTCGCAGAATGACAGCTCCTTGTGGAGGTAGCTAATTCCGGGCAGGTCTGATGAGCTGACTCGCGTATTTTGTTAGATCATAAAGAAAAGACCTTCTCTGACGTCAGATGATTCAGAGAAGCTTCGTGAAGCTCTAACTGGCCAAAGGTGACGCAATGATCAATGATGCAGTGACCAATGAGAATAATAACTGGAATGGACTGAAACCTACTAAACGTATTTGCTAATGAGTACAAAAGGATTTCGAAACCAGAACAATGAAATAATGCAGATGTCATTGATCTTCACTGGAAGATGCTAATGAGACCATAAATTATTTTGAAAACATAATAAATAATGACAGAGAATCAAGTATTGCTTATTCATTGATTTCTAGATATCACTGCCTTTCTGTTGCAAGTGTAATATTGTATGATGGAACATTTAATGAAGAGCTGATTGGTTGTCTCTGCAGAAGTCTTGCAGCTAGTCAGTCCAGAAGGTGCAACAGAAGCAGGTACCTTCATGCATAGACTCGTGAGTTACTGGCTTCTGTTCATCAGTGGCTACGTATATCTTAAAGTATGGCATTACCAGATACTTGTCCCTCCCACGCCGTCCCTTTTGATATAGCTTTTCCACATTCAAAAGGGGCCTATGTCCTGTCAAGTTTCTTCAGACAACTGGGGAAGGTGATGGTGAATCCCATGGGAGTGAAGTCAGAAAGCTCCAGAAAGCAGGAGGGTCAATAGGAGCAACAGCCTGATTTCTTCTATAAATAGATCATAAGGAATAAAAGAAAATGGCCAAGAAAAAGATGTGCAGAGGAAGGAAAATTCTGTAGACCAAAAGGAACACTTAAGAACAGAGCAACCAATCCCAACTGTGCCCCTTATTCAGGTTCTGAACTGAGCCAAAACTCTAACATTATGTGATGATGCTTATGACACATTTGTGAACGAGAACATTGACATGTGCTTTAATGAGGCTAAGGTTTTGTTTATTTTAACCATGATAATAATATACACATTATTTTCCAACAACCTTATCCCTTAGAGACCCTTATCATTATAGTTACAAAAAAAAATGTTATTGTTCCTAAGATTTGCTTTATATAAAATGGGTGCAGGAAAATGGGTTGGGATCTTATATGAAGAAATAGTTTTCAGTTAGTAACAGCTGAAACTGAGTAAGGGGAGCAGAGGGATTCATTGCTTGATTCCACTTAGCAGATGATTACATTTTTGTTACAAGTTTTGGAAAGGCTCCTCCTCCTAACCCAGAGCCTATCTCCAATTGACAGTCACTCCCAAAGGAAAAACTGGTTTTCTCCAACAGTGTCGCACTGGGTATACAAACCACACTGGTGGACAGGCCCAACACCCAGCGGTAGACGGCCAGCACAGAATCAACTCAATGGGGTTTTTGGAGATTTATTTTGCCCCATAGTGCTGGTTTTCTGTTTTACCATATAGGTCTTTTGCTTATGTATTAATGGTTTCCAGTTTTGTGTCTTCATGAAATTTCTGTGTGTGCCAGTGTCTGTGACTCTGGGTCTATGTGTGTTAATTGTGCTTTCTCTTTGTTTCTTCTTTTCTGTTTGTTTGTTTTGTCGTACTCTGGTTGGTTAGTTTGTTTTAGTAGCCTGTTTGTTTTCTAATAGGAGGGAAAGAGAGAAAGGCTGTGGATTTGGATGGGGAGGTGGTTCGGGAGGATCTTGGAGGAACTGTTGATGAGACAGGGAATGATCAGCATATATTGTCTGAAAAAATTTATGTTCAATAAAAATTAAAATTATTTTTTAAAAGACTTTTAGAAAAGAAGTTTACTAGACCTCATTGTTGGGTACGTAGGTAAGCCCCAAGCCATTTAAACAAGTACCTTGGAGTCCTGCTAGAGGACAAGACTTTAGAGGTAATCATGTCATAAAAGGCTCTAGAAGCACATACAGCATCCCTGGTGCACACACAGCATCCCTGGTACACATGCAGCATCCCTGGTGATCAGCCTCGGGAAGCGGAGGCCTGCTGTGCCCCTCAGGATGCTTTGCCTTTGCTAGTGCCTCTTCTTCACTCTAAACACTATTCTTCACTGTTCCCTACTCACCCAAGTTCTCCAGCTTGTAAGCTCAGATTTGAGTCATTTGTGGGTGTAAGCCTCTAGAGAGCAGGGGTCATGTCTTAACTTCACATCCCTCCATTGCATGCATGAACCCATGGGGCAAATACTCAATGCTTGTCAAATCTGACTAAAGAAACTGAAGCTTAGAGATGTGGAGTCCAAGGTCTCACAGGTAGATGATGGCCAAATGTAAACTCAGGCTATTGTGTAAACATTAAGTTCCCTGACTTCAGGGAATCCAAAGCCCATTCAACTTTGCCCTTTTCCCCTTAAGAGGTAAGACTTGAAGGCTGAGCCGGGTAGAGAAGTGACGTATTAACACAGCACACAGAGAGATACTCTCTACTGTCACTCACAGGAATGTGGATGAGCACAGAGCCCGGCAGGACTAACTTTTAGGAAAAATAATATCTTCATAGGGGAAAACAGCCCGGGATATACAATACCCTGTGATTTGGGAGTTGCACAGAGATGCATACCATAAGGACCTAGAGAGAGCACCAAAGGCAGATGGGAGGCTGGGAAGAGCCCAGTGGACTGCTTCATCTGATGACACAGGAGCAAATGACTTAGAAAGGAATTATAATTGCCTTCCAGAGAAGCTTGTTATGTTTGGGCAATCACACCACCAGCACGTTCTTATGAAAGAAAATTCCACTCTATCTAGTCTTGTGCGTGCAGCAAGGATTGCCTTGTGAAGACTGTAGGAGTTGAGCTAGGACTAAGTGTTATGAGAATTCTTAGAGAAAGGAGGCAACCCAAGAGCATCCTCTGAAGAATACATTGGGGGGGGGGTAGGAAAAAGGGCATAAATTGTGTTTCTGGCTAGGTGTGTGTTCTTGTTTAAACGCCAGACAGTCCTTGCAATCCACAGCCTAACCTTTGAAATGTGTCGTCAAAACAGTCTATAAACACATCCTGGAATTCCAGCACTCAGTCAGGAGGGGCAGCTATTTAAGGCTGCAGAGTGAGTTCAAGATCCGCCTAGGGTGCATGAGATTGTAACAAAATAAAATTAATCAAACAGACAAAAACCAGTTGACGATAGTGTTTTAAGATACACAGTCATGTATATTCCTCCAAGATAAGTATAAATAAACTCTACCTCAAATGCTAAAAATAAAACAAAGCTCCCAGAACCTATAGACACCAGCAAATGATGACTTCTAATAGCAAGTATCTCTGTGGAAATGAAGGAGGGTGTCAAAGCCAGGGCCTGTCTGTGGCTGGTCCCCTTTTCCTCTCAACTTCGCCCACATCTTCAGTATAAAGAATTTTTCAAAGAAAGGAGCTTTCCTTTCTGGGTTTTTAATGTCACTAGAAAGACACTTCTTTCCTTTGAACTTGGGACACCAGGGATCTGTCCTGACGTCATCAACAAAGACTGGAGAGATTAAGAAGGATGTATACCTCCCGGCCGACACATTCTCCTGTTTTCTTCATTACCCAGCAGCTGAGGTTGCCAAGATTCACCCTTGTCCCTAAACATTACTCCCTGTGAACTGTTGGGAGCTTCTTGTCCCCCTCAATTGTGCCAGCTGCCAAGCTTGGTATGAATATAGATTATCTATTGTCTCAGTTTCCTAAGGCTCCATAATAAATCACCACACAATCGTCCAGCTTAAAACAGCAACCGTTTATTCTCCCACAGTCTGAAGACTGAAGTCTGCAATCGAGGCTTCTGCTCTCTCTCAGAAGCTCCTTTCTTGCCTCTCCCAGCTTCTGGTAGCCCCAGGTTTTCCTTGGCTCTAATCCCTGCCTCTGACATCACGGGACCTTTCCCTGTCTGAGATTGCCTGCTGCTCCTCTGAGTCCTCTCTGATAAGGACATTGAGCTGGCACTAGCACCCACCTTTCTTCTGTGTGACTTCCCTTTGTTTTGACGTCATCTGCAGAGATGGTGTTTCCAAGCATGGTCACATTTACCATTCTAGGAGTTTGGGTGGCAAAATATGCTTTCTTGGTTTCTTTTTTTATTTGTTTTTTTGTTTTTGCTATAATAGCAAGGTGGGTGGAAGGGGTTGTTTTTGCTGTTGTTTTGTTTGTTATTCTTATTATTATTTACTTATTGATGGAAAAAGATCGATACTGTTTAGATCAGATATTTCTCAGTTTCAGTTCAGTGGGGATTAGAAGAAGCTTTACTTTACTACACAGAGACACCCTACCTAGCCCGTGACCATTAAATAACAGTAGCATACTGTGTTGTGACAAGCAATAGAAAAATTAGGAAAAAGAACAAGGAAGGAAATGCCTTTATACATTTCTAAAATATGAGACTCACTGGAAACCAGCAGTCTAAATTAATGAGGTTTTCAATGTCTCTCATCGTTCTAAACAATAGCGGCTCGGATTAGCCAGCCTTTCTGCCAAGTATGAGGGGTCGGCAGGTGATTCTAGAATTTTCTGATTTGGGCAAGGCCCTAGCAGTGGCATGTATACTATTTTGGGTGCCTATGGAAAATTTTGGGTGCCACTTCATTTCTTCTCTGCGGCTTTTAAATACGATGCTGAGAAAGAGATCACAGGAGGTGAAAATTATTCTTCTGCTGGTTCTCAGTGTAGCTCATTGCGGTGTAGCAACAGTACCTGCACCCTGTGTGGGACAGGATCTGTTTCTAAAAGCGTCCTCTTCTCAGGTCTACGTAGCCTATTATGGGATGTGAGGATGTAAGTAGTCATGAGAATTCATTCTGGAAAAAATGCATAAACTGTGACATTCTAGGGGGGGTGGATGCCTGTTTGCCACTGTTAACAGTTTGTGTGTGTGTGTGTGTGTGTGTGTGTGTGTGTAAATGTGTGTGTGTGGGAGGGTGTGTATGTGTGTGCCTATGAGTATGTATTGTGTGTGTGTGTGTGTATGTGTTTGTAAATGTGTGTGTGTGGGAGGGTGTGTATGTGTGTGCCTATGAGTATGTATTGTGTGTGTGTGTTTGTAAATGTGTGGGTGTGGGAGGGTGTGTGTGTGTGTGTGAGTGACACAGGGTGTGTGTGATATGTATGATGTGCTGTGTTTTCTTTCATCTTCCTCCTTACTAAAATAATCGGAATTTTCTAAAGGCTATCCAGTAGCATAAGACTGTCTCACTAGAGAAAAATTAGTGTTCAAAAGATTCGTATATCTCTAGAGAATCTAAAATTTACTTTTCCTCCCATAGACAGGTAAAATGTTTTATACTACAAGACCCATACCATATCTATCTCTCCCGAGTAACAGCTAAGATGTTATTCTACAAACATGAACATTTATTTATTTGGCTCTGAATCTATGTACCTGAGGACCTTTTCTAACCACAGCTATTCGGGATGAAAACAACCACTTGGAACTGGCACAGAGAACATGATTTCATCCATAGGAGACTCAATGACTTGCAGTGTTAACTTGTGTAGGTAAGAGAAGAGAGGGGTCGAGCTCTGGATCTGTGAGCAAACCTCTTTGAGGAGAAGCAGCTTCGAGCCCAAACGAGAAGCTGCAAACTAAGAAAACTGAGTCGATCTATTTTTAAGATCTCAGAGGGAGTCATTGAGCTGCCAAAATGATGTGCAAGGAGCCTGGTAGCCAGCGTCGGTGCCTGAGAGACTGGGAGTAAATAGTTCAGAAGCTTCTAGTGTTTTGTCTTGTTTTCTGAAACAACTGAGATGAAAAAAGTTAATCAAGAGATCTGTGGTTACATAAGGGTGAGCAGGTCAGATGGTTTAAATATCTGGTTTGGGGCACATGTCTGAGAAGCCCGAACTTTTCTGTGAAAGATTGTACTGGACGATAATTCTCATGGAATAAAAGAAATGACAAGAAACATTAAGGTTTGAAAGGGAGCTTTTCCACTCCTGACATCTGAGAACATCCTGGCCTCTCCAGAGACATGTGACCAAGGGAGGGAAGCAGACATGCTGGCTGGGGCCCCTCCAGCCCTGGAGGGCATGATGAGGTCGGAAGTGGCAAACGAAGCTGACTTAGAGTTTACCAGCTCCACTCCCTCCCCCACACACACACCTACACCCATCCCCATTCCTACTCCAGGCATGGTTGAGCTGGCTAGCTTTTCAGAGGTAGCATCCTTACAGTTTGAGACCTGACTTGAAACTTCTGGGAAAACTAGGAGTAGATCCTGAACACACCCCCAAAGTTCCAGTCTCAACAGCCGCACACAATTCCTCTGGAAATTACTGAGATGGAAACATCCACTGTTCAAACAAGAACACCCAAGAAACACCAAGAGCCTCTGATATGGTTGGAGTTCTCGGGAAAATAATTAATGTCTCCGTGACAATCAGCCTTTTGCGTGTTGGCTTTCTGGGAAGGCGTAGACAACTTGAACTAGAGAGTCAAGTTGGTATTTAATGGTTTGATGTGGGATTTCCCTCTGTATGCTGTAATTATCATTGATTAATAAAGAACTGCTTTGGACCTATAGCAAGGCAGAACTTAGCTGGGCGGGAAAAACTAAACTGAATGCAGGGAGAAAGAAGGTAGAGTTAGGAGAAGGCATGTAGCCCTACCAGAGATAGATGCCGGAACTTTACCTCAGCCACATGGCGATATACAAATTAATGGAGATGGGTTAGTTTAGGATATAAGAGTTAGCCAGAAATACGCTTAAACTATTGGCCAAACAAGTATTGCCAGGAATAGGTTTCAGTGTGGTTATTGCAGGGCTGAGCAGCTGGGAACAAATAAGCGGCCTCCTACTACAATGATTTTTTGGATTGTTTGCTTTTGTTGTTTGTTTATTTTTGGTTTTTGTTTGTTTATTTTTGTTATCATTTTGGTCTTTTATCTATTTTAGTCCAGCTTTCCCAACCGCAGAAGCTTGGATTTGGAAATGTGCCTGTATTCTTTGCTGTATAATCACTGCGAGTTGTCCTGCTGTTTGCTTGACTTTTAGCATTCACCGCAGAACTTGCTGTGTAGCCAAGGATGACCTTGAATTTCTGATCCTTCTGCCTCTACTTCCTGAGTGTTGGTGTGACAGGCGTGTGTTCACCACACCCAGTTTATACGGTGCTGGGGATTCAACCCAGGATCTTGTGTATTCTAATCATGCTCTCCACCAACTGAACCCAACTTCACAATTTGTAATAACTCTAATTTGACCTGTGTTTGACCCAGCCTTGGAATTATAAGAGCAATGCAAACCTCTGCCCTTGGGATACACTGAATAGTCCTGTCGATGCAGACGACCTGCCCTGGCACATTCAGAAGACTCCCCGCCACCCTGTACCTCAGAACAGCACTTTGCTCCTGCTGTGATTGCACAGGAGAGGTAGCGCATCCTGGCTCCCTTCTACAATAGTGATGTTGGCCCTCATTGTGTTCCTGAATGCACATATGTCCGTATATTTTCTTGATTTTATTTTTATAAAAGTATTTTTTAAACATTATACCTAAGTAATGCCTGATTGTTTTTCTCTGTGATAAGGAATTTGACAGAACACAGGCCATTGGCTGGGAGCTGTGTAAATTGGGGTAACCTAGTTGACAGATCAAAATTGAGCTGAGGAATTTAGGCTGAAGCCATGTAAAGTTAACTTCTCACGGTGTTAGGCGATGTGACTTTCAAAGAACGCTGGATTAACTCAGTCAGTGCTTTCTCCTTATATGGCACTATTTCGAAGTAAGAATTCAGTTGACGCTATGGAAAATGATTGAGATCTGACTAGACTTAATTTACATAGGTTATAAGTGACACGCTCTGGAGATGAAATAATATCCAGCAAATGCACTTACTTCTATATGTTTGCATGCTTTCAAAATGAAGAGAAAAACTTTATTTTAAAATGTATTACATAGCTGTAATAAGGTCACTAAGAAGAACCATGCCTGCATTGTCATCCATTACATAAAAGGACCATGTGGTTGTTTTTGATATCTCTTGTTTGTGACTTAAAATGGCGTCTTAACCTGAGGCTTTCTCAAACTCAGTTGACTCATGCTTGAACACCTGGAAGTCCATGAATTGTGTGAATCATATCAGACATGGTGTGTGTGTGACAGTGGTGGCACTGTCTCTCTTGGGAGAAGACCTGTAGATGTTACCCAATGCCTAGGATCTGTACTTCCGATGAAGTTAAGAACAGGTGATATCCGTTCTGTGGTTAATTTGACAGTTAAATGATTTAGACTTTAAAAACAAACAATCAAACAAACAAACTCATAAACCTCCCCAGAATGTTTGCCTGGGCTGTAGTATCTACCATATCCATTTATTTTGCCTCAGATCACCCTCAAAGGCAGAGGTTGACCTTTAAAGTTGTGGGTCAGGGAGGTGGCAAATGCTTCAGAGACATGCCACTCAGCCTAGGAGTTGGTCATAGTTGTTTTGGACTCTTGGTCTTGTGAGCTTTTTTACCAGAGTTCAATATAAATATCTCAAAAGACCCAGTTTAAGGATAAAGAACATGGCAGAGCACTTGCCTACCATAGTGAACGAAGCCTTGAGTTTAATGCTCAAGTCAAAAACAAACAACAAAACTCTCTCCTCTTCGATACTCAAAGTTCAAGAATTTAGAAACCACTTTGACTAATAAAGTTCCTCAATCAATGGCAGGGGACAGAAGCCACAGACACACATCCCACACTGCCTCTGAAAACCTCTCTGCAGAGTTCCTATCTACACAGGTGAAGCCAAGATTCTTGATTTCACTGCAGAAAAGCATTTCAGAACAAGTCATTGTGAAGCAAAGTTGGAGCTTATTGAAAAGATTCTTTAACAAAGACGCACGCAGAGTTAAGAGATGGACTGCTCTAGTAGGCTTTCTGTTGCTATAATAAAATACCGACTAAAACCAGCTTGGGGAGAAAAGGATTTGTTTGGCTTATGTCTTCGAGTCCATCATCAGAAAAGTCAGGCAAGAACTCAGGCAGAGGCCATGGAGGAATTCTTTTTACTGACTTGATCCTCCTGGCTTGCTCAGTTTGCTTTCTTATACCCCAAGGGAGGCACTGCCTACTATGGGCTTGACCCTTCCTCCTCAATCACCAATCAAGAACATGCTCCACAGCCTTCCCACAGGTCAGTTGGGGGCACTTTCTCAACTGAGGTTCACTTTTCTCCGAAGACTAGAGAGTTTGCTTTGCGTCAGTTTGACAAAACAAGCAAACAAAAAACTAACCAACAAACAGGTGCTTAGGAAAAGGAAAGTACACACCCAGGAGCATGGTTGCTGGCCTCTCCAGAGTGAGGCATACATAATTGTCTTTACTACAGCCAAAGGTACCATTTGGGTGGCTACTCGAGTTGTGTCTCAGAGTTGCTTAGGAATCCGGAGGAGATCACAGGTGATTACTAAGCTGGGACTACAGCTGATAAGGAAAAACTGTGGGCCACAAGGTTCACAAAAGGAGGAGATAACACCCTGTTACCATAAACAAAGTTTATAGTCTCATTTATGACCTTCCTCAGAAACTTCAGGTTCACGTCTGAGAAAGGAGTGAGATGGCACTCACTGGTCATCTGAGCTTAGGCCTTGAGTCTGCCTTGTTGCTATTTTAATATTCCTATTTGAAAGTCCTTAGTTTAGAAGGAAGATTGTCTCTGTGTAGCAGTCTTCACAGTGGATTTTGTTAACTCTGCTGACATTCTTGACTCTCCACTAGCAGACTTCATCCAGACTCCAGTCCTTTCCCTTCCCTTGCTTCTTACTGTTCCCTGCCTTTTCATCCCGCCTCAAACCAAAAGAAACCAGACTAATGGAAAGCAGGAGGTTATAATTAGCAACTGTTTCCCAGCGGACAGAGTTCTTTAGGCTCTGTCTCTAAATTTAAAAAAAAAAGAAAAAAAAACATAAGACATGTTATGGCTTCCTCGGATCATCCGGGTACAATATGCCAGTTCTCACAAGATTCTCATAATCAACCAGGTCCCCCACTACAGACATGAAAGGGACCTGGACACAGAATTGAGGTGACATGTACCAAGGCTACAGAGCCAGGACTCCACATGACCTTATAACTTAAGCTTGTGCTTGTTGATTGCACAACCAACTGTGTCTCTATCTGTGGCGCCCTGAGGGTGTCAGACAGAGGTGAGGTAGAGCACACAGGTGGCCTTTAGCCTATGGGACCATCTTTATAGAAATGTGTTAAAGAGAGCGCTGCTTACTTACAGGTTGAGAAGATTCCACACTCAGGACTTTTCTTGCTTGTCTCAAGTTCTAGTTAGTGTCTCTTAGCTTGGTGTGGAGGAACATTCTGTACCCTTAGAAAAATCCTTCCAATTTAAACTCCCGGGAGCGGCCTGTTTACCTTCACTTGGAATCTCTTTTGTAAGCAGGTGTCATGGCGCATGTCTGCAGTCCTGGTTCTGAAGAGACTGAGAAGCAAGGGCTGGGTGTCATGGTGTGTGTCTGCCATCTCAGTTCTGTAAGAGGCAAAGGCTGGTGCCATGGTGCGTATCTGCAATCCCAGTTCTATGAGAGGCAAGGGCTAGTGTCATGGTGTGTGTCTGCAATCCCAGTTCTGGAGAGAATGAGAGGTAGGAGGACCATCCACTTTTCCCTGTTGTGAACTGAAGTTTCCAGGGGTGTGGGGGACTACCTATGTTAAAGATTCTACAAGGCTACCCAAGCAATTATAATTTCTGTGACTACAGTGAGTTGGGATGTTGCAGATATATAGACAAATTACCATGCTATCTTTAGCCCCCTAATAGTGGCTATTCAGTGCCTGTCACTGTGTCTGAATGGGCATCAATGTGACAATTATGTGAAATCTTTGTGGTGTTAACAGACCACCAGAGTCCACCAACCCCAGAGGTAGAATTGCTGTCAGATAACATTTGAAACCTGCTCTCCTTGTCTGTAAACATAATGATTGTACCAGTGGTTTTGAAAAATGTGCTATGACTTTCTTTTGTTCTGTAACTATAGAAATTTCATGAAAATGCTACCATGCTTGAAAAAAAAATGGTATTTTAGGTGGCCTGAATGTATGTTCCAAGGCTGTTATGACTCATATTCAGCTCTAGAATAAGCTACTTAATTCTGTTTGAGGTACAAGACCTGTGTTTTTGCATCAACACTAATTGGTTTCAGGCTAGAAAGTGAGACTGTCACAAAAACAAGAACAAAGAAAAAAGGAAACTAAGGAGAGAGAGAGAGAGAGAGAGAGAGAGAGAGAGAGAGTAGACAAAGGGCCTTCATTGAGGTAACTCATGCTGATCATATGGAGAAGGCTCATCATGACCAGTAAGGGTGAGAACATTCCTGAGCATGCTCAGTGTAAGACTATTCCTCTTAAAAAGCAATGAGTAAGACACTGGGCAGAGTATTAGCATCAGTATAAAGCTATAATGACCACATGTTTCTCTAGATCACCCGCAAGCAGGCATCGGTGGTTTGGGATACTTTCTTATATGAAACGTAATGAACACTGAAAGGCATGCTTCCCCAACTCCCATATACAAACACAGGAACCTCCCCACAAAAGCTCCTGCCTGGCAGTTTACAAAGCTATGGAGCTAGTGACTACCAGGCTTAAACTCCTATCTCTCTATCATCTAACCTGTGTTTTTTTTTCTATTTTTCTGTGTTCAGTCTATGTCTTTTAGGAGACAAACATCAAAATCTCCATGTGCACTGTTGGATGGTGAGAGATTAATTTACCCAAATAGTCCTGATACGCAGTAGTGCTCCCATAAAGAAGTCCCTCTTACTCCATTTCATATTGGTAGTGGCCTGATTTTGCCACTTAGTCTGCTTGCTAGGCTGATGGATTCTAGAAAGCTTTGTCTCTTTTGAATATTTGAGTCCACTCAGCTTTTGTCTAAAGTGCAGACGCAAGCAGAAGACTCCAAGTAGAGGCTCCTGTGTGAATGTGGGGACAGGGATGACCAGAATAACACGTTGTTCTTCAGCTGTGTCTCTGTGCGGATCTACGGAGAGTTATAGTACAGAGAGTCGAGTGGTGTGGATGGACGCCTAGAGAGAATGTCTATGGCTGCCAGGCATCTTTTGAATAGTGTTCTGAAGTGTGATGAACAACTTTTATGTCCCTTTTCTAAGCAGTTATAGTCCATTGTTTCAGGAGAATTGGAACTAAGACAACAGCCAAGCTACACCCAAATCGGCCTGTATTGCTTCCGTGGGCTCTGCCATTGCAGGCAGGTGATCCAGAGTGCCAGCCAAGCCTGGGGCGTGGTAGATAATCTGGAGAGAATATCCGAATCGGTAGGAGCTGACAGTATTTCATTGCTTTAAGTGACAGACTGTTTTCAAAAAGATCATAGAAGAGACTCTTCACAGAAATGCTTGTTTTTATTTGTTTTTTGTTTTACATTACTCCGTAGTTTGCAAATAATGAGCGGCATCTAAACCGCATGATATGAGAACAGGAGCCAGCATTCTGATAAGCTGGAGAGGTGGGGGAAATGTTCCACAAAAATGAGAAATAGTTCCTACCTCAAAGGGATGTGAAGATTAAGTCAAAATGGCCTTTAGCACTTCCTAACGTGCAGTCACACTCAATAAATGTCATCTCCCGGTAGTATTCACGACAGCAAGAGTTACCTCAATAAATGTCATCTCCCGGTAGTATTCACGACAGCAAGAGTTACCTCTGCAATAAAATCAATAGCAGTGCATACATAAGTAGGGGCCACATGCACCTTCTCAAGATTTTCTTTTAAAGAAAAGATCTACAACAGGGCTGGCCCATAAAACCGTCCATGATGTTGGAAATCTTTTCTTTCCTCTGTCATCCTACTCGGTAAGCCATGGGCTGCACCTGACTGCTGAGCATTTGGAAGGCAGCTGGTGCAAATGAGAAAGCTAAATTCTCCCTTTATCTAGTTTGCAGAGCTACATACAACAGGTCACTTCTGTGTCTGACAGTGGAGGCCTAGCAGCATGAACTCATAAGATGTTTCACTTCTAAGAGACTAACTAGCACCGGTCTTCCGTGGGTCTTTGGTGTATATATTATGGCTTCCAGTTTAGTGTTTTTATGAGATTCCTGAGTGTACAAATAAAAAAAGGAAGAAAGAAAGAAGAGAGAGAGAGAGAGAGAGAGAGATCAGCTAAAGCCTTTATTTTACCTGGCCTTAACTGTTATATAGATGTGACTGATACACTCAGTGAGAAATAGAGTTGACTAGGGTCACATAGTCATTAAATGACTGATCAGGTACTAGAACTCAGCATTTCTGGTTCCTGAGAGAAAATTCACATTTTTCACAACTGAAATCCACACGAATTATCTTGCACTTCAGAAAGCACCTGTTGCCCAAACATCATGAGTTTCAGTGTCCTTCCCATCATTCCATGTTCCTTCTTCAGGCAGGTTTCTGTTCTTTTGGACCTGGTATGACACAAGATGTTTCCAGTGGGTCTAAAGTCATCCATAACTCACTTAACAAGTATTTGCCCCCTTATTTTGACAATAGCTAAATGTGACATGATGTTTTCTAGCAGCTGGTCTACTACATACAACGTGGCCAGCATCATGACCCACACAACTAGTCCTTCCTATTGTTACCTTTCCTGAATGCTAAACTTATACCAACAAAATGCTGACCATCTGAGATATTTACAAAACAGGAGGTAAGATACTTCATCCTTTGAATATTGAGAAGAGGCCGTCAGGGGAGTCTGGGGTGTTGGAGTAGGGAAATGTCAGAAAAGAGTTAGCCTCTTCACATAGTCATCACGTTGGCCGAATATGTCTAATTCGACTGTCCCTAAACTCTGGAGTCTAGTAGAAGGATTTCACCTTCCAGGAGTAGGATTGGTTGGTAAACTGGTGAATTCCAGTTGATGCCAGTACCTAGTTTTGGAGGAGCAGATCTCCAAAGCAACTGGCAGGCAGCAGAATGGTCACAGCAAAAGCCTGCCCCGCTCAAAGGTCAAAAACACCTTAGCAAACCTGGAGAAAGAAAAGGATCACTAAGGTCACTGCATGAGTAGATTCAGACATCTGATTCCCATCTACAGAAAACACACTCATGTACAAATAAGTGGGAAACCATGACCATTAAAGAAAAGAAGTAAGACAATAGAAACTGTCCCTGAAAACGACCTGGTTGAGGCTCTATTTAACAAATACTTCAAAGTTGTAGACTTAAAGACATTCAGAGATCTCAAGAGGATATGGAGAAAGTTAGGGAAATAAATTCTAAGCAAAGTGGAAGTGTCAGGAAAGAGACAGAAAGCCAGAAAGAAGCGAAGATTCTGGAGCGGAAAGGTCCAGTAACTGAAATGAAAAGTTCAGTAGACTGATTCACCAGCACATTGGGACTGGCTAGAAAAATCAGTGATGCTGAAGAAGAAAAACTAAGATGATTTGCTCTGAAAAATAAAGAAAAATTACCAAAGACATTTGAACAGAGTATAAGGGATCAGTGGAAAATTACCTGCTAGACCAACATATTCTTTATGGAAATCCCAGAAAGAGAAGAGAAGGAAAATGAGAGGGAGATTATTTTTAAAAAAAAGTTCCAAAACTACCCAAATTTGGTATAAGGTGTGAGTACAAATATTTAAGAGGCTCATTGAACTCTAGAGAGATGAGTTATAAAAGTTAAAAAAAACCTGCCAAAACACATTTATAGTCCAATTGGTGCAAGACAGACATAAAGAGAGAGCAACAAGAGGAAGTGATTCATTACACAAGGAATTCTTAATAAGATTATTATAAGAAATCCCAGAGGTCAGTAGGCAGGATATAAGGTACTCAAAAAAAGTACTGAATTCTGTATGGAAAACAAAACAAAACAAAACAAAAAAAACTGTTGCAAATACACAGGAGAAAGACTCTCCCAGACAAACATATGTGAGGACATTCACTACTGCTTGGCCTTCGCTGCAAACTCTGGGACTCCCTTTATGGGCAATCTTTCAATGACAAAAAGGACCTGAGAGGAGAGCTCTTCCAGACTGACATGAAAAGACCCTAGGCAGGAATATGAACCCTATGAAGAAGCGAAGCTCTCAATAAAGGTAAATGCATGGGTTTATTCATCATAACTCTCTAGAGAAACAGAGCTGATTCATGAGTATTCATACACACACACACACACACACACAGAGAGAGAGAGAGAGAGAGAGAGAGAGAGAGAGAGAGAGGATTTATTAGAATGGCTTATAAGCTGTGGTCTAGCTAGTCCAACCATGACTCTCTATCAATGGAAAGTCCAAGAATTCCATAGTTGCACAATCAAAGAGGCTGACTATCTCGGCTGGTCTTCAGTATACAGTATATATGGGAATCCCAAAGAAGTAGGCTCTAATGTTAGTGAAAGAATGAACTTTTCAGAGAGAGGAAGCAGGCAAAGAGAGCAAGCTTCCCTTTTCCATGTCCTTGTATAAGCTGCAGCCAGAAGGTGTAGCCCAGATTAAAGGTGGATCTTTCAAGGTAGAAAGATCCAGATTAGGGATAGGTTTTCCCACTTCAAATGATTTAATTTTTTTAAAAAAAAAATCCCTCACAGATGTGCTCAGGAGCTTGGGTTTTAGTTAATTCCAGATATAGTCAAATTGACTAGCCATCACAATGAGCAATTATAAAAGTGTCATTTTAGCTTTGATTTGTAACTTTAATTTTGTGTTCTCCCAGATTTAAGAGAATAATGCCTTAAATATAACTGTGTACTAGTCAACTTTCCATTGATACATGACATATCAGAGACACTTGACTTATTAAAAGAAAAGACTTATTTTGGATCCTAGTCCAAAATCATGGTTGTAATCCAGGATCCTGTACTTCTTTGTTTGGAACTCCTAGAAGAGAAGGGGTCCCACAATCCCTTGAGGGCAGTATTCGTCAGTCTCTCTAAGAAAAGAGAATAACTACATATGTTAAAAGGATTTATCAGAATGCTTACAGAATGCAGTCTCTGTAGTCCAACAATAGTGGTCTGACACTGGAGATATCCAGAATCCAGTAACCGCTTGATCCCCAAGGCTGCATGTCTCAACAGTCCTAATCTGGTACTGAAAGCCTGGAGGATTCCTGGAGAGCTATTGGTCTTTGGTTCACACTAGAAATCTAAAGAAGCCAGCTCTATTCACAGTTAAAGAATACTCCAGAAACTGGACACATGGACTTGCCAGCAAGTGTGAAGGCAAGCACCCAAGGGGCAAAGTTTCCTCCTTCCATGTTCTTTCACCTGGGCTGCAACTAAACATGGAGACACCCATATTTAGATGACTCAGATAACTCTCTCTGGATGCACCTTCATAGACACACCCAAAGGTATGCCTCATTACTGCCATGGGTGTTTCTTAATCTAATCATGCTGATAAAGTCAGCCATCAAAGAAGAAAGCCAAGAGTACAGACTGAAGCCCAGGTATAGCAACATGAAGAGAGAGGATTTAAAACCAGTGTGCAGAGGTGGGGAGTCAGTGGAAAGAAAAATCACTGGGAAGAGACATCAAACATGGAGGGAGTTCTGCCAAATCCTTTGAGCAGGATTTTCCTTCAAAGCCGGCCAAGGACTGACACAGCAAAGGAAAGGTAGGGTTAAGGAACACAATCAGCTATACTTGGCGGGATTCTCACTAACCTGATGTGGGAGGATTCTCACTGTGCTGGCCAAGCAGGCCAAGGACAGCACAAGGGCCACAGAGACGGTCTGTTTGCGAACGTGGCCCAAAGGAGCCTCCTGAAAGTTGGAAGAATCTGTGCTGTCACCAGTCACTGTAATGTCACTTGATTGCAATCTGAGTGGTTCCTGCAGTGCCAGCTTCTGTCTCGATTCCCCTCTGAGTGACTTCGTTGTATCTGGTGAGATGGCTGGGAGTAGCCTGGGCCTAGGTTCACCTGTGCTTTCATGTCCAGCATCTGTATCTTGGCCTTGGCATTACCAGCACTGGTCCGTTTTCTCTCAAATTGATTGGCACGTGGGTCTGAAGACAGTAAGCTTTGCCATATTGCATGTGATTTGGCGAATAGCCTGGTACCTACAATCCACCAGGCAGTTCTTTCTCATAGCCAAGGGCCTTCAAATCCTCTTTCGAGCCAAAAAAGGGTTACACAGATGGAAGAACTTTATAAACATGAATTCCGCGAGCCTGCCGATGTAGGTCGGGAAGATTAACAATAACAAGACTTTATATTCCTGTACATTCTAGTACAGTGTCAATGCACCCAGGTGTAGAGTGTTTCACAAAGCCATTTAAGTTCAGTCTCTACATTTGTTTCGCATTTGGGTTATTTCTGGAGCGATGTCCTCCATGCAAAGCCGTCACATGTAATGAAGCAACTTCAGAGAGAACAAGTCCTGGGTTTGGGCCAAATTCTGACCTAAAATGATTTGCACAATAGCCCCGTTTCTCCAGGTTTTGGCCATGGAGACACCTAAGAATTCTGTCTGCAGGGAGACAGATTATATCATGGGAGTGTTAATGCAGAGGGATTGTCGGGGTGGGGAGGGACCCAGCAGAAGTTGATATTGGCATGAAGGCTGAGCTGTTGAAAACTCAAGTTCAAAGTTTTCTGGGTATTTTTTTTCCCCCAATGGCTTAAGTTCCAAAAAAAAAAATTCATAGGCTAACATATTGTGACTCCCAATTCCATAAATATTCTGAAGAGACATGAGAAAGGTCTTCAAATCTAACTAAACACATGTCTGCCTATAAGGTCTTCTTGTTCTGTAGCCACTGGACCTGTGACTTCCCTGAGGAGTAGTTTGTTGTATGGAGGAGGTAGAACGGTGGCCAGAGTCTTGGAGAGAATGCAGCCGTTATTCACGGAGCACAGACAGGCTCTCAGCCAACACCCCGATGCGTCCACGGTTACTTGATGAGACTGCAAGCACAGAATTCTGTAGTCTGTCCAGAAAACATGATACAGGTTTCATTATTTCTGAAATATTTAAGGTTTTCTCCCTCCTTTCATTCTTGGTCCTTACAAAGCCCTTTAATTTTAACACCATATCCTAGCCAACATTCACAATAAAATGAATGTATTCCATGACTTCATTTCTTTTCAGCGGTTTATGATATTTAAGAGCAGGCCAACCATAATTTATTTATAGTTTGATCCTGTTTCTGCTCCTCTATTTCCTCTCCTGGAAAGCAGAAAGAAAAAACTGTAAATATATCAAAGAAATTAGACATTGAACTTTACTTTCCCCCAACTGCCGCACATAAAATTAAAGCATTTGTCTCAAGACAAAATTAAGAACAAAGAACATTGTATCATCTGAAAATCAGATTACAAAAACATCAGGTCTAGCTAATAATATTTGTACAGGTCAGGAAATACAGAAGCAGATTTATTCTGGTTCTGAGCCCCACTAACTTTCTGTGGCTACTATAGTCGATAATAAGCCCCTTCCCCCTGCCTGGATTCTGTACCATGCCGTCTTCAAATAAGATGTGAAAACTTTTACATTTCTCATCCTGGTTATCTGCTGCTGTGCACAGAAGGAGGAAGAGGGGAGAAAAAAATAACACTGGAACTCTCATTAATTGAAACAGAAACTAAGTGTACAGTCTGCCCTGATCCCGACGATGCCCTGTTAACTGCAGAGGAGAGACAGTTTGAGCTCCACTGTATACTGTGCATTCTTTTGCCATCCATCATCTTTCTGCCCATACATGCATACATCCACAAGAAGGAACGTTTCCTTTTAGTCATTCACTTCTGCTTCTCCTTCACCCCAAAGTGTCAAAAATGTATGATGTCTTTAAAAATAATCAACAAAATCTAAGGCTCTTTGGTTTCTAGTCATTCTGAATGTATGGTTCCTTCCCATTATGAAGGAATGCTTCAAGAGACGAAAGCAAATTGTGGCCTGCTATTCATGATCAAAATAAGAAATAGTTTTTACTGACAGAACCCCCCAAACTACACTGAACAGAAGAATGCAGGAAGCCAGGTTTGGACTGCTGGCCGGGCCTTGCTAGTGACTACTGGGAAGGTGGTCAAGGCACACACTTAGAGCTTCTCCTGAAGTTGAGGGAAGGGAAGAACTACTGAGGTCCTCCTGCTGTTACCTCACAGTTCCAGAAATTTTCTGCATCACAGGGCCTTGGCAGTGGCTTTGCTGCTCTTCTATTACTATGACGAGACATGATGACCAAGGCGACTTATTAAGAAACATGTAATTGGGACTTACTTACAGTCAATGACCATGATGACAGGAAATATGGCAATGGGCCAGTAGGCATGGTGCCAGAGCAGTATCCAAGAGCATCTATCTGATCCACAAGCCTGAGGCAGTGAGAAAGAGAATGGCTTGGGATTTTGAAATCTCAAAGTCACCCCCAGTGACACCCTTCCTCCAGCAAGGCCACACCTTCTAATCCTTCCCAAACAGTCCCACCAGCTGGGGACCAATGATTCACATATACAAGTTTCTCATTCAAAGATCCAAAGCCATTTCCTAACCTCATTAGATAGTACATCTGCTACGTTTATTACTGCTATTTGACAAATATTTGACAAATCATTTAAAGAGGAAGTTTTTATCTTGGTTTATAGATGTCTGGTCACATGAGCATGACAGCAGGAACGGATGGCCGAGGCTAGCTACTCGGCTCATAGCAGGACAGGAAGTAGAAAGTAGAGAGAATGACTACAGAAAGAAGCCAAGGTGAGAAATATCCCCCACCCAAGGACACACCTTCAGTGACCCACTTCCTCCAAGAAGGCCTTCTGCCTTCTGAATCTCCCTATGTATTACCACAGTGTTAGAAACTAATGGAGAGGTGTCTAATGATCATTGTCTAATGATCAAAGCCAGGAACAAAACCCCTTGGAGGCTCTGTCACAGATGCACAGAGGTGTGTTTCTTTAGCCTTACAGGCACATCTCAACACAATCAGCTTGACAGTTCACCCTAATCATCGCAGACCGCACAAACTTTAGATTCTAAAGAGTTTACAGACATTCCGGGGCTCAGTGCCAGGGAATGCGACCCCACACCCAGAATGCCATTTTGCTCAAACTCAGCGCGATTACCACCATTTTACTCCATGTGGCATAGGCGTCTTTCCTCCAGGATTCACACAACGGCCTGGCCTCGAGCAGTCAGAGGACTTCAGTGAGGGTGCACAGACCTAGGGTTTCATCACAACAGTTAAAGTCTCCATCCAATACAACCGGATCCCCCAATAAAACTGTGGTGCTTTGAATAAGAATCTCACCTGTGTGAATCATTGGTCCCCAGCTGGTGTAAAAACAGCCACGTCTCCAGAGGAATCGGGTGTTTTGAAAGCACCTGGTCAGAAGGCACGGCTTTGGGTTCATTCCTCCTTCCCCCTCCCACCTCAGCAGTAAAAGCTAAGAAAGAAAAGGTCACCAGATAGAGCGTGTTGTGATGGAACCGAATCCCTCCTGGGAAGGCAGTGCCTGACACCTCCTCTTTCACTTGCTCCTCTATCTTGCTGTCAAGCCTCCCCACCCCCACCAAGTCACGGTGTGAACTGTGTAGCCAGCAGCCAGACTTTGTTTCCCACTGTCTACTGCGAGCTCGTAGAAGCTGATGTGATAGTTACTGCGCTTTCGTCTTGAGGTCTGTCAGCTGAGCTCCTGGTCCTGCCAGGAGCTGGAGGAGCCAGGCTACATCTTTGCTTATTGTCGAAGTCTCTGGTTTACACACAAAATCAAGGCCGTTCACAGCCAGATGCCTAGCATAGGTGCAGAGGCAATGACTGCAGTATCTTCGCTCACGTGTATTCCAGCCACTATTTGGGGCTGTAAAGCTCGAGCCAAAAGAAACCTCTCAGTATGAAGAGGCCACCCTTTCTATAACTAAACTTAAAAGAGACACTCTGTGCACAGGGGATAAGCGTGTGCAAGAGGTTTCTGACACCGCAACCACACTAGACATTTCAGATCATTCTTTTCCAAACCTTACCTTTGCCTGGAGCCATTTGAGTGTGGTCTTGTCTCTCTTCTCAGGTGTAAGGAGTCTCTAGGGGCTAGGAACAGAAGACTTCACAGTAGCTGGAGAAGTCTCCAGTAGCTCAATTCAGGCATGGCAGACCAGCCTTCTAAGCGGGGCACAACTGATACACAGGGGTCTTGGTGCTCCCATAGAGCCGGGGTTGGAGGGCCAAACTAGACTAGGAAAAAGAACATCATTCTCATGTCTGCCCTGATTTTATTAAGTTTAGACCCCGTAGGCATCCGATCCAGCTGCAATGGAGCTGTTCAGTCACCTGGCAGGTATGCTGGGAGATTTACTGAGCATGTTTGTGTGAGAACACTCTCTTCTCCGGTGGCAGATGTCTCGCCATGCTGATTCCAACCTGTCTGTTGGATTTCTGTGTTAGGGCAAGGAAACCTGATCAGGAGCCAAATGCTCTGCCTCAGCATTTGCCTCTGTTTTCCAGAGCCAGAGCTGAGAGACCATGTCTTAGGAGGCAGCATTCAATAGTCGGGCGCCTGTTCTGAGCTCTCCCTCTGCTTTCAGTGACTCGAGCAGGGCAGGTAGGCATGGTCCTTCAACCTCTAGACTTAAGGTTTTGCATCTGCAGTGAACAATGAAATACAGAGATCTCAGAATTGTGTACTGGACGTTTGGGGGCAAATTGCTTACTACAGCTTGTCATTTCTAAAATCATCTTTCCAAAATTTCTTTCATCTCTCTTTTTACATTTGCCACCTATGAAGGATGTGTCTCAACTACTATATCGTAATTTGTCATTAGCATTTTTGCCTCTCCTCTTCATTCTAATTGTTTATTTTTTGTAACTATAATATATTATTTCCCTCCCTCCTTTTCCTCTCTCTAAATCCTTGGATGTACCCCTTTCAAATTCATGGCCTCTTTTCTTTGTTGTTACATATCATGTATGCATGTACATGTGTAAGTATATATACATATATATCTCAAACATATAAATACAACTTGATCAGTCTTAATAATGCTACTTGTATGTATATTTTCAGGGCTGACCATTTGGTATTGGATAACCGATTCTGTGCTCTTCCATGGGGAGGGCTATTTCTCCTGCTCCCCAGTACTCGATAGTGGCCTGCTCTTTGTATAAGGTTGACACCTCCTGAGATTCCTTCCTTTCATGTTAGCACATCTGTTGGTATTGTCCTTATTCGTGAGACTTTATGGATGTAGCTTCTCTGACATTTCTAGAAGACACAATCTCACAGAAAAACTTTGGCTCCTGCAAACTTTTCATCCCCTCTTCTGGAATGATCACTGAGCTTTGAGTGTAGGGAGCATTGTTGTAGATGAATGGTCAGTTCAGAGTGGGCTCCACAACTCCAACTTGTGCTCAGTGGTGGGTTTCTGCAGTGGCCTCTCTGTTGCAAATAGACACTTCCTTGATGCTGCCTCTTCTCAAGAGCACATGGGATGGAGGAGCATCTCAGATCTGTACTTTCTAGACTTGGATCCTGGACTGAGAGTACTTATTAGGAAGCATCTCAGGCCAGCCAGGCCAGTTCTCGGGCATCCTTCTCAGACGTTCTGAGTTCTGCTTTGTGAGATCATCTATTCCACGCCTTCCTTAATGGCGGCGTAAATGAGGAGCTGACTTGACCTTCAAGCACCCTTGCTTGTGACCCTAATCTTCCTCCAGCCTAGTCTAGACACTTCTCTCCAAGAGAACATCCTGAAGTATCTGAGGAGTCTGATCTATTACAGCCCATTTGCTGGGTGGTGTCTGCCCCTCCCAGAGTCACGGGGCACCTTGTACAGTCACAACACAATGATTTTATGTCCCAGGGATTTTTCTATCCCTATAGAGTTCCTTGAGGTCACTGGTAGTGACGGTGTCTCTAGGGGTTGTGCAAGGGTGAGCAAGACTATGGAATGAGTGTCCTGTCTCTGAGCAGGACAGAGATGAAAATATAAGAATCCTGAGTCATGCCTGGTGGAGCAACGCTGTTTGCTCCTGGTGGCCTGCCAGAGGCAGAGAGAGCAACTACTCAAGCATCCGTAAGACCTTGCTCGCTCCGCTATTGGAGGAATCCCTGCTTTTTGTATGAAGCATCGGATGCTTTTAATTTTGCTTTTAACAATATAAAAAAAATCTGTGGCAACACTTTCCATTTCAACCATATCCATTCACTCGCTTTAGAGACTTCTGTGATTGCCTCCATAACTTTTCCATTTAGCACTGAGGTGCATCTTTGTTTGTGCCATAGCAAGAAGGTAACTTCAGAAAGGAACACAAATCTAAGTTTAAAAGTTTCTAAACACTCTGCCTTTCACAGCCTCACAGATGAACCTGGATGTTCTCAGAAAGCCCATTCTGACTCACTCTCCCTGACATTCTGTAGAGAGCATCTCAGGATGCAGAGCCACCTTTGAGAGACTTGTCATTTAATTAACGTCTTTGTAGAAAGTTCCTCAGTTAATACCCAGTGTAGTACTCTACTGTCTCTTCCCTTAGTCTGCCCAGAGGCTCCACGAAAGCAGCAAAGACTCCTTTTAAGAACTACATTCTCTGGACTCTTTTATTTGAAATGTTAAATCCTTGACAGTGTAATCTAGATGATTCCCTCCTGGATCCAGACAGGAAGACAACATGGAAACTGATAATTCGGGGATGAGATCTCCAGGACAGCTGGAAGGTGTCTCCGTGGTCACAGGCCTGAGCTTCAATAGAATAGCAGCTGAAATTATTATCTTCTGATTCTGCGGCACGTCGTCTGCTTTATGAGCTTTAGCTCTTGGGAGATCATTTCCCTCCTTTGCAAACAGTAAGGCCATCATACCTTTTGTG
The DNA here is from genome assembly GCF_982192425.1 of Myodes glareolus. Taxonomy (NCBI): domain Eukaryota; kingdom Metazoa; phylum Chordata; class Mammalia; order Rodentia; family Cricetidae; genus Myodes; species Myodes glareolus. Next base: position 15,722,326 of record NC_142033.1, on the reverse strand, counting down.
TGACTTTTCCTGAGAGGAAACACAAACAAATGCTGTCTCATCCCAAACAGAGCCCTGACAATAGACCAAAGAAACTAAGTCCAACTTTCCGAACCATTGGGTTTATTGGGTTTGCTTACAGAAGGATGGGCTTACATACAGAAGTATTTACAGGAGCAAGGATGACTCAAAAACAGCTGGATCACTTCAAAGCACACCCCAGTTGCCCCCCTGCGTGATTAGTGGTCAGCTGGAAAGGTCAGAGGGTCTCTTGCCTGAGGTTGTTACTGCTTACAGAACCTTGGAAAGGAGCCTTGCAGGTGTTATATTTCAACGGCTTTCTATGATTTAGGATTGTTCCTGAGCCTTGTCAGTTTCCTGTGTTTCCTGAGTTGGGAATAACCTCTCTCCGCCCCACAGGAGGGAGTATTGCTATTGGGAGGCAATTTCTCTAAAACAGTTCTGCACACTGGTTATTCTGGAGATTCAGCAAAACAATGTAAGAATGTTATAATTATAATGCATATTTGTCTATAATCTCTATAATTACATGATATGTAGGTGCTTACAATTATCACTTTCTACTTCCATGCCGCTTTTAAGAGCCTTGTTTAATAGTTTTGTTTGTTTCTATTTCAATGTTTTTAATCAATGCTTGGTTTCATAAATTCATATTGTATGGGCCATAAACTTGACATTTAAAAAAAATTAATGAAACTAGCCATATAGGCAATGCTGGAGACCATGTTGAAGAGAGTCACATTTCCCCCATTAAATACAAGTAGGCCTTCAAAGTATTCTTGTTTCTTCCATAAAAGGTCCATAATATTGAAAACAACCAAGAACAACAGAGAAGAAGAAGAGAGAGAGACAGAGACACAGAGAGACAGGGAGAGGGAGAGAAATATAGAGAGGGAGACAGAGACAGCAAGAGGGAAGGGGGGCTGATAGAATATAGCCCAGGGGTACAGTGTGGACACTGTCTCTTGGATTCTGATAGTCAGGTTCCTCATCTGTATATTTGCCTTCAGAAAGAGTCAAAGATAAACAGGAAGTCCTGTCCTCAAAGATCAGGACAACCTACATTCCCCCTTATAGTCCGTGGCAGTACAGACTTCAAGATAGTCATAAAATTGCAATAATAAGAAATGTAGGCTATCTAGAAGATGCAGATTCTGAGCATCTATTTTAACAATTGCCTATTTGCTTTTTTTTTTATGTGACTGTTTGCTCAGGCAGGCCAATGAGATGAAGATTTTGGAATGTTCCCAAGGTATACACTCCTGAGACTCCTTATTCCCTGAGAATCAGAAGAAAGGGTCCAGCTTCTGAATTTATAAATTTGGGGTGGTGTCTTGATCTTGCTGGAGCCTCCAAATGTTAATCCTAAAGATGAAATGAGAAGACCACCAACCCAAATCATCATGGTCAAATTAATTAAAACAAGCTTTTTTATTTGTGTATGATATCTGACTCCTCCTAAGGCATGTGAGGAAGACAAGGCTTTTATAGAGCTCACGATAGGGGGCTTCCAAATGGGGGATTTGGCAGGCAAAATAGGTGGGGTTCCAAGAGCAGATCATAAGCAGAGCAAATTAGTCCCTCCTGAAACAAGTGCATGGCTACAAAGTGGACATAACAAGATAGTCAGTGGTGGCCATATAGCCCTTCGAAACAAAGGTGGTGTTGCAAGATGGTTATTAACAACTTTTTGAAACAAAGACATGATTGTAATTCCTGGAACATGCAGTGCAGAACCATTTGTAGTTAAAGGTTATACGTGGGTCATAGTCTGATCCTTGAGAAACATAGATTTGGTCATAGAGAGTAGTGAGCCTAGTTTGTCTTTACTATGGGAGATGACATTTAAACCTAAGACCGAAGCAGGCTGTTTCTTCAGTAGCAAGTCATGAACAATCCAGCCTCCTTTCCCTGCAGAGTTAGTATAGTAGTACTAGGGTCATCTCCTGTGTCACCGTGACATGCTTCAGTGGCTATGTGACCAGTTACATAAAAGGCTCAGCTTCAGAAGGCACTGGGGCACACTCAGCAAGGATGCATACAGATTCGTGGCCCATTGCCAACAATGAGCTGTCCTTTTCATTGTCAGCTCAGTCCTGGGAAGGGGACACTATTACTATCCCATTTTGCAGCTGAAGTGACTGAGGCTGTGGAGGAGGAAAGCAAAGTGACTTACCCGAGGTCAAAAGTAATGTGCTGAGGTTCAGAACCATAATGTGAACCATGATTTCACCTCCCTCCATCTGAACGCAGCACAAACACAGTCATCTCATATAATTCAGCAGGAGCCAAAATCCACAAAAAATAGACCCAAGAAAACCATCTTTTGTTTTTGCCTCTTCTTTAGTAACACTAATGCTTGAGAGATGGCATTTTTACAATGCAGAGGACCTGCAATGCATAATAACGCATTTTAAGATTTATGTGTGCCTGGATGCCAGCAAAGACTGCCAAAAATACTTTCCTGGTTTGAAAAAAAATAGATGGATTTGGCTAGCTTTCACCTTTCCCAGTGGTTTTGAAAAGTTTCTTTTGCAGTTTGAAAGACAAAATTCAGATTTAATTATCTTTTTCTAGATAATGTTCTAACTGCCTAATTACACTAAAAGCATTAATTGTAGATATTACGAACAGCGGTGCACAATAAAACATTTCCTCACGATTTAACCAGACTCACCAATTAAATAAAGTCCTGAACATCTTCCCTCAAGCCCTTATTATCTCTGCGTTCTCACAAACAAGTAGCTCATTTGCATGGAACCTGTAGCAGCAGATGCAAGATACATGTGCTTCTGCGTGGGGGAAATCGACATCAACAGCAGAGGAAGATGCTAAACGGGGGAATGTAAGCATGCATCTACACATGAAGGTCAATGGCAATGGCCATTTGTTTGTGAGTGCATGCACGCATAAGTGTGTATGTGTGTTTGTGCGTGTGTGTGAGTGTGTGCATGTGCGCAGACAGACAGACGCATAGCCTGGAGTGAAAGGGCAGAGCAGTTGTAGGTGACTTTAGATTGTGGGTAACTCTGAAAGTGTTAAGCAGGGGGAGACAGACTTGGTGAAAGAACCACATTGCTGCCATTATACCTATGAACAGAACAGTGGGGCTGTGGTGTCAGGCATGTGGCTACTACGCCACCTCCATTCAGCTCTCATCATTTCCATTGGAGTTAAGACAAGAAAGCCTGGTGCACACTAGAAGGCTAGTGCGCTTTCCTCTCCATTTGTTTCATTATTTTCCCTCTGCAGATTAATTTCCCTGTCTTCTTCCCCCACAATTTCGATATTAATTCTGGCAGATTCTCCAGAGTTCTAATCCTCAGGACAATTACTTGAAAGAAGAAATCTCATTGGTCCAACTTGGGTAAGGTCTACCCTATTCCCCAGCTGGGATTGGAGAATAGGAACCCTGCATCAGGGTGTGACCACAGGGCCCGTTCCTTTGCAGACTGGAGAAGGTTTTCAAAAAAAGATGCAATACTCTCACAGCACTTTTGAAATAATTATTTTAAAAAATTGATAGTTGTAATAAGTTATAGCAAATGCTTAGTATAAGTGTGTATATGTGTATGTGTATTCACACCCACACATATAGTTTTAGATATAAATGCTTAATACTCCTCATTATAAATGGGAGTCACTTTAAGGAAAAAAAATGTAAACCAACTCAATAAGTTCATAAAGCACTCAATAAGTTCATAAAGTGAAGTTGAAATAGCAGATACATTGGATTGTGGTGATATTTTGCTTATGATCTAACAAACAAAGCTTGCCTGAAGATCAGAGTGCAAAGTTAGCCATACAGGTCAGCCATACAGCCCAGGCAATGGTGGCCACACCTTTAATCCCAGCATCCACACTAATTAGCCAAAGAGGCTGGGCAGTGGTGTCCATCCCAGCACTAGAGAGGAATATAAGGCGGGATGAGATGGGAACTCACTCTCTTTTCAGTCTGAAGGTTTCGTTGAGGTAAGAGCTCTCTAGTGGTTGGCTGCTTTGCTTCTCTGACCTTTCAGCTTGAACCCCAATATGTGACTCTTGGTTTTTATTGTCTGTTATACGTTAGATATTTGTTTTCTTATAAGAAATGGAAATATGAAATATTATCTACTACAAGTTGTGTCAATGTCAAGAGGTAAAATTGAGAAGTTGTAAAGTTTGCTGCTCAGTCTGATTAGTTCTTAAAAAACTGAACTTGAAAGAGTCTGTGGTACTTTCCGATGATTGCTCAGTAAGGACAGCGTGATATTCTGTTTTGAAAAGAATTAAAATCCAAAGAAATGAGCCAGCCTCATGTAGGGATAATAAATGATTTTAATCTTCCTTTAATTATTCAAAATATAAGCTGATTGTCAATGTCCTTCCACGAAGTCAGGAGGAGTGTGAGAAGTGGTTAGTTCTTTGAAAGGTGGCCTTATAGGAGAGATGGTTGTGTTCAGATGCGCTGAACACATTTACCCAATGGTGAAGTGAATGGCCAAGAGCACAGCATATATGTTTATGCTGGGGGAGAGATGTCCAAGAATACGGTATACAGGGCACATGCACATGACTGTGGGAGAGGTGGCTGCAAAAGATGGTCATGTTCCTATTTTAAAAAAAAATCTTTTATTGAAGATATTTATACATATACTATGGAAGGTGTGTACAAGCATACAATGGACACATTTGTGTGATTGTGGAAGAGGTAGGCACATATACAGTGTAAAACAACTATGGGCAGCTGGCCGGGTATGCAAGCAGGGGTAGGATCAATGGCTTGCTATGTGACAGGTAGAGGACTCTACGAAATAACTCAACAGCATGGAATTTTTTATACCATAGAGGTTTGCTCAGTTCTCGTCAGCTGAACTATGAACTATGTGATGCACCTGAGCAGAATTATAAAAGTGCTAGTAAATGCTCTCTGACAAATACAAAATGCCACAAAAATACAAGGAAAAAGGTCAATTGATCACTAGCTAAATACTTCCTGTGTGCCTCATATTTACCAGAGTCTGCTTTAAACAAAACCATATGGCTTTTGCCTCTGATTTTAAAAAAAAAAAAAAAACATGGAGGGTATGACTTATGTGCTGCTTCTCAAAGCTGAGACTTCTGGCTGTAAGTAGGCCCACATGAGTTTGAAGGGACTTCTAGAGAAGCTTAAAGTTCAGTTTGGTATGCAAAGAATGACAGATAAGGTTATAAATGTAGAAAGTCACCAAGGGAAAGGTCGTCAATGCTGGAGGACCGGTTTGAGCTTGGTGTCTTAGTCCCTGTTCTATTGCGGTGATGAGAGACCATGACCAAGGCAACTTACAAAGGCAGGCATTTCACTGTGGGCTTGATTACAGTTTCAGAGGATTAGTCCATGACTGTCATGACAGGATGCATGGCAGCAGGCAGGCAAGCGTGGGTCTGGAATTGTAGCTAAGAACTTACAACCTGATTTGCAGGAGTGGGGGTGGGGGACTGAGGTGGACTTCTGAAACCTCAAGGCCCATCTCCAGTGACACACCTCCTCCAACAAAGCCATGCCTCCGAACCCTGCACGAGCATTTCCACCAAATGGGAACCAAACATTCAAATATATAAGCCTCTGGGGACCGTTTTCACCCAAACCATCACACCTGGCTTTAGAGACAGCGGAGAAGTGTCGAAACATTGATGTCCTATTAACAGGTTGCCTTTTGGAAGGTCTTAGTAGAGAGGGGAGGATGAAGTGCTTTCCTCTTCTCCCTCTTGCTTGGTATAGTGATGACTAGAATGTGCCAGCGTTTCTCCACCCACCCCATCAGCAACCAAAGAGTCTTCCTTGGGTACTGGTCGATACCAGCTGAGCATCCTCATTCGATTCAATCCAGTTCAATCCTGACACCGTCCATCTACTTGGAAGAAAGTTCAGCTTCCACAAGTCTCAAGAGCTTAGTCACACAAGATGACCTTCTACTTCAGATACCAGCTGTAAACACAGGTTGTCACACTCCTGACCAAGTGCTGTAAGCTGGAGTTTCCACAGCCACCTCCTTGGGTTTGGTCAACTTGTTGACAGGTCTCACGGACCTTGGAACCCCATCTACTAGTTTGCTGTAAGGGTTATTACAATGGCTACAGATAAATAGACAATGGAACAGGTGTATGGACCAAGGCACGGAGGAAGTGTCACAGAGGTCCCCAGCCCTCTTTGGGTACACCTACCACCTTCAAGAATCCCCACTTGTATCAAGATAGAGAGAGCCATTATGAGGTTAACGAGAAGCTTGGCACTAGGGAAATTACCAGGAATCCACAAGGATGACCCCAGATAAGGCTCTAAGCAATAGTGGGGAGGGCACTCGAACTAGCCTTCCTCATTATCAGATTGAAGACTATCTTAATTGTCATTGTAGAACTTTCATCTAGTAACTGATGGAAACTGTTGCAGGGGTCCACAGCTAAGCACTGGGCCGAGCTCCCAGAGCCCAGTTGAAGAGAGGGAGGAGCGATAGTATGAGCAAAGGGGTCAAGACCATGGTGGGGAAACCCACAGAAACAGCTGACCCGAGCTAGTTTACAATTCCAGACTGATAGCTGGGGAACCTGCATAGGACCAAACTAGGCCTCCTGAATGAGGGTAACATGTGTGACTTGGGCTGTTTGTGGGGCCACTGGCAGTGAGATCAGGATTTACTCCTAGTACATGAACTGGCTTTCAGGAGCCCATTCCCTATGGAGGGGTACTTTGCTCAGCCTAGATATGAGTGGAGAGGGCTTGGTCTTGCCTTAATATGATGTGACGGACTTTTTTTGACTCCCCGTGGGAAGCCTTACCCTCTCTGAGGAGTGGATGGGGTTGGGAGAAGGAGGGAGAGTGGGAGAATGGGAGGGAAAAGAACTGGGATTGGTATGTAAAATTTAAAAAGATTGTTTAATTTTTTTAAAATCCCCACTTCTTCCTTTATCAGTACATTCCCCAAAACTTACCCCTTTGGTGAGGGCTTCATTATGTGAGCATGGTCAACACTCACTAAGACACCAATGAACACTGGTAATCAGCTGAGTCAGCTCAGGTTAACAGGCAGGTAATGCAGCAGGAAGTCCTGCCTTTCTCAGAACTTTCTGCTGACCAGTGTTCACCCTTCCGCTCTCTGGAGTTTCCAGCTATAGATCGTCTTACTAGCATTAGAAAGAGGGTCACATTCCTTTGGGGAGTCTCAAAGTTTTAGAAACTGTACGTCAGAAAAGACCAATTTTGTCTTCCTAATGTCACAGGAAGGTCACCTGATAATGGATGAATCATTGAAGCTAGAAGCAGTGACATCAAAGACGAGGCCTTAGCAGCAAGGGAGTGATAATGAACCCATTAAGAAAAAGATATGAATAGGAATAACACTGGAGGATGAGAAATTATAGCAAACAAGAGACCTCGTGCCTATGAAGCTGTTGGAGGAAGGTGGTAGAGGAGCCTGTTAGACACACACTGTATAGAAACAACAGGAGATCAAGAGGTCAAAGATGACTTCTGAGATCCAGTTTGACCAGTTAGGAAATTGAAAGTACTAACGAACTGGGAACCACCCCTAATGAAAATCAATCACAGGAGAAAGGACAAAAAAAATTTTTTGTTGTTGTTGCTGACCTTGAAGTGCAAGCAGAGCATAATACATAAGTGTGCCGGGTACACACCTAATAGGGTTTCCCACTCAAGCACTTAGGACCCAGGAGCCACTGCAATGGGTCCTGATAGCACAGTCTTTCACCTGTGCAGACATTTCTTCAGTATCTTCCCTGGCAGGACCAGTTTTTCTAGTTGGAAGGAGGAAGAGCTTTGCAGCTAAGGTATAAATAGGGATTAGTGAGTTTGTTCAGAATGCCTTTGGCCTCCGCACAGCACAGATCTGGCCAGACGTGAAACCCAGTTGTGCCGAAGCGGGATCCGAGACAGCGGAGAACCCTCTGGCCTCTGTCTGTGATCCAAGAGACCTGAACTTACAATCATCTAGACAAAATCTTAAAAAGCTTCACATCAGCACTGGCCAAGTTATAGACAAAGATGATCCTAGCACAGAGGGGAAAGCTAAGGTCAGAAAGGGGGAGCGGTACATAGGACACAACAATGGTTATCAGTCAAGCTTAATACTGTAATGAAGTAATCAGACTAATTTAGATAGAAGGCAGAAATGTTCACCTGGATTCACGCTTTTGAAATACTTACTTTATAAATGACAGTTCAAGGCCCACTAGTATTGTGAGGTTGCCACTAGTACTTGACAAGAAGCTGAAGCCATCCAGTCAGGTGACAATGCAAAAGGAATCCCTGTGTTGTGGATTCATTCCAGGAAGTACAGAGATGACAGGAGCCAATGGGATGGATGCACTATTTTAGAAGCCATGGGAACAGGCTTCAGAGCCAACCTTTCTAAAATACCATGTAAACAGTAAGTTTACAGGGGCACCTTTCATGGGCTTAAGAGCTATTTGAAATATTACTGGACTTTTACAGATTATTACAGCTAGTATGTTTGGTTTCTACTTTATACACATAACTGAATTACACACATATACATTGTACATGTACACATACCCCCCTACATATATACACTATTTTTAGAATACTGAAGACTGCTACCTAGACAGGAGCGCAGGCAAGGCCAGACAGTTTCCCTGAGTTGAATATGCAGTGTTGAGGGGTTTGGCCGGACAAAGCTGCTTCTTGAGAGGGAGCATTAGATCTGAACCTGCAGAGTGTTCATTTCCCATCTTAGTTAGGTTCTGACAAATATCTATTTATGTGCAAAATTCTCGAAGATGGCAACAGAGTCACTAGAAATGAGTTGACAAACCCATTTCTGACTCTCATTCTGACTGAAAATAACCCTTGTGCCTGTGAGACAGAGGGAATCCATATTCAAGGGATATTCGATTAGTAATAGAACGGCTAATTAATAAAGATTGTTGTGGTCTCCACATCACAGAGCTTAAATACAAGTTAAAAGCATAAAAAATTTTCAAGTAATTTAATTCATTTCCCAAGACTAAGTTTAAAACAATGAAAGGGATACAAATAAGTAAATAAATAATCCAACAGCATAGATAACTACGATGCCTGCTGCCTAATCAGAAACCGTCAGACACTTAAATAAACACCAAGTCGGGAATCACATAGGGAAGAAAAGCCAGTCGATGGGATTTGATCCAGAAGTGATACAGATGACGAAGTCGATAGTAAGAATGTCGTTAACCATGGCGAATGCTTTGCATGTGTTTAAGAAAATGGAAGCAAGCAAGGATGAGCTGAAGAAAGGGGTGGGAAATTCCTGCAGAGTCAGCCAAAGGGCAAAGAAGGACTTACAATGTCTGCTATGAAGACAATGCACTAATAGACATTCACTAGAATAATTAACGAGTTTAAGAACAATGGTTTCAATGTTTTTAAAATAAAAACTGGGACAATAACTAAACTCACAGAAAGGCAGTGGGTTTAGAAATAACTTCTAGTTGGCATACGCAAGGGCTACAGGGAAACTTTGGGGGGCAGTGCATTTGTGTCTTGATTGAGATGATGGTTCATAGACTATACAAGTATGAAATCATTAATTAGAAGCACTTAAAATACATGTTATTGTCTATCAATTGTACTTCACGAAGATAAGTAGGGGCTGGGGAGAAACCATCATCGTGTAAATTTTGAAGACCTGAGTTCAGTCAACCTTTCCGAATTAATAAGCTCAAGTCTATGAGAGATGCCATTTGAAAAATAAGATGAAAGCTCCCGAGGAAAGACATCTAATGTTGACCTCTGACCTCTATATTCACATGTACCACCCCACATGTACACCAGCATGCATGCTCACATGCATCCACACACATAAGAAAGATAAAAGAGAATAGACATAGAATCTTAAGTGAGAGAATGTTCGATGTGAGCAGTAATCATTACAGAAGACTTCCCAGAAGTAAAAAGGACCTCCAGGAAGGCCTTGTCAAGTGGCAGAAGAAACTCGGGGAGGTTCTTAGGCAGAGGACAGAGTACTGAGAGCTAAGAAGCAGGAATTTGTCTGCTGGACAGAAGAGAAGAACAAGGCAAAGAGCAGAGCCAACAGTCTTCTTCCATTTTCAAGGTTAATTTCTTCCTGAAACCCTAATGAAGCAAATTCCTGTCAGTCTAAAGCGTAATTGCTGCTCGTTTCAAGAGATGCCAAGGTATCCTGAAAGCCAGAATTATACCACTGATGTTAAAAGAACTCCAAATTGGTTTGGTTCTGGATATTATCATGTCAGTAGCAGACACTAGTTCTAGCCATCATAGTATGCACTTTCTGCATTAATTATTCTGTGACATAACCAGAAGTCTTAGTTTAGTTTCTAAATGAGTACCACATACTTAAACCATTTTATCCCCCAATAGTAAATAAATCAATAAAAACAATGCAGATAATACATAGATTGTCATTTGTAACACATTGACATAAACTTGTGAAGCAGATATATTGGGAATATAGGACCACTGAGAAGATAGCGTCACAAAGCAATTGTTCCCAAATGATAGATCAGTGGTTTCCTAAGAGCAGCGGGGTGGCAGGGTGAGATTTCAAAGGGACGTGAAGAATCTCTTCTAGACAATTTGTTCAATATAGCTTCTCGGAAAGCATACAATCTGAGACAGCTACCCTAGACATAGATAAGACACATCACAAGCCAACACAGATAGTGCATGGAATTTTGAAAATCTAAATTAATGTAGACCCAAAAAGGAAGTAAACTAAGCTAAGAGTAAGAGCAATGAAGGGAGGCATTTGAATGATAGATTTGGGTTTTGAATTTAGTCAGGAAACTTGGAAGATCTAGGAAATTAGAGTGACCTTGGGAAAGATATCTTGATGATTAACCAATTCTGTATGCAGAGTAGAATTAGGCTGATGATGAATGACATGGGAAACATGTCATCATGGGTCACCTGGGGAAGATGGGATGTGATTGTGAATTTAAAAAAAAAGTGACAATACAAACCCAAACACATCTAACATGAATAAGTAATATGCACGGTGTTTCTCATGTACCTGACATTATGTGTATCAGCTATCATATTATGGAACCTGCAACATTACTCTACATGTTTCACAGCTGAGGAAATAAAGGAACCGAGAGATTAAATGATTGTGATCCCAAGAGCTAGTGGAAAGTTGAATCAAGGTTTGGATGGCTCAGTTTGGCTACACAGATCCATAGTCCTCTGCTTCCCTCCAGTATTCATTTGACAGTTCATACCATGGCTATTGGGAATGTCACTAACAGAGCCAAGGATGATCCTGAGTATGATTGTAGGCAGACTTTTCTTTTCTACCAGCCAGTTCCCAAATAACCACACAGAAACAATATTAATTATAAATGTTTGGTTGATAGCTTAGGTTTGCTTTTAGCTAGCTATTATATCTTAAATTGACCCACTTCTATTCATCTATGTGATGTCCCAAGGCTCAGTTACCTCATGTATGTACTTCCCATCCTGCTTGCTCTACATCTCATGTTATCTCCTCAGACTCTACCCTCTTCTCCCAGCATTCTCTCTATCCCCAAAATCCTGCCTAGCCATTGGCCAATCATCTTTATATTAACAATGAGAGCAACACATCTTCACAGAGGATTAGAAGGATTATTACACAGCCTGTGTCCACTTCTCTCCATGGTCACTGCCATAGCCCAGGCAGTCCTCTCTCGACAGTGGCCCTGATTGCTTTCTCCTTTTCCAAAGATGCTGCCCCTCCAGTCATTCTGCTCTCTGGTCAGATCTCTACTCTCACCAGAGTGATCTTCCAGAAATGTGATCACATAACATTTTGTTCAAAGCTCCTCGATGGTCTGGCCCCTCCAACCTTCTCATTTCTTGTTTGCTTTTTAGGTTCCAGACATAAGATTTCATACACTCTCAATTCTATGGCTTCGATGCTCTTTTTGTTGGGAATTCTCTTTTCCTTCTGTCCTGTCCCCCATTCCTGACTACTTCTACAAGGCTGCTTCTTCAAGAAAACCTACTGAAATCTCCTGGCCAACATATGCTCCAAACTTCCTCCAATGTACCTGGACATCGCAAGTCCCCTCCCCCTTTTCACTACCAATTACACTGCATTCTAAACTCAAGCCTAGTGAGTGGCCACTGCATTGACTCTGAAGCTCCGGAAGATAATGATTACTGTTTATTTTATCCCCAACACTCAATACACTGCAAGGGGCCTGGTTGAATTCTTCCAGTTGAAATATAAGTGAATATTGGGTTTGACAGAGTATAAAAAAGAAATTCAACTTTCTTTGAATACCTTAAACCTGATTAGAACTTTTGGCAGAATTGAGGAGCATTTAGGAAACTTGTTTTTGGAGGTGATTGGCAGGGAGATATTCAGTTGACATGTTGAATTTGGTGATAAAATGCCATAGAAGAAGAAATGCCCTGTGTGCTGCTGTGGCATGGCAGGGCATGGGTTCACTTGCGGGTGAGCCTGCAGAGTCAGACTTGCTCATTATCATTTTAGAGAATTTTCCTCTCCTTGCATTATTCAGTAGTCTTTACCTAGGCCAATCATTGCTTTATTACAGTGAAACAGAAACCAAATTCATACCAGGGATAGTCCATACATGAGGGGAGAACTGATTTTCTCTGCATCTTTAAGAAAGTTTGTTCGTGTCTTATATGCTTTGCTATTTCTTGCTTGGATAGAGAGGCAAAGAGTGAGTTTCAGAGATAGGAGCCAAAAGTTGATCAATTGAATCAAGTGCTCTTGATTCAATTACACAGCAAATAGAAATGCTGTTTCTGGTCTTGCAAAAAAATAATTTTGGCTTCTCTACACATCATTATTTGATAAGGGCTTTAAAAAGGTAGACATTCTGGATGAAGATCTGGGAATGCAGTTAGAACATCAACTGTACCCAGCTACAGTACTCCTGCTGCAGGGGCCTGACTAAGAATTAGGATGCACTTTTTGCAAAAGATCGGGATCAGTCTGAAACAGCCTCTGAACATGTTTTGGCAGTCTGGCTATCAGAAAGTTCCTTCCAGAGGACCTGTGAACATCTGTCTATCCCACAATCTAAAGGAACGAACCACTCATTTCCCTCTGAGAACTGATATGAGGAATTTGTATGTCTGGGCTGGGACCAAATATTTTTTCCTTTCTGATAAATCATTTAGAGAGAGGAGAAAAGAGGAGGGAGGAAGGACAGAGAGTGAGATATTGATTTATTTCACTCTAGTGCAGAGGATTTCTCTCAATAACTCCTTGTCTATAGAAATAGGATCCTCTGCATTAAAGACCTGAAAATGGCCATATACCTCTGGATGCAAACCCTAGCCTTACCTCTTGCAAGCAATTTAGCTTTGGATTAAAACTTGAATAAAGGGAAGGCCTATGGCTGAAATAGGGAGAGTTCAGGGAATCTGGCTTAGGAATCAACAGAATTCTGGAAGGCAGCAGGGAACTCAGGTTGGGTTCCAGACCTGGAGTCACTTTTCACATAAAGCCACTTCAGATTTATGTGAAACTCTGTCGTGGAATATTTATTTACACTGTCAAGATGTGTCTTTGCCAAGGTGCCTTCTGATTGGTTTAATAAAGAGCTGAATGGCCCATAGCTAGGTAGGAAGGGGTTAGGCAGAACTTTGGGGGACAGAGATTATTCTAGGAAGAAAGGTGGAGTTGCCAGCCAGACTTGGAGGTGTAGTAGGGAGGCCGCTTATTGGTTCCTGGCCACTTAACACCAAAATAATCACACAAAAACTGTATTAATTAAATCACTGCTTGGCCCATTAGCTCTAGCTTCTTATTGGCTAACTCCTACATATTAATTTTACCCATTTCTATTAATCTGTGTATCGCCACATGGCTGTTGCTTACTGGCTAATGTACTGGCATCTGTCTCCAGCAGGGCTACATGGCTTCTCTCTGACTCTGCCTCCTTTCTCCCAGCATTCAGCTTAGTTTTCCCCACCTAACTCTGTTCCCCTATAGCTCTGCTATAGGCCCAAAGCAGTTCCTTTATTAACTAATGCTATTCACAACATACAGAGGGGACTCCCACATCATGGAGGGAGCAGGATGGGCAGAATGTAGATTAATATGGATGGGTTAATTTAAGTGGTAAGAGCTAGTTGAGAATAAGTCTAAGCTAAGGCCAAGCTTTCATAGTTAATAATAAATCGCCGTGTCTTTATTTGTGAGCTGGTGGTCCCAATGAGAACGTACTGCTACGAAACTCTACCTCAGATTACACATGGATTAGAGTGTCACCTCATTGTCCCACCAGTGCCAAAGGGGACATGACAATACATGAAGTAATGTGGTATAGAAGACTAAATATAGGCAGTTGGGCTTGGGTTTTTTTTTTCTTTAAGATTTTTTTACTTGGCAATTCTAAGCAAGTATACGCAAAGGAAAATTATTCTTTGGGTTGAGCTATGAGCAGAACACAATTTTATACAGCTTTCAAAATTTCCCCAACTTAGCTCATGGAGCCAGACTCCATGCTTCCAGACTGATGTGTCTAAGAGCATGTGTCAGCAACGGATGCAGAGGAACGTTATGATGGGTCCCAGAGATTCTGATCAGATGCGTTTTGCTCCAGTAGCAGCAGCACCTGTGACCACCCCCCCCCCCCCCCGAGGCTGCGGCAGCTGGGGGCTGTTTACAGGTGGAGCACGGGAGACCTGAGAGATGGCTCCACAGGTAAAGTGCAAGTCTATGAGAACCACGAAGACCTCAGTTCAATACCCAGAACCTATATAAAAATGCTGGCTGTAGTGGCATGGCCTGGTAACTCCAGAGCAGGGGAGGCAGAGACCAGGGGATATTTGGGGCTTACTGGCCAGCCAGTCTTGGCTAATGGGCAAACTCCAGATTCAGCACTTGACCCTGCCTCAAAAAAATAGTTCATCTCCTGAAGAATGATACCTAAGGTTGACGTCTAGCATGTATCCCATACATGTGTAGTGTACACTCACATGCACATACAAATGGAGCACATGAAATGCTGGGTGTATGGTTACATGTGCTCAAGAAGTGACTACAGTTATTTTGAGCAGACATGCAAACCCTGAGGAAGGAGCTGTTGTCTTCCGGGACTCATGAGGTTGTTAAGTAATGAAAGAAGAAGAGAAGCTGGGAATTTTAGGTAAATTAAAAATTCTGAACGCTGCTGCCACAGGTAACAAATTGGGAGGTAATTAACCACATTAAATGAGAATTTGTCCCAGAGTTTCTTCAAACAGCCCGTTTCCCTTGTCACTTCAAGTATTTGATGAAAATTCATTACCCACGGCTCACTTACATAAAGCATGCTCTTGCCTAGTGATCACAGCTGATTTATTTCATTATGGGCAATGTTTCTCAGATGGGACTCACCCCTACAATATTAACAGGCAACCTTAACAACACCTTATCCCAATCTGCTTTGTGCCACTACAATAGAATCCCACAGCCTGGGTCATTTGCAAAGAGCCAGTTCTTTGATTCAGTTCAGGAGGCTGGAGAGGCCACAGTGGAGGGGCTGGCATCGGAGGGAGGGTCTCCACCACGGTGGAGGAAGCAAGGTGATAGAGGATGTACGCAGGCACCATAGGGTCTCCCCATGATGGAGGAGGCAGGGTGATAGAGGATGTACGCAGGCACCCATAGGGTCTCCACCACGGTGGAGGAGGCAGGGTGATAGAGGATGTACACACATACCCATATGCATGCATGTGCAGGTACATGCTAGAGAGGTCATGATAGGCTACAGCCCAACTTATTTTTCCATCCAAAACCCACTCCTGCCATCACTAGCCCACTCTTGAAATAACAGCATCAAAGGTCCCACCTCCCAACTCCATCACACCAGGGAATAATTTTCTAGCACATTGAATTTAGGGGGCACATTGGAAACATAGCACAATTGGAAATAAGATTTGTCTCACTCACCCCAACTGAGATTCCAAGCAGTCGTGGAGAGGATGCCTGAACTGGCCATCTACTGTTAGCGGGTTGGTGACTTCCTAATTGCCATCAAAGATACTTTACCCAGTAACTAATGGCAGCAGAGGCAGAGATACACAGACAAGCGCTATGCTGAGCTCTGAGAGTCTTGCTGAAGGAAGGGAAGAGGGATTTACAAGCTGGGGACGGTCATGATGGGGAAACCCACAGTAACAGTGGATCTGAGCTCTCAGGAGCTCATGGATGGTGGACCAACAGTCAGGGATCCTGTGTGTGTGACAATCATGTAACTTGGTCTCTTAGTAAGGATTCTAACAGTGAGAGCAGGACCTCTCCCTGGCACAGCTGGCTTTTGGTAACTTGTTCCCCATCTTGGATTACCTGGAGATAAGGGAAGGAGCTCAGTCCTGCCCCAACTTGATCTGCCATGCTTTGTGCAAGCCCATGGGAGGTCTGCCCCTTTCTGAATAGAGATTGAGGAAATGTGGATAGGGAGGGAATGGATGGTAAGGCGGAGGGGGATAGGAGGAGAGCAGGGAGGGGAAACTGGCTGGTATGTAAAATAAAATGTTATTTTAAAAAATCTTAAAAAGAAAAAAGTTTGTCTCAAGTTTTCTGCAAGTCACAACTGTATGCAAGCTGTGAGTGTGCACATGGTTTTATAGCCTTGCAATGACTGTGTTTCCATTCTTTATCTGGGGATAGAATGGTAGCATGGTTCCTGCTTCCCGCAGGTGGCCTGTACATCTGTGAAAACGTGCAGGGACATAGAAAGATTTCATGGGGGAGAACAATGAAACACAAGGGCTCTCTTGGACCCTGGTGACAAGTTGGGTTGTGCTGGACATTGTGGTTCAGTCCTCAACATCTAGTCTGCCCGCCCTCAGTCCTGGTTTGGAAAAAGCTGGCTGTCCTTAGAGAAATGCAGTATTGAAGCTCCCTGGTCAGAAAGAAGGTTAATAATGCGGGGAACTGAGTCTCACCAAGGACAATCTGTGGCTTACTCGGGGAGCTCTGGCCTTGCCGTCCTCAGAGGCAGGGCCCTCCGAGCTCCAAATGCTGCTCCTGTCCTTCCAGCCTGGAGCACACAAGCCAGTGACAAGCCTTGTTCTCATGGAGATGTCTCTCAAGTTCTAAGCACTGCAGCCCAGTGCTCTCTTAAAGTCTACAACTTAGGAGACAGTTTCAGAGGCAGGAAGAAAACTAAAGGGCTACATCACAATGCACTCAGGAGGCAGAGGCAGGAGAATTTCTGTGAGCTCAAGGCTGACATGGTCTACGTGGTTTCAGGGCAAGTCAGGGCTACAGAGTAAGACCCTGTCTAAATAAATAATAAAATTAATAATTATAATAATACATAATGCTCTAATATAAATATAATAAATAATTAATTGTTTGTCTCAACATTTCACTTGTCCCTTTTCTAAGTGATTTGACTGGCTTGCTCAATGTAGTCTATAGCATATTTCGCAAAATACACAGTGCATATGAAGCTAGCTGTACTCACAGCAGAGGATTTCCCACACAGCAGGGCTAAGTGGTAACATTAAACACTTACATATAGGAGAGAAAAGAGAATCGTAGCAGTCAGTGGAAAGACTTCTTGAATGTAAAGAAATCTCTGTGTGTGTGTGTGTGTGTGTGTGTGTGTGTGTGTGTGTGTGTGTGTGCCTCCCTCCTCTGTATTATTTTGTTACCTGGCTGCCTTGCTAATAGCAGGCACTCCAGACACAGCTGCTGAACTAGACAAGCCAAGGGTAATCTGCTAAATGATGCTTAAAGTCTACAGTAGATGCCGCGATGGTGAATTTTGATTGTGAACTTGATTAAGCTAAGAAATGACAAGGACATCGGTGAGGGCCACCTTTGCAGGGGATGAGAGAGCATTTCTAGAGAGGATTAATTGAGGGCAGGATACCCACCTTGAAAATGGATAGCACCATCTCATGGGCTGGGATCCCAGACAGAATTAAAGAAGAAAAAGGAAAACTGAACTAAACAGCAGAATGCCCCTCTCTGCGTTCTGATTTGCTGAGATGTGAGCAAGAACTGCCACTTGTTCCCGCCACTACAGATCCAGTTGCCTCTGGGCCTTGCCTGCAATGGCCAGCTACATCCCATCACCCTCTGCCAAATAAAACAGCTCCCCCCTCACGTTGCTTCTGGTCAGACATTTGGTCAGTGCAGCAACAAGAAATGGACAGAAATGCCATTCTGGGGGATGTGTTCTAGCTTGCACCTCATTACATAGATAAAGGTAGGCTAACCAGTCTAAAAATAACCAGGTGTGCCCCGGGCTCTTGTTGAGTGCTAGTTCCTAGCCTGATATATATATCAAGACTCTTTGGAAAATGCCTTGAAAGTTTCTGGATGTTTTAATAAGGCACAGGTCATATTTAACTGTTTCTTTCCTTTCCTTCTCTCTTAATGATACATTTCTGGGGATATATCGGGACAACTTGCACTTCATCAGGATTATACCCAGAGAGCACACCCAGGAAACATGAACATACAGCCAGGCATTACTTTGTTGAAGGACGAGGGGAGCAGATCACCCCTAAGACTCACAGTTGAAACCATAGGGAAAAGACAGCTACCTAGGTTAGTTCCTAAAAAGCATCTCTTGAAAATCACTACTGGATCACAGGAGTAAGCACATCTGGACCCAGGATCCAGTCACAGATGTCAATGTAATTGCTTAAGGTTTATTGAGCTCTTACTTGGCAACAGGTATTGTGAAAAGCATTTTTTAATGATCTATTGTTTTTAGTACACATCATAGAAATTCTGACCAACAGTGCCTTAATTCTCAAACTATACTTTCTTCCTTAATAGGAAGTCTAAGCTATGTATTTTTAATTAACAGACCATCTACAGACAGTCTTCTAAGGTCTGGCTTGGCAGTTCAACAGTATTGTGAAGGAGAAAAACTCTTTTCTTTTCTTATGTAACTCTTAGTGGGTTGACTTTATCTTTGACTTCCACAAAATGTCATCCACTGTGCCAGACATCACATCTGCATTAAAGACAAGCATGAAGAAAAAACTAATAGTAGCCAAGAGTCTTGACCCTTCTTACATAGTCCTTTTATAAAGAGGCAGAGAATTTTCTAGCAAACCCTTAGCCTCTGTTTCATCTATTTTGTCACCCAGTACTGGAATATACTGATTGCCTTTAGCAAGTCAGGAGATTAGGAAGGCAATAGGCAGCTTTTATTCTCTTTGGGAAGATAGGCAATAAGAGATTAAGACTAGCTAAGCCAGACAGTGTCTACCTTCCATGAAGTATCGATTAATCCTGACTATAAACCCTTTGAATTCAAGATCTGGTGGTATCTCTAGCTTGTAATAAGAGGATTAAATGAATAAGACAAAGTCACCCAGCAAAGACATGGCTTGACTTCTTGTTTGAACCATTACAGCTGTATATATCATGGTAATTATAAGAGCAAGAGACATGAAGACAGACTGTTTTCTCATGCCTGACCCAAGGTTTGCTGCTCCCTTGCTGAGAGCACACTTAATAACCCAGCTGAGTCCCACTGGGAATGAAAGAATTCAAACCTAAGAGTTTGCCTGTGGCATGATTCCATTGGTATGAAGTTCAAATACAAGCAAAGTAAGTCTAAATGACACAAAATGGAATTTGAACTACTTTGAGGGAGTCATGTAATGAGAGAATGCGAGAGAAGTTTCCAGAAGCCTTAAGGGCTCAGATACTTTTTGACTATGAAAACGGTGGCCTAAGTACTTCTGGTAGCCCCAGCCACTGACAGTGTACCCATAACAAGTTGCCTCGAAAGAGATTCAGTCTTGAAGCAGAACAACGTTATAGACTTTGCTAAATTCTGTTCTGATGTTTCCAGGCCCATAGAGATGAAAAATGGCTGGCTTGTGACTTTGGCATATTGGAGGTGGCAAGTAAACACTGGACCACCCTTTAGCCAGACAAGAGATCTTTGCATTTTAAAACGCTCAGGAAAAAAAAAAAAGAGTTCTTTTTTAACAGGAGAGAGACAGAGAGCTGGACTTAACTTGTAAACCTAGGAATATGGCTTGCAAGCACAGGATGAGGCTACGCAGGGAGAATCTCACCTCAGTTCTAGGAAGACTATCTCTGGTAAAATACCTAAAGTGGTACCTGCTTGTTATCCTTGTGAAATGTCTAGAAACGTCAGAAAAGTGAGGTATGTCAAAAGTGATATTTACTACCAAGGCTGACTGACTGGGCACCGCATTCAAGTCAGACCCTATCCAGGCATTACCTCAGACCATCTAAATCCCATTGACCTAGGGATCAGTATAGGGATGCCCTCAAAGTGGGCTACAGAGCCCTGGAGAAAACACAGGCTGGCCACAGAGACATCTTCATTTCTAACACTGGAATGTTTTAAGTCAACATTTTCTGTGTGGAAATGTGACAGACTTGTCCAGATCCCCACAAATGCTAGGATTGAGCCTATGGAAGGAAAGAACCAGAGAACATGATACCACCCCTAAAAACACCCCCTGGCAACCAAAAGAGGCCTTAGAGTTCTTTTTTTCTTTTGATACTGCCTACTGTGTGGTTTGTAATGGCCACATTCAACCCAAAATGATCCAAGAGAAGGTACCATACCTATGTCCATGTTCTTTCTTCCTACCAACTTCTGAAGAACATCACTACAATGCCTTTAACATTTGAAGCCCCTGTCAATCATCAGATGTATACTTTCTCTGTAGTGCCTCCTGGGACTGAGCACTTCGGGCCTTCTCAGCCCAAAGGAAATGAGCTTTGGTGGAGCCTTGGCTGGCAAAGTCAGATGTTAAAAAAAGAATAGGATCTTTTTTCCCAAGAGGTACAACATTCTTTATAAATGTTATTTTCTCATTAGCATATTTGTATGCATAGCAGGGACAGAGAACTGATGTTGTCCGTAACACTGATGGTGTGGATGGAGACACTGAGTCATACAGCCTGTCTGCAGACTCTGATTTAGTCACTCTCTACCCACTGTTGGGACCAAATGGTGTCTCATTTCCATAAGCAATGCACTCAAGGCAATGTGGCTCTTCTAGGAAAAACAAGTGTCTTCTAAAGCAGAGTTCGATGGCTTGGGGGCACACACACTCTGTCTAGACAGATGATGGTTTTAAAATACCATATGGTTAGAGCACACTCCAAATGGCAATGAGTTTCCAGATATGACATGAAACTTCTAGAGCACTGGGTGCTCTGAGCAGCCCCCAACCAAAGACAGCATGGGTCACATTTGTGAGCTAGTTATACTCACACTAAAGAATATAATGGCCCAGCTTAGATACTGAAGGAAAACTCAATCTCTTCCCCATCCTCGAGTATCTCCCGATGTTTAGTCTATTTAATGTGGTCATAGTGAGACAGGCTTGTCATTAAGCCACATCATAAGATAGTATTTCAAGAGCTGATGGCTCTGACCTATATCATTATTATGGAGAAGAAATCCTGGACTCGAGATGTGTGTAGCTCAGTTGATAGATTGTTTGTCTAACACATACAAGGACCTGGGTTCAAGCCCTAGCACTACACAAAACTGTGAAACTGGACATGGTGGCTCATGCCTGAAACTCCAGCGATCGGGGAGGGAGAGGCAGGATGTGGGACAATCAGATGTTCAAGGTCATCTTCAGCTTTATAGTGAACATAAAGCCAGCCTAGGCTACAAGAGGACTCCTCAAAAGATAAAAGAAAGCCTTCAGTCTCCAAAACTAAGTCAGCAGAAATAACAGATGCCTATGTAAAGCCCATCTGAAATTTCATGTTAACTATTCATTTTTATGGAACTCATAAACACACAAAAGAGGTAGGGGGGCACATCTCTATCATGACCCAGTTTTTAAATCAGAAAGCACTTCTGTCTTCAAAGGACAGAAAAATCCCTGCTTTTCTCATCTTTCCTGAGCGTGTTCTCTGCACCAGGCACTAACGCATCAAGGGTGAGGCTCAGTCCTGTCAACGCAGTGGGAGGAAGCAGAGACGATATGATTGACAGGAGAGTACTGCTACAGTTCGCGCCCATATGAAGCCTGAACAAAGGCGTTTTGTAGTTAGAGTGTATTTCACAGAGAAAGTTGGGCTCCCTTTCTCAGAACTGGGCTGGCAGACTAGAATCAGGGAGGCCAGAGTCAGACTAGGAAGACCAAGAGCCAAAAAAAGGGAGGCAGGACATTTCAGGAACTCATGGTGGTTCTGTGCCAGAGAGTTCAGGATCTATACTGAAGGCACAGTGGGAACTGTGGGAGCATTGAAGTTCAGAAGAGTTCATAAAATGATATACCATTTTTAAGAGCATTCTAATGGCCCACACCAGACGCTATATCTGGGGAGAGAAGAGGAAAAGTTTTCAAACGTGGGTTCCACAATTCACAAATGCACTTGCACTTTCCAACCATAGAGCAGCTAAAAGGCCAGGCTTGGGCAAGATGGTGTAGGTTCAAGTTTCAGCTTAGAAAACTTAGTTTCCTTTTCTGGGTCTGGCTCCGGTTATTTGTGAAACTTAAGCCAGAAGATGCTAGCCTTGTGAAGGTTAGATGGAAGTCACAGGATGTGGCTCAGCCTAGGCCCTGCAGCCAGCACTCATACATTCCCTCAGTGTGTGTGTGTGTGTGTGTGTGTGTGTGTGTGTGTGTGTGTGTTTCGTGAGAAAGAGAGACAGAGAGTATATGTGTGTGTGAGAGAGGGGGGAGAGAGAAAATGTGTGTAAGAGAGTATATGTGGCGTGTATGTGAGAGAGAATGTATGTATGAGTGTGTATGTATATATGTGTGAGAGAATGTGTGTATGAATGTGTGTGTGAGAGTGTGTGAGTGTGTGTGTGTGAGTGTGTATGTATATATACATGGGAATGTATGAGTGTGTGTGTGTATGTGAATGTGTATGTATGTGAATGTCTGTGTGTGAGAGAGAGTGTGTGAGTGTGTGTGTGTATGAGTGTGTATGTATATATATGCATGGGAATATGTGAGTGTGTGTGTATGTGAATGTGTGTGTGTGTGTGTGTGTGTGTGTACATGCCTCTGGCTCCTCAGAGGCTGAGCTAGAGCTGTGTAGAGTGACTGTCAGCATTTAACACACAGCCCTTCTGCCGCCCAGGCCTCTGCCAGGAGACCACAGCCAGCACTTCAACCTAACTTGGCAACCACAGAGGAGAGCTGACTGCACTTTTATTAAGTTTCAGCAAGTTTGCCAAAGCTTTGTCATGTCTTTTCTCAGGTAGCTGACAAGCTGGGGGCAAGGGAGGACAAGGAGAAAACAAGAAATGGACAGTCTTATACCCAAGCTGTGTGAGGCTCCAGCACCAGCCGGGGTTGCTGCTCATGGACTTTAGGGACAGGGGCGGGGGTTAGGGTAGTGACATACGGATGTGTCAGGAGGCTCAGAGCAAACTCTTTAGTCAACAATGCCTCATAACGCCTCCCACCAGTGGGAAAAAAGGCTTGAGTGTCCCATATATCAGTCCCAACACCTCTTCCTCATATAGTAGGAAACCAGGGATTGAACCAAATGCTCAGTCTTCCAAATATCAAAGAGCTGTAACAGGGACACTGACATCCCACTCAGGACAATGCACGTGGGGACAAGTAATTGAAGAATCAGTTTGGTTTTGTTTTGTTGTTTGTGACAGCCATCTGTCAGATCATCTTGCAGCACGGTAGCTTGAGTCTGACCAAACCAGGATCAGTCGCCGCTCGTAAATACACATGGAGTAACTTAATATTAAGTTGACCGTGTGCCCTTTTACCACACATCCTATCTAAGCTCCCCCTGGGGTCAGTCCATCTGACACAGGTGGGCCTGATACTGCCCAGACAGTATACACCATGTCTGCTCATGTCACTTTGCCTTTAGGCAATGTTGGCGCATCTCTAAGAGAGAGATAACTGGGTTTTATGTCTTCAACCTAGAGGCTTCCATTTTCTCCAGGAAATACTAAAAGTCCTTTCTTTGGTTTTCTGGAGTAAAGTGGCTCTGCTGTGGAGGGAAATCGGACAGAGCATGCTGGTTTTCCAACCTTCTCTGATGTCTCCTGGGGGCTCTTGCCTGCTAACTCTGCAATGGCGGATGGTAGAGTTAGGTCTTGCAGCCATGTTGGGGCTGTGGCGCAGGATGCCTGGAAGGGTCAGACATTAAGTGCTCAAGTTCTGACTCTGTCTTCAGAGACAATGCGCCCTGGTGTTGTTCTTGGTAGTGAAAGGTGTGTCATGTAGCTTTCCCTGCCTGTGTCTGCTCCATTGTTTACAGATGAGAGGTTCCAGCCCTGACTCTTTTCTTCAAATGTTCAGAAAGCGTGCACTCCTACCTCTTAGACCTCTTCAGTTTGGTGGGCCTATGAGAAAATAAGTCATCCATATAAGAAAACAGAAACCATATGCCACAGAGGTTCTAAATAATGAAACTTTAGCTCCCGAATGTGATGAGCTTAGAGGCAGGTCTTTCGGAGTTAATTAGGGTTGGGGAGGTCATGAGAGAATGGGCTCCTACTTATGGAATTCATGTCCTTATGAATATAAGGACATCATAGTGCTCAGGAAGATGAGATGGAAGGACAGTTCACAAGTTCAAGATTGCCCGGGGTGACAAAATGGGTTCTAAGTTAACTCAGGCTACAAAGTGAGACCCAATCTCAAAATTATATATATATATATATGAGAAAAAATAAGAGAGCATGAGAGAGAGACATGCTATCTCTCCCCACTCCAAGCTCCACCCAAATTCCTAAAGGAAGGGCACGTGAGAACATCTAATTGATGACCATCTATAGGCCAGGAAGAGTGTCCTCACTAGAAACTGAATTGCCTAGCACAGTGACATTGGGCTTTCTCACCTTCTATAACTGAGATGCATTGTGTTAAATCCTCAGCCTGCAAGTTAGTTATTGCCACTAACACCGCCGCCGCCGCCGCTGCCGCCGCCACCACCACCCAGAAAACAAATACGTGTGTAATTCTCTAAGATGGTCATAGTATGTTCATCTGGGGTGTTTTTATGCTAGTAAAATATCTGCCTTTAGGTAGTCAGGGCAATGGGATACAGACAATATAGCAAAGCTAAGATTTTTAATATCTTATGCAAGTCATGATAACCAACGTCGTCATACAGTTTTGTGCATTGTTGCTTGGTTAGGAGTAGAAATTGCCTTGAAATAAGTACGAAGTCAGTAGCCATAGGAAGTAAATGACCACCTCCAGAAGCAGGCAGGATGGGAACAGAAAAGTGAATTAGTAAGAATTGCACAAGGAAGCAGAAGTCTCCAGCAGCAAACCAGCTCTTGGAGCGGCCGTTTTCCGACCTATAACAAGATAACAGAATAGCTTTTGGCCCTGCAGGATATAACAATGCGAGTGTCATTCTGAACAGCAGATAGGTTAGGTAGCCTCATGTACATTCTTGTCCTTTATGAACAGCTAAAATGTTATCTCTTCCATGACTTTTCTAAATGTTGATTGACAATGACATTTGGATATTTTTACATCCTGTAGTGCAGAACTTATTAATCTCTCTCTGAGGCTTCAAGTGAACCTTAGCTTTACTTTTACAAAGCACTTATCACATCATGTTACCAGGAAGTTGGGTATGGTTCCTGTCCTGCTCTACAGTGAACTCTGAAGACAGAACTGTGAACAGAGAAACTACTCAGCCAGCACTGGGAAGAATGAGTGAGTGGATGATGAATGAACGAGGTGAATGGTCAATGGAAGAATGAATGACGGATAAACTGGCAAGTTAGTTCATGAGGAGTGAATGAATCTGTGCTCTTTTGGTGAGTTCTCATTTACCTCTGACTTCTAGAGATCCTTTGACCCAATGTCCAGGCTGAGGCCGACTATCTGCCCATTTATGAAGCTTGGAAGTGTGTTTAAGCACTGCCATGTCTTGAGTCAGCCATGGGCACTGCCATGATATGGAGGCAGTGAGTTCCAGAGTAACATACAAAGCTTCCATACTTCACTAATGCCAATGTCAAAGATTCCTCGGCTACTAGAATACACCATAACAGCCTGGACTACTGTGTAGCCTAAGTTTGGAGGGCTATTCTCTTGTTTCCTAAGGAAGCAATTGTCTCACCATCCACATTCAGAGCCAACTCCTTACAACATTATTTCCTTGCCAGTGGCTGAACATGGGGTTTCATGCCTACAAGGCCAGTTCCCTAACACTCAGTCTAGTCTCTGACCAATGCTTTTAAAGTAAAATTAAACCAGTCATGTTTAAGGACGTCCAGATGTTAAGTTCAGAGTAGGCTCTGTAATACATATTCCATTAGCCCCTGAATCTGTCACAAGGCATCAGACAAGGTGGCAAATTCTATCAGGATGTCCGGAATGCCTCCCATCTGGTCTTTTCTCCCTTTCTTGGCTAGTACCCAGCCCCTACACTGTTCCTTCTGAACACTGTTTAGGTTATCCTCACCACTGCGAATTCTCAAGAGGAGACTCCTCATGGATGTAGGGTTAGATAGTTGGGGACTTAGTATATTAATGCCTAATATAGTATAGGCTTATATTATGGAAGAAAGACAGAGTGAAGCAAAGATGTTGCCCTCAAATGATACCAGACAGGCAGTTGTCCTGACTGAGCAGCTACTAACCAAACGACATGTGGACTAGATGGGATGATGTTAGCCTAGTCAGGAAGAAAGGACTTTGTTTTATCTTTATATATGTATATGTGAATGCTTTGCCTGAGTGTGTGTCTGTGCACCATGCATGCAGTATCTGTGGAGCCCAGAAGACAGCATCAGATCCCCTTGAAACTGGACTTACAAAGAGTTGTGAACTGCCATTTGGGTGCTGTGAATCAAACCTGGGTCCTCTGTAAGAATAGTCAGTGTTCTTAATCCCTGAGCCATATCTCCAGCCCCTTGGGAAGGAAGGCTTTAAGCATTTGGTTTTTCCTTCCTTGCTGCCTGTCCTTTACAAGTACTTATTTAATATTTACTGTGACCTAGACACTGTCCTTGGCAAAACCACAACAAATAATGCCATGTCTTTGTACCCTTACTAAGCTTACATTTTGATACAAATGAAAATAGGTAACTCCAAACAGAGATACAAGTATGCAAAAAAAAAAATTAGGTATAAAAGTAGGTCAGTTTCTCGAAAAGTTAAAGAGTATTACCCTATGACGCAGCAATCTCACTCTTGGGTTGATACCCAAAGGAACCGAAAACAGAGAGGCAGCAGATCTCTATGCACTCGTACTTGTGTCCATGACAACAGTCTTCTCAATGGCCAAAAGACAGATGATAAGCCGATAAACACAAGGTGGAATAGATGGATGGATGATAGATAGATAGATAGATAGATAGATAGATAGATAGATAGATAGATAGATAGATAGATAGATAATAAAGATAGACAGACAGATAGATGGATGGATGGATAGATAACAATACGGAGAGCATTCTAGCACATGCTATTGCATGGGTAAGAGTTGAAGACTTTAGGATAAGTGAAATGAATGTGTATTAAAAGGACCAAGCCTATATGATTCAACTTGCATGAGACCCCTAAATGATCAGTTTCACGCAGAATATAGAAAGACCCTTTGCACGAGCCACAAAGAGTGCGGACAGGGGGCTTGACAAAATGAGAAGGTTGTAGAGATGGAGCGTGACCCCCTGAGACAATGTTAATAAACTTAAAGCCATGAGCTGCACGTGCAGGTTGTTAAGACGGTAAACACTGGCTGATTTTTACCACAGAAATCCTTCTTCCTCTTTAAAAAAAAAAAGTGACATGAAGCTGGAGTGGGGATGATTTTAATTAGAATCGTCTGAGAAGAGCTTCTGAGGTGATTTTGAGTCAAAGCTAATCACAATGAGAAAAACCTAAGATGACATGGCGTCTTTTTGATTTTGTTCTAAGTACAACAGGGTGTGTTTGAAGTGTTTTGATTAGCAGGAAAATGAAACCAGACATGATAGCACACACCTTTGACCTCAGTGCTCAAGAAGCAGAGGTCGGTGGATCTCTGGAGTTCCAGGTCAGCCTGGGCTACATAGTGAATCCTTGCCACAAACAAAAAGAAAACAGCAAACACCTTAAAAGATTTTAAGATTAACTTGAAAGATGTTCCTGGCTGTGTCTGAAAAGCACACTGAGGTTTCTTCTGGGCGAAACCCTGAAGCCAGGAAGCCTTTAAGAGACCCCTACCGTCACCTGAATAGTTAGCTGGGGATGTTGAAATGATTATGATGAAAGAGAGTATATCAGGTCACAGTTCAAAGGAGTGACTGACTGAGAACTCGATTTGGTATGAGGTACAAAGGATGGCGTCGCTATTTTCAGTTGAGAACTTTGCAGATGGGATTCCCTATACTGAGATGGAAATGCCGCGGCAAAGCTGGTTGGCAGATGGGGAAGGTATAGAGTCAATCAAGGGGCATGCCACCCAGAGTGGGACGGTGAGCCCAGAGCCTGCCGGACAGCAGCGCTAACTCAAAGAAGTCCTTGCTTAAATTTAATGAATGAAGAATAAAGTGAATGACTAACTCAATGGAAGTGGGAGCAAGGGAAAGTGGTTGAGGGAAGAATTAGTTCTAAACTTTACAAAATCTGAAGGGGAAGATTTGGCAAAATCATGATTATAAAAAATACCAGTCTAGAATTTGTGATATTCCCAAACCATACATGAGGGCTTCATTCTGAAACTCCTCTTCCTCCCATAGGAATGTGCTTCTAAAGCCACCAAGCCCAGCCTTGGGGTACAGAATGGCAGAAAGATAGAGGGAGAGGGCAGGCTCTCCATGGCTCTTCTGGATTTGAAATAGAAGCAGGGCCACAAAGGCCCCTCTGAAACTCTACCTGCCTCCTGCCAGTCACCAAGCCCTGATTTCACTGTCTCCTCTCTTTCTCTCTCTCTCTCCACATACACAAGCACACACACACACACACACACACACACACACACACACACACAAGCACAAGCACACACACGTACACATAGACACCCTTGGCATCCCCAATGTGCAGGTGCTGTGCAATGACACTCAGTCATGCAGGCAAATGCCGGGGGTTTCCGCAGAGGGCCTCACCCCCTAAGGCCAGTGATTTAAACCAGCAGGAGAGAAGATTATTTCTTTCCACCTGAAGCCGGTCTTGAGTTGACTGACCCACTAATTGCTCTTCTGGAGGGAGCTTCGGGCCAGTTCCTACTGGGAGTCACAAGTCAAGGCGACAGATGAGTGAGAAGAGCAGGTTTTAAAAGTCACTTTCACACCTCAATGTCACCTGCACAGTGAGGGGGGGAGAGAAATATCTGTAATTACATTGTAAATCAGCTGTGCAATTGTGCATATATATATATGGTTTTCGTGCAATTAACTGTGTTTGTCTTGACTCTTTCTTTCATAGGACTGAGGGTACAGGGGGAACCGACATCAACCCCAGTGCCTGTTTCCCTTCTGACAAAAATGACCCCCTCTCCAGCCACCTTGACTACCTCTGCACAAAACACGGCTGTGACCAGTACCCCCGTGTCCGGTGGCACTCCCAACGCCTCACTTCTCCCCACTGCTGCTGCATCCTTGCCATCTCAGCTCTCCAAGAACATTTCCACTGTCCCCAGAGAAGAGGCTGTCACCAGCCCAGCTTCGAAGTGGAATGGCAGCAACACAGAGTCACCTGCCAGTTTCTCCCCAACGAGCAACAATGTCCACTTGACACCCACTCCCAAGGAGCACGGTCCTGAAACGAGCGTGCCAACCACTACGCCCCAGCCACCCACGCTCATGTCTTCTCAGGCTCCAACCTCAACATCCACACCCCAGGCAACTTCCCCACTGGAGTCTCTGTCTGCCTCCAGCATCTCTAACCACAGCTCCGTGGTGACCAGCATCCAGTCCACAGGAGCTCCGACGGCACCCACGTCCCCAACAGAGGGGCCCAGCTCTAGTCAGACACCCACTTCCCATGTTACGTCCGAGCCGGCACCCAAGGAGAAATCACCCCAAGATGCTGAGCATGACAAAGTGGACTGTGAGTCGGAGACCACCACCCCCTTCCTGATCATGCAAGAAGTGGAGAATGCCTTAAGTTCAGGTGAGTTCCTCTCGAGATGAGATTGATATTCTAGATTATGCTAAAGTCAAGCACCCCTCCCGTGGAATGCACAGTGCCTAAGGGTAATTATGAGGCTCTATAAGAATGCAAGTTTTCAGCCACTTAATATTTTACATTCTTTGTAGTCAGTTGTCATCTGTCTGATGTGTCTTTACAGAATGTCCCAGGGGTTGTACATAAGTAAGACCATGAAGTAAAATAATTGGGTCAAGCTTTCCTGGGTTTTACTTCCAAAAACTTCCTAGCCCCCTCTCAAAATGGGGGAGACCTCCCCCAAACAGGATCTTTTTCCTTTGGGTATCACAAAACCAAAGAGAAAAGCCAAAGCTGAGCATCAGGGGCCTACATCTGTTTATGACAGAGAATGGAGAATTGGGGAGTCTAGGCTCAGACGTAAATGGTTTACCTTGTCTGAAGTGAGAGCATCATACCCACAGGGTTTTCAAAAATAATGAGACTGATAAAAGGAATATTCAAGACTTTTCCTTTAATATGGGAAATTCTTTCTCTCCTTCTATGGTATGGTATTTCCTGTCATGGCAGCTGGTGGGGATGTCACAAATAACATAGATTCAGGTTATAATGAATTTCGAGGTTGTCTGACCATCACTCTAGAAGCATCTTAGATCCAACTAGTTTTGGCTAGCCTGGCTGTAGAGGATGTTCTGGCCTTCAAAGATAAGATTAAGGCTAAAAATTCAGCTTGGACCCTGGGTGACAGCTTCGGCTCTGAGTCCTGACCTGGATCACTTTCTTTCCCTATGCCCTTCACTTTCCTCATCGGTAGTGTTTTGCCATGCACTGTCCTCATGAAGATCAGATGGCAAACATGGTGCTTAGGAGAGCTCCTGGCACAGAATAGCTCCAAAAACTACAATCTGGCTCACTTCTAAAGAAATGTTGGCCTTAGAAGCTGATCACTGTAGGGTAGAGGTGAGAAGGCTTGTTCATAGATGGAAAATAGCATGGATTTTATAGAACACTGCACTCATTTTATTCTCAAAAACCCTGTAAAGTTAGTGTCATGTTAGCCTCATTTTTACCATCTTGAAAATTACGGTGGACAGATATTCAGTCTTTTCTAAAGCTACACATAGCACAACCCAATATGAAACTGTAAACTTCTGGACCCTTGGCAGAAAAGGCTTCCATGAAAACAAAGAACCAGTGAGGCAAGACTGGTCAGCATGCCTAGTGGCAAGTGGAAATGGACCCTAAGCCTTTCCCTCAGTGGTCATGGGGCAAGCTTGCCTTGAGAATAGAAGGTTTCAGTCAGATTGTGTATGACAAGCTAGGGCCAATGGAACACTGTCAGTGGTGAGAAAAGACATCTTTTAGTGAGAACAAACAAACTCTGGGAATGGACATAGTGCTAGAGAGTGGCAGGAAAAGAAAAGCTGAGATTAACGAAGGACTGACTGCTATGGAAGAGCCCATGGGCTAACCATGGGCTAATCGGACAAGCAATCCCAGAAAACTGTAAGCAGGAGACACTGTAGAAAGATGTGGAACTTTGGTGGTGGTGCACACTTTAATCCCAGCACTCACGAGACAGAAGCAGAAGGATCTTTGTGAGTTTGAGGCCTGCGTGGTCTCTAGAGCGAGTTCCAGGACAGCCAGGGCTACACACAGAAACCCTGTCCTGAAAAAGAGAAGGAAAGAAAAGAAAAGAAAGGAAGGAAGGAAGGAAAAGAATATAAATGTGAAATTTCCAAAGGATTAAAAACTGTTTTTCAAATCTTATCTCAAAGGCTGGGGGCATACCAGTGAGGGGAACAGGAATGAAGGAAACATTCCAACTGGGCTGAAGGCGTCGACTGCAGAGGCCTGGCTGAGGTGCGGGAGGTGTATAGTAAGGGCCAGGCATGAAACAGGACAGAACTGAAACCGGAATTCAGTAGCAAGCCCTGTGGAAAGACCGCCTCCATGACAGGACAGACTCTGTCTTGAAGGGAGCTACCCTTCCTTCCTATTCTATCTCCACTCTGACATGCAGCCAGGAGCCAAGGCAAGTGAAGCCAGTGGCATAGCGGAGAGCCGGGTGGAGAAGGGTGGGGGCGAGCCTGCAGGGGGGTAGTGGTGACCTAGTTCCAGCCCACTGACACCCTGCTCACAGTTCCAGGTACTCAGCACTCCATCCTTAGCTGTGCCCCTACCTCTCTCTGCTGCTGTCTCACCCTGACTTCCTGCCCGAGTATGAGGGAGGTACCAAAAGTAGAGTGGGTTTCGTAAAATCCATCTCTCATAAAAGGAGCATCCAGGTACAAGGCTATGGGCATGGTCCCATCCACCTTTTCCTTCCTGCTCTGGACTCTTAGCGCCATTGCCTGTGAGTGTCGCTTTACTTTGCTTCTCGCCCCAGAATTCCACAGATGGGATGGTTTGATACTCTAGAGTACAAAGTCTAAACTTGGTGAAAGGGGATCTCCAGGATCTGATATATTGTCCTGAAATCCGCTAGTTCCTTTACTGGAACGTTCAGGAATGTTCTGGCACTTTTGGCTTGGTCTTTAGATCACATTTCTTCTTTATTTCAACCTAGCAGGGCCAAAGGTTCAAAATTGGTGGCACAGGTGAGTCGCGGTCCTTCGTAGTTCAGGAAAATATGCACACACAGGAACTCTGCATGAAGAGAAGCTTGAATGGATGGGGAGGAGAGAAAGATGGCAGGGGAGGGTGATTATCAAGTCCAGGCCAAGGGTACATTCATAGAACACAGAGAATTTGTCCCTTAAGATCTCTTCAATACAAAATTACTTAAAGTGCATCCACCAGGACCCACGGGCTGTCCTTTGGGATTCAAGCAGAGAGAAAGGACACAAGTGACTCCTAATTCCACTCCTAGCTTCTAACCCAAGAATGAACCAAGACATGTGGGACAAGTATGGGGGCCATGAGATACGGTCTGTCCATTGCACAAGGAAGAGACTATTCCCTGGAGGAGTGATGTGCTTTGCTCAAGGTCAGGCCTCTGCTCAAGGTCACGCCTCTCAGGACAGAGCTGGGCCCAAAATGATCTGGCTCTGGGCCAACCCAGCCTTGCTGCATGCACCTCATCAGCCCTTGGCTCCCCTGAGTTCCTGTTTCCAGACAGCTATGCAGGGATGCTCTTCAAGATTAGTTGCTGCCAATGCTAAGGACCGCCCTTTGTGTGACAGTTGGTCTTGTTCTCGGTGAGTTTACACAGCTCATTTCTATTAATCCATCTTTTCAACAAATACTTAGTCCTAGTCCACTGACTAATTCAGAAACAAAGCAAATATTATATTATGTGAGTTCAAATCAACCAGAGAAAGTGTGATGAAGGTGTCCACTGCAGAGGCCTGGCTGAGGTGCAGGAGGTGTATAGTAAGGGCCAGGCATGAGACAGGACAGAACTGAAACCGGAATTCAGTAGCAAGCCCTGTGGAAAGACCGCCTCCATGACAGGACAGACTCTGGCTAGAAGGGAACTACCCTTCCTTCCTATTCTACTTCCACTCTGACATGCAGCCAAGGCAAGTGAAGCCACCTTCCATGGTGAAGGGAGCTGGGAGCTACAGGAAATGGAGTCTGAGCCGATGGGTCTGGAAAACATGAGCCGAGGTGAGGGCCCAGAATTTCTGCAGCTGATGTCGAGGGGAGCGTACCGCATCTGTAGGACCACCTGCTCTCAATGAGGAACCCTGTATCTTCCCTGCCTCATGCTCCTTTGGCTAATTCTCAGGCCCAGGTAAATCTGACTACTGTATAGTTGTTGACTTTGACGGCCATGGTCGGAGCCTCATCTCCAAGGCACTGTCTCCGCTTAAGCTCCAGAGCGACTTCTCTCTCGTTCTTCTACTACTTCTGTCGGCGCCTCCCTCACAGCCTCCCTCACAACCCTGGGCAGGCGCTCCAGGCAATATTGAGCACAGCAGGGCCACCCCACCCTCTTTCTTCCCCTGTTGTTCCAACCCCTTGCCTTCCTCCCTTTGGTTCGAGAGGACCGCGTCCTGATGGTGCTGAGAAACACATGTCTGCCCGTTCTGTTTTATGGAACTGCACCTGTGTCTATCCCGCTGTTGGCCAACTAAAGACCTCCCTGGGGGCTGCCATGAGCAGATGTCTGAGGGAGATTATTAAATTCCTCAGCTGGTGATCTGTGGAGCTCCCTTCTCCCATCCTCCACATCCAGTCACTCCATCGATCTGACCTGGTGGCTTCTCATCCCTCCCTCTCCCTCTCAGGTTGCTACAGTAT
Organism: Myodes glareolus; assembly: GCF_982192425.1. NCBI lineage: Eukaryota > Metazoa > Chordata > Mammalia > Rodentia > Cricetidae > Myodes > Myodes glareolus. The sequence continues at coordinate 15,688,098 of NC_142033.1, read as the reverse complement.
TACTGAATGTGGCCTGTTCACTCATCACACCCTTCCAGACGGCCATTTTTAGAAACAGAGTTTTGGATCTCCTGGGTTGTGTTGTTCCATTGGCTCAGCCCTGATGACCCACACCTGCCTAGTCAATTGAGGGCGTCAGAATCAAACACCCCTTAGGCCTTGCCCTTTTCTGTGGATGGAAATAGGTTGGTGATTATTTCAGCCTTCACTTCTGACCTTAAGGAGGTCATAAGTGTTAGACCGGCCCTCATACCTCCAATACAGTAGCCAGGAGCCAAATGTGGCCATCCTTCCTATTAGCTGAACACAGAGAATCCTCCTACTACAGGGCCTTAGCACACACTGCTCCCCTGCCTGAAAAACCCACCCTCGTCTTTTTAATGGACCAGTCCTGTTCCTTGTCTGGACTCTATTGAGCTCCCATCTCTTTAGCAAACCTCCGCTCTGCTAAGTGGAATGATGGGTGCCGTCAATGTGGATCCATTTACCATGCTTCACTTGCCTTGTTATTGCTTGCCGTTCTCTGACGGTATCTCCTGTACCGGGAGACTGCCTGCTTACTGCTAGGAAGGACCCTGCTCACAGGGAATGAACAGGAGGTTATGTCTCAGCCCTCTGAAGTGGCAGATCCTCGGCAGCATTCATTGAATCAGTGAAAGTGTCCATCAGTCAGCACCAGGGAAGCTGCTACACTTATCTGACCATCCTTATCCATAAGATGGAAGAGGAAGAAGATCTGTAGGGTGTGGCTATCAGAGGATAAGGTAACTGTACGCTTAGCTATTACACAGCGCCCCCAAACAATAGCTTTGACTGTTGTTTTATTATTACTTGCTATTTTATTAACTTTTTGATGCTGCCACTATCGTCATCTTTATTATCCTATTTGTCATAATGAAGGATGCCCATAATCTTCAACAAGCATTTATTAAGCCAGGTATATGACTCTGTACTAAAGATACATGTAGCAATGAATAATGGTCTCTTCTCTGGAAATCTACAGTGTAACATGTATGTCCCAGAAAGTAATGTAGAGTCCCAGGCTGCCTGATCAGGTATATCACCAATGAAGGAGGAAGGAGCTTCGGGAGGGGTGGCAGAGGCCCTAGCTCATAAGGTTGTTGCTGCACCTGGGAGTCCACTGGTAGTCACTGAAGGGAAGAATAGTCTAAGAATTATACTTAAACAGTATTCAACAGCAGGAGAAATGAGCAGGGTAAGTTGTAAGAAGTTAGGTTTCTGGTACTCATCACCAATGGTAGACAGGTCATGTTATTAAACTACTCTTCCGTTAGGGAGTTTCACTATAAACTGAGGCTATCTTAAAGTCCTTCGTGCGTGCCTTATTATGACAGCTGTTTACTGCACTGACCCAATGCCGAAGAAATGAGATCCTTGTTTGTGAGATCCTTGCTTGGAGATCAGGCTGTTCCCCAGCAGAGGATCCCCTCACTCAATCCTAGGAATATGCCAATGAGGCTGGATCAGCTGTATCTCTTCTAAAGGTGAAAACTATGCACACAGAGACCGACTTACTTAAGTCTCACGTGAGGGACAGGGACAGGGTCCAATCTCCGCCCTCTAGACAGGTCTTAAGCCAAGGCTTCCTGCCACTGAATCCATCTGTCTGACGTAATGGAAACACTGAGTCAGGAGAGCTAACAATGACCAGCACACTTGGATAGGCTGCATGGGGTGCTGTCTGATCTCCCCACCTGGGTCACCAGGGGGAGGAGAAGCAGGTGGTGCTGGCAGCCATTGCAAGTCAGCGGCACAGTAGACAAGTGTTCTGATCTGCAGCCTTGGCCCACCTAGAAAAGGTGCAGCGTGTTAAATTTGGATCATACTGTGTTATCAAGCCAGGGCTCCTCGTGTGTGAGTGCTCTGATGTGCAAAGTCAGCACAATGCACAGTTCGGGGGCAGTGAGCAGAGGAGGGAGGGGCTGAGATGCAGAGCAGGTCACCCTCATGATGTCACCAGGCTACACACACACACACACACACACCCTTCGTGGCTGTACTCATTCTGCTTGTTACAGTGTGGCACCCGCGAGTCCACGGGGATTGTGATGCATTTTCCAGTACAATGAGAAGGACGAAGCTGTGAAAATTGGTGGCATTTTCAGAACTGTAAATTGCTGGTTTGAAGTCCAGTTTTTTTATTCAGTGGGAACTGTGCTAATAAAGATCCTGAGAGGGCAGTACTACAGAGACATTTGGACATCTCTGTGTCTCCAGCTCCAGGGATTTTCTGGTGTAGAGGACAGCCATGCCTTCGAGATGAGTGCAGACTTGGAAAAAAAAGAATAAACTGATAGAAAAGATAAAAGAATCATTCAAAAATATTCCTTGGAAAGTTTTAGGAGTAAAAAATGTGTATTGTGATAAGTTAATGACCTAGTTCAAAAACATTAAAAATCAGCTATAGGACTTAACATTGATTTAATATAAAAATATATGTATGAGAAGAGCATATGGAAGGAATGCCAGCCTTCCTGAACATATTTTTAGAATGCTCAGAAGAATATATCAGAAAGCAACACTCCGCAAGAGTAGGTAGTCCGACACTCAGTTTACAAATACATCGTACCCGCTAGAACCTGGACCTCTTCATCTTCAGCAAGTGGCACTGGGCATCTTCCTGTCCTCTTCCTCCCACTTTCTATGTCTTCTCCATCACCAAGTATTACTATTTTTATTTATATGCTTAATTATCTTTATGTTCATGAGTGTTTTGCCTTCACATAAATCTGTAACCCACGTGTGTGCAACACCCACAGAGGCTAGAAGAGGGAACTGGGTCTTCTGGACCTGGAGTTACTGACAGTTGTGAGCTTCTGTTTGGTTGCTGGGAAAAGAACCCAAGTCCTCTGATCGAGCAGCCAGAGCTCCTAACCACTGAGCCATCCCTCCAGCCCCACCACGTGTTACAGACACTGAACGAATAGTAGCTCCTAAACTCATCCACATCTGCTCATGCTTGTTTGCAAGTCAGGACTCTCAAAACGCCACAGCAGAAGCCTCCATGCCCGCCCCTCCACTGCTCCCCTTCCCTGGCCTTGCTTATTTATGGCAGAGCAGCCAGAGAGGGGATTAAACACAAATCAGATAGAACTATCACTAACCTCCATCAATATCTCAGCCGTCAAAGCAAATCTCCCAAGTTTTTACTTTATGTAGCCTCTTCCTGCCCCCACCGTGTGGCATCCAAACACCTGGCCCTCACTCTGAGCATCTCCATGATTAGCTGAATCTCAGGTTCCTACGTCTACTGGTCTTCTTCACAACTTAGGGTCACCATGGAAGCTATGCTTCTTTCTGGAACCCGCTCCAACACCTCATTCCAGTTCAGTCCTCGAATCTCAGCTCAGACATCGCTTGTTATGCGTGTTTCCTATATGCCTTTCAATCCAGTTCTTATCGTTCAGTTACAGTGGATCACAGCTTGGCTGTGTCCTTCTCCACAGCAGGGTGATATACCGAGCTGTGTGACTCTTTGTATATTGCCTTCTGCTTCTCAAGATACATGGGGATCGGGAGAAACTGTTTTGGCTCAAAAATATATTCCTAGCACCCAACTTTGCCTAACTTAGAGTAGGTATTCAATAAATACTCAGCAAATTAACATTTTTGTTTTATAAAGAAATGCACACATTTTCTTAGCACTGTATATTCTGAGTTTTGAATTGAAAATGAAAAAAATATTGAAGACTCTCCCCTGTGCGTGCATAGATACCTCTGGTACTCTCTCAAGACCACAGACCATCTCAAGGGCTCTCCGCTGTCATGATGGGTCTCCACTCTCCCCACCCTGACACACCTCTTTGTGCCCACATCCTGATGCCCACTTTGGGCCTTGTGATGAGCACTGGCTGCAGTAACTGTTCTTATGAACCTTAGTCACACTCTCTTGTTACGGGCTAGATTTTTTTTTTCTTAACCTTCAAACCTTGCTAACTCCCAATGGACTCTATTAGATGCTGTTTCAGTTAAAACACAATCATCTATTTCTTCTTTGACTTACCTTCACTACTTAAACCTTAATCTGATTTTGAAAGTATTGCTAAGATACCCTTTAAAAAATATATGTCAAGGTAATAAAACCAGCTGTTTGCCTTCCATATTGTAGCAAGACAGCCATTGTGCATCTTAATTGCCCCAATGCCGTGTTTTATCATATTTGGAGAATTTCTGTCTCTATGGAGCAATTTTTCTTTTCTGCTTCAGACTTGACTTTCAGCAATGATAGGTGAAAGGTGGTTTTGAAAATATTTCACTGAGGGTTAGCATATAAACCTTGATAATGTTGTTAAGAAACCTACAGCCGGGTAGCTCATTAAGAGAGATGGATGAGGACTGACCCAGTCTCAGCTCCACTGAACCATTAGAATGCTCTAACTCAGGACAGCGTGCCTTTTTAGGTAGAGAGATCTAGTCCGGAAATGAAGTGTGGCTCCCCATCTACCTATCAGCTTAGTCAGAAAAGAATCTAAAGATCTCATCCCAGGGAACTGAGCTGGGACTATTGTGTCAAAAAATCATATAAGTGATGCTGAATTCAGTGTCCTTAATATACCTGCTTCCTCCGCCCTAGGAAAAGCAACATGTAGCCTTTTTACAGTTTCTTATGTTCATGGCTAGATGAATATCTTCAAGGAGTAGACCACTGGTTTAAAGACAGAGGTGAATTTTATGCTAAGATGAAACATCTCACTACGCTGGTGGAAGTGAGCCATGGACATTCTGTAACGCGTTTCCATTTAGAGACGGTGCAGAGTGACTTTCAAGATGCAGGACGGCGGGGCTCTGGCGATGGCACGAACTCTAACATGAGCCGGTCTGGCTCAGATCTCTCCGGTGCCTTTTGAGAGACCCTGGGGTGAGTTTGTCTCTCCCTGGACATCATCTTTAAGATGAGGGCACACAGAACTGTACCTAGTCTGTAAAATTCTTATTAAGACCTAATAAGACAAGGGCACGAAGTCCTTCTAATAGAGTTAGCGGTTAATGACGTCAGCTGTTATCATTACAGTTGGAGTCTTAATTTGGGGGGAGGTGGCTACTGCTAGCTCAGACTCTTTTAGACTAGTTTTCTTAGCTTGGAATCTTAGAATGTTTATAAAAACACTTTAAGACTCCCAAAGGGACACTTACAGTGAGTATTGGGTAATAAAAGCCCGTGTAAGTACCTGTCTTTAGTACAATACAGAAAAGGATAATCCAAACGGCATGAAACAGTAACACTTTCACTTGGGGAGTGAAAGGGAGTGGGCTAAAGAATGAAACTGGCCGAGAAGAGCAGTCTTGGGGTGCTTGGGGTGCTAGGGGGAAAACAGTGAGCTAGAAGAAGAGGCATACCTGTAAGGAGCCAGGGCAGTACCCTCCCCTAACTTGCATCACAGTTGGGAAATTAGGTTTTTTTTTTTTTCTTTCCAGTGTTTTTAACTGGAAAACCTCAGAGGCCTGAGTCTGGGAAAATTTAAACTTGGTAAATATAGTGTCTGAAAGCAGGCCCCTATGGGGCCTTGGTGATTAATTACACGGGGACCAGGCTGAATTTAACTAATGGTTCTTAGGAGATCTCTGATTCCTTGGGGTTACTGTAATTATGGTGATGTCACTGCCCTCACCCAAAGTTGTTGGGACAAGTGACCCGGGGGATAAATGGCCTGAAACAGTAATAATCAAAAACAATAAACATGCACATTACTTGGCAAGGCGTGGGGGGGTGGGGAACTGTGTGTCTGGCTCTGACATTGGCCTTACCGGCTTTCTTGTGGCTTGTGAACAGGGAGGCTTCCAGAGTGGAAGGCTGCACCTACAAACGCCGGGCTACCCCAAAGGGAAAGGGGCCTTCTCCTGGCAGAGTGGATGAGTTCAACCAGAGACCTCGGCCAACTCTTCTGTCTCATTATGTCCCTCAGGATGGTTTGATCTGAAGCCAGGCTTCACGTTTATTATTAAAGTACGAGGTAGAGTATAGGTTGCCACGGTGGCACAGCCGTCGTCTCTCGATGTTCCTGGAGACAAGGTGGTGTCCTTCCCATAATATATCGTCCCCCAGGCAATATTCGCAGAGATGACTTGGGAGTTGAGAACCCCAAGCTGGTCCCCTGCAGACGGCCCTCCAGCCAACTCAACGTGAGCTGTGCCCCCGACAGCCCCGGAGTTGCCCTGTGGCAATCAGCTTAGGCAGCGCCTTGCTATGAGAAAAGGGATAAGCAAGCTCATTGCTATTCTTGGAAATCCCAGGTGGCTCATATTACAGATGTCAAAGGCGAGCTGGAACTGGGCAATCTAAACAGGTAGTTAAAATCAATTCCAAGTGAGAGGGAGGTCTCATTTGTGTCGGGAAAGACTGTAATTGTAAGTGAGGTGAAGAAACTTTAAAACCATGGTAACGGAGAACCGCCAGAAATGGTTGCACTAATTGCAAGCCTGTGCCCCATGCTTCCTGACAGTGGGTACCGTGCTGTGTTCCCATGAGAGAGCAAAGCTGAAAGGAAATGGCACCGGGATGTGGAGTTCATGCCATTTATTACCCTAACCGATTAGCCTTTCCACTGTTCATTTTTAGCTGTATGCTTTATGCAGCAAAGTGTTGATCTATTACTTATCTGTATGGTGTATGTGTGTACACGTTCATGTCTGTACATGCAGACAGTGTACATGCATGCATATGCACACTCTGTGTGGAAGCTAGAGGTCAGAGATGGGTGTCTTTCTCGGTCGTTCTCCACCTCAGTTCTTGAGACAGGGTGTCCCACTGAAGCTGAAGTTCACCTATCTGACTGCAGTGGTTGACAGTGAGCCAGGGACACACCCATCTTCTGTCTTCCCAGCACTGAGATTAGAGGTGTTCCCAGGTTTTAATGTGGGTGCCAAGGAGCCAAACACAAGTCTTCCTACCTCTGTGGCAAGGCCTTAACTGACTGAACCATCACCCCAGCCCACAACAGTACTTTTAGGCCAAAGGACAAGTATTCTCCAAACCAGGTCTTCAAAATACATGAAGTGTAAAAGTACGGTTGTGCTCCTGGCCCGAGTCTGAAGCCAATCTGTGTGCTCGCCTAGATGCCTACTAGCTAGCTCTTTGATACAAGTAGAAAGGAGGGGGACACTCCAGACGGACAGCAGTTGCCTAATTTCACTCAGTTGGCTTCTTATCCTGTGTATGACGACATCATAAATCAGTGATTTAAAGGCTTAGGAAGGGCTTGGTAAAGAAAAGGAAAACCTTGCAGGACAAGCTTAGGTTGTCCTCATTCAAACACTTCTATAGAGTCGCATACAAAGCATATGACAATAAGGAGCTGTCTTCCTCACACCACAGACAGTAACAAAGTGTGAGTAAGCAAGCTCGAAGGCAGAGGAGACAGCTCCGTCAGTAAAATGCTGTGTACAAGCGTGAGGATCTGAGTTCGAGCCCAAGCACTCACCTACAACAAAGTGGTGTTGCATGTTTGGAATCTCAGCACTAGTTGGGGGAGAGACAGGCAGGTCCCTGGGGCTCACTGACCGGCTAGCCTCATCTAATGACTGCACCCCAGATCTAAGTGAGAGAAACTGTCTCTGGACACCTCCTGAGGAGCCATATCAAAGTTGTCCTCTGACATATATATATTATTAAATTTTATATTATATATATTTATTATATATATTATTAAAATTTTTAATGTGACTTGGTGCAAAGGTGTCAGTCACAGAAAGTTGTAAGCTGCCATGTGGGTGCTGGAAATTTAACCCATGTCCTCTCTGGAAGAAGTGCTTTTAAGTGCTGGGTCCTCTCTCCAGTCTGTCCTCTGACTTCTACGTGCACACGCATATGCTTATGAGCATGTACACATTCCCATAAATAGTCCAAAATTATTAATTTTAATTAATTAATAATAAATTAACTATGTTTCAGAGGAAATCAGAATTATAAATTTCTTATTTTAGGCCTAGGCAAATAAAGAAACACGGTTTGGTATTCCTGGTTTCCAGAGACTTCCAATTGAAAGCCCGCAGGACTTGTACACTTTGCTCATCGACTTGACAGTGCATCTCTCGCCTGTATCTTGGGTGTAAATATGCATTACTAACCGCAGGCACAGATGCCAGTCTCATATGCCAGAGTAAAGAAGAGAACTAGAAAAATGGGGTTTGAGGCAGATCTACCCTTTGAGACTAGATGTGGGAAGATTCTGGGGAATACAAAAACTGTGTGCCTCTTCCCAGAACGCTTCTGGGGTTCCCTTGCCTTTCCACAATGCTATTCCTGACCTTTAGGATACTCAGTGACTTGGTCCTGAGTACATAGACCTTTCCACGACCCCTTTTAATTTCCACTACACCTTCTTATGTACACATGGTTTGTTCCTGTGAATCATGTGACTGTGGGAAAGTCGCACCGTCTCCCAGTTTGTGAAGTGAAAAGACTGGCTACAGAGACCTCAGGGAAACCCCTCTTCCTTTGTGCTAGTTCACAAAACATTTCCTTCTGTCTGTTCTTCTGCTTTAGAGGCAGAAGGCAAGGATTAGCTCTTTTTTAGGCATGCATTGAGGATGCTTCTGTCTGCTGCCTGGGGCTGATGCGGAAATGTTAGGTGTCTGCTCTCTTCCTAGCTAGCTCCTACCTCATGCCTCCTTAGCTGTCTGTCCAAATCCTGCCCACACAGAGAAATGATTCATTCTCACCTCTTCTCAAGACTTGTTCCAACTTTTCCTGACCCATCTCTCTCAGTTACAGGTAGAAACACCAAGTTTGGCATTGGCTACCTCCCTACTTCCCTCCCTATCTGCCAATCCAAACCTGGACTCTCCTGTGTGGTTCCCAGACACTGTTGCTTGCCTCGGCAAGCCACTGGCCTGTTTTTTTCTATTCTACATTCCTAGAGCAAGAGGAAGTCCAGAGTTCATCCAAAGCAGTCTTTGAGACCAAGGAGTTCACTCAAAACTCCTTTTTTTTTTTGTTGTCGTCGGAACGGAAACAAATTTAGCTCCCACAACATGGAGTAGAGTAAGAGAGGAAAAGGTCTGAGTCAAGCAGGATCCTTTTCCTGAAGTCAACATGACCTTCAGTAGTTCAAAGATACCATCCATTTAGGTATATGAGGAATGAGGAAATTTTTTTGCTCTCTCTTCTCATCCTACTCAATATACATCCCATCATTTCCACCACCAAACAGATGACATAGACCCCTATCGGAAAGTTGTGAGCAACAAAAGAGTCCGTACTGAACATGAACAAATATTTTTCCCCTAGTCAATGTAGTCTACTGACTATTGACATAACCTCTACACTTGGCTGGTTAGTCCAAAGGCAATTTACAGTATATGGAAGATGTGCATAGACTATATTCAAATACTCTTCCGTTTTCTATAAGGAACTTGAATCCCTTGATTTCTGTGTCTGTGGAGGATTATAATACCGGTCCTTCGTGGGTGCTGTGGGATGACCGCTGCACTGCACATCTGGCAGAAATATAAGCAGTTATTTTGGGGGACACATACAATGTGGGTGTATGTGAATGCATGCACATACATACACTCACACACATGTGCTCAAAACCAGTGCTTGTATCTTAACCTGCTGTCCTGTGACTTGTGGCTGCTTCTAATTAGTCCTCTTCCCAGCACACATATCACCACCAGAGACGTGTCAGTTGCCGTTATTAATTATTAATAACCCTGTCAGTTGCAGGGTTATTTAATATCCAGTTGTTCCTGCACTTTGACTCCTCTTCACAGTGCCTATAGCAGGACCCAAACTACTACACAGTCCCAAATTAGACCTTGACTCCAGAGAGCCATTGGAAGCAGACAAGACATCCAGAGCACAGACTTGACCTAATGCCTTCCCAGCTCTAGCACTCCAGTGAAGGTGGCCAGAGCAGTTAGTGGGTAGCAGCATAGATTCCGAGCCAGCATGTCCTTTGTAACGGGTCCTTCTAGCTACCATCATAGTCTGGGGCCCTATGCCTCTGTCCTCAGTTTATCCATCGTTAAAGTGGGGATAACAAAAGCACTTAGTTTACAGAGTTCTTATGAGGAACAGATGCATTGAAATGCTGAAGCTTACAGAGTTGGGAGCAAGGAAGCATTAGCTGCTGTTGCTTATAGTAACCTCGCTTGCTTACTATTTTACCGTTGATATTAGGAAGAAGGACAGCGCTTCTGCAAAGCTGAAAGAGCATACCATAATAAATGGAAATCTAAGGCACACACAGTTCTGGGACTCAACCCCTCCCCCAACACACGCAGAGACAGACACTTTGAAAGAGCAAGAAAGAACTCAAGGCAAAGTGCCCCTGGGTTCCTGGTGACCAGTGAAGGAGCTGTCACACACTCTAAGTGGCCACCTGTTCCTGTCTCTTTCTCCCTGACTTTTTGAACCAGGAAGAAGGAAGGAAAGCATGATAATCCTGAAGAACAGTTGAGAGAGCTGTTAATGAGTCTGCTTAAATGTAGCAGGAGCATGGGCACACGCCCAGGACACAGGTCAGGCGCTCACACTCTACTTAAATACAGTAGGAGTGTGTGCACACACCCAGACACGGGTCAGGCACTCACACTCTCCTTAAATACAACAGGAATGTGTGCCCATTTCTGTGTCAAGAGTTCACACTCTGCTATAATACAGTAGGAGTGTGTCCACACACCCAGGACCTGGGCCAGGCACTCACACAATGTGAGCCAAATTCTCTGACTATGTGGCTCACGTGTCAAACAATGGACAGGAGCTAAGCACTCTTCTTTTCCTCACCCTTGGACACTCCTCCATTGCCTGTCCCACCCCCTGTGTTCGTAAGCAACACCCGCGAAAGCACTGGTCAAGTGTGTTCACAGCATATTTAGATTCACCCTACCATGCCCCAGCATTTGCATTCTGGGTGCATTTGGCAAATATTCCCAATAAAAACTTCAAATGAAAGGCTTCTTTTTTATTAACTTGGGTGGGGAGTTCACTCAAGGAGAAAATTCTAAAAGTGGGGATACAGGAGGTAGCACAGACATAGGAAGAACCCTTGAGTTTGGGGCGAGAAAGTCCACCCATCTGTGGGTTAGAGACAAGCGTGGAGAGAGAAGCCCCTTAAAATGTTTGTTCCAGGACTGCCGCTAGTCATTGACAAAGGGAGCAGTGTCTGGCCAAATCTCAGCAGGGACATGTCCTTTAAGGAATTTGCTATGGCTCTTGCACAGGTCTAATCCATCTCTAGTCAATTATTACTAAATTAACTCTCTTCCAGCCACCCATTGAGACTCATCGTTATATAGTGTGGGGGTGAAGGTCCAGAGTGGGGCAGGATGGAGTCCTAGAAGCAGGTGATTGGATAAGACTGAGACCCGAGGGTTCAGGATGAAGAGGTGCAAAGCCTGTCTGTGTTCAAGAACATCCTTAGTGCCGTGACTGGGATCGAAACTTCTGGTTATCATGTTCCTTGCCGGCATCACAATGAGTAATTCAACACTGAAGGAAAGAGTTAAGTGCCTACCGTGGGCTGGAGACAGTGCCTGGTGCTAAAAATATGCCAAGGCTGAAAGAAGATGCAAGATGGCTATGATTAGAATCGGCCAAAAGAAGCTCAAAACCACAACCAGTGTTTGGCAGCAGGAGCCACGTTATTAGTTAGTCCAGAGCGTCCGTCGGGAAGAGCACCTCAGAGGCCTTCATACGTAGTTATGTCATAGAGGGAGAAGACAAAAACAAATCAAACAAATAAACCAAGAAGGCAAGAGCCAAATCATCCATGGAATGGGCTACAGGAAGCAACTAGCGTGGTGATGACCGCAACTCAAAAGATGAAATAAACTCTGGGTTCACATGGTACTCAGCTCCGTGAGTTGCCAAATGTAAAACTTTAATCAACGTCTCTGTCTTCCTAGGCCTCAGCTTCCTCATCTATAAAACAAGAGTGCATTCGTTCAGCTCATAAAAAAGCATTAAATGAGAGGCGTAACCTTCTTGGTCAAGAACTGGCCCAAAGTAATCGCCTGCAAAGGACGGGAGCTGTCCTTGTCCTTGAGCCCCTTTGTTCTCATTCTGGGGATTATACAAGTGACAAGAAGCGACTCTTTGAGAAATCCCAGCTTTGAGATGGCATGAACTTCACGGAAGCTTTGGTTTCTGGATCCTCATGAGCTCTTTGGTTGGGCAGAACATGTTGGCACAGTACACGCTTGTACTTTGGCTTACACGATGTGCAGCTATGTTTCCTCGGATTCTCCCACGTCTGCCCATCCCACAGCTTTACTGCGTGAGTCACACCTGCTCAGTAAATAATGGATCCCGAGAAGGAAGAAAAGCGCCAGCAAACTTCCCCAGGCCCTTTCTTAGCATAGAGTCTGTGAGGTCCTGTACATCCCTTGTGGGCAAAGCTTTCCCCACAACCCTTCCTCCTCTTTCTTCTCCTTATCCCATCTTGGAAAAAATAAAATAAAAAGGAGAATAAGATGACAAGAGGAATTCCAGGTTAGTTTACACGAAAGTTGGGGGAGCAGCATTTGTTTGCACAAGGGGAAAAAAAACCTTACAATTACCACAGAAAGCAGTGCTCTAAGGAGCTCAGCAGCTCTCTCTCTCTCTCTCTCTCTCTCTCTCTCTTTCTCTCTCTCTCTCTCTCTCTCTCTCTCTCTCTCTCTCTCTCTCTCTCTCACACACACACACACACACACACACACCACCACCACCACCACCACCAAGTGGGGCTTCCCAGGCCAGGCCAGACAGCTGCTGAGGGAAAGCTCAGAACACAGATTCTTCAAGGCTCAGGCTAAATCTCCTTCCAGAAGACTCCAACTCTCAGGGTGAGGATGGGGCAGGAATGGAGGTGTAGAGGGCGGCTCATGAAAAGATCCCAAACTTCAGCACAAACCATTTTACCTTATACTTTTGCTTCCCATTGGTGGAACCAACTCTCTAGAGGGCCCTTGACCCAGCGTCCCCCAGGAGACTACCAAGAAAAAGTCAACGGTAACCTCCGTCTCTGGTAATAACGATGATGACACCTGCGGCCACGGAAGGGTAGCCTTGAAGATCTGAACCTTTTCCTGGAGCTGGAGTGGAGAAGAAGCAGGACACTCTGTCACTTGCTCTCTCCACACACACAAAAAGAACAGCGCTTAAGTTGGGGGAACTGCCTGGTTTATTTAAAAAGGAGTGGTGTAGAAATAAGCTGGGTAGATAGCAGAGGTAGAGGAGATTGACACCTTGAAGAAGGTTAGACCTACAGTGTCCCACATGAAACTAGTCTTAGGATGGTTGAAGTCTTAGTGGAGCCTGCTATATTCCTTTCTTTTTGGAAAAGGAGCCTTGGGGTAAATTAAAAGGGTGAGTTTTTTTTTAAAAAAAAAAAAACTGCACCTAATCACAATGACTGCATCCTTCTCAATCGTCAAATGCCCCCCTCAGCTTACCTTGTGGTTCTAACCCTCCCTTTGAAAGCTTTCATCAGAGTTCATAAGAGGCTTCTGTGAACTTTGGATTGTTCTAATTTCAGCACACTTTGGAGGCCAAGAAACTAAGAGCTGCCTTTCTAACCAGGAGTGGAGTGTTTTCCTCAGAGGACGTGACCTCGGGCTTTCTCCACTTGGCCAGATCTGTATGTTGCGGCAATCGACACCACGATCTTCCTAATGCCATCAAAAGGGAGAGATAACTGCGCTGATGATTGCGCTCATCTGGCTCAAAAGCCTTCTAAAAGCGAAGACGTGGAGACCCGAGCTGTCCTGGAGTTGTGTGCTCTGCCATGGTTGATGTGGCCAGTCTCCATGGAAACAGCAAGCTCTCCTCATTGTCTTCAAGTTAGCAATGACCCTTGGTTCTCCCCTGTAACCACTAGGCATGCCGATGCCTGAAGTAGCCTTTCACCTAAAACTTGAAGGGGATTGCTAAAGAGTTAAGCAGTGGCTTTGCTGCTTGGCCCCGCCCTACTTCTGAAAGTAGAAGGGCTGGTAGAGAAAACAGTGAGCACAAAGCCTTTCATGGAAGGAAGCTGGAAATAAAAGAGGTGCCAAATAGCTCACGACTGATAAATCGTTAAGGATGTGGGGGAGATTCATGTGCAAGAGAGAGGAAATGGTCCAGAATCATGCATTGAACAGTTCTTCAGACTGGTATGTGTGACATCTATTTACCTGTGATAAAATCACGTGAGATGAGCAAAACACACAAGTCAATCCAGCTGACTAAATAGCTCCTGATCACACAGTCAATCACGGTTATTCAGGTGTGTGTGTATGGCATACATGCATATGCGTGCGTGTTCACACACACACACACACACACACACACACACACACACATACACATACACGTCTACATATTTCAGTCCAGATCTCTCGGCTTTTTCCCAGGCCTTTAAGAACAGCTCCATTCACTTGTTGAATCTGTAAGTAGTGTACTAAAAGAGTAAGCAGTTGTATTACACCAAAAGTCTTCTGAAATATTTGAGGACAGGAATCTAATGGGTCATTAACACTTCTAACATAGAATAAAAAAAAAGTATATACATTGTTAGTCAAAAACTCATACAAAAAGGGTGCTGTACTCCAAAGATGTATTTGGAGCCAGGGTGGCTATTTTTATATGATCTGTCTACCTCTCTATTTACCTTCCATTAATATTGCTTTAGGAATCAGATTCAAACTGTAGCAGAAAGCGTTTGCATCCCTTTATAACTGTTGCTACAGCAATGACAACAAAAGTATTCCCTGAGCAGTTGACCTTATTGCATACCAAACTTGACTTCATTCTCTACAGTCCAAATTTACTGGTTAAATATGGAAGCTGACCATACATCTCAAAGAGAAGCATTGGTGCTTTTTTCTGATGCTTTGATCTGATGGCATCCGGGAAATTTGCATGTCTCTCTTCAAAGTGGACACTACTAAGACAGCTGTGTGGTTCCAGTTTTGTTTTGTTTTTTAATTCAGCTGCATTACTTCATAGTGGCGCTTGAATAGGACACTTTTCTCCCAATCTTTCACAAGGGACCCGATGACAAAGGAGAAGGAGGACATTGGGAGACTTAGAACCTCCTCGCCCTGCACACAGCAGTGCTGGCAGCTGACCCCATGATTCTACAAAGGACTCTGAGATATCACTGTGCGCTGCCCTTCATAGTCCAGAGCTTCTAACACGTCATGATAAATGTTAAAATAAGTATTGACTGTTCACTGAAACTCACTTTGTTGCCTTGTTTTGTTTTGTTTCGTTTCGTTTTAAGTTCAGCAACAGAATTGAAGTCCCGGCTTTTGTTCTTGTTCTAACTTCCAGCAGAATGGTCTGAGGTAAATAGCTTTCTCCTCTCCCAGAGGAGATGTGGTTAGATATTGGGTACTCTAAGGATCACCAAGCTAACTCTTCAATTATCTTTTCTGGCCCTTTCCCTTACAGGCAGTATCGCCGCCATCACTGTGACAGTCATCGCCGTGGTGTTGTTGGTGTTTGGAGCCGCGGCATACCTAAAGATCAGGTGAGACACTCCCTCCTTCTTGAAAAGAGCAAGATTCCCCCGAGGCTCCAGGATGAAGGCTGTTTTGCCATGGGCTTGCTCTGTGGTGGGCATCTCATCCCTCAGAAGTACTGTCAGGGAAGTGAATGTGGCAGTAAACTAACCCCACATTAGACGGGGACGGACAGTTTGTAGGAAACACATGAGAATAGGCACAATGATGTCATAGGGCAAGGTTTACCAAGAGTTTGGAGTCTCTGTGCAGGCGCTCTGCCCTGAAATCACATTATTGCTCTGGGGAAGCCCCACACCTCTGGGAATTAAGGCTCCCTCACCTGTGGGCTGGGGCAGAGGGCAGAGCCACTGGTTGCTCAGTCCTGATGTTCTGCATGCTCATCGATTGATTGGCAATCCAGCTATTCAAGGCATGTTTATTAGTCTAGCCAAAATATAAAATCTAAAAAGAAAATGTAGCATTTTGTAGAACACTGAGCTTTGGCACCAGATTATGGCCCTTTATTGTTAGTTTTAGAAACATTTCCTCCTATGAAGTGAAGGTGAGCATAGAGGGTCGATGCGATTGTATGTTCCTCAGCCAGACAGAAAGTTACAATACTCTTCAAAGCCTTGTCCTTATTTCCCATCGCTCTGTAAAAATCCAGAAGTCCTCAGAGTCATTTTCCTCATGCCGAGACACACACACACACCATACAAACACACACACAGACACACAGACATTAGACATAGACACATACACCATATACACACATATCAATACACACATTTACCATACAGACACACATACATTAGACATAGATACCCACACATCCATATACACACATAGCAGATACACACATATGCCACAAACACACATACATTCGACATAGATACACACACATCCGTATACACATATACATACACATCAGGCACAGACACATACACATCAGATACACACACCATAGAAACACACACAGACACACATACATTAGACATAGACACACATATGCGCATGCGCGCGCACACACACACACACACACACACACACACACACACACACACACTCCTGTCTTACTTCTTGTCACCAAAGCTGAGTTCCTTCCTCGCAGAGCATCTGCTGCTCCTACCTCGTCCCCTGTGCTAATCTTCTCTAAGAGCACATCCCCTCATCAGCCCCTCATCCCCTGTGGTCGCCCCAGCCCAGTCCCATCAGGGAATGCCTTCCTCTTCCTTCCCATATATTACCCCATCTTTCGTTATCACTTGACATCAAATCAATCTAATAATGGTATCAAGAATGAGTGTTTCATGGTATTGCCTCCTTGTAGGGCACAAAGACAGAAAAGGGCAGTTTTCGAGGAAAATGGA
Organism: Myodes glareolus; assembly: GCF_982192425.1. Lineage (NCBI taxonomy): Eukaryota > Metazoa > Chordata > Mammalia > Rodentia > Cricetidae > Myodes > Myodes glareolus. The sequence continues at coordinate 15,671,296 of NC_142033.1, read as the reverse complement.
AACAAAAAGGCCTGAGTTACTAGTGTCCAAAAGCCTTTATAAAAGCCCACAGACATTTCTTCTGGATTTAAAAACAAAAACTCTTTGCCTTCGTTAAGTCTGAATTTCTTTGAATGTCAAATTTAATTTTATAAATCATGCAGTTGTGAGTGGTACTCTCTGCTCTATTTCACGACTAGTTTACTGCTATAGATATCTTGTGTTTATGAGTTAAGTGGCTTCGTTGCTACTTTGCAACAAGAGTGTGCTAAAAATATATCCCTGCCCCAGCCAGAGAAACTTACAGATAAATTAAAATCATTTTTCAACTCACTAATGATGATATTCTGCAGAACTATAACACCAAAAAAGCATGACCTTGGTACAAATGTCCTCCCACTTGCTATATTCTACATACATGCAAAAAAAGATTAGCAAAGATCAGCTAAAGAATTCTTTGTCTTGACTTTAAGCAAATTTACCATTTCAAACAAATATCTTGAACAGTAAATATTCAGATTCTAGATGCTGGGCGATGCTAGTTCAAGTCCCAGCCCCACCATTTTATAGCCTCCTGTGCATGGCAAATCATTAGCCCTCACTCCCTCACCTGTGAAGAATGGTGGTATAACCATTTGGTGGGCATACTCGGGGAATGAATGGACAAGTCCTGCCATCATCACCAAAATGGTGAGCTAGAGGGAATCTTGGTAATGTAGTCACACATACATAGATAATCACACACACACACACACACACACACACACACACATACACACACAAATGTTTACTGATCGCCAGCCGTGTGGCATGTGGCAGGCATCTCTCTGAACAATGGGACTCTCTCAGTGATGCAGCAGGGTCCTTCTATCAGAGAATGGACCACACTTAGAAAACTATCTTGCCCTTACAAATTGTTCTGTGCGCTGATGAAAACTCTGTAAAAATGTGTTTTTAAACTATATTCCTTTCAGCCCTAACACCAGATAAATTTGGGGGTAAAATTGAATGAATCTCTGCTTTCCTCCCCATATTTCTCTTGTCCAAACGTAGAAGGTCCACCGTGACGTGAGCATAAGGTACTGCTTATATATTTATCTACCCACATTTGGCACCGTAAATGTAAGGATAAGGTCGTCACGTCCAAGCATTAGAAAACCCCTAAGGAAAACCCCTTTCTACTTCTCCTTTATGTTTTTCTAGGGAAGGTGGTGATATAAGTAGGTTAATTGTTTTCATGAGTCTTAGACCATGCTAAAACCCCTTCAAGTGTTATCTTGCCAGATTCTTGGAAAATACCTCTGACTGAGCCTTCATCAAAAATATAGTCAGCTCCACTGATGTCTGCACCTCCCTATGTGTGTGTATATGTTGTATATGTGTGTATGTATATATGAGTATGTGTGTGTACATATGTGTGTGTGTGCATATAGGTAACATTAGGTTTCACTTTGCCTAGAAATTTGTTTTGTTTCTATCATCTCATATTCCTAAGGACAATAGCATGCAAGTGTTCTCTTATCTGGGGGACTCTTATCACCTGGCTACCAACTGAAATCCCAGGTCACGCAGGAGCAATTAACTTACAGCCTATACCCACAGGCTACAGCCCTGGCACAGCCAATGTCCCTGCGAGTGCAAAACCACTGGAAAAGGGAGCCTCACATCCCCACTCTGCTGAGGGGGCTTTACTGTTCCCTTTCTCCCCAAGGGCTCGTTTCCACCAAAGGCATCAGTAAACTCATTAGCTGTTTGTTTTCACACGGCTGTTCTCCAGTGACCTCTGACCTCCTGTCTTATCACAGTATCTGCTGCCTGGAATACCGTATCTTTTAATACCCGGAGCCTTCATAGGATGTGGCTTATAAAACTGACCTTCCAGAACTTTCTGAAAGCTCTCCTGCTATGGACCCGTCTTGACCAGCAGGAGTTTCATGTGGAAGGGGAGAACAGGAGCTCGGCACCCATGCTCAGCCCACACTGGCCTTTCTCCTGCAGCTGTCGAGCTTGTCTTGACGTTGGAATGAGGGGGGAATCGGGTGCCGAAGAGGCCGTAGCTTGGTAGTTAGCATAGAACCTGTGGACAAGCGCCTCAGTCTGCACTGTCTTTCTTTGTAAAATGGGCCCACAATGAGACACTTAACTCCGGATTTTGGAGGATTAAACTGGGAAACCTGCGCATGTTCAGTGGAGGGAGCGACTGATTGCTGTGTTACCCATCGTTCTCAGAACTCAGCATCTCACGGGATGCTCGGTGAGATGGTAGATTCCAGCAAGAGACTGGAGGAATGATTATGTCCTTGGAGTCCCCACTTGGTGGTCACAAAGAATTCACAGTCATGTGACTACGCTGTGTGGCAACTTCCTTGTGATGCTCTTCGTCCGTCAACGAGGTTGCGTCTGTGGTAGACATTCATAAACGGAAACGGTCCCAGGCAGTCTCCACTCCAAGGCTCATTTGCAAATTTAATGGGAAGCAAAAGCCCTCCCTACCTCATGCAGGAGGGTGCCTTTAATTAGTGATGATTGAAGAGTGCTGTAAGTCAGTTGTGTTTTGTTGAAATGGCTCAAATCTGCTCCGCTAGGAGATAAGCGCCCCACACAAGAGCCCACATCTGCAGAAGTGGCTGGCACGGTGATTAGGTGTGCTGCTAACCTTTCACAAAGATTCATGCCATCTTGATTTTTAGACACAGCGGGGCCTGGCTCTCCGCGTGTCTTTGTTAGAGGTCCGCTGCCTTGCTTTGTGTCTCGCGGTGACCGCAGACAGCTTCTGCTTGTTCTTGGGTTTTCCGACAAGCCCTGGCCAGCTGCCAAGGACAGGGTCCTTTAGAATTTGTCGTCCGCATGCTATTTTTCAGGTTAGCTTTTGGAGTTCTGGGGGTCTAGTTCATTTGTTTTCCACCTCTGTGGCTTTCTGGGCTCTCCAGAATAAAATACAATTCGGAGCTCCAGACGGGGTCCTTACATCTGCATTTCTAGCTAACTCACCGAGGATGCCGATGCCGATGGTCCAAGAATCATACTTCGAATAATTCTGCTTTATCCTTGTATCCTGACACTTCTAAGAGACACTTGGCTGTGGAGGTTCCCCCAGATGCACAGCCCTGTCCCTTCACGCCTCAGTGACTGAATGAACGGAGGGGTGTTTGGCTTATCCAGGTTTTTAATTCCCACATTGCCTGGCTCTAGAGCGGCCTCCTCTTGTAGCTTCTTCCTCACCCTCTCCATACCGAGTTCCTGGATGCACCTTCCAGCTGCCTTCCACTTCCTTTCCAGGAGATAACCATGGGCTCCAGCCTCTGCCACTGGAGCCATAAAAAGCCTCTGGTCCCCCATCCAAGTATGAAATGAGAGCTTTAGAATATAACTCACAGTTGGTCAACAGCAAGAGTAATCTTAGAGGCTGGTTCACCTGTCGGGGTGTAGCTGTGGGGAAGTGGGAGCCACTTGTGTAATCCACACAGGCTTTCACTGACTGCTTCTCCAAAGCTGGGTCTCTGGCCCTCATCTGTGGGGATGGTCTGACTGTGGGATGGTGTCTCACGGATAGCTAACTGTAGTGTGAAGCTGATTGGCTGCTGGAAGATATGTTTGGAAATAATGATGTTTGGAAATGTGCCCATGGTGGGGATTTTGGTAGAAAGAGACAGAACGGTATACTCTGTAAACTCTACCACTAACTTGCTGCAGTAACAGTGCCTGGCCCCGTGGCCTCAGTTTTCTTCGCTTTAAAACCCTGCCCCAGAACATTAGTGTCCTGACTTGGACAGATCGTTACGCAAAGCACAGACTTTGGACGATGCTGACGGGCGCCACTGTCATGGCCGCCTGCAATATTCAATTTTCCATGAATTGAAACATTCGATATGAAAAGTCGATTGTCTTTTTAACAGGGACCTGGTAGATGCAGCAAAGATGTCTTGGGTGTTCCTTCCCCAGTGAGGGAATGCTCTCATTCCCACTTCTGTCTTTAGGGTGTGTTCCAGACGTCCATGGGACTCATCCCTAGTCTCCTCAGGTGTCTACTCAAATGACGCCTTCATGAGTCCTTCTCGGTCACCATTCAGAACGGCAAACCCCCCTCCCACTGGGAACGCCTCATGCCTTGCTTTATTTTCCCCATGACATTTATCCCACCTACCAGATAATTATTTGTAACATAGCTATTATGCCCCATCTTAGAATGCAAGGTCCCTGAAGACAGGTATTCACACCTTGATTTAAGTGTATCAAGGTGTCCCTAGGTTTCCAAAATCGGGTCCCTTATGTGGTCATTAGAGCCACTGTACTAAACTGAAAAAAGAGACAGTGATCACCACACCAGACACCTAATGCTAATGGAAGTCAGAGCTTAATTACCGATGGCTAACGAGCGTGGCATTTTCCCTGAAATAAGCCCTCTCATAATGTCTGTGTTTCCTTCCTGCTTAGCTCATGGTAAGCACTGATGATTGACAAGTGGGTCTCCCCTGCCAAAAGAGTGGGGTGTATTCATTCACTCAGGTGGAGGCTTTGCCAAGAGCTGGGATGTGCCCTTGGAAAGCCAGCAGGGATTTTCTAAAAATATTTGTTTAAACTCTAAGAACGTGAAGCACCACACTTGGCATCAAGGACAATAAAGAAATGACAAGAAGATGAGAAGGTGAAACAAGAGACTAGTCCATCTTTTCCCTCTCAGGTTCTGCCTTTAGGTAACTGAACCTTGTGCACAGTAGAAGTACAGATGAGAAGGTGGTGCCATTGACTGGGGACACTGTGGGCTCTGAGCTAAGTGCTGCAGAGCCACAGCGTAGCATGGGGTCTGGCTGTAATTCTCCTCCTCCTTCCTCTCTTTAAGTCAAGTGGAGCCTTTGACGTCCAGAATTCTTTACTGATTCTCCCCCACTTTGCCAGCTTTGTATAGCATTGCCACAAGCCGTCAGAACCCTCTCTAGTATTGACCACGTTGACATCTACACAATTTCTTTGCTACTAGATATAAACTGTCGCCTTCAAATATTTACACTATAACCATAACATCAAGCTTAACACATTAAGTGTACAGATAGTTACCGATAGTTCATTTAAGAGGAATCAATTCACAACAAGTGAAAAACACAGGGCAGGTACTCATCTGTATTGAGAAATCACATAAACGAAATTGCCTTTAACCAGGAATAATGTCACTCATCCCGACTGCTCCTCAGATGGAAATTAGATAAAGAATAATGTTGTCCTACAGAGTCAAAAGAAGGTTTTTATTATCAGGTCCCCCATAAATAATAGTGACAAAGCCCTCTAAACTCCTGTCTGCCTTTCCTAACGTTAGCTGAGGAGGACTTTGTTCTTTTATGTTAGACTCTGCCTGCACATGCCCCTCTGGAAAGCGCACCACGTCCAATCAAAATGGGCCATGACTTAAGATCTGGCACTAACCACCAACTATTCTCCCTCATCAGGTTCCCACAACTGAGTTTCACTTCCTCTGTCCACAGCAACCTCAGATTTACCCATGTCCAACCTGAAGCCCCACATATTCAGTTCCTGTTCTGGCCCCTGAATGTGTTAAGAGCAAACCCTGCAGGTTCAGTGCGTTTCCCGTTTTTCTCTTTTCACTCCCCCCCCCCCATTTTTTTTTAATCCCTCACATTTCTTTCCTCACTCAACATCACTCACTAGTCAAAGGCAACGGTGATAAAACAGGAGCCAAGTCAGGTGCTTTTCTTCATTCTCCTCATGTTTGTAACGTAGACACCTTGCTTTCAGTGCAGCGAACTCAGGGCTAGCATTGTCCCAAGTGCCTAAATGAACTACAGGCACTGTAGTAAAATCTGGTGACCAGAGGAGTTTTAGTCCTTTGACCTCACTTTGCCATAGCAACATTTTATAAGATTCAAATGACAAGAATGTCAGAAGCCAGATTTCTTCCTATGTCTGGAGTATAGCTTCAGTAGTTCGGCGCTCTGTTTCCCTGCTTCAGACTTAGCATGGGCCTGTGTGAGTTGCATTATAATAAAAGTTACAAAGGCCAATATTTATTGTGTGCCAAGCCTTTAAAATCCATTACCTCATTGCCTCCTTCTAACAACTTTAATGCATTTTTTAACTGTCCATTTCATAAATGAAGGAACAAAGGGGTCAAAAACCTACTCAGGACATACATCTATTGACCAAACTGACAGTTTATGAGAATAAAATTATATGAAAGAGATTAAAATGCCACAAGATGTTAAATTATCTTCAAGGTGAAGTAGGGTCTCTATCAATGAAGGCATGGGGTTATTAGAAATATGTTTCCAGACTTAGAGCAGTAAAGTTGTGCTAAAACACAGTGATAGAATGCCTGGGGTGGGGCAGCTCCTGTTTCTCAGTTATCCAACTAGTGGTGGTTTGGAACAGGAGGTTTTTAAGTAAGTGGACGGTTGGCCATGACTAGTACATGATCTTCACCTACCAAAATGGCCTCTGCTCTTCCTGTGTATTAAAAGGGCAGCAGCATGTCTAGGCTGCTCCTTGTGTGACCTCTCTTTCCCACATCCACACACACGTGATTGTGAGCTGATGCTCTAAACAGACTGTTTTGTGGGGTATTTTCAAGTTTCCATGGATAAAGATAGGGTCCACCAAGTCACCTTGCAGGAGCTCTACTGGAACTCTGAAACGAGGACCTTTTCTAACAAACTGCCATCTCTGCCAACCCCTGGCTGATGACAGTAAGCTGCAGGGGAAGGGCAAGTGCTTTAGTAGCCTATGGAAGTGGAGCAAAGGTCTTTTGTGTCCCTCCGATTGTGTTTTTACTCTGTTTACTGTTCGCCTCTGACTGAGAGAAGAGGGACTGGGCGTGGTTTTCTGTGCTGTAGTTAGCATCCATGATTTCCAACTCAATCTCAGCCCCCTGGGTATAAGTTCAGCTCTCATCCCTCAGGTTCCCAGAGTCTGATTGTCACCTCAGTCCGGCAAAGAGGGCAGCCTACCCAGGCTCTGGTGGGGCATTGACATTGTGGGCGGCTATGACACGTGTGAGAATTCACTCGCTAGCATGAACCTCAGAGGCACCACGTGCGTGTTTATGTTGTTGTTTCGATTCTGTCGTTCATTTTAGTCCTTAAATGCCCTTGCCATTCCCAGGGAAACGCCCGTCTTTGTGAAGAGATGCACTTTTGTGAGAACTCCAGCTATATCTTTGTCAGTTCCCGTGTCTTCCACGGACCATTATGGATAACTTACCGTGTGTCAGATCTTGTAGATGCCAGAAATAGAACCATGAATAAACATAACAGGCAAATTATAGCTACCCTCGTGAAGCATGTAGTTCAGCTGAAGAAGAGTAATTACAGAGAATATCAATTACACTTCTTTCCCCCAGTCTTGATTTTGAGGATCTACTAAAAACTGAGCCTAGACTCACTTCACAAATGACAACAAGACACCAAGAGCACGGGTAACAGCGGCAGCGTCTGTGACTGTGTGGATATCACTCTAGGGAAAATTAGCTCCAGGACCTACATCAGGATCCTGGGCCCCTAGCTTCCCTTCCCTTCCTTTCTTACTGGACGGCTGTGGAGATGGAGCCTCCCCTTCCTTCTCCTGCACTGGAGATGAAGGAGAAAAAGACTCAGCCAACCTCAACAGAAAGGGCCAGGCCAGGCCGGCTCCTGGGCGGATGTTGATAACCAGGGTCAGCATAGTACAGGCTTGTCCTGCTGGCCAATCTCATGCCTTTCCCTCCCACGGACCTGTGAGCATCCTGGGGTTCGGGCTATGGGGTATTAACTTGTCCTCAGATGGCACATCTACAAGTGACGTCATCTTCTTCTCACACAGGCATTCCTCCTACGGAAGGCTGCTGGACGACCATGACTACGGGTCCTGGGGAAACTACAACAACCCTCTCTATGACGACTCCTAACAAAGGAAGGTGGCTGGGCACACGAAGTAGCTGTCCTTTATTTATAACTGCTTATCCAGTAGAATTAATAACAAGTACTTGATGCTCATTGAACGACAATCGCAAGCCCTGTTTTGTTGGTATGGTTGTTTTGTTTTGTTTTGTTTTGTTTTGTTTTCTCCTCCCTCTCCTCTGGCTGCTACTACAACATCCCCCTTCTGGTACAAAAGAACCATTTTGTACAAGCCAATGGAGGCCGATTTGCAGCTGGCACGGGCCATTTTGCACTGACCAGGTCGGACACCATGAGATGGTGGCTGCAGCCCCCACCACAAGACCCATCGGAAGGACTGAGGAAAAGGGTTCGGGCTGCCCTGTTGGGGATTTAATTTGGGGGGAACTTTTGGTTTGGGTTATTTCTTAAACTTCTCTATAGGAAATTACATGGAGGATCAGTGGGGAGAAGAGAAAGGAATCCCTGGAGGCTATCACCCTGTGTGGAGGAAGCAAGGGTTTCTTGATTTCTTTGTAATTCTTCTTTGCCTGGCTGTATCTGACAGGACGCCTACTTGGTCCTACAAGCAGATAGACAACTCTTAGCTGCCTAATTAGGAAAGATGAAAGACAGCTGTACCCAGGAGGAGACCAGCAGGCAAGAGCAAAGCAGCGCAGCGGGCTGCTGCCAATCTTAGCACGCTCTCAACCTGTTCTCCCCATGCAGGCCACTGGAAAGCAATAGGAATCCTAGCCCATTCCCCAACCAGGGCACCGGAAGGCAATAGGAATCCCAGCCCACTGGCTTTCAGAACAGTTACAGCACAGTTTCAAAAGAGAGACTGAGAGGTGAGCTGAAGAACAGTAAGGAAGAGGAATGTGGAGAATAAGGGTGGGGGAAGAAGGGAGGGACCAAAGCTCACAGGGACCCTCTTGAAGGAAGGAGGAGCCAACTCCCCATGGTAGTGGGAGATACCTAAATCCTGGAGGAGCCCAGAGAACTCTCACTTCGCACACAGAAAGCAACAGGTGGGGAATGGGCTATATGCTGTTTTAAAATAATGTTTTAAAATACAGTTATCCTTCCATAGGAGGTAGACACCGAGAATTACGTGTCTTTAATTCCCCCTAACATCTACCTTACTCATTCTTCCTTTTAATAAATGAACACCCCTGGATCTCCAGTCTCAAAATCCTCTACAACAAATTTTGAGAAATAGACATTTTCCTTTACCGGCATTCATTTACTTCCCTTATTAACCTTCAGGGAATGATTTTGTCCCCACACCCACCCCGGCCAGGGACATTTGAACATGTCCGGTGGCCATTCTTTGACTGCTACTGCTTATCCTGAAACACGACTAACACGGCTGTGGCTCCTTTGCACAGGACAAGCTGCCACCACAAAGAGCCTCCTACCCAACACATCAAAGGCTGCCATTGAGGCCGAGATGTCTTGTGATGTCCCTGTGGTGTAAAAAGGCACTCGCACATCAGTAAAAACCCTTTCATTTTTAACAAAGTGAAACTGATGTTTTTTTTCTCCAGAGCGTTCACTCGTTGACTGATAGGTTGCTTTCCGGCATGTGCAGTTGCTTTATATTGTTGCTGTTTCCAGAGAGCTTCACTGCAGGGCTGCACCTCTGTTCAGCAAGATCTGATCCTGGGACCCAGCATCTTAGACCCCAATTTCATGTAGTAGAGAACATGCGCCTTAAAATGTGTTACGTTGTCCTATGATGTCACAGAGAACAAGAAACCATCAGTTTTTAATTCCTCAGACAGATCCTGCCCTGTGATTCTGTTGAAAAAAATAAATAAATAAAAGAACACTCTAGTGCTATCATCCACCCCTCCGGTGTGGAGATCACAAATAGGGGTACTGCCCACAACCTGCCATCCAGGTGCTGGGGAAAGATCTTCCTAAATCTCAGAGGTGCCAAAAGGAAAGAGCGATCATCAGAGGTCATCTGCAAGCAGAGAGGGGTTCGCAGAGATTAAGATAACCCTGAATATGAACAGACAAGGGCGCGCGCATGTGTGCGCACACACAGACACACAGATACACACACACAGACACACACACACACACACACACACACACACGAACCTCCTCATAAAAACTACAAGGGTATGCCCTCTGGCCAAGCTTGACATTAACAGCTGTCCCTCATTGTTGCCTGATCGCTTCACAGGTCTCCAGTTAGGCAAAGGACAGGGCATTCTACATCTCATTTTCCTCCACCAGCCCAAAACCTTTTTGACACATGACACAAAGCTCTCCATGAAACACTTTAGGAGACTGTACTTCAGGAATCCCTTCCGGGATCAGTCCTAGGCCAGAGGAACCAGCTTCCCTCCCAGAGCCCTCACCTGTTAGAAACCAAGGACACAGAATTTTTTTTTTAGCGCCAAAGGATGCCATTGTGCATGAACACGTGACTGCTTTTGCTCTGGTTAACTTCCAATTGCTTCCAGCAAAACACAGCACAGTCATACGCAGTGAGGTGACAGCATCCCCTCAAAACTCAAAGCATGACCCTTGCTTTGCTTGATAGTATAAAATATGTACATGTGAGAATTTACTTTGCCAAATATATTTTTCTTCTGTTTAATTGGTCTAGAGAGATCCCAGCATCTTTATTCTACAAATGTTGCCACACACACACACACACACACACACACACACACACACCTCTGACGTATATGCCAATAATTGATATCCTTTACCTCAGGGAGAGTTAGTTCAAGTCTGTACAAGGGAAATTAGTGGCCCTAGTGAATCTAAATAGTCACGCCCCATCATGGATAGGACTGGCTCTATGCTTTAGAGAGAAAGCCGGAGCAGAAAGCGAGCTAGGAGCCTCTTCTCAATGGACTGCAAGTAACCAGAGAATGATATGCAACTCTGCTTTCTTTTCCTGGGACCCTGGTGGGACCCCCAGTCCTCCCTGCACAGCTGTGTCTTCATTTATAAAATGGGGGTGATGCCTTCTGAGTAGTCTCGCCCCTTCCTAACTCACAGACATATTGTGAGGATTAATGAAATTGTGTCAACAGTGTTTTCATTTTCTGGAGAGAAGCTATTTATGGACATTTCAAGTATTATATAGATATATAAGTGATCTCAGTTTCTTATGTGCTGTTATACTGGCGTGTCATTTTTACTTATCCTATAAGCTCCAGTTAATGTCATGGCCACATCCGATGGCCATCAGCGCTCTGAACTTCCCTCCCATGCACTTGCATGATGCAGGGTCACCTGGCCTGGAACCACAAAGGATGGTCTCCCCTCTGACTGTAAAGATGGCCCAGGACACAGGTCTCAGAGGCATGCATCAGGATCCAGGTTCAGGGATGCCTGAGCACTAATGGCAGAAGACCTCTGGCTCGTACACCCCGAGGTCTCCGAGGAGTAGACCGTTGTCTAATGTGATCTGTTTGCCCTTCATCTTGCTTGCAAGGGTGCATGGTTCAATCCTGTGCATCTTGAAAACTTGCGAATGGTCCGGATGCTAATTTGCACGTCGATTCACCTTTGCCTTTAACCTTCTTTTGAAGGCAAATGGATGTACCATTTCAACTTTGATCCTGGAAAGGTTAGCTGATATTCGCCCTTTGCCACATTTCTCTCTTGGACTAAGTTAGCTGACACTGTTGAAAGCTGAGAAGGTGTGCAACATCTTTGATATTTGATGACATCATATCTACATTTGTTGTAAGATCTATTGCATACCAATTATCATTCTACCAATTAAAGTGGTTAAAAGCTTGTGTCTTGCTGTGGTGATTTACATTTTGAGATATTTTGCTATCCAGGCCCCTGGGTTCATTTTTATTGGTCATATTAAGTAGCTCCATCTTGTCCTTAATGAAATTGTATCCCCCATCAATAAATAATATTTTCTGTAGCACAGGAAGGTCGCTCTGATCTTGAAACAAGCTGAGAAAGTGTTAGCGTTGAACAAACCTTCTGAGCACTGATTTCACTCCCAAATATTCTGTGATTCACCCAGCCGAGGTGTAAGTAAACATTTTGATTCAGTGAGAGAGATGGCAAGCAGAATCCAGTCACATTAATGCGCGTTGGCATTAGCGTGCATGTGGTGTTTGCTTCATTCCATTTCAAAAAATTAAATTCAGCATATTCATCCTTGCCTGACAGCTAATTAGCAGGCGATTTCAGCCATCCAGAGTATAATTTCAACCCCAAGAAGCTAAGCAAATGTTATTTTGCTTTTGAAGGAAATAGCCACAGCAAATCTCATGCATTTTACTCCATATGGGAAGGGTGAAACAGCTGCAAAAAAAAAAAAAATGTTTTCTTTCTTCTTTCTTCCCCTTGAGACCTAGCCTAATAGAGTCCTGGCAGGCCTTGAACTTACTATGTAGCTCAAGCTGGCCTTGAACTCCTGACCCATACACCACAAGGACCTCCTAGACATGATTGACTCGATGATGAATGTATACTGAAAATCAGGTTTGATCCAGTTAATTGCCTGACTACACAGCATCAAAGACTTGCTAGGACATCACAAGGAATGGAGAGCAAACATGAAACAAGCCCCTCCTATTGGCTGTTTTTGGTGATGTCGTCTGGATATGTGTCCCTGGGAAGCTCTGGTACTGAGGCCTGGTCAGCAGTCTGTGCACTCCTGGAGTTATTGTGAGATCTTTGCAAAGTGGGGCCTAGTAGAAGGAATTTAGGCAATTGAAAACAAATCTTTGAAGTTTGGGGACCAGGACTGTCCTTTGCCTTTCAGCTGCCCAAGGGGTGCGACTTCCTTGGCTTTTCAGTTCTACTATGGGACCGTGAGAAGCAAGACCATGGACTGACACCTCCGAAAGCATAAGCCAAAACGAATCTCCGCAGCCGCTGTTTCACACTGACAGACAGTTTCCCTGTGATCCCGCTGCTCCCCTGAATCTGAATCCACAGCACCCACCTAAAAGCCATGCCTGGCAGTGCATAGCTGTAACCCTGGGGCTGGAAGTCAAGAGCAGGGATGAGGGATCCTGATGATGTGCTGGCAAGACAGTCTAATAAAAATGGTTCAGAGAGAGATGTGGGGAGCAACCTTGTCTCAAAACATAAGATGGAGAGTGATAGAGAAAGACACTGATAACAACCTCTGACCTCCTTGTGCATTCAAACCCATGTGGATGCGCGCGCGAACATATGTACATTCAAATACCGTGCATTCACAGGCAAAGAATGTGTGGCGTTAACACATTCTAAGTTCTTAGATTCTAATTAGTATCTGTTCCTATGTTACAATTTTTCAGCCTCGAATAATGATGCTCTCAGGTACTGAGTATACAGTTTGGAACATTTTGCTCATCTGTAACTGGAGAGTTAATGCTTTGAGCTTTGTTGGAAAGCACTGGGTCAAAACTAAGTGTTGCCAAGCTTCCATCTTGTTGAGGGAAAGCTGAAAAGAGGTGATGTTGCTTCCTTTGAAGGATCTCATCCTTGGGCAGTGCAGAGCTGGCTGTATTCACTTCACCGGAACACTCCACTGCACGAAAACACGGTCACTTTACATTAACAAATGAACACAGTTTTTATGGAACCAATAAACTGGATATTTACAATGAATAAGAAGTGATCGTAACTCAGTGGGGAACTCAGATGCCAATGGGCCTTGTCTATTTGAGAGGTCATTGTATCCCCCAGATTGGGTGGGGGGATATAATATAGATACACATAGCTGGGAAACTGAGGCTCGAAGATGTGGTGCTTAACCATCAGAACACTAAATCTGTCCATATATTCAGTAATGAATAAGATGAACTCTCTCTCTCTCTCCCAATCATTTAAGTTCATTTAGCGGCAGGGTTGGGACCCAAGCCAACTCTTTCTGTCATATGACCCCTCTCCACTAAGAGACCAGTATTCATAAGCCTATGCATGCCACCTTCTGCAAACATGGGACTTTCCACCCCTTGCTCAGGCCCCCCTTAGCTATTTTGAGCAATCTCAAGGGTGTCTGGCATGGAGCCAACAGCAAGCCCAGTCAGCTCCCAGAGCATGTTCCCTGTTGGGCACTGTCACCTCTGCGCTAACTCCTGCTGTCTGCCAAGCTGTGTTCTCTAAGCAGAGACTGCCTGCCCTCCCACCCTGAGAGGACATCAGCATGGGGCCGTGGGCTCTCAGAATTTTAGTAGGAACCTGTCCCCTCTGATAGCCACAGGAATCAGGTTTGAGTCCTCAGCAGAGTGCAGTTGGGGTGCTAGCTTTGCGGTCACCCCTGCTACTACCCAAGGGTACATCACCACGTCAGCTCATCTTCCCGCGGAGCAGGGACGCTGCTGCCTTTTCCTCACTTAGCACTTTCTGTGAGCCGCATAGTGTTTGGGCATCTGATGGAGCGTAACATCCCTGTGAGGCAGCTGTTATTAAAATGGTCATAATATGGATGAATACACTAAGGGCCAAATATGTGTTTAAAATAAAAAATAAATAAAAATAAAAGGGGCCTGTGGTCACAGGAAGTGCAGCAGAGATAAAATGTTGACCCATGGTCTTCGGAATCCATGCTGTGGACCAACCACTTTCAAGTAGAATCCTCATTCCATGTCAGAATTTTCTGGCACCTGCACTCTGCCAGCCATCAGCCATTCCTATCCATGTGGGGAACCCCTCAGCTACAGTTAGGTGCCCAGCTCAGATTCAGGATCCTCCCTATAGTGAGGGTTCTGAAGTGGCCCACTCCATGTCTGAATGCCTGCATGGTAACGCTTGCTCTTGTTTTTGTTTTGGTTCTTTTGAAGGCAGCACAATCCTGACTGGTCACATGGCAGTCTCTGCGCTGACTCTGTCTAAATCCTATTCTTTTTTTTTTCAGCAAATTTTTTATTTTTTATTAAAAATTTCCACCTCCTCCCATTTCCCTCCCCCTCCTCCCACTCCCCCTCCCTCTCCCTCTCCAGTCCAAAGAGCAGTCAGGGTTCCCTGCCCTGTGGAAAGTCCAAGGTCCTCCCCACTCCATTCAGGTCTAGGAAGGTGAGCTTCCAAACAGACTAGGCTCCCACAAAGCCAGTCCATGCAGTAGAATCAAAACCCAGTGCCATTGTCCTTGACTTCTCAGTCAGCCCTCATTGTCAGCCATGTTCACAGAGTCCGGTTTGATCACATGCTCCATCAGTCCCAGTCCAGCTGGCCTTGGTGAGCTCCCATTTGACCAGCCTCGCCATCTCAGTGGGTGGGCACATGCGTCCTGACTTCCTTGCTCATGTTCTCCCCCCCCCCCCCCCGCTTTTGCTCCTCATTTGGACATTTGGACCTTGGGAGCTTAACAGTAAAAAACAATGACATCTTGAATTTTGCATGCAAATGGATGGAAATAAAAAACACTATCCTGAGTGAGGTAACCCAGACCCAAAAAGTTGAATATGGTATGGACTCACTCATAAGTGGATTATAGCCATAATTAAAGGACATTGAGCCTATAATTCGTGATCCTAGAGAAGCTAAATAAAAAGGTGAACTCAAAGAAAAACATATAGTTGTCCTCTTGGATACTAGAAGGAGATAAGATTGCCAGGCAAAACTTGGGAGACTGGGGGTGAGGTGGGGGTAAGGGGAGAGGGAGAGAGAGAAGTGAGAAGGGGACGTTGGGAAAAGATTGGGGGAATGGGATGGTTGGGATGGAGGAAGGGTGGATATGGGAGCAGGGAAGTAAATATCTTAATTAAGGGAGCTATTGTAGGGTTGGCAAGAGACTTGACTCTAGAGGAGTTCCCAGGTGTCCACAGAGATGTCCCCAGCTTGTTTCTTGGGCAGCTGAGGAGAGGGCGTCTGAACTGGCCCTCTCCTATAGTCACACTGATGAATATCTTGTATATCACTATAGAACCTTCATCTGACGATGGATGGAGACAGAGACACACATTGGAGCACTGGACTGAGCTCTAAATCCTATTCTTCTGCTCAAGGTCACTGTATGTTTCTACTTTGTTTTCTCCCAGTAATACAACACCTAGACTAGTTGAAATGCTGGGAAAAGGTTCATTTTGACTCATACTTCCACAGGTAACATGGTCAAGGAGCTGCATTTGGTGATAATCTTTTCATTTAGTCTCACAGTGTGGTACAAGGAAGTGTATGACAAGAGGCCAGGAGTGTGTGTTTGTGTGTGTGTGGGGGGGGGGGTGGGTGGGTGGGTGTGCGTGCGTGCGTGCATGGATGGATAGATGTGTTCTGGTTTCTTCTATTGTAGGGACCAAATTATACAGGCCCATATTCCTACATTGTCTGGAGATCAGAGAATTCTGAGCAACCTACAAGGTGCAATTTGCACCTGCCACACAGAAGGTGGTCACCTATCCTTTTGATAGTGAAAACAACCTGACACCATCCTAAACGAGTGGTCAGGATATGAAATGTCATTCTGCTCCTTCTATAGTAATTTAGGAGGTCACCTGGGGAAGAGGTGTTTTTCAGACTTCCTGACAAAATGGGCATGGGTGCGGATGTGAGAAACCAAACATAGCTATAGATCTAAGTCATTTTCCCTTCCCCCCACCTAGGAAACAAGAGGCTAATAAATTCTCTTTCCATTTATGTTTTGATATAAAAGCTGTTTGGATAATAAATGTGGGCAATCTTCAGGATTTAAGTGAATGCTGAGACTCCATCTCGATATTGTCATGTGAACTGTGCCCCATTTATTCCCACACCTCCACTTTGGCACGAAAAATGGTTTATGACTGGGATGGTCCCCAACATATTGGCACCCACAATGTGGAGCTGACTGGTAAACCCCAAAAAAACATGAAAGAAGTGACCCCAACATTCTATAAAAGCCAGCAAGATTTAGTTGTGAGGATTTGTCTTAGGGTTTTATTGCTGTGAAGAGATACCATGACCACAGCAACTCCTATAAAGGAAAACATTTAATTGGAGCTGGCTTATGGTTCAGAGGCTTAGTCCATTGTCATCATGGTGGGAAGCATGACAGCATCCAGGCAGACATAGTGCTGGGAGTTCCACATCTGAATCTGCAGGCAGGAGGAAGAGACTGCCACACTGGGCCTAATCTGAGACCTCAAAGTTCAGTCCCTAATGACACACCTCCTCCGACAAAGCCATACCTACTCCTGCTGTAGGAATTTCTACCACCAGAAGCCTTTAATTTACCCACCCACTTGGGCATGGCCTCTTATACTATATATGCTGAT
This sequence comes from Myodes glareolus, assembly GCF_982192425.1. Taxonomy (NCBI): domain Eukaryota; kingdom Metazoa; phylum Chordata; class Mammalia; order Rodentia; family Cricetidae; genus Myodes; species Myodes glareolus. The sequence continues at coordinate 15,654,270 of NC_142033.1, read as the reverse complement.
GTAAAGCACATGTCCAGCCTCTTTTCCAGCTGCAGGATTCGATTGCTGTTCCCTGTTCCAGCAGAGGATTGTGATCTGTGAGTCTACCCCTAAATAAATAACCCTCTATTATACTCAATTCTGAACTAGTGTGAGATTTCTTTTAAGTGTCCTTTTTCATCTGGTGCCCCACATGGATCCAGACCCCACACCTACTGGGTGGACCAGCTTAAAGGCCTAAGTCCACAGCCCAGAAAGTCTCCCACCTCTGCCCACTTGGCTTGTTTTTACCTAAGCAGCTTTTTGGAAAACCCCCACCACAGCAGAGCTAACTGCGTGCAGTGACTTGGAAATTTCCCAAGCTCACACACACATGCACCCCTGCTGCATTTCCTGCCACATGGAGACGTGTGCAATTTCTGGTTTGTTCTCCCAGCTCCTGAGTTCTGGGCTTCTTGCTCCATGTATGGAATTGATTTAATTGTTTTAATTTGTCAAGCAAAGCATATTTCTCAGTATTTAACCAGAACCAAGGCAGAGAAACCAAAGCCGCTCAGGACTGGTCATGACACCAGGTTGCACCTCTAGTTGCAACTCTGCAACCACGACACCTGTTGGACAATAAAGATTATTACACCTAAAACAATTTACCAATTTATAACAGGTCATTAATAAATCAATAAACTTGCAAGTTATATAATTGCAGACAACATTACCATTGAAACTTTTAGTAACTTTTTTGCTAATGCTATGGATTGTATTCTGCAAGGCTTTTATGGTTATGGTGATACATCCATTTATTGGATACTAGGACTCGGGTTTTTTTTCTTCATATTACATCCTTAAGAAAATGGCTTGATAACAGAGCCAAGAATGAGGCAATTTTAGAAATGACACAGTCTTTACAGATTAATAATGAATGGCTAGCTGACAGGATTAATATCATCTAAAATCAAAAGTTACCTGAAAAAAATTAATACTATTGAAAAGGGTAACACTAATTTGACAGACAAAATTGAATTCATGTCAAAGGATACTGAGAAATTATCTGAAAGAATTTATACTGTTGAATTTGAAAAAAAGTTATGATAGGTTAGCAGATAGAGTATCTCTCCAGGATGGCAATCTGCATACTATCAAAATAATGTCCAAGGATGAGATGCTATGTTTAAAGGAATAACTTCAGACCTTGGAGTCATGTATGCAGAATGAGGACCAGAGGCTAGGTGCCTCAATGAAATACTAGAAATATATACAGGCCAGGAGATTCAGGCTTTACAAAAAGACAATAATAAGAAGATTTGAAACAGTTGAGGAAATTATTGAAGCTGTTGATCAGGGAAAGAAGGTACAAAGACAGGATTCGACATCGCCAGTCGCTGTCAGAGATGACTTACCCAGGGTTTTAGATTCCTACCCTGTAATCTACTCTGACAAAGCACCAAGTTCTAAAAGCCCAAAAAGATCCAAAGAAGGTAGATGGAAACCTATAGGAATGAACAATCTAAAAGAAATTAAGCAAGTAATTGTAGCTTATGGCTTGCATTCCATATTTGTTACGGAGGTGGTAAAGACATGGGCTTCTAGCATTAAGGCCATGCCACAGGACTGGCTTCAGTTAGTTTCAGCAGTCCTGAATGACGGGCCTCAACTGGTGTTTAAATGCTATTTCAGAAAAGAGGGTGAAGTTTTAGAACATCAGGGGAAAACAAAACCCTATGTCAAATGAAACAAAGCACGAGACGTGTTGACTACATAGGGCCAGAAGGACAGAGAGAAGCCATATGTGGCTAATATTGCAATGAATTTATGGGGTCATGATTGCTGCAGCAATGGAATACCCGGAATAACATTCCTACAGTCACAGAAACTCATAATTATGAAAGGATATTATAAGATACTATACACAAAGGTCACCAGCCTTTGTGTACAAGGTCTTGTGTACAAGAACACAAGGCAACTAGCAAATCTTTAGAGGTACCAAGAGCCCTACCTTTAAAATGGTTAACTGAGAAAACAATTGAGTTAAACAGTAGCTCATAACAGAAGACAGACTGCAGGCTTTAGGACAGCTGGTATAGGAGCAACTAGATGCTCACCATATTGAAGAATCAACCAGCCCTTGTAATTCTCCTGTATTTGTTGTTTAAAAATCTGTTAAATGGAGAATGGTGATAGATCTAAGAACTGTCAACGAGGTAATTCAACCTATGGGTCCTCTACAATTTGAAATTCCTCTGCCTTCTCTATTATCAAAGGGATGGACTCTTACAGTTATTGATTTAAAAGACTGTTTCTTCACTATACCTTTAATAGAAAAGAGCAGAGAAAAATTTGCCTTCACAGTGCTTACTTATAATAATTCTCACTCTACTAGGAGATACCAGTAGACCATCCTTCCACAGGGAGTGTTCAATATCCCCACCCTATGCCAATACTTTGTAAGTCAGCCATTGGAAATAATGCATAAAAAGTTTCCAAAATCTATAATTTACCAATACATGGATGACATTTTGCTCTCTGATTCAAATATAGATACTTTAGAAAGAATGTTTGAAGATGTAAATAAAGTTTTGCCAAAATGGGGATTACAAATTGCTCCTGAAAAAAAATACAAAGAGGAGATTCTGTCAATTACCTAGGTTATAGAATAGGTTTACAGAAAATTAAAACACAAAAGGCATAAATTAAGAAAGACTGGTTGCAGACTCTTAATGACTTTCAACAATTGTTAGGAGACATTTTCCAGTCTATGACCAGCTGTTGGGATAACACTTGATCTAATAATTCATTTGAAAAAAAAACCTTAGATGGTGATAAAGACTTGAATAGTCCCAGAGAATTAACAGCTGGAGCAGAAAAGGAATTGACAATGGTTGAGGAGAAATTACAGGAGGCACATGTGGATAGGCTGAATCCAAATCTTAGTTGTATTCTAGTCATATTGCCTTCCAGAATTTCTCGTACAAGAATTTTAATGCAAAGGGATGATATTATCTTAGAATGGATTTTTTTCCACATATGCCAAATAAAAAAAATAAAAACTTATGTGAAAAAATACTCTGAATTAATTATAAAATGTATATTGAGGCTTCATCAATTTGCAGGTATAGACCCAGCAGAGATTATAGTGCCTTTTACTACTGATGAAATAAAAAAGTTATGGGAAGACAATGAACCATAGCAAAGAGTTTGTGCTAATTTTTTGGGAGGAATTAATAGCAATTATCCCAAAAGTAATAGACTTAACCTTTAAAGAGTACTTCTTGGATTTTTCCCCAAATTGTATGAGATGCTCCAAAAACTGGAACCTGTACATTTTATACTGATGCAAATAAATCAGGGAAGTCAGGTTATAAATTAAAAGAATTAGGTACGGTGGAACAAAATCCTTATAATTCTGTCCAAAAGGCAAAATTATATGCTATTTTCATGGTATTAAGGGGTTTTAGAGAAAATCTTAATATAGTTACTGATTCACAATATACAGAAAGAGTCTTGCATTTTGAAACCACTGAATTTATACTGGATGCAATAGAATTGACTTCATTATTCATACAGGTTCAAGATGTAATCAGGAATAGAATTTGTCCCATATACATAACACATATCCAATCCCATATGGGTCTGCCAGGTCCTCCAGCACAAAGTAATGCAGAAATTGATCGATTACTGATTGGAAGTGTGTTGAAGGCCTCAGAATTCCGTAAGAAACATCATATCAATAGCAAAGTTTTAAAGAAAGAATTTTCTATTACATGGCAACAAGCTAAGGAGATTATAAAGAGATGTCCTATTTATTCAATTCTCAGCTAGTGTGGGATTTCTTTTAAGCGTCCGTCTTCATCCTCCAACAACACCTCCTAATAGTGGCACTCCCGTTGGAGTTACAGGGGCTGTTTTTATTGAAACCATCACAGGGCTCCACACTAACGATTTCCTCTAATCCCAGTCACCTCCCACAGGTCCTACCTCAAAACATCACAGACAGATTGTTTAACCATCTCTATGCATTTTCGTGGCTATTAAATCCCATCATCATGGATATTAATGAGTTCGGGAGGACTAATAAAGTTAGGCTCAAAGTTTGACTCTCAAATTCCCTGCAAAGGCTTACCTGTTAAAGCCTGGCCCCTACAATGGCACTAAAAGGAAACAGTGGGACCTTCAGGAGGCAGAGCTAGAGGCTAGTGGGTCATTGGGTCGCTTTTGAAAGGGGCCGTGGGACCTTGGCACCTTCCTCACTCTCATTTGGTTCCTGACTGTGAGGTAAGCAGTTTTGCTCTGCCTGTGCTCCTGCCATGGTATCTTGCTTCACCACAGGCCCAAAGGAAGGAGGACAACCAGACATGACTGAAACCTCCAAATCATGAGCAAGAAAAAAAATTCTCCTTATGGGTTAATTTTCTTAGATATTTCAATGAAGTAATGGAAAGCTGACTGATATGGACATAATATGGAGATTGAAACATATAATTTAATATAATTTAATCATCACCAACTCAACATCAGGAGTCTCCAGGCTTCAGATCCACAAACTCATTAGTGACAAAGTCCAGAACTCCATCTTGTCTCCCTCCCGTTTCCCCTTGGCACATGGGTAGAACTGACTTTGACAAACACTGCTGGGTAGAGGGTTGAAAAGCTCAACCAGTCATAAAGCCAGGCATTGTCAGGAAGTGTGAGAAACAGAATTCAATGCCAACCCAGGGGCCAGGACAGTCATCTCTGCTACAGGGGCTATCAGGAGAAGCAAAACCAAGAAACTGCTCTGCGCATTCCAGGAACTTACATTAAAAATATTAGCGCAAAGTATTTCATTAAAAAAAGAAAAAGAAAAATGCACTTAGAAAAACCAGGAGGAAAAGATTGGTTAAGGAAGCCATCAGCAGGTCATTGTTCAAAGCTTAAGGTTTCAGACTGCAAGAAGGAGCCAGAGGGCCCTCAGGAACGCACCAGGAGCTGCAACTGAGAGCAATGCTCTCTGAAGAAGAATGGGTCACATTTTTGTATCTTCCATTCCTTGTCTGAAAACCTGTCATAGACAAATGTGAGCTAGAGCCGCACAGGAAAAGGGGTCCCCAGAGGTGTCCTGTCTGGCTATTTTACATTAGGAAGGAGGTCTTAGAAAAGCTAACCATTCCAAGTCAAAAATAAACATGGTCTGGCATGCTTCCTCCCTAAGGAGCAAGGCATGACTGTCGATCACTGTATCTCTAGGCAGACATATCCTATTGCTAGTTAACACGCTGTCTTCTCCTGGTGCCAAATTATAGCACTTGAACTCACTTTCTAATGGGAAGAAGATGGGGAAGGATAGGAAAAGGTCTGAGGATTGTGTGTGTGTATCCATGTACATATCAAAGAACAGAATAAAATATATAGACACTAAAACTTCCTCTTCATCCGGTCATATAACTGTGTTATAGTTTATACCTTTCCCCTTCCACTAGCTGTGGCATGTTCCCAGTGTTCTCTGCCAACAACTCATGTGCCCATGACTCTTGAGGCAGAGTGACTCAACCTTTCTATCAAAACATCAATAAAACCTGCAAGGAAGGAAGGAAGAGAACTAACTACTGAGCTGGATAATGTTTCTGCCACTTAAATATTTTTAAAAGACAAATGAACTAAGGAAAAAAAAAAAGCAAGAGACAAATAAGGAAAGAATGGGGAAAGGAGGGTGGCTTGTGCATACATAATGTGCCAAACCTTCTCCCTCCCTATTTTCATGGATTTTCCTTCTTTCTTCTCCCATCATCCTCATCTTCCTCACCCAAAAAAGAAAGAAAATGTAGAGAGAGAAAAAGGAGAATGTGTTCAAAGCCATTCTAAGCGCTTACCCCACTGCACTCAATGTCATGGACCATTCTACAGGCCATAGCTACCAATTCCTGGCAGTTTCCCATCTCCATTTGTGGGTCTCTGAGAACTATGCACTCCTCAGAAAGACTAGGGATGGCGTAAGAGTGAAGAAAGAAAAGTCACAGATACATGTACACAGGAAATCTGGGTCAAGTGTGCTGTGTGCACTCAAGCAGAGTGGCACCAACCACACAACCATATTTACTAACCTTGGGATATGTAAGTATAGTAAAGAAATAGGCACTGACCAGTCAAGCGAGAAGGTGTCTGTCCATAGGAGAGCAGTCTAAGTCTGTGAGCCTCCAGGAGAAGGAAGCTGCGGTTGCTAATTTTTACACAAACTGCCATCATTTGCACTAAAACCAGAAGAAGACTTTGCCAATTTGCCATGGGTCTGAGGCATTGGTCCTTGACGTGGCTGTGCCGTGTCCACAATACACTTTCACTGGGCGCTTCTTCAGCAACCCACAGTTAAGCGGATCCATACCTATCAAAGACTTAAAATAGTATCTGGCACTGAGCAAGGCCTGTCAGAGTGCGTTCTTGCTTCTCATTTTAGAAATGGAGAAACTGAGTCTACCTAGAATGAACATAAAGCAATGTCTGTGTAGACTCTGTCTGTAAACTAGTACTCCCCAAGAACATGCTATGGGAACAGATACAGGTGTAGGTGCTTTGTTAACATAGAAACCCTCCCAGCTGCTCTACCAAGAAGACACTGCCATCCAGGGGGAACCCAGACTCACGTAGTGGGCAACTGTAACTTCTATTTGGTGGGTAATCTAGATCTGGATCAAGGGTTTGATCTTAGACCCTGATGCTGTGGTCCTAAAGTTTATACTTTATCACCCTGTCCTTGTTCGACATTGGTCCTGTACCCAGCTCTGAGCTAGACAGAACTTAGGGTACAGAGAAATAAGAGTCACACATTCTTTTTCCAAATTACTAATTTGGGACCATATTTATTTTTTTCTTGTTGGATATTTGGGCAAAGTAACATCTGAACATCAATCTTTTTTTTGGTTTTTTGTTGTTGTTGTTGTTGTTGTTTGAGACAGGGTTTCTCTGTAGCCTTGGAGCCTGTCCTGAAACTAGCTCTTGTAGATCAGGCTGGCATCAAACTCACAGAGATCCACCTGCCTCTGCCTCCTGAGTGCTGGGATTAAAGGCGTGCGCCACCACTGCCTGCCTATTGATCTATTCTTAAGTCTCAGTACTGATAGCCGGTAACTGTGACAGTGTTGGACCTCAGACTCCTCGTTTATAAAACAGATGGCAATGCTTACCTGGCAGCACCATTAAAAAGACTAAATAAAGCAGGCAGGTGCACATCTGCCATTGCAGACTTCACTTGGGATGCTGAGGAGGAAGGAGGAGTGTGAGCAGTGAGTTCAGGGTCAACCTGGGCCGTGTGATGACAATGTCTCTCAAAACTCAAACAACAACAAGGCAGGTAAGCTCTTTAAGCCCAGTGCTCAATCAACACTTACCCTTGTGTCTTGTGTCTTGTCTCTTCTCTGTTCTAAGAAGAAATGAGAGGATGGAGCTAGACATGCAGGTGTTGTTAGTGGATGAATGACAGCTGAAAAAGAAAAGGGTTAGAAACCTGAGTTTTGCTCCTGAAAACACCATTAATAGAATTAAAGTGTCAAATGCTTATGAAAAGAAAATCTTCCACACTTCAGCATGTCTTTTTACAACATCAAGATTTCCTATGTAAAACCAAATCTACATACACTTCAAAATATTTGGGCTAGAGATTGTGAGTTTTGGCTAATTGGTAGGGAAGTGTCTGGAGGACTGAAGGTGCTTCCTTTTTGCTGATGGAGTCTTGGGAACAGGAGGTTGTAAAGGCCAGTTTATATTTTGACAAAATGGTACTGATAAGGATATCAGTATGAGCAAGCTAGAACATGGCTGCCACCGGATATCCAAAGAACCCCAAAGTAAATGGTGATACAAACTGTTATAGAATTGTTTTGTTTGTTTGTTTGTTTTTTACATTCTGCCACTTCTGTGTGGTTCTATATAAACACAGTCTTGAGGTCAGGAACCTTCTTTGTCCCATTTCTGCCAGCATGCCTATGTCCATCTGGTTTTCTGTGAGCCTGCATGTGTGCCAGTGCCTGCCTGGGTGTGGTCCTTGTGGCCCTAAGAAGGCCTTGGCAGGCTGCCTGGCTGGTGACCTTTGCCCACAGTGAATAAAGCACAGCTTATCTGCCCCGGATGACAGGAGTGCTTGTCAACACCCACCACCACCGCACCCCACCCCGGCTTCCCGTGACTCTCCTTTCTTCCTGGCTTCAGAGCATGGATCTCATGCGGGGTCTTGACAATGAGAATGGGCAGTTTTCATTGTGCTGAAGTTCTGGACATACCCAACATCTGTGTCATGGGAGGCAAAGTTTTCTCTGCTGAGCTCACGTACAGGGCTAACTGTAAGGGTCACGGATGTCTTCCTTCCCAGTGGTCTCGGCTCCCTTTGTAAGAACAGTGAACACCTCTCTGGAGCCTCCCATTGTTCACATAGAAGGCTTCAGCTACCTGATGGAGCCTTTCCTGACTTCACATCTGCCTCTCAGCCTCCCCTGACATCGGTTTGCAGTTGTCAACATCCGTCCTTCATGCCATATCCCACCTTGACTTGATGGGCACTCCCAGGCTTTGTTTGTAACAGTTTACAAAGCCACCAAGAATTCCTTTTCCACAATGTGTCCTTTAGGAACAGGGCTTTTGGCCAAGCTTGGCCCTTATCATCACATTTTATGCCTCTCCCACACACCACATTGTCTTCTGACGAATTTTCATTGAACCTAAGGAAGTATTAGTTTCAGCAGTGGAACAATAATAACCTCATTTGGGATAAAGTTCTGCTTTTAAGAAACCTTCATGAGACTGAGCTTCTCAGCATCAACCATCTTAAGTCGAGTGGTATCTGTTTCCAAATATACCATGAATCATGGATGATGTCTTTGCTCAAAATGGGGATTCCTGCCTGTTAACTAATTATACTGACATCAATTCCCCCTGAGCTACAAAAAGATTCCAAGTCTCAGGTGAGTTATTTTTGGCAGAGGTAATTCCATGTCCCAGAGATGAAGTTCTTTGCATAATCAGGTTTCAACATGTCAGTAGCAATTTGGAGTGATATTAAAGTGTTTCTGACTTTTGAAAGGCTTCCAAATGTTCTTAAGTCTGTTCAGTGTTTTCTAAGAAGAAAAAATAAAAGCTGAACATTTTGTCAATTTAAATAATATCTTAATACAGGGGCACTGAGCCCCATGCTTGGACATGCAGTCCTGAAATATACAACACTGTACCCAAAGGAAAGAGAACAGTCTGGAAAAGCTGACATCACAATCTTGAAAAGCTTAACACTTAAGTAAACAAAGAGGAGTCATGGAGTGGATTAATGGCCCATCAATTTAAAAAAAATAAAAACAACTTATATTTAGCTCATTTCCAAGTCAATATCCAATTTCATTAATTGTCCCCTTCTAGGAATTTGAGACATTGGAAGACAGGAATGGTGCTTGACAGCAAACTAAAAAAGCAGCATTCTTCAAAAGTGTCATGTGAAATAAATAGGGAGGGTGGAAAAGAAATAGCCATTGGTCTAGAAGAGAAAAAAATCTTTGGGCAGGTTGAAAATACCCGTGCCCGCAGACATTTTATGAAAGAAAAACATAACCCACAGACATGCAAGACTATTTCCAACCTTGCTAGGTATTTTCAAATTTTTAACTAAACCAGAGATATTGGTTTGCATATTAAATTTATACAAAAGATTAATTCCCAACTTTCAAAACCAGGTAGGGTCTTAGGAGTCACCCCCCCCCCCCGCCGCCACCGACACACACACACACACACACACACACACACACACACACACACACAACTGAGGGGCTATTGATAGCTGCTGGGGGAGAATCATTCTGTTTGATGGTGTAGCCCATTGTAGGTTACCCATGCTCCAGTGTATTTAACTGGGGCATGGGTGGCAGGCCTCAAAGAGTAAAGAGGAAAAAGAAACAATGACAGGGGAGAGATTTGGGGATTAACACTTGGAAAGAAGAGAGAGGAGGCTAGCAAGGAGGATCTACAGCACTGGGGCTTCAGAGGTCTCTACCAACCCTCTGAGAATCTCTGTGGAAAGGACACTTAGACATTTTCTCAGATTGGTCAGCATTGATTCTCCTGCCTCCCCGACCTGACAGGACTATAACTTTGGACAAGGCAGCACACTCCATCCATAGTAATTCCCCACAATGGAACCCATCTGGTGGTTCCAGCTGGCAGGAAGCAACGCACAGACCTGAGTAGGAATCCCCCGGGAACTCCACGATCCTCACTGCACTCAGCCCCTAGCTTCACATAAGCAGCCCTGCTTGCTTCACATAAGAAAAAGCTGGAAGATATTCCTCCAGCACTCTAGTGGAGCGCTATCGGAGGAAAACTAGAAAAACTACATCCTTGCCATTATAGCTAAGCTTGGGACTACAGGAGACATTCGCCTCACCTGGCTTCAGCCACCAACTCGCAAGCCTTTAATCTCTGGGAGCTTGGTAGTTAGGCCTCTGAGGTGCCACTTACTGGTCACCATGAATTCTTCAGGCCGTGGTTGCCACATTTGTCCCTGTGCTGCTAACATGGGAAAATATTCACCAAAACCAACCTGAGGGAATCACTAGGTAAGGGTCCATTACTCCTGCCAATGGAGCGACAGCTTTCTTTGCCTCCAGGTTCCTTGGTATAGCATTGGAAACAATTGAGTAGCAATCCTACATTAGCAAGCGCTTGCTGTGTAACTTAGTGGAACCCAGAGCCCCAGGAAAAAGAAGTATCACTTTCCTATCAAGGCCACTGGGCAGGTAGCCATCTCTTGCTTCTTGGAACAGATTATTGCACATTTTAAAAACTTATCACCATACAAAGTTCATTGACTGGGGATGAATAGTAATACTCGATAGAGCGGTGTGCCCCCATTCCCCATGGAGCACCCTCTGATAGATAGCACCTTAGCCAAAACTTCAACAGAATATAGTAGGCTGTGCCAGTCCAGTGGCTACTGGATTCCGACGCCTATGGAGTAACAGTGCCCACCATGGTGACGTATCTACCATGGCACCTGATTTGCTACAACTGGTCTTTGGTTCCATTGCAATTTCATGTGGAGTTTCATGCTACAGATCAAACTCTCTCTGAACTCTTGGCTGATGGTGTTGGCATCACTCGGAATGTAGAAAACATCCTACATTTGAGGTAGATGCCAAATCTAGTGTAGAAGAGAGCCCACAGCATGACTTCCTACAGACCATTTTCTGTCTCAGGCCCACAGAAGTTGACAGTCTTAACATCACTCAGTATGTGGGTTAAAGCAGTATTTCCAAGCACGCAACCTACTGTCTCTGTATATCAGAGATCCCTATCAAGCACTGAACCCCTTTTTGGTGATAGGAAGTGCAAAGTACGGTCACCTCCGTACTTTGGAGACAAAGCTCCAGTGTGCCAGAGGCTAAAAGCTGCATTGTGCCGAAGGCACTGGAATTCTCTGAGGGTTTGACACCTACCCTCTACAGCACACTGTCTTAATTTTCTGTTATTACATAAAAAGTTACCCCAAATTCAGCCTGAAACAATATACATATATTACCTCACAGCTCTGTCGGTCAGAAGTCCAAGGTTAATCTGGCTTCTCTATCCAAAGTGAAGTCACAAAGCCACCAAGGTTCAGCTGCACATCCTCCCGTTCACTCCAGAAAAATGCTTCAGAGTTCCAACCACCACGTACTGCAATCTAACTGCAGCCCATGTAGCCCCAGGAGATTTTTATCGCTTCCAAGCTTTTAAAATAACGCCCGAACATGAAGCGCTAAGTCGCACTGGCTGTGCCTACAGCCTTCACTATTACTTCTCAATCAGAACCTGTGGACTGTGTGCCCACCAACTGTTCCATATAAATAAAACAGTGAGTGATTTTCATATTTCAGTGAGATCTCTTCTACTGCCTGAAACTCTCCATGCCTTCAGCACAAGTTTAATTGAGATCTTTAATACCTATTTCCCTCTACATAACGACTTGCAGAGTCATTCATTACGTGAATGAAGATTTCCCATGACAAGAGGTTTCAGGAATAATGTTTAGCAGTCATCAAGCAATTTTAAGAAATGTCACTTGATCCATATTCAAATCCAGTTGAAACTGAGCCACAGTGGTCCTGCAGCTCCTCAAAGCACCGTCTACTATTAGTTTGAGCTTTTGGTGGTAACTGCTCCATCATATCCTACTTCCTTGATGTTGGGAAACACACAAAAGAGCCACTTCAGAAGAAATTTAACCAATTCTCTCTAAACATGGCATCCACCGTTAACTCTATGAGATTATTTTGATTTCTGTGATAAATATCCTTTTGTCATAGGTAGTGATACCTCAAAGGATTATTTTCCCCTTTGGTAACTTTCCCAGCAGTAAACAGAATTTCTTACCATACAGAAAGCATAGTCATTTACTTTCTTTTGGAAGATGGATTTGTTCTCTATGTAGGTTACTTTGGAACAAATTACTACTTGCCTTTATCCAATTTTTCAGAAATTGAAAATTTCTGAAATTTCAATTTCCTCTATTTCAGAAATTCCTGTTTTAGCAGGACACTATGATGCTCAGATAAAGACTGCCTGTGTGTCACCTGTCACAGTAGAACCATCACGTGACTTAGTTCTGATCAGTGAGATATAAAATGCTCTGTCTATGGGGAGTCCCTGGGAAGCCAACACCGGCAACCATCTTTGCTATGAAGTAACTATAAAGACAAAGTTAAGATGGTTTCACAATGAGAAGGAATCTGTAGCCCTGATAGCACCTTGAAGCCCTGTGCCAACACTGTCTAGACTGCCTGCTCCCAGACTTGAGAGAAATATGAATTGCTTATTCCAGTTATGGTGATGTGAGGGTTAGTCTCCCTTCTGGGTAACTGAAGTTGCTGTTAGTGAGAACGTTGTAAAAAGATTGCATTTAGGAACAGGTGCAAAAGCTACAACAGTCTCATGCCTCTAGCTGATGACATTTTACAGCAGGTGACAAGCAAGTAAAGAAATTTTAAGTTATTGGTCCAGTAACACTCAACGTTACATTATTTATTGTTATGTTTTCTAATGCTATCTTTGTGTGTGTGTGTGTATGCACGTGTGTGTGTGTGCAATTATATTGAGCTCAAAGATTTATTTACCCCAATTCATATAATTCATAGTATATATCCATTGTATGAACGGTCTATGTTGTGGAATTTTGTTCCTATGTTCAGAGTTACAATATTTATCTGATCATTGTTATTTTGCTTTTCAACAATTCTGTTAAGTCTTGAAATCATTTTGATGAAACTGAAATCTCAAGTGATGACTAAACTAAATCTACAAGCATATAGGTATGTAACAATAATTAATGATAAAAATGAGGCCATGAATTTAGAAGAGAGCAATGGGGAGCTATTGTGAGAGTTTGGCGGGAGAAGGAAGAAATGATGCATCATACTGTATTTCCAAAAAATAAGTCGTTAAGAAATACCAACCATAAATTATGACACCAAGAAAATACAGTGGTAGCAAGGAGTTATAGAAAAGTGTTCAAAGTATGAGGCTTTCTATATATACTAGTCTGTAATAGGGTTCCCTCCAGTTTAGATATTTGGAGATGTGAGTTAAGTGGAGAGCCTGTAGGTCTCAGAACTGTGAAGAAAGGACATCCAAAGGTATACATGCAGGGAGGCTAAGCTCGCCTATAAACTACCTAGAATTATGACAAAGAATGAGTGTAAAATAGATGCCATAAACTGGGGCCAAAATAACATATACATGCATTCATGCATGTTCACACATACTTATATACATTCATGTATACATACATACATGTGTAAAATAAGCAGAAAGTACTTTCATAAACTTTGTATGAATCAAATGCAATAATACATTTGGAAGGAAATTACCATGTATAGATAGAGGAAGAGAATAAGGTCATTTTGAAGAGGAATTAGCCTCTGAAACTGGAAGGCGGGCCTCCATAAGGACCTCTCTGACATACTGAGCACTGTGGGAAGGAAGGAATAGCTGTGTATTTAAAGGTGTCTTGTGAGTCCAGCTCATTCCTTAGGCAGCATGGGGGAAAATCTGGCTCCATTGTCAGCTGTGACTGAGCTCTCCGAGGTTCAAAACTGATCTGAGCACATTAGTGGAGATGAGCCAAACACCTGACCCACAGAGTCCTTTAACACAGAAACACCTTGAGGACATTTTGGTTTGTTAGGATCAAAACCAGAATTTCTCTTCTAATGAAGATCTGTGAAATAAATTTGACAGAATAGTTGTTTCTTTTTCTTATACTGTACATATGTATGAAATTGTCAAGAGAATAAAAATTATTATTTTTTTTTTTTTAGAAAGAAGTAAGATGTTGGAGAAGTGATCAGGTCATGGGGATCAGGAACTGGATTAGTGTTTGTATGCCGGAATCCCAGCAGGGATCTGACAGGAACAGGACCACTATCTCTGAGGAAAGTTTTCACTAGAAACTACATTTTTTTTTTACATTGAACTTAGAGTTCACAACTTTCTAGAACTGTGTAAAATAAATTTCAATTATTTATGAGCCATCAGTCTATTGACCTTTGCTCTACTAGCCTGAGTGGATGGAAACTCCAGCTCCGGTTCAACAGGGAAAAGAGAGTGGCAAGCTGCCGCAGAACACTGAAGCAGGTTAGTGACTGCAGATGCCTTTGAGTCACGAACCTACTAAGCCAGAAGGTTTTCAGGGCTACACGGAGATACAGAATCTTCATCTCCTGAACAGCTCGTCCTTACGTAATCACAAAGGCCCCTGCATTTTGTCTGCTCTCTACATCCTCCAACATCTAGTCTGGTCGAGATTTCAGCCTGCTAAAGTGAGAACTAGGCACCTCGGTTTCTGTGACCCAGGACTGTCAGAAGACTGAGTAAATGTTCCGATTCCCTTGAGTCTCCTCTGCCGAAAACAAACAGCCAACCATTTGGCTGGCCTAATGAAATCTTAGCAGGCTGACAAGCGGAGACAGCTCCCTGGGTTTTTGTCTTTTCTCTGGAATCCAAAATTATTGGTCAACATTGTCACCCACGCCCCAGACTCACCAGGGTTTAAATTCCTAAAGAATAGAAGCAGAACATGGCTGCTTCCCTTCCCCATAGTCTGATGAGAAAGATAATCAATCAGTGCTGTGAACCCTGACATCCTGGAGGAAACCCTGCCAGGGCTGTGCTCTAGGCCCTGAGAAAGGGAAGTCGGTATCATAAAGAAAATGCTAAGGACTTAGCCTTAAGAATTCCAAAACCTTCACACATAACTTCTCCTAAATAATTGAGCAGCTGGGCTTATTAGTTGAATCTTTAAGCACAGAACTCCAGGACCACTGAAGAGATTGTGCCTCGGGCTTGAAAGGAACCAGACTTGAAAAGATCCCGACTTCAGTACCCTAAGACGCTTAGGGGAGAGGGGGCAAGAGACACTATTGTCTATTATAGATAATAGGAATGGGGACCGGACATCTAACCAACAAATTAATAAAGTATGAACAGCCTGAATGCGACAGGTGCCAGTATGTTTGAATTTAAATATAGAATGAATTTAGAAAATGGCACTTGACTCTATTACAAGACCTTTCTCTATGGGCGATTGTCTTTCAAATAGTTTTCAAATAAGACCCCTTTAGAATACTGCTTTATATAACTTTGAAAATTTAAACACAGTTAGAAGCTAATCTTTGGCATTTCTTGTGGGTGGGGAGTAGATTAAACCAAGGCCAAAAGGAGTCAACTGTAAAATGGGAAATATTAGTATGGTTGCCTGTCCTATCAATTTGGTAAATCCATAAACTTTCCCTAGAATTCTTATGACAAAAAATAACATATGAAAAAATTTAATAAAACAGAATTTACAACAATGAACATGGCTTAACAGGTATCTACAGAGTAGGATGTCGAGCCCTTTGGGCATATGCCAAGGAGTGTAGACCTGGGCCATATGGTAGATTTACTTAGATTTACTTTTAGCTTTTGACGGTCCTACAAACTGACTTTCAGCCACTTTTCCTACTTCTTTTGAGAACTCTATCAGATCTGTACCCTATCTTCTGAATGGGTTGATTTGAGGAGGGTTGTTTATTTGTTTTGGTGTTTTTGATTCTTTGAGTTTTTTTTTTTAGTTTTTTTATACTTTGGGGATATCAGTCCTCTGCCAGATGTATTAGTGGTAGAGATTCTCTCCCATCTGTGGGCTTCTTCTTCACGTGATGGTTTTTCTTTTAATTGTATAAGGTTTCACTGATCCATTGTTGGCCTTGATTCTCAATTCTTGAGCAATGGAGCCATGGACAGAAAGCCTTTCCCACACCTGGACCACGCGGGGCACAGCTCGTGTCCTTTCCCACACCTGGACCACGCGGGGCAAAGCTCGTGTCCTTGCAGCCGTCTCCGTGTGTCAGGCCTCACATTTCGGTCTCTGATCCACAGGAGGAACTGAAGAAAGGGAAAGGAGGAAAGGATAGAATTATATGTTAATTTCAAAAATTAAAATATTTCAATAATGGGATGTGCCTGGAAGACTGAGATAAAACAGCAGCCATCTTCCGCTGACAGTCACTGCTTGGATAGCAGGGCAGGTGCAGGGCCGGCAGAATCCACATCACTACTCACTGCTGTCCAAGGTCATGCTTGCCTTCCTGAGTGTTCCTGGTACGGCTCAGGGGAGATCCCAGGTCTATAGATGGATGCATGGCTGGGAATCCAAGCACTGGTACTGTTCAGTGGAGATCCCAGGTCTGTCGATGGTCGAGAGGCTGAGAATCCAAGCAGTGTTCCTGGTACTGCTCAGCGGAGATCCCAGGTCTGTTGATGGACCAGCGACTGGGAATCCAAGTAGGCAACAGTTTCTATTGATCCCCCCTCCCAGCTCTCCCTTTGTTCTCACTTGGGCGATTTGCCCAGGTTTCAGATCAATGGCTCTCAACTCACCCTTTGCTTCGCTTCGCCAGCATCTCACTACATACCAGGATTAATTCTTGCAACAAACCCACACCCACAGCTCAGAGAGGTCAGCTTTCTGATTGGCCTGTGATGTTATAATATATTGAAAGGGTCATTCTGGGACTGGAGAGATGGCTCAGACATTAAGAATACAGACTGTTCTTCCAGAAGATCCAAGTTTGGTTCCTAGCACCCATATTAGTAAGTTCACAACCACTTTTAATTGCAGCCCCATCTAGGGAATTTAACAACCTCTTCTGGAATCCTTGGGCACCCGTACACAAAGACACATGAGCACACATAATTAAAAACAAATGTATGTCTTTAAAAAGTGAAAAAAAAAATCTTAAAGCATCATCTCATTCCAGCATCAGACCAAGTACTTTCCCCATATATATCCTAACTTTATTAATTATGCTATCATTTCTTTTATCTTCATAATATCAATGTAAGGTTAGTATCATAATCCCTGCTTTCAGATAGGAAGACAAATCTGAAAGAAATGACCCAACTTACCTAAGAGAATCCGGGTCAATGAGAAAATCTGAGTGCTGCAAAGCATTTCTCTTCAGCAGCTGTCCCTACGCACCCACTTGGTGCACATTTGTACACTCAGCAGAGAGGCTGCCACCCGGGTGCAATTGCAAGACCAGAAGGAAAGGAAATAGATGGTGCAATGGCTAAGGAAATTAATCAAACAATGAGGTCAGTCTAGGCCACATTAGAAGCAGGAAGGAGCAGAAGTTAGTGACGCTCCACGAATTCTTATGACCACACAAGGTAAGCACAGCTGCTCGCCTTCTTTCAGAGACTAGGAAGCAAAGAAAGTATAAAACTCCCAAGTGAGTATATCTAAATGAAGCCAGTTTATAGGCATCCTAGCTCTTCAACATCGTAATGTATGAGCTTATGACTCAAAGTCAGTTTCTATTGCTGCAATAAAGCAGACCTGAGATAATCAAATAAAGAACGGGGTTACTGTAGTTCATAGTTTTGGAGATTAACTGTGATGGACGGGCACATTATTTGGGGGCCTGTTGGGCAACAGGGCATCATGATCCATGGCAGAACAAAATTGACCACCTCATGGACAGGAAACAAAAGGAACAGTAAGAGTTACGAGCTGGTGCCCGAAACCCAAAAGAGCTCCGTCAAGGTCCCACTTCTCAAAAGTTCCACCCTCTTCCAATGGTGGCAGTAACCTTTGAAAGGCTTTCAATATCCAAATCACAGGACTGAATCAATAAGAAGAGGGAGGGGAAATGATAGCAAAACAGAGAAGGCAAAGCTGAATTGGGGAGAAGGGGAAAGGCGACAGACAACATTCACGCAACCAAAACTAATTCCCGGTCACAGGTTGTAGTTTGGACTCTATACAGATTGTGGAGATATTATAAAACTGTTTTCCAGTTACGTGTCGTAGCTTTGATTCTATACAAAGATATTACGCAGAGATATTGTGAATATCTCTTTCTCATCCTCGTGCAGCTTACATTCCAAGAAGCCAGGCAGACATTAATCTGCAATTTTAATTTTAATGACTACTATATTATCAGCAATTTATTTCAAATGACTATATATAATGTGAGATGTTTGGGTGGGCATCTTAATTTGTACCCTGGAGGTGAGGTTAATATCTGAATTACCATAATCAGAGAAAGGCAATATGTCCTGTGAGGTCATTAGTTAACATTTCAAAGCTAATCAGTGCTCCGCAGGCAGCTACTCTACACCCATCATTGCCTTCATTCAGACCAACAACAATGTTGGTAATTAGTGTAATGAATGCTATCAATGATTTTTCTTTGGCCAAATAAATGATCTCATATTTGAATGAAATATCCAAAAGTATAGACATATAGATCTGTCCTTCCCTAAATAAACATGGGAGTCGGAAAGTCTAATAGCTTCATACCCTTTGGATGCATGCTTTAGTCTTAACATTTCTTCTGATCCTGCTTAGAAGTTTAGCTGAATCCCACTGCCAATATGTGTATGCATCTGCCTCCACTGAGTCCTGCAGCTAATGGCTTTACTTGGTGCACACAAAGACAGAACGCTGGAATTCACGGAAGTAACAATACAGGCTTTGGGATAGTTTGTGCTTACTTGATGGTATGAGTTACACAGACGTGAAGTTTGCCTTCAGTATAACACCCCTGCTGATGGTGAGTTCTGAGCTAAACATAATTACAAATGACCAAGGTGGTTCAGTTCATTTTATAATAGCAATTTAATTTCAGATATAAGTGCCTCAAAAGCATTAGCAAGCAGGGTACTGTGAAAATACATGGCTTCTAGTCCTGTCCTAGCCTTATAACTCACAATTAGAGTTTACCTAACGAAGGAATGTAAGATACACTGTGGGCCAAAGACCAAAAAATATTAGACTCTTTGAAGACAAAAGGCCACCTGTACATGCCCTGATTCAGCAGAGGTGACATTGAGTAAGGCAAGAAGGTGACAATTCACATGTAAGCTGGGAGGTAAAGATGTTCATTAGCTGGAGTTAGAACAGGACATGCAAATAAATGAACGAAGGGATGATACATTCCAAAAAAACTCCCTAGGAAAGAAGGCCAAGTTCAATCACACAACTTTTCCATTTGGAAACAAAGACAAACTAAAATGGTGATGTGTGTGGAAAAGAAGCTTGGTCTTGTTCAACTCAGATAAGTGTTCAACTCAAGCGAGGAAGAACTCTGCCCGCCACTGATTTGCTCAGGCGTGTTATCTATGTAGCTGTGTTTTAAGTATAGCTTACCGGCAGTGGTGTGCTTAACCTATGTGGCAGTTGGTGGGTTTCTTCAGGCATCGCTGTGCTTGGCAGTGCCAGTTTTGTACTGATGCCCAATTAGCCCACAACTCCTCTGTAGAAAACAAACCTCACTATTTGCATAATTGTTTCCTTTGCTGCTTCCTTTATAAAAAATAATGAGTCATTATGCACATAATTAAAGCAAGTGAGAGCCCAGCTGACGAGAATCACATGAGAAGGTCGAGAGAAATTAGCATCAAGGCTGGTCTGCTGTGCAGAAGGCCAATTCAATAGGCCCTGTCTCCTGGGAGCCGACTCTCTCAGGCCTCCTCCTTTGGATTTTCACTGAGTTCAGACTTTCTGGAGGAAATATTTCATCCTGCCCTTCTCCCCAGCTCCTTTTCTTCCTGGCTTCTAAATGATAAGTGTCTGGCTTGATGTCTGAGAACTTTGCTACAAATTCTCTCACCTCCTTACCCTGAGTCATTCTCCCAAAGAACCTGACCACAAGCAGCAGTAAAACACTAATGTAAGCGTGCGAAGCTCTTCGGTCCTGAGAAGGTTCGTAGTGAGAGTTACAGAGACGACTTCCTCTGTGCAACTGGAGTGGGGTGGAAGTCAACTATCTTTTCCCCCAGTTAGGTCTTATCTCTAAGCATTTGTTCTCAATTTTACTTACTTATTTAGTGTGTGTGTGTGTGTGTGTGTGTGTGTGTGTGAGAGAGAGAGAGAGAGAGAGAGAGAAAGAGACAGAGAGACAGAGAGAGAGACAGAGAGAGAGAGACAGAGAGAAAGAGAGAGAGAAAGATAGAGACAGAGACAGAGAGATAGATGGATGGGGAGGGCAGGTGTGCCGTATCACACATGTGAAAGTCCAAGGACGACGGACTGGAGCAGCTCACTCCTTCCACCTTCGTGTGATTTCTGCAGATTAAATCATGTAGGCTCACCAGGCTTGCATGGCAAACACCTTTACCAGCTGAACCAACTCCTCCACTCTAGACACTGACTTTATTTTTATAATATTTATTTATTGCTAGAGAAAGAGTATGTGTGTCTGACATGTTTCTGACGTGTGTGAGAACTGGTGACCACATGGCACAAAATAACTCTCAGGAGCCAATTCTCTCCTTTCACCGAGGTTTTAGGATTCAAATTCAGGTCTTCAGGTTTGTTAGCAAGCGCTTTTACTTACTGAGCCATCTCTGTGCATTTTCTTCTAAAATCTTCTTTCTTATGGTGCTAATGGATCCTTCTACCTGGGCATCTTACATACCTGGTCCATTTCTTCTCCCTCAGACTTAATGACCCAGATCCTAGAGGGAGGTCTGAGGAGCAGACACTGCTACAGATGCAGTCTTGGGCCTCCACTCCAGATTTATGAATCCGAATAAATGTTTGAACAAGATCCCAGGCTATTGCTTTCTACTTTAGTGTGAGAGGGAGACATCTAGGGAACTCCTTTGGTTTGGCTTCCTCTCCTGTGGTCTCTGACCACCTCCTACTTCACAGCACTGGTTAAAGGATTCCTGCCCTAGAATTATGGGGTGGCCCGGCACAACACCTGACCAGGGATGGGTCGGTTCACAGATCACAGCAGCTTACCTGCCACAGATCCTCCCAGGGAAGGAGCACAGACCCCATGTGGCTGTACTCAGAACAGAGGAAATGACTGAGGACTTAGGGAAGCAGGGTTAGTGGAGAGAGTGGGCTGCTTCCTGCAGGTGGGTATAACCTGGTCTTTTGAAAAAATCTGCAAGCCATCATGGGCTGGGACAAAAGCAAACACTGCTCCTAACTTGGTTACAGGAGGGGTATTTGGTTGGTGGGGCCTTAGCAACAAGAACCACATGGGGAAGAAAACTCACAGTTAGTTAGAATATCCACTCAGCCTCCAGTTTCACCAGAGGTCAAGGCCACATTCAGTACTGAACCTTAACTGTAGGCCTTATGTCACGCGACAAAGCCATGTTATAAAAATACATACTGAAGCCATGACACAAAATCACAGGCATGTCTCTGGACTGAACTGGAACATCTCATTGTTTACCTTTGACCTGTCTCTCACTCATCATTCTGTCCCCAGCATCTAACAAGTGACAGGTACAAAATAAATATGTATTGAGTTCATGAAAAAAAAATATGCTTGTGTCACTAGCAAGCATGGTGTCTAGACTATGAGAGATACTAAGTATTTACAGTCCCATCTCTGCTTTACTTTAGGCTTAGTCATATAATAGCCAGATCCAAATAAACAGTACAGCATAGCCCAGAAACTGCCTTTAGTGTATAAAAGAATTTAGTCTATAGTAAATAAACTATTTTATTCAGTAAGAAATAACATAGAATTTGATTGTTCAATAAAGGTTGGACGACTTGGATTCTGCCAACATCATTTGAATGCCTGGTACATGCCAAGCACTGTTAATTGCTCTCCCATACATGATCTAATTTCCTCTCAACCCTGGGTAGCAATCGCTCTCATCCCCATTCGCAGGCCAGGAAATTGAAGAGGCTTTTACCCAGTCAAAACTAGCCCTGCTCATTAGATCTAATCACGGCATACACCAAGGTAACCCATGATCTGCTGCGATAATACAGTGATAACCAGGCAGTGAGGTAGAGCCTTTGTAGCAACAGAGGTATCGGTCACAATCTGGGAGATGGCCAACAGTCAGAGAATGTTGGATTTTACTGGGCTAGCTAATAATGAGAACAGTGAGAAAGAGGGGGCAGGTATAGAAACTCCTTTGGACTTGGTTTCCTAGGCTGATGCAGATAAAATCTGACAGTAACTAGAAGATCATTGGGGAAGCTGAGAATAGAAAGAGACAGTACAGGGTATATAGAACCATCCATTTTTCTAGCCTACGTTCTCTGAGATTCATTTAGACCATCCAGAGCCATGCACCAGGACTGTATTTTTCAGTCCCCAGAAGAACAATGCTCTTGCTGCCTCACGTTAGCAAAAGCATAGCAGAGTGGTTCAGGGTAAAGATTCTTTTTTTTGAAAGGTCCAGCCTCTCAAAGGTTAGATCTCAGAAAGCCTGCTTGCTTTCTGGCTAGGTATCTGGGCTGATTATTTAATTTATCTCTGCTTCAGTTTCCATCTGCAAAATATAGATAAAAAGAGCTTCTTCTATTCACAGCATTACGGGGATGGGATAAGTTAATATACATGAATTACTTAGAACAGTGCCTGGGACAGAGTACTCCGTGTAATGAGAGGCAGTAATTGTTATGAGTCAGGGTGATGTTTCTGACTTACGCAAAAGGTCAATAAAATAGAGTGATCATGTGAGACTTCTCCAAATGGACAGAGCGGTGTGGCCCAGGAACCATCCTTAGTATATAAAAGAACTTCGCCTATGGTGAAGGACATAAAAGTAGGAGATTGAAATAATTGGTTCTCACCACATCTTAACCCTCGCCCTGGAGTCTGTCTGATGCTGCTCCTGGTGGTACATTGAGGAATCACTGCAACACCCCAGCCCATAATTAATAACAACTCCTTACCCCTAACAAGAGAGGGAAAAAAAGATTAGTCATGTGTTCATCATGTCAGCGAGGGATTCGGTCTCAGAATCGCATATCTGTGGTTGTGTCTTTCCATTTGATTTGTTTGTTTGGGTTGTCCTTTGGTTTATTTTGTGACAGCATCTCCTTATGTAGCTCTGGATGGCATAGAACTCAAGATCACTGTGCCTCGGCCTCTTGAGTGTCAGAATTCAAATGTTCGTCACAGTGACTCATTCACAATCCCCTTTGAAAGCCCCATTCCTAGATTGTACCGCTCATACAATTCATTAGACCAAGCAGGATACAGGTAGCTCATTCTGACAAAGTAATAAGCAGTTTAGTTAAGGGATTATTGATAAAAAAAAAGTATGAAAAACTAATAAGGATAAGAGCTATCAATAAAAGGTCTTATATTCCAGGAAGGTCTGAAGGAATTGATTCCTTGTCAGAAGGTAGGGAGAGGGTCACCTGGCAGGTGAAGGTAGTGACTCTCAGATGGTCACCCGGCAGGATTTGTGGCCTCCTGGCTGGGCACAAACAATCCTACTCTGAGGCTAGAGTAAGGGGAAACAGAGAGGAGACTTCACCTCTCTTGGTATTCTCGCACCCTCTGAACTTCTGCAAACCAGAGAGAAAGAGACCCCAACCAGTCTCACTACTGTGAATCAGCTCCTTAAAGATGCAGGAGGGTGGAGAGGGAGGAGCCTGTGCCTCAATAATAAGTAAACAGAAACTAAGAGGACCCTAACCACACCTAGTAAGAAAGGAAGGAGTTAGCTGACATAGATAAAAGCGAGAGGAGACATCATCTTGCTGAAGTTTCCTAAGGACCAGGGGCGTCTGTCTCAGATAAGATCAGATCCTGTGACATTGTTGAAGAGTTTTATTCATAGTCGTTGCATTAATGATTCCCAACTTTAAAAGAAAAGACCACATGACCTACTTCTCATTTGTATTATTAACCCCCAAGTTACTTTAGAATCTATCTTAAGACATGTGACTGTGTTTTCATGCAACTGGAGAACACTTTAAGTCGGTAGATTCCTTATGCTTTGATTGTAGATCCTGATTAGATGGGCCAGACAAATGACATCTGATGGAATTCCTGCTGTGTGGCTTTGGATTTGCCAGCAGTCACTCCATCCTGCGAGGTTATGCTCTTCCACCAACCTTCTGGAACAAACGGTCTTACTGACTCCACCCTGCTTCTTCAATCCTTATCCCATTGGGCAACTGTGCACTCTGAGCTTCCATGTTATAGTAATCCTCTCTGAAATGTGCACACACACACACACACACACACACACACACACACTTTCTCTGGAAAACCCTGACTGATCCATTCTGTGTCAAGATAATCACTGAAAATTAAAGACCAGAGGTCATGTATTCAAGAATGCTCAGAAAGGTCTGGGGGTGTGGGGAGTAGAGACAGTCTTATTAAATACCCACCCAACCCCAGACAAGGAGGACACAAATATCTAATAGGTGGTAAGATAAGAATGAATGTGGAAGCTGAACCTGAGGAAGTAGGAGAATAGAAATACTACCCCATCCTTTCCCGCCTTCAGAAATCTACCAGTGAGTTGGGCAGGCCATCACACCCTGATTGTTACCTGAGACAGGGTTTTAATTTCTGAATTGAGACTAAGATTTCAAAAATTGTTAATTTTTGGCATTATTATATAAAAATAAACAGGGGCAGGAAGTAATGAGTATATTTTTATTTATTCATGCATTTATCTATTTATTATTTGTGTGTGTGTGTGTGTGTGTGTGTGTGCCTGCTTGACTGTATGGGCATCACATGCATGTAGCACCCAGGGAGGCCAGAAAAGGCATCAAGTCCCTTGGAGCAGGAGTTACGGCAGCTTGTGAGCTGCCAGTGTGGGTGGTGGGTACTGAACTCAGGTCCTTTGCTAGAGTAACAAGAGCTCTTGCCACTGAGCCATCTCTCTAGTCCCTCTATTGAGTATATTTTCAACTGATAATAGGAGACTTAAAAATTAATATAAACACACCCTAAGAGTCCTCCTTGTTCAGAGTACCAATTAGTCAAGCATTACTTTTTATGATTAAAAGCATCAATATTAAATTTTTAATATCAAATTAATGAGTGTTTTCATATCCGTTGTAAATCCTAGCTGACTGTATTATCTGTAATACCGCCTAACAATGTCTTTTATTTAAGAATTTATATGATAAATATTTCCAATAATAAATTTGGCACCCTTACAAGCTTCATTTTTCAGAGAAAAAAATATATATTAAAATTTACAACTAAAATAATATTACTTTTACTCTGACAAATATTGATTATCAGCCAACACTATGCTCTCCATGAGCAGATAAGAACAAAGTGGATTTTGTTCTTGCCCTGGGTACTCACTGGCTGGTGAGCAGTTATTACACAAATTAATGTACAAACACAAATTTTAAGAAGCACTCACTAGAAAGAACACCAATTCAGAGCAATAATTTGGGCAGGTATTGCTCTCAGGGAGTGACACTGAAGACTGCGCATGAAATCCTGGTAGAAATTAACTGGCTTAGGAGAAGCAAAGACGGCAAGAGAAAATGGGCCAAGAGAAAATTGTGCTCCAAAGACAGGAAGTAGAAAGCTCTTGGAATGTTCAAGAAAACGTGCTGGGGTGTAAAGAGTAAAGAAAGAGTACGGTTCAGGAAACTAGAGCAGCTCATGAAGGCCTTGGCAGTAAATTCTCAGAATGTCAATCCTGTGCATAGATATTGTACCACCAAAGGGTTTCAAGAAAAGACAAGGCACGGTGTGATGTCTCCGCTCATTGCCAGGGCGTAAAAACTGGGCTAAAGGAGAGGAACAGGAGAGGAGTCCCCTAGACGGCTGCTACAGTGGTCAGGGAAGAGAGAATGGCAGTTTGGTGGGGTGGGGAGGAGTAGGTTTAGTTTGATTTTGCTCAACAAATGGGCGGTGGTGGAAAGCTGAGGGTGGAAAGCAGCGAGGACAAGCCCTAAAACGCAAAGGTTTCCGGCTCCCTTCCACTGGAACGCACCTCTCCACTCCCGCCGTGCTCTGCAAAGATGGCACGAGACAAAAAGGCTTGCAGGGCTTAGCCAGATAGGCACTGGCAGAGTGAAAAGCCGAAGACACAGAGTGTGGATATGGCATGAAAAGCACCAGCGAGGAACTTGACCGCTCTGCCTATGACAGATTGGCAAATCACAATTATGAGACCTAACGACAGCTCTTATCAAGCCAGCGTTTTTTGGTTTTTTTTTTTTAACTTCATAATACACTTACTATAAGAATTCATCATCTAAATATTAGCATAATATTAAATTTTAAGTAATATTGAGATGCTGATGACTCTAATTTATCATCCACCCCTGAAATACTAACGGAAGCATTTGTCTTAGAATCCCTGCGGTCTCTACTGTCTCTGCTTCTGTTCTTACCGCAACCCAGCCCCAATCCTCAAGGCCCTACTGCCGGAAATGACACAGAACTAGAAATCAGACAGAATTTCTTGGCAATGGGTTCCAAAGTATGCCAAGGAAACAACACTATAGCAGAAATAAACCTTAAATTATTGTTCTAAAAGAGGAAATAAAGAAGAAGAATGGCCGCTGAGGGAAGAGCAGGGCCGCCGGCTTTAGCATTTATTAAGACGGCAGAGACCAGAGGAGCTATTTAAGGGGGTAAACCAAGCTCCAAGCGTGCTGAGCTGCAGATGCCAGTGATATCGAGTGGGGCTGTCAAGTCCACTGTTGTATACATGAATTTGAGCCTTAGAAGAGAGTCCGAAGGCATAGACAGAGAAGAGACCAGAGAACCTAAACTGTGAGAATACAAATGATCATTCGAATTTTATGGAAGATAGGCTAATAATATAAGGGCACGGTCCTAAGGAAGCAGGATAAAAAGACAGAAAGTTTGGGGGATGTGAGAAAAGACGGTGTCTTCCCAGGAGTCCAATGGAAGGCCCTCGGGAGCAGAGAACGAAGAATTCCCACGGTGCTATAGGCCGTTCTCCTTTCCCACCTGTAAGGCTGTGGTTGAGGAATCTCACAGAAACCCCATTCCAAGGGAAAGGACATAGCTTGTGCAAACTCAGGAGCTCCTGGTTTCACCTTATTGGATAGCAATCCCACCCAGGGTATCTCCAGAGCCACCTTTAATCTCAGTTATCAACAGAGAGAGATAAGGGAAGAGTTTCTTAGCAATATTTTGAGACATAACTGAGAGCCATGAAAATGGTCTGCATACCTATGCTAAGACACTTGATTGTGACCCTCCGCCATCGGTATCCCCACACTTGGGTATATCTTCCTTTCTGCTGCATTCCCTTGGAAAGCCCATGCCCACTTGGATGTATCTTTCTTTTTGAGAGTTTCTCTCTCTGTGTCTCTGTCTCTGTCTCTCTCTCTCCCCCACCCCCGTCTCTCTCTCTCTTTTCTAACTTTCATACTTAACAGTCTATATTAAAATAGTTTTAATAAAAATCCCATCCCTGTTCCATACTGGTTACTCCAGAAATTTTTTTTCTGCATTGAAACCACAAATCCCAGTTTGGCTTATGTCAGGGTCCCTTTAAAACATTAGGGGAAATTCCTGGGCTGTTTATTTCTTGGTAATGTTGCAGGCAACAAATTATGTTAGACAATTTCTCAAGAGAGCAAACTAAGTCTCAAGGGGCTGCCATAAGAACCCACCTTTGTAAACTGTCAGACCTCCAACTATCACTTCCTTGAATGTTGGCGAGGGGCTGGAGGCCCTATGTTAAGACACAAACACACAAAAAGTCTCATTACTAAACTCTCATCATTAAAATCTTTAGCTAGACATGCAAACCTTTAGATTCTCAAAAACAATTTTGGTTTAGAATAATTTCAGCTTAGAGTAGGCTCTAAGGTCAAGAGGATGGTTTAGAAGGCTTTCACTGCATGCAGGGGAATTTACAAAATAAAGGAGAAAGTATCAGCTCAAAATTCCTTAATTTGCCATTGAAAAAGAATCAATTCATTTCCAAAAAAAAAGCCTTTAGCCTCTTTAAGGGCAAGCAAAATTACTGTGACTCAAATGGAAAGCGGCATTCATTATATTAGTGGACTGGCAACAATTTAAATTTATTGATCAAATACTGAGTTTAATTATTAGGCGGGCATATAGGTCTTCAATATGTCGGAGACTTATGTGTATTGTTTATATAAAATAAAGCAGTATTTTTTAATATTTTCAATGTCCTTATTTTATGTTTTTGTTTTGTTTTATTCCTCTCTCATACAATCCGCTCAGTACAGTACAGCGGTTTTCCCTCACTCCATTCCCACCAGTGCCACCATCCACCTCCCCTCCAGATTTTGCAGGTGGATTTGGGGCAGGTGGGAATAGGAACAAGAGGGATCAGGTTGGGGGTTTATAGAAAGACGCCTGCTCTTTTCTGAGGGGAAACAGAAGAGTGTTTTTATTTTTTAGCAGCTGAAATTATATCTATGACTTTACAATTTTGTTCTGCGCCTCAAATCAAGAATGCAGCTCACGATCTCCCTGGCTGCTCCATAGGGGCAGCTTCCCCCAGCTAATCCCTCTCTCCTGCTAAGCCATCCCAGATTTCAGCCTCGCACCCCTCCCCTCCTCTCTCCCTTTTTCGGGGCTTAAATTCCTCCATCTCAGCCAGGGTGGGCACCGCGGGCCGGGGCAGGCGGTGAGTGCAAAGGGACGGGAGTCCCTTTGTTCTGATAGCCGGCCTGCAGCAAGCTAAGACCGCAGGCACGGAGTCTTCTGACCAGCGAGGGGCTCTGATCCTGTGGAGGGAGAAGCTAAATAAGAAGACGAACCTGATGAAGATTATTTAGCTATCCGCCAGGAGATCCTTCATCTGGCGATGGATGGTGATACAGACGGAGACCCACATTGGAGCACCGGACTGAGCCCCCCAAGGTCCAAATGAGGATCAGAAGGAAGAAGAAAATGACGAAGGACTGCGAGGGATGCTATCACCCACTGATACAAGGGGTCGAATCTAATGAGAGTTTACCAAGGGCAGTTGGACTGCGACTGAACGAGCACGTGATCCAACCAGATTCTCTGAATGTGGCCGGATTCTCTGGATGTGGCTGGCCCGGACTCTTTCTGAGAAGCCATTGACAATGACACTGGGACTGGTTTCCTCTGCATATACTGGATTTTTGGGATCCAGTCTGTTTGGATACTCACCTTCCTGGACCTGGAGGGAGGGGGGACGAACTTGAACTTCCCACAGGGCTGGAAACCCTGACTGCCCTTAGGGACAAAGAGGGAGGAGGAGAGGGGGGGGAGTGGGAGGGTGTTGGGAAGAGGGGCGTAAATGGAAACTTTTATAATTTAATAAAATTACTTTAAAAAAAAAGAATGCAGCTCACAATCATGGCACTGTTGCTCTTCTCCTAAATCTTCTGTTAAATAATACAGACTTTGGAATTAAATCTATAAGTTAGACTTGGTGCTACAACATCATTATATGACCTTGAACTAAATGCCTCCTTCCTAAGCCTTCAAGTATGTGTCTATCAAATGGGCACATGAGAGTCAATACCTCACGGAAGTGTTTAAAATACTAAACAAGACTTGGAATATGACACACCTGTGTACTCAGCCTATGTTTCCTTACTGCCTTTTCAGGACTCCTTTCTAAAACTGTCCTCCAGGCTTAATGTTCCCCTCTGTATGCTGTGAATACCATTGGTTAATAAAGAAATTGCCTTGGCCTGTTGATAGGGCAGAACTTAGGTAGGCGGGGAAAACTAAATTGAATGCTGGGAGAAAGGAGTCAGAGTCAGTGAGAATCCATGTAACCCTGCCGGAGACAGACGCTGGAACTTTACCCAGTAAGCCACAGCCACGTGGCAATACACAGATTAATAAAAATATGTTAAATTAGTATATAAGAGTTAGCCTATAAGAAGATAGAGCTAATGGGCCAAGCGGTGATTTAATTAATAGAGTTTCTGTGTGATTCTTTTGGGGCTGAGCTGCCGGGCGGCCTCATTACAACAGATAGTTGACACTGGAGAGTATTCTAATGGTAGCAAGTGGAGGGTACACTAGGGGAGAGGCAAGAAGCTACATGGACTCCTTCACATGTGCAAGCATAGCCAAAAGACCATGGTGTTGATAGTGACAAATGACCCCTGTACTCACATTTACATTTTCGGATGCTGCAGAATGGAGGGAAATTCCACCTCATTGTCTTTTCCTTTATTTGTTTTTATTTGGTCTTGAGCTATCTTCACGAGGTGATAGAAGCAGTCTCGAGCAGCACAGAGGGGATTTGATGGTTGTAAACATATTTCTTGGAGGAAGACAAAGAGAAGAGATGGACACACTAACTTAAATCAAGGAAGTGTTTATTATTCTAGTTTCAGGAATGAGTAGAAGGAGATTTGGAAGATTCTCATTAAGTAAGCTTTCTAAAATATTTATTTGGTGAAGTTATGCCACGTTTTTATCCTGTCAGCCCAGTGACTGTGTCAACACACCCCCACCCAATGCCCCACCCTTCTCTGACTCCACCTCTTCTGCATGTAACTATAAGTGCTCTCATTGCATAACCAAAGTATATGTCCCCATCCCTTGTTATAGTGTGGGAAGTAATTATCCTCCAAAGAACCACATATTAAAAGCTCAGTTCCCAACCTGTGGTGTCATAAGGAAGTGCAGGTATAGTTAAGAGATGGAGTCAAGTGATAGGAATTTTTATCAAGAGATTTGTAGTCTCTTTCCTGTAGAGAAATGGGACCAATGGAAAATGAGAATGTTTCATAGTAGGGAACTGAATGAATTGGCTTATAGGATAGGGGCTCGGTAACTCAACAATGACAGTCTACATGCTGCAAAGAAAGAGTGCCAGGAAGAGAATGGGAAATCCCCTGATGAGAAAAGGGGATGCCCCAGCAGTCTGGATCCAGCACTGAAAGCCTAGCCGTTTCCCTGAGGAAGCACTACTGTCAAATCCCTGTTGAAAGGCTATAAGGAGCTGGAGTCAGATGGCAGCAGAGGCCGGAGCAGCAGTACATGCACTCAGAAAGAAGGGACTCGCAGCTACATGCACATGACCTTCTTCTGATTTCCCATCTGGTCCACCAGGACAGGGGCAATGCCAAGCACATCCAAGCTCCACTCCCAAAGCACTGTCCTACACACCAACCCTCTCTGGAAACTCCCTCACAGATGGAGATAAGTTCCACCTGATTTCAGCATCTCTTAATCCAGTCCCGCTGATGCCAGGACCAACCATCACAGAGGAGGGCTGCCCTTGGGAAGGGTGTTGAGATTTCTGCTGCTGTCTTTCTCACTTCTGCTTCTTGGCTGCTGTAAGGTGATCTGCTTCCTTCACCATATGCTCCTACCATGATGAACTGCTATGCCACAGGCCCAAAAGTGACGAGGCCAAGTGACGACAGGGTGAAACTTCTAACACCAGGAGGCACCAACTTTCCTCCGGTTCACTCTGTCCCAGTGATAGAAATCTAACAACTGACATTTTATATCCAGCCTGATAGAATAAGAGATGTTAACTTAAAAGAAATAATTTTATTCTTGCCAAATTAATTCTATTGGTCTGTTTAATGCAATTGATTCAATTGCATGGAAATGTGTTGGCAGGTCTTAACAGAGGGACATTGTGTCTCACCAGAAAGCAACTTTCACATTTTTCTGAATGAAAAAAAAAGGCAAAGTCTCCCATCTATTCCTGGTTTTCCCAGACTGAATTTGTCTTTGTTTTTCCAGCCACAGTGTTAGCCTTCTGGGTCTTAGACCCACTCTGGGTCTCCTGAATTTTTAGCAATTTATAATCATGTTGCAATTATCCTGATATAGAACAGGTCTTCATTATTTATTGAAATCAGTTATTTATGAAGCAATTTCTTGAACATAGATGTCACCTTCAAAATATTAAATGATGACTGTGGTGGCTTTCCACCAGTGGCAATCTGTGCTAGACGCAAAGCCGTTCACTCAGAGTCAAGGCTCTGCCATTCATCAAGTGCCCCAAGTGGCTGCCTCCTTCTGTGTTCACTCTCCTACATCCTCTCTTGACTGATCTGTTTTTTCAACTCTTCAATAAACGGCAATGAAAAATGAGGACAATGATCCTGGGGAAAGAGAGAAACACTGACTCCTCAGAAATGCTATCACAAGATGGTCTATAACTCATCATTAGTTGTGTGATTGATATTGCCTCTTCAAACTTGTTGTGCAATGCTTAAGTGTATGTTTGTAGATGTATATATATATATATATATATATATATATCTTTTTATTGCTTCTAATTGATTATGACTTTCGTAAGATAAAGACTGTAAACAGAGATTGTGTTTTCGTTTTCTGACCACCCAGACCCAAATTATCACACAGAAACCATATTAATTACAACACTGTTTGGCCAATGGTTCAGATATATTTCTAGCTAGCTCTTACATTTTAAATTAACCCATCTCTATTATTTTATATTTTACCACGAGGCTAATGGTTTGTTACCTCTTGTTTCTTGGTTGGCTACA
Organism: Myodes glareolus; assembly: GCF_982192425.1. Taxonomy (NCBI): domain Eukaryota; kingdom Metazoa; phylum Chordata; class Mammalia; order Rodentia; family Cricetidae; genus Myodes; species Myodes glareolus. Next base: position 15,621,584 of record NC_142033.1, on the reverse strand, counting down.
TGGTATCTTCCTGACTCCACCTTCTTTCCTTCTCTATCTCTGATTGGATTTCCTGCCTTTCTATACTATGCCCTACCATAGTCCAAAGCAGCTTATTTATTAACCAGTAGTAATAAAACACATTCACAGCATACAGAAAGGATGACTTTTCCTTCTGCATAATTTTAGTGTTCATTACCCATCATCACAATAGATGCTCAGTAAACATTTGGTAAACAAATAAATAATTTCCCACATTATTTCAATAAGAGAAATTCTATGGGCAGGTGTTTCTTAATTTAATTCTTTAAGATTGTGTTATAATTGTTGTGGGAAACAACCTAGCATAGCATATGCCTAGCATAGCCCCTGACTCATTGGTCTATTTTGTTTTAGTGTCCCTCACTTTGGGGGCACTAACGTACTCCCACAGAGGTTAGAAACAAGAGTTACTTTAAAGTTATTGGTTGTCAAGCAAAAGTAACAGAGAACATCCCTTACAAAATACTTTATGAATTCCAAAAATCAACAATACCCCAAGAGTGCAAAAGTCCATTCTTTTATTGACAATTTTCTATTCCTCATTTTGCCTCCCATGTACAAACTATACACCACACATACAAAGAAAAAAGAAAGGAAGAAAGAAAAGGAGAGAGGGAGGGCTTCTCAATCTGGTATTGGGGCTTTTGTTAGGTCTCTGGCTCTTGGATGGAGCATTATCAGCCCAGATGAGAAAAGTTCATTAAAACTATATAGATACATTATACATGGAATTTCATGTATTTATAGGGTGGACTTTTCTTGTAAATTGCTAATAGTGTGATAATTTGTGGCTTTTTTCAGATCTTCTTACTGGTATTTTACCTACCTTCCTCCTTCTGTATTTACCTTCTTCTCCGTTCCCTAAAGAAGCTCCTCTTTTCTACTTTCCCCTGGCAGATCACTGGCATCCTGCTATTCCCCTTTACCCAGCTCTGACCTGTGAACCACACCAATAACTAGCACAGCATGATAACTCTAACGGTGCAGTAGTGGCATGCATACATTGGCAATAACTAAAACCTCTCTTAATCTGACTTGAGACCCATTTAACAAGAAGGGAATTATGGGTGGCACTGGGAGCCTGGCTAACTACTCAGTGCTAGTGAAGTCATGGTTATTGGAGGAAAATCTACAACCTTTAATTTACTAACCTAGCATAAATCCTAATAACAATCTATGAACACTTGCTCCTATGCCCACAAATAAGTGTAGTCTTCAGCCTTCAACAAGGCAACTTCTCTTTGCAACCGATAGAGACACTACAGGAAACCACAGTCAATCAAAATGTGGAGTTTCAGAGCCCAGTCCCGATGGACACATCTATAAAAACATTTCCACACCTATGGTTTAGGGGATGTTGTAGGAAGACAGGAGGTACAAAGATAGTAAGAGCGAGGGGAATGAGAGAGTTTGCTATGAGGTTGTGTTTTCTAGTGACATCAGAAACTACACCCACAAAGTCTTACCAACATGACTTCCCAAGTGTGAGCTTAACAGGGATGGCAAACTGGACAGGAAAAAGCCCATGAGGTCTCAACCCTTAACAAAGAACCATAACTATAAGCAACAAGGAAAGCCAGGAAAGTAAAAAGTGTTATTACTCAGGGAAGAACACACTTATCTGTTGTCCAGTACCAAATGATCAGGACTGAAAATATACATAAAAGTAGTATTATACAGAATTAACTGTAGGCAGAGACTGCTTACTTGTTTCCCGGCCATCCAGACCCAAAATAATCACACAGAAACTATATTAACTGCAACACTGCTCAGCCTATTAACTTAGGCTTTTTATTAACTAGCTTTTACATCTTATATTAGCCAATTTCTATTATTCTATGTATTGCCATGAGGCTCATGGTTTACCAGTAAGGTTCTGGCATCTGACTCCTTCAGCAGTTACATGGTGTCTCTCTGACTCTGCCTTCTCTCTCTCTCTCTCTCTAATATATATATATATATATATATTATATATGTATATATATATATATATATTAGAGAGAGAGAGAGAGAGAGAGAGAGAGAGAGAGAGAGATAGAGATATAGATATAGGTAGATATATATAGATAGATAGATAGATAGATAACCAGCCTGGTTATATTCTGGCCTGCTATAGGTTGAAGCAACTTCTTTATTAACCAATGGAATAAAACATATTCATAACATACATAGAGGAATCCAACATCACCTCCCCTTTACTGTCTAAATAAAAAAGAAGGTTTTAACTTTAACATAGTGAAATTACATAAAACAGGCATCAACAAAAATTACAGTTACAATATTTATATCTATTTTAACTTTTATCATAACTAAGGAAAACTGTAATTATTATTATCTATTCTTAAACTCCATCAAAGACTCAAGAAGGACATAATATTACCTAGGTAAACAGGAAGTGCATCTTCCAAAACTCTAGAATTGACAGAGATATCTTGCTGCCTGGACAGTCATCCAAAGTTCTTCTGTAACATTGGGATATCCATCTTCAGCCTACAGGCCCATAGTATCTGATAGACTTTTCCATGAAGCAGGAAATTTCAAACACAGTTCCACCTATACTGGCAGTTTTTCAGTAACTTCCTTCTGCATCCTGCAGAATGTCTTGCAGACTCCTTAATGATGCAGAAACCATGAAGGACTATGTCACCTTCTTTAGGCAACTTCAGCAGTCACTTTTTGTGGGTCCTGCATGTCCACTTTATACAAAATATTATCAAGCAGTCCAGGCAAGAGCAGTTTCTTGCCCAAATGGCTAACAAACTCCATGAGGAGCCTCTTCAATGCTTATCATCCTCTTGAAATAGATTGGTGCTGCAAGGAGCAGATGTGTCTCATTGTCGTGAAAAGTTCTAAGTTTTAAAACATTTTAAATTCCATATTCTGTTAGTCTTTGAAAGGTTTGAAGAATATCTATCCATTTGAAATATATCTCTGTATATCTAGAAAACCTAACTAACATGATTATAAGCTTGACTATTATAGATGACTATCTATTTATTAATCTGTATTTCTTAATTATACATTACATTTTAAATGAGCTGTATAAGCATAAAACCTTAAGTAAAGAGTAGAAATATACTTATAACAAAATTGACCTTAAATTTGTATCCATAAACCAAGATCCATATCAATGTAAAGTATTCATCTCTGTATCATATCTCCCTTAATTTTTTTAATAAATTAACTGTGACCATTAATCACTTATAACCAATCCCTTTAAAAGAAAATAAGCATTTATAAACAATAATTTTCGGAATTTAGGTGTTATTTTTCAAACTGCTTCCCGCTATTTGTTGGGTAAAATATTTTCAGGCATTCATGGAGAGCTTTGGGGGTTTTATTCCATCAAACCACATTAGCAAGAAAGGAATTTGCAGGTTCTCATCTTCTATGAAAATAAAAGCAGAACCTCTTTTCCAAAGTAACATATCCTTAGACCCAAATTTTGAAGTCAAGATACCTTTATGTTGGTCTAACTTAGCAGCCCTCAGAATCAAATGTCTCTCTGCAGTTAAAAATTTTAAAGAAAACACAATAATATACATAATTCATACTCTGTATATTTTCCATGTTTAAGTAGCTTATGTTTCTTTACTCCTTTAATCTATAATTGTCTGTACTCTTTTATATAACTTTTAATGTCTCTTTAAAGACTTTTTATTTTTTAAAAACCATATTTTTATAACTGTCTATACTCTTTTTCTTCTCTCTCCCAAGCCTACATACATATTTTAAACACACTGTGTCTCATTTAGAGATCTTTTATGTCTGAATCTGTCCTATTGTGTATCTGAAATCATTTACTGACAAGAAGCATTTTAAAATGGTAAGCAGTGTGGTTGCAGCAGCCCTGGATACTGGCTCTACCTCTGTAAAAGGAGCGGCAGGCTGCATCCTGCCACCCAGCTAGCTTTACCTGAAATAATTACACGGAAACTGTATTCATTTAAACACTGCCTGCCCATTGTCTCCAGCCCCTTATTGGCTAACTTTCACATATTGATTCAACCCATTTCTAATAATCTGTATGTCACCACAAGCTCATGGCTTACCGGGAAAGGTTCAGCATGTCTGACCTTGTAGCTTCATGGCGGCAACTCTCTGCCTCTGCTTTCTTCCTCCCAGAATTCAATTCTGTCTTCCCTGCCTACCTATGTTCTGACCTATCAGGCCAGGCAGTTTTCTTTATTAATTAACCAATGAAAGCAACAGATAGGTAGAAAACTCTCCTACATCATTTCCCCTTTTTCTGTTTAAACAAAAAAGAAAGGCTTTCACTTTAACATAGTAAAATTACATATAGCAAAACAGTTATAAAGCAAGAATTATAGTTACACTATATTTACATGAAAGCCTTTCTTTTTTGTTTAAACAGAAAAAGGGGAAATGATATAGGTGGGTCTTCTATCTATCTGTTGTTTCATTGGTTAATTAATAAAGAAAACTGCTTGACCCATTAGTTTCAACCTCTTATTGGCTAACTCTCACATCTTGATTAACCCATTTCTAATAATCTGTGTAGCACCACAAGGTGGTGGCTTACTGGGAAGGATCTTAACCTGCGTCCATCTTGGAGAGGAGAGCTATAGCATCTAACTCACTTCCCTTCTTCCTGGCATTCTGTTCTGTCTTCCCCACCTACCTATATTCTGACCTATCAGGCCAAGCAGTTTTCTTTATTAACTAACCAATGAAAGCAACAGATAGATAGAAGACTCCCCTACATCATACCTCTCTTGGCCTTTTAACATGGCAAATGTAGTTTATCACCAGCTCTGAGATTGTTGGGTGGAAGTCATACTCACTACTTCAACCCTGGGAAGCAGCTGGCCCATGCTGCCACCAAGTAACTTCCAGCATGCTGCCTACAAACCCCATTTAAGTTCAGGACCTCTCAAAAGAGCCAGAGTTTTTACTGCCAGCCCAAACCAGGAAGCCTTCCCTTAAAGAAGCCTAAAGAAGCTGTGCAGTTTTTGCCCACTAAAGCTGAATCAGGAAACCTCTTAAAGGAGCAGAACCTCTACTCGCCATTAGCAAACAAAGCCTATCTGAAAATATGCTGTCACTAGAAAGCTGTGCTTAACTCTGTTCTTTTGTGTCTATAATTTCTTACCAAACTCTCTCAGGTTTTATGTGGATATAGTTGGCCCACATTGTGGCACCATTTTATAGGTAAAGGCTGCTTGTTTGTTTCCCAGCCACCTGGACCCAAAATAATCACACAGAAACTATATTAACTGCAACACTGTTCAGCCTATTAGCTTAGGATTCTTATTAGCTAACTCTTACATCTTAAATTAACCCATTTCTATTATTTTATGTATTGTCATGAGACTTGTGGTTTACCGGTTAGGTTCCAGTCTTTGGCTGCTACATGGTGTCTCTCTGATTGTGCCTACTCTCTCTATTTATCTCTTCCAGCCTGGTTATATTCTGTCCTGCTATAGGCCAAAGCTGCTTCTTTATTAACCAATGGAATAAAACATATTCATAGCATACATGGGGGAATCCCACATCACTTAACAGGTTATAGATAGGAATATATGTGTATGTTGTGTGTGTGTGCACAATATTTACGTAAATATTTGCATGCAATAACAATTAAGGAAAAAGAGATCATAAGTTTGAAGAAGAGTAGAGATAGGAGCATGGAAGGGTTTAAAGGGAGAAAAGAGAAGAGAAAAATATAATTAGATTGTAATATAATTACATTTGCAATTGTATATTTTGTATTGTGTATTATGCAATTATATAATTGTAACTGCATATATGTATATTAATTATAATTAATATAATATAATAGAAAAATAAAAACAAAATTTAGAAAGATTAGAGAATAGGTAGAAAATAGGTATAGCATATAGAGTATCCTTTTATGTTTCCATGCTTGAGTTTCAAATAGTGGCTAACGAGGGCAAGAAGCAGAACAATATCGTGAGAACCTAGCGTCAAAAGCACACATTTTTTTTTAAAACTGGAGTTGTTGGATATCCTCATTGTAAAATGCTCTTTCTGATCTTCAGGGAGTACATGAAGAAAATCCATGCTAGCTTAAGTCCACGCTTACACTGAAAGAATGGCTCTCAAAAATGTAGCTGGGGAGCTTCCTCTGGGCTTGCTTCAGTCCCTGCCTGGTTTCTCTCTGTCGTGTTGTTCCCGCTCTACTCTCCTTCGCCTACTGCACCAGAGTGATCTTTATAAAATGCTGTTGCTTCCCTTTTGGAGACGCAAATAGTTCCTGGTACTGAGTGGTAGTCTTCAGCTTCTGATGGAAGCTTCTCCCCTTCCCTGCCACCAACTGTGGGCAAGGACCCTGTAGCCCAGGGTTTCTATTCCTACACCTAACATCCTCTCATCTCCACAATCTTCTAAACTATATTTCCAAATCATCTCATCTTTGTTGAACCACTCAGAAGTCTAAATACTCATTTATAGGATTTTTTTATTTTTAAGGAAAGGACTCTGAAGTAGCTCCTGGATCATCTGAAACTCACCATGTTGACTGGACTGACCTAGTCTCAGTTTTGTGACAATCTTCTGACCTCTATCTCCTCAACCCTGAGTGCTGGAATGCTAGACGTGCCCAGTCTAAGTAAGGGATTTTACAATGTCTCTTTGTTATATGGATTGAATATGATCCTGTCCCTGAAAGAACTGTATATTGAATACTTGGTCCCCCTGCAAACAGTAGTTAGATGTGGGGATTTTAAGAAGTGGCTGGACCATGAAGAAACTGCTTTTCCTGATGGGTTAAACCACTATTGGGTTCGATTTTGAATAGACTGTGAAAGGTGGTTGTGGTGGCTTAAATAGATATGACCCCATAGACTCGAGTACATGAATTCTTGGCCCATAGGAAGTGGCACTATTAGGAGGTGTGGCCTTGTTGGGGTAGGCATGGCCTCTTTGGAGGAAGTGTGTCACTGTGGGGATGGACTTTGAGGTCTCATATGCTCAAGCTGCACCCAGTACACAGTTGCTTCTGCTGCCTGTGAATCAAGATGTAGAACTCTCAGCTCCTTCTCCAGCACCATGTCAGCCTGTATGCCACCAAGAACCCAATGGGCTAAACCTCTGAACTGTAAGCCAGCCCCTAATAAATGTTTTTCTTTATAAGAGTTGTTGTGGTCATGGTGTCTCTTTACAGCAAGAGAACCCTAACTCAGACAGTGGTGGAACTATGTAAGGTGGTATCTAGTTGGGGAGTGAGTCACTCAGGGTGTGTCCTCAATAGATAAACCTTGTTTCCACCCCATCCTTCCTGCCACTCTACCTCCAGGTCACCATGAGGTGAGAGCTCCTTGTCACATATTCCCACCATCATGAGATTCTGTCTCCCTCGGACCCAAAACATTGGATCCCAGCTGACTCTAGACTGAAACCTCTCCAATACAGAACCAAAATTGATCATTTCTCCTTAAAGTTGTTCTGCTCAGGAGCCTGTCCCTGTGACGGAAAGCCCACCTGCACTGTCTGAAGTTCAGTTTCTACAAGTGTAATAGACAGAGCTGATTACGGGCCAGAGTCCCCAGCAGTAGCGAGTGTGAACCAGTGTGCTTGGGTAGTGTGCCATCCCTTGCCTTTTATTTTAAAAACCATGTGTTAGTTTCAATGTGACTTTGGAAAGCATTTGTAAATTTCATATTTTAATACTTAAAAATATAATACACATAGCATATTTTCACAGTACTTGGTGATGTCATTATAAAGCATGAAATTGCTTTTAAAAAAGCATGAATTGTTATAAAATATTTTGAATGTGTATGTGTGTGTGTGTGTGTGTGTGTGTGTGTGTGTGTGTGTGTGAATACATGATTAAACGATACTAAGGTTAGAAAACTGAGTGGCCCTGAACTCACTATTCTCCAAGATCTATCTCAGCACCGGGTACCAAAAGTACTGCTATGGCTCTCCATAAAAAGACCTTTTTCAACAGGGTTGAATGAATATAAACTCCTTCCAGAGGGAGTTTATAGACATATACTTATTCTCAGGAAGTGAAAGAGGTAAATTTTTCTCCTTTTTCAGATACAGACAAAGTAAAGACATTTTATACAAAAAGTTAATATCTACCGAGAAGGCTTTACTGAAAGTCAACCTCAGACTTGATCCCTTGAGACTGACCCTGGGTTTCACTGGGACCACCTGATGGTATAATTCTGACTCAGAACATAAAGGAACACAAGGTTTTTGGTGATCACGTTCCCGTTCAGATTGAGAGAGGTACTGCAGCTGTGCCCTCCAGTGACTGCAGGGTTGATGAACAGATGTCAGGCTTCCTCTAGCATAGGAAGATTTAGGGCAGCTTCCCAGAAGCTGCATCAAGGTAGAACCTCAGGAGAAGTGGGTGTAGTAACTACACCTGTATGTAAGAACCATCACGTGGCCTGGCTGCTGCTTGCCCGACGGGAGCTATGGTTGCTTTGCATTTCAAACGTTGATGATTCAGAAACCAGGAGGCACTGAAAAGATAGATGGTGGACAGATGGTAGCTAGATAAACCCGAAAGACTACTGTCTAGATTAGTTTTTCTCCCTAAATTTTAATATAAACATTCTGACATCCTTAGTTTTACATAACAGAGAACCTAGGAATTAGGATCCGTGGCCTTTTCTGCCAGCCATCCAGAGAAGTATCTTGGCATATGTTGTACTCCCCAATGTAAAAATCAAGCCCAAAGAGGGAAAGGAGGTGCTTCCATTTTGCATGACGTTAAAGAGATCTGAGGCACACCTGTGAAAGTCTACCTCCCAAGGGTGGTCCTGAAAACACGTGCACTCTCATAAGCATGGTATCTCAATCTGTAGGTCCTTCAGCAATCTTGAATTAGAAAAAAGGCCCAAACAAGGCTATAAAGGACACAATATCCACCAAATGCCTTCTGTGTCCGGTGTAGGTATCTTGGCTGTCCCAGAAAAAGTGTAAGCCAGTTCAAACTGATCATGAGGAACAGAAACTCAGTAATGCAAAGGGACCTTCTCCATAGCGTGTGGAAACATGACAGGCCAACTCACCTATCTCATAAGAGTCTATGACAGCAGTCTTGGAGCACAGTGGAGTAACTGAGGCAGGTGAACAAGACAGTGCTTGGGATAATCTCATAACTGATTAGGTAACAGAGTACAGACCCCTCACCAGGAGATTTCTTTGGGTTCTTGTTAGTTCTTACTTCTTTTCCCATGAGTCCCAGAGTTTTCATTTCTAAGAAAGAAAGAATAAAGTGCAAATTTTAGACAAGTAAACAGCAAATTTGTTAGAAAACTGTCCCACTGTCTGCACATCTCCAAAGCAAGAGCTGCACACCCTAGACCTGGAGCCTCTTCCTGCATCAATAGATGCTGCTCGCAGAAAAGGCCATTTGGAGAACTCCACACGGTACCCGGTACGATACACTGGTTTCCACATCTTCACAGCGTGCTACCTGGCTTCATAGGGAGGGGACCCTAAAACTGAAGGTGTGGGCCTCTCAGGTTGTCTTGCTGGCACTGTGTCCTGATTTTTAGGTGTTGAGAAAGAAAAAATTGGAAAATAGTATGTCTCCGACCTTTGCATATGGTAATGAGGGAGCAAGAGAGGAGAGAAACAAAATGAAAGAGGAGGAGAAGTCGCAGCATGGTTCTATAATAAAGAAAATTGCATTATTTTACAGAAGCATTGTTGAAAGAAGAAGTACTACTACCTTAGCTTAAAAATATCCCAAGACAGAAAAAAAGGAAAGCAGAACAATTTAAGAAAATCTCTTAGTTCTCAGGAACTTAAAGCAAATGCATTTTGAAACACACTCGCCGTGTCTTACACGTTAAGCTGAGAAATCAGTAGAGCCGCCCCAAATCATGATTACTCTTCACTTTCTTTCTTAGAATTTTGCTATGTTCTCAAGTTTGGCAATGTTAAGCACTTTAGTTACATTTGGCCAGAGTGGATCTACAGCAACTGTTTTCTTCCCCGGGGAGAGCCCTTTTCAGAGTCTCCTCTTTGAAGCTGAAGGTTCTTGATCCCTGTATTTTGATTTGTTTCTTGTTCAGTTGGTAGGGGTAGTAAAGGGAGTTTTCTATGAAGGCCGTGTTGGTGAGGCAGCTCTGGAGTCCTTGCAGGAACAATGCTATTGGTTGTTCCCAAATAAAGAAGCTACCCTAACTCAGTGTTCCCTTGACTCACAGTGTTTTCCCTAAAACCTCTGTTCATGCCTTTATGATTCAGGGACTTCCCCTTTCTCCAAGGAGATGAATCTGAGAGAGGTTATCACTCGTCCCAATAGTGTTATTTACATGTTACCTCCCTTGTTGCTTGGAGATTTTCTCTTTGTCCTCAGAGCACATGAATATTGGAACCAGACACTAATGTCCCTTGTTGCTCGGAATCACTGAAGTACACTGAAGATAACAAGATCTAGGACATGACACTTGGTCTGTTTTCTTTGCTCCCTAATTGAACTCCAAGACACCAAAACTCTTAAGATTCTGTACACTGTCTTAGCCCCCGAGGACACCCCACTTTGCTCTTTCCTATAAGTTTCAGGTTCTAAATTATGCTGGATGGCTGCTATCAACTGAATACAAACCTAGATATATCTGGGAAGAGGGACTTTTGACCAAGAAAATGTTTCCATATGAGAATTCTATAGGCAAGACTGTAGCTGGAGACTGCACTTATGTTTCCCAGCCAGCCAGTCCTGAGTAATCACATAGAAACTTAAATTATTTACAAACTGTTTAGCCATTGGTTCAGGCTTCTTACTGGATATCTCTATATATAAATCAACCCGTTTCTAATCATCTGTGTATAGTCATGTTGCCATGGCATTATCTTAGGTGTTCTGGCATCCTGTTTACTGGAGGCTTGCTGGCATCTTTTTGGACCCTGCCTTTCTTTTCCTCTGCATTGAGTTTGGTTTTTCCACCTGATTCTATTCTGTCTTGCCATAGGCCAGAGCAAGTTCTTTATTATCCAATGGGAGGAATACATATTCCAGTTGTTTATGCCATTTCTTGCACTTTTTAGAAGTTGCTCACTTGCATTTCCTGTTTATTCAGGTAATGTTTTCGCTCTAAAGTCTTTAATGGGATTGAAGACTAGATAATCACAGTTACTATCCTCTCATATCTTAGTTAAGACATTTTAGGTACAAGACTTAGACTCCTCAGGATAGGACACCTATTGAAATAATCTCTGTTATCATCTATTACCAATTACCTATAGCCTGGACATTTAGTATGTGTTTCTTGTTTGATTTTGTTCCTATAGGTTGTAGTTCTATTTTTGTGTATGTTATTACCCTTCCTTTCTCCCAGACAACATTTAATATTTGTTTTTATTATATATTGTTTTGTAGTAGGTGTAGAGCCTTCATATTTAGACAAAAGATGGAAGTGTTGTGGGAATTCATTCCACCAATAGCTTTGGTGGGACTGACAAACTGAAGGGGAAAGCACACTCGCTCTCTTGCTCTCACTCGTGCCAAGCAGCAGAGAGGTGGTATAGGATCAGCTGCGTCTTCAACCTTACTCTGTATCTATGAGTTTGTCCTTTTCATTACACCCCTTAATAAATCAGTTTTTATATGTCTGTGAGTTCACACTTTATAAATCTGTCAAGTATTGATTTGATTAACAATGGTGTGGGGTGGGCAGCTCCCTGGAGGAAGTACTACCCCTAGGCAGGTGGTCCGAGATGATATGAGAAAGCAAACTGAGCAAGCCAAGGAGAGAAAATCATGGAGAGCATGCCAGTAAGCAGGGTTCCTCCACGACCTGTTCTTCAGTTCCTACTTCCACGTTCCCTCTTTGAGCTCCTGCTCTGAAATCCCATCAGGCTAGCCTACAACCAGAAACTGAAAGAAACCATTTCCCCTGTACTTGCTTTTGGTCATGGTGTTTTATCTCAATGACGGAAAGCCTAACTAAGACAAAAGGATCCAGAAAGAGCAGGACACTTGTTTAAAAAAAAAAAACCCACACAGTGCACCTGCTCTTCCAAAAGCAAAGTCAGCAAGCCAGAGGAAAGAATAGCCAGTTGTCTTTCTTAACAAGCTCTGAAGCTTTTGTTCAAAGATCAGTTAAGCAGATGGCAGAGGTGACACTACTCCACAGGATAAAAGGTGAACGGGCTAGTCTAGTTTCCTTTCTGTTGCTGTGATATAAAAACCCTTTGACCAAAAGCAATTTAGGAGAAGAAAGGGTTTTATTCCACTTTGTACTTATCATTGAGGGAGGTCAGGCCAGGAACTCAGCGCAGGAACTGGAAGGCAGAATTGCTTTCTATTCCAGGTAGCATTACCTCCGATCGGAGAAGTTAGCGACGCCAAGGAAGCAGAGTGGGAGTCAAGGGGATGCTGCTTGCTAACTGGTTTGTTTACAGGCTCATCTGAGCTTGCATTCTTCTAAGGTCCAGGACCACTTTGCCAAGGGATGGTGTCACTGGCAGTGAGCCTAGCTCCCTCTTATCAAATCAATTAAGACCAAGAAAATCCTTCACAGGCATGCCCTCAGGTCAAATTCTTCACAGATATGCCCACAGGCCAATCTCATTCAGGAACTATCTCAATGGAGGCTGTCCTCTCAGATGACCCTAGGCTATGTCACATTGATTGAAGCTAAGTAGATCGTCCAACTTGATATACAAGGGCTTCACTCTAAACCACAGACGTTCAGTTCTCCCCATGCTGGTATCACAGGAAACAAAGGATAACTTTAAAAGTGTCCCAATCTGAAAAATTCCACCACTTTAAACTTTGACTCTGGACTGCCATAAAAAGCAAAACAAATTATATAGTTCCTTATTCTAAAAGGGAAGAACCAGGGTATATAGGAAAAAGATCAAAACAAAACCAAATCCTATAGCTCCATCCAACATCTGGAACTCATTTGTGATGTTCTGTGCTCAAAAGAGCTTGGGAAACCTCCCTGCCCCAGCTGGGCTATACAGAGTACACTCAGTTTGTCTCACAGTCTCGGGCCAGCTCTACACCTATCACTACCCTTGGAGGTCATCCCATGGCCCTGGCATCTCCACTATTTTGGGGTCTTCACTGCGATTTCACCAGTGGCCTCTCCTGTCCTTTCTTTGGGGACTCAGAATGGCGCCAGGCCTCAATTACTGTCTGGGTCCCTTTGGTCTTGCATCTTTCACTCCTTTAAAACCAGTATCCTGCAGGGACTACTGCACAGTGCCGAGTCTGACTGCCAGCTTGGGATGAAGCCTTGGGCCCGCTAAACCGACAACTCACTGACCCTGAGGAAATATTTCCTGGTGTCACCACAAAGTGCACAAGATTTTGTTTCAGTGAAGCTGATTCTTCAGTCCAAGCTTCAGCAGCCACTACAGATTATTTTTAACAATATTTTAAATTAAAATAGTTGTAGCATTCCCTCTCCCTCTTCTCTCTTCATACCCTCTACCCTTCTATTTCAAACTCATGGCCTCTTTTTTCTTTCATATTGTTTTTCACACTTGTGTGCACTAGCACACACACACACACACACAAATACAACCTGCTGAGTGCCTAATTGACATTAGATAACCAATTAGGGGGTTCATTCCTGGAGAAGAGCTCTCTCTCTCTTGTTCTCTCATTCTCTCTTCTTCTTCTTCTTCTTCTTCTTCTTCTTCTTCTTCTTCTTCTTCTTCTTCTTCTTCTTCTTCTTCTTCTTCTCTCTCTCTCTCTCTCTCTCTATCTCTCTCTCTCTCTCTTTTACTCTCTCTCTCTCCCTTCCCCTCTCCCTCTCTCTCTGCAGTTATTAATTGTATAACTGTTTATCTGCAGATGGGCGCCTGTGAGATTTTCCCTTTCCATGTTAGCATGCTTGTTGGTACTGCCATTGTTGACGTTTCTTGGATGTAGCTTCCCTGTCATTCTAGCAGACACCGTCTCCAAAGCAGACTTCCCTTCCTCCTAACTCTTAAATTTCCCTGACCCCTCTTCTGTGATATTCCCTGAGCCTTAGATGCAACCACAGGTTCTTAATTCAAATCATGAAACAAGCAGGGCTGGCCCAGGAGATCTAGTATCCACAGTTCATCAACACACCTTTTTAATGATTTTTCTCCTACTCCTTCTCCTGTACATGCTGTTTCTCAACTAAACTACATTTCTTCATAAGAAGTAGGAAAAAGACTGGTTCTCCTTATTATTACTACTATTAAGATGGGAGATTATATTAGGAAAGGGAAGGAAAATTCTGCAGAATTCTATCAGGCCCATCTGGAGAACATAGCTTGCAGTGGCCTGGGGCGCAGGCCTTGCTGCTATTGCTGCTACTGCTGCTGCTGCTGCTGCTGCTGCTGCTGCTGCTGCTGCTGCCGCCGCCGATGCTCTTGCTGCTGCTATTTGGTCTGGGAGAAGCAGGTGGCTTTCAAGAAGCCTTTCCCCGCATTTCATTTGTTTGCAACAAAAGCTCCAAAGCTCTGGTTTAGGCGCTGTTCCCACCACTAAGCTACTTAATCCACTTGCCTTTGAGGTTGAAGTTCAAATGAGGGCCACTCCAAAGTCAACCTAACTGCTTCCCAGGATGTCCATGAGGCCCCTAGCCTCCGGGGAGTTCAGTCTCAGAGGGACGCTGCCCCGTGCCAAGGAACATTTACTCGCTTTTATCTGATGTTTGTAAGCCTCGGTGAACACGAGGACAGGACTTTAGTCAGCTCCTTCTGGAGGGCAGTTATGCAGGGTGACTATGCACAGGCTTTGGCTGAGCAGAGCTGGGCTGAAGTCAAATGAGCGAATGGCCCAGATACACTCCCTAGTGTGGCTACATTCCTTCCTCAGACTCAGGGATTCTCCCGCACACAGCCTGAGATACAAGTATGTTATAACACAATTAGAAGGGAAGAAATATGCCAGAACTTTCCCCAAATACCCCTCCTTTGGAGCTGACAGGTTTGGGGTCCGGTAACTGACAGCTAACACTAAGCTCTCAGCATAAGCCATATTCTTTAGAGGGCTTGCATCCTGCGACACATTGACTAGTGAAATGTGTCTCATCCTGTGGGCTCTGCTTACAGAGGGATGGTGACTCTTATTGGGAGGTAGGGTTTGTAATCTGTTTTCCCTTCAGTGATAATAGGTCTTTGTGCCTGTTTTAACCAATACCATGACAGAAGCGAGGCCACGCGATTTCTCAGGCTTAGGCTGGTTCATAAAAGTGCTCTGTCTTCCACGTCATCGTATTACAACAACGGTTCTCAAAACACACTTCTCATGTTATGAGGAAGCCCAGGTCACACACAGAGGCCAGGCTGAGCTGTTCCAAACAAAGGCCCACCTATGATCAAGATGATCACAGCCTTAGGGTGCGGGGTGGGGTGCGGAACTACCATTCTTTCGAGAACATGGTACCCATCAACTCAAAATCAGCATTAGCCTCTCGCTCAGTCCCTTCCTTCTGTGTGAGGCTGGGCCATTACAAACCTCTGGGGAAACAAGCGCCTGGTTCCTTCCCACACCTGCCATGCTAGAAGCTGCGTCTGCGGACAGCCCGAGTGCCATTCACCTCGTGTCCGCTGTGTCTTCCCTGAACTCATTACTCATCCCCTCCGAGCACCGACCCCATCTCCAGAAAACACACATCTCTCGAGTGCTTGAACAACCTGCTGTAAAACCTGAAGCCAAAAGACAGATTGTATGGTTGCATAGCACTTCTGCCAACGGGGGCCAGCTGGGGTACCTGAAGTGAGCCTCCGCACTGAAGGTGGGAAAAGGAAAGTGTAATGGGGTCGTCAATCACAGGGTGGCACTTAGTGCACAATCTGGGAAGTGCAGGATTTTACCCAATCTAACAGAAGACATCGCACCTGACTACCTTAGTCACGGAGCTGCCCAGGTGAGCGGAGAGGCTGATGTTACAGCCCTGTGGTGCAGAACAGCTGCCGTTTTTATGACAAGCCTCATGGATGGAAGAACACCAGAAACAGGAACAAGGTCCATAAAAACCAAGTTTAAGTATTTGTGAGTAGAATCTGCAGCCTGCCTGCCTTGCAGGGAGAGCCAGCCGAGAGCAGCAGGGCATTGGGGGAGACACATATAGCCTGGCTTTCCAAAGAATAATAAATTACTCCTGACCTCAGAAGTTAAAGTAATGATTCTCCAAAGTGTGTTTAGTGCCTGTCTGATCCCTCTCGACATTGCAATGAATTCCACAGCGCTGGAAGGAAAATCCATGAGGACTGAAATAAATAAAAAAGGAATTACTGAGTGTCAGACAGTCAGTCTCAGACTCGTATGGCTGCTGTGAAAATGGAAATTCAGATGTCACTCTGCTCCTTCTGGTTCTATCTAGGGCCTTCTAATGGTTGAGATTCTCTTCTTCCTACTTAGCCTTACAAGACTGCCATTTCCCTAAGAAAGCCCTCTCCCCAAATGAAGAATCCTCATCTTCTGGCACCGAAGCATCTGGGGATGGTGCCATATGAACATCACTTCACACTAAGGCATGTTAAAAGTTGTCTATGAGACTCTGTATGCTATATTCTATACCTCCTTTAGTTAGATTTATATTTTCATCTTCTTATCTAATAGCCTTTCATGTACAAGTACCTCTTCCCTCCCAGTCTTCTGAGCTATTTCTCCCTTTCTCCTCTACACGCTCCTCACGTAGTCTTCCCAGTTAGAACATACAGGTACCCTAGGGAGGCATGAGGCGTGCCTTTGAGTACCCCATCTCCTAAATGACAGCTGTGAAAGTCTATCGGTTTTCCAGTGCTTAGTCCATCCACAAATGGCCATAGGGCAGACGTCCTGTCCCAAACTGTGATAGAAACCAAGCTAAACTCATAAATTCAAGCACTTGCTTCATCTAGCAGTTGTCTGACTTCTCAGTAAGTCAGTCTGTGGGGTTTAATATAGGGACCAAAGCTCTGCTATTTCGGGCCACTCACATTGGGCAGGTGATCACTCGTGTCTTCCAGCCACGTTGATCAGTATTGGAAATCAGCAGCTGTGACTCCCCTTTGTGGCAGATGGACGAGGTCTACAATTGTTCTGTCTGCCCAACAGCTGGAACACTAGTTCCCTGGAGGGGTTTCCTCCCAGACTCATGGTTCAGATGCCCCTCCACTTACAGTAAAGCCATTGGAAGTTGAAATATCATGGAGTCAAAAATGCACCAAATATGCCTAGCCCACAGAACATCAGAGTTTGGCAGTCTAAGATACGAACAGTTCAATGTGAGAGAATATAGCACTACATGACATTCGCATGAGGAAATGCTACTGAAGTCTAGTGTCTTCTGACTGTGCATTGCTTTTACACTGGAATAAAAAGGGCATGAGTGGCATCATTGCAAACACAGAATTCTCTGTATCCAGCAGAACGCTCTTCTGAACATATCCTGCAGGGAATCCCTGAAGTCCATCTCTCTCTCACCACAAACCGAACAGAAGGGGCTCTACCAAGACATTTGTCATTCTTCGTAGAGCTCCAAGTCTCTTCAAATATAAAATAGGGATTGCCGAAATCAAACCTTATCTTCATAACTGTGTTCCTAAACTCTAAATGTGGAAATGACCAAGACTTGTCAAGATTGACGCAGACATGCTCCATGGAGGAAGACTTTGGTGTGATGATTTCTACCGCTCAGCGGCAGACAGGAAGGAATAATATGTTGGCGTGCACAGCAAACCAGATGACGCCAGATAAACCTATCGAGCATAGTGCTGAGGGAGAAAGCCATTTCTCAAGTTTTATACAGCACGATTCCATTTATTTCACATGAAATAACAAAACTGTAGAGATAGACACTAAATGAACGTGGTTACTGGTAGTTAGAGTGGAGTGTGTGTGTGAGGCACTTGTTGTAAACGCGCAGCATGAGACATCTTTAGGTGATGAAGATGTTATGTGCCTTCAGGACACCAAATCAGTACCTTAGTTAAGATGCTGCCGCTTGGGAAAACAGGAAAGGCTATCAGGGAGCTCTTTATGAGTTCTTCCAACTGTTTAGAAAACAATCTCAAAATCAGAAGTTCGATTAAAACAATACATACAAAAGCTGAAGCACTTACTGTCTTAAGAGTAACAAGGGTGGCCCCTATTCAGGCTCCACCAACAGGAAGAAACACTAGCTAAGTCACTCAGCCTCCTTATCCTCAGTTCCTTCCACTCAACTGGAGTTGAGGAAGACCATCTGCTAAGTCCCAACAAGGGGCACAGCCGAGTGATGGAATAGCTCTCCATCCACAGCGGCCTTTGAGACAGAAGGGACCTGTGAGAAATAAGTGGTTTATGGGAGTGTCTCTGTAAAGGCCACTCACCCCTGGCTTCCAGTAAACACAGCATGCAATGGCAAGAACAAAACAAGACTGAAGGAAAAGACAACTCAGACATGATCACATCAGCAGAGTCATGACCGATAAAACCAGAAATTTCTCATACAATAACCTGATAAAGAACAGTGTGGTTTTGTTTACTGCAAGCAACGAAGCTAAACAGCCCCTCTGCCACCTCTGGGTCCAGTACACCTGCCCTAGTCTCTTCTTTCATTATTAAAATTTTCTGGTTCTTCATTGTATTTCTTCATAGGAACCACAACACAAACAGGAAGTCCTTTAATAGCACTTACAAATTTAGAAGGGAAAAACCCAAGCAACTGATTAAGACCTGAAAAGCTCGGTCAAATTATTGTGTACTTTTCATGCCACGGGATGACCAGCACGCTTTCTGTTCATCAGATAAGCTGAATTTCATATTTACCGTCAGATACAAAAGTAGTGTCAAAATAACAACAAACTGAGCCACCCATCACATCAAATTAGCAACCTCCATTACTTTCTGAAAAGGATTTACATCTCAACATATATTTGTTCTTAAAGCAATGAAGACTTTCTTTAATGAATGAACAATAACAAAATAACATACGATCACTGTTACTTGAAGTACTCGAGAAATGGGAGACGGTATCGATTATGACAGAGCTACATTTCATGTCTATAATGTTGTAATGAAATTATCCATATATATCACTCTTACTGAAACGGTACACAATATTGTTCATCCCTTTTAATTACTTAACAGCCACCACAAAATGTGACCATGTCTGAGGATGGGCAAGACCTTGTCTAGTACTACACAGAACTTAAAGTCAATGGTTTTTATAAATCCAAGGAGCCTCTCTTACCTTAGGAAAAGCAAGGTGCCAGCTTAAAAAAAAAAAAAAAAAAAGAAAAATTCTTCTATCTGAATTTCCAGAGCAGGAAACGCCCTTCTTGGCCATTCTCCATCTTTGGTTGAGTGAATGTTTTCTGTACTAAAATCTTCCCTTCGCTACCTTTGTTAACATTTCAAAATCCCTGATCTCCTCTCTACTTTTCAGAGGCTTCATCCACCAGCTTCATAAATGTTACCATGTGCTATTCAACATTTTTATCATATTCAAAGCTTTCATCATTTGTGATGTGTAAGTAGACAAAAAACATGTCAACAAAGCATTTGGATTGTCCCCACTGTGGATAGGGCACATTATCTGCCTTTGTTATATAAATGCGATAGAAGAGACTTAAGTGTTTCAAGAGTTGATGTTTATCTACTACTGTAAGAGTTATTCTAAAAAAAGCATTCCAATGCTTTTTCACCATGAGAAATTTTACAAAAAAAAAATGTGCTTGATAAATTATTTTTTTCAAAGCTGTCTTTGAAGTGCTATTCTTGACATCATTTCAAGTGCAAACAATAATAGAACTCTGGGCACAGCATTTTAATGACAGCCATCCTTGCCACCAGATAATCTACTTCCTTGTTATCTTTTTTTTCAAATAGCAGAGTAATTTTTCTTATAAAGCATGTGATTCACTCAGTGATGTTTGTTGGCAAAATACCATGGCTTCCCAAAGATTGTTAGAAGTGGTTTGGTGGGAAATGTTCACAAAAAGATCTGTGCAACTGTGGGCCTTTAGGCATATACTGGGGGTCACAGAAATGCACTCTTTTTTTGTAACTACAGAGAAAGATTTATAAAACAATAAAAAAATCTCTTTTTAAAATGATGAACTCAAGATTATAAACGACTTATTTCTCTTTTTCTTCTAAGGATATGTAGGTCTCCAACCAGAATCAACGAAGGAACTTCCTGAAATTCCAAGTCCTGACAGAAGGAACGTGATTATGTTCAGTATCCACAGGGACTTGGTAAGAGTTGGGCAGCTCTGTCAGCTGCTTGTAGGTCAAGGCTGTTGTTCCATGGCTTCTCTGACAATCTTAGGCTGAATCTTGATATGTGCTCTCCTCTCTTCCTTTCTCTCTCTCTCTCTCTCTCTCTCTCTCTCTCTCTCTCTCTCTCTCTGTCACACACACACACACACACACACACTCAATCTCTCTATCTATCTCACACACACAATCTCTCTCTCTCTCTCTCTCTCTCTCTCTCTCTCTCTCTCTTTCTTTCTCTCTTCTTCCTGTTTGCAGTGAGATGAAGACACTTATTCCACGTGCATGGAGCTAAACATCCACCAACTGGACTCTCTGACAGCTGTGAAGGAAACCAAACCCTCCCTTCCCTAAGTTGCTGCTGTCAAGCATGAGGTCACAGTAATGATAAACTGACATACACAACCACTAATGTCACAGAGAAATACCCTGGTCTAATGTCCATTACCCAAATTATAAGAACTCCTGGTGTTGTTTTAAGTCTAATTGAATGTCTCTTGCTTTCAGCATATTGATTAAAAGCTAACTAACCATCTTGGATTGTATTTCTGGGTGAGACAATTAACCACAGTAGAGCTGTAGAATAAAACTAACATAGACATTCACACCCATATAATAATTATTTGTGAGATGGTCTTAAGAAAATTTCCCATGACCTCTGTCTCAGAACATCAGGACCTGAAAAATCTACTCATTTTAGTATGTTGTTCATATGATAATGAGAAACTTTCGTAATTTATGAATCACTGTCATGGGTGTTAATAAGAGCTTCATGGCTGTCCACAGGCTTTGCACAAAGTTCAGTGGGATTGCTGGTAGCTTGTATCCCACTGAGCACCTACATCACACCTTCCAATGCTATCTACAAAAGCTAGCCCTCAGGGAGCAGGCTTTCAAGTCAGTTCCAGCTGTACCCCTCCAGGTTATGTGTCCAGGGTATGTGTTGTCTTTAGCACTGGGGCCTTACTGTCAAGTACTGGGAAGCAACCAAGAGCAATGGCAAGCACGTATTGTTTTCAGGGTCTCTTGGACCCTGTGACCAACAACTCAAAGGAAGTGTCCCTTGTCTAGCACTGGGGTTTTTACTAACTGGGCTATGTCTCCTAGAGAGGAGATTTATCACCCTTTGTGATATTAAATCGCATACATTAATCCACAAAATCTTGACCTAATGCATCTTGGTTATACAGAATATTCAGGGTGCTGTGGTAAATGTCAGACACTTCCATCAATGTCTAGTAGGTCATTTCATAGCTTCTCTAAAAACAAATCTCAGACTGAATCTTGGTCCATACTTTACAAACATATGTCTGTTGAGATATCCTAATAGCTGTCTAATAGGTCATAAAAATCACTCAATAAGAGGGAATCCCTGCCTGATACTGTAAGCCTAGCCAACAGCACATGGCTGGAGAGGTCACAGACCCTAGAGAAAAACTAGTACTGCCATTTTCATAAGCAAATACAGATTCCAACTATATTCTAAATGGTTGTCGTGTAGATGAGCATAGTTCCCACCCCTCATCGAATAACCTTTTCTCAGCAAACAGAGGGTGCTACAGGGATCTGCAAGTGACCCCTACGCAGAAAGTGACTGTGGTCGCAGAACGTGACTACGCAGAAAGCCCCGACTGAGACACCAACAGCATAACTCCTCTTTGGAAGGTTCCAGAAAGATAAACACTGGATCAACTGCTGCTAAATGACAGAATCTTCTGGATGAGACTGGATATGGTGCCTGTGAACTCTCAATAATGTGGTTGCCTGAGCAAGACTACATCAGTCAACATGACTAACGTCACAAAGAGCCACCTCTAGATAAAGAGCCACAGCCAACCCCTGGCTTCTGAAGAAGGGATAAGTAGTTTTCTCCATCAGAGAGCATCCTAATGTGTTTCCCAATCCTAAGTGGTCCCCTAACCACCTACACATATAGGCAATATTCATTGGACATAGTAGATTGTATATACATGCATATACGTGTGTGTCTGTGTATGTGCATGTGTGTGTATGTAAAGCAATAATAATACAGACAAAAAGATAATGAACTAGAAGGGAGATTGGGGAAAGGGGTGCAGGAGAAGTTGGAAGGAGAAGAGAAAGGGATAGAAATGATATAAATACAGGGTACTCAGCTATGAACTTCTCACAACTTTACATTAAAACGAGAACAAGATCTTTAGAAGCTGGAGGAAGACCTCAGTTGGGAAAGTGCCTGCCATGCAAGACAAGAGCCTGCATCTGATTGAGTCCCAGAACCCACAAAAGAACTGGGTGTGGTGCCTCGTGCTTATAATCCCAACACTGGTGAAGGAGGCAAAATCAGAACTCTGGGGCTCGCTGGTCATCTCACCTAGCCTGCCTCACCTGCTTCCAGCCCTGGAAAGACCTTGTCTCCAAAAACAAGGTAGACAGCTCCTAAGGAACTAGAGCTGAAATTGACCTCTGGCTTCTATGATGCACACCTGTGCGCACACGCACACACACACACACACACACACACACACACACATGCACACACACATACACACACACACAAAGGGTAAGGGTTTTGGGTCATATGCAATCATGTAGCAGGGGATAGGAAGAGGGAAAGTGCACTTCGGGGCAAATTAAATTAGGTTAGAATCCTGGTTCTTCCATTCTATAGCAATATATCCTTGCGAAAAATAATACCTCAACACTGTGTTTCAGTATCCTCACATATAGATGACCATAAAACACATAACTACAGCATTAGTGTAATATTTAATTTGTTATATAAAGTTCTTAACCCAGTGTTTTGTACAACTTATGACTTATATTTTTATGAAGGATTATTTCCCCTTCCCTGGAGAATACAAATCTCAGATAATGCTAATTTTTTTTTAATTTTCTTTTTAACTGCAGTATACACCATGGCATGAAGCAGCTCAGTTGTGGTCTGAGCAGAAGAACACTGGGTCAGAACTAACACCTTCCTTATTCTAGGAAGAACTTCTACAAATACTAAAGGTACAACTTCCTCTTTCTTTTCTTTTGTAGATCATATCGAGCAGTTGGTGTGATTTCAATATTAATTAAAATGCAGGCATCTCATTTGTATCTTCTGTTGCGAAGTTAGGCCCATATGCTCTGTGCCGCTTTTGTAAAAGAAGTACTACAGCATTGAATTTCGTCTTGCTGAATATAATATATAAAGATATTTTTGGTCTGCTTGTCATGGCAACCTGTTCACTCTCTTCCAATTCCATGTCATGTAGAGATATGATTGGTATCCTTATTATTTCCAGAGTTTGATCATAACGAAGTGTTCAACACACCGGGATGTTCTAACCAAGTTGAAATCATCCTGCATTGCCACGCCGGAGGCTGACGATCTCTTCCGCTGCTATTCACCCAGTCATCTCCTATCATTCCCTAGCTCAAAATCAAGAATGTGACAAAGTCCTTAATCCCTGCCAGATTTTATTCACGTACACTCTGCAGAGCATCTTGCCCTCTCAACTTTTACAGAGAAAATGACAGGCTTGGTGTGACACGGTTTGTTTATGATTGAAATTGTTTTGAGACCAGGAAAGTTTATTTTTGTTATAAAAAAGAAATAGGTTTTGTTCATCTCAAAAATAAAAAATAATTGGTAGTGAATTGTTAAAACCCAGTTTTAACAAGGATTCCAGGTACTGACCAGACATAGCCTTCCAACATGCCAAAACCTAACTACTTAGCACTGTCTGCCACAGAAACAAGATAAGGAAGAGGTAAGACAATTCTAACATAGTAATATGTCATTTTTAAGCAAATTTTTAAAATGAATGCCTTACTCTATTAAACTTTGGAAGCTTTTTTGACTTGCCTCTTATAAAGCCAATCTTCTCATACTAATTTTTAAGTTATAATATCATTAGATCATTTTCCTCTTCCCTCTCCTCCCTTCAACCCTCCTTATTCTCTCAAGTTTATGGCCACTTTTTCTTTAATTGTTTATATGTTGAATATCTATAGATTCCTAAATACATAAATACAATCTGCTCGGCCTGTATGGTGTTACTTTTATACACATGATTTCAGGGCTGACCACTTAACATTGGATAACCAAACTGGTGTGCTCTTCCCTGTGGAAGACTATTTCTCCCTCTCCTAGTATTCCTTGGTTACCTGTAGTTCTTTGTCTATGGTTGAGGCTTTCTGAGTGCTCCCCCTCCCATACTAGCAGGTCTATGGATATTGTTCTTGTTCAGATCAGTTTCATTGCAGCTGTTGCTCTGTTTGTAGGAGACACAGCCTCAAAACTTAACTACTCCTCTGGCCTTAACAGCCTTTCTGCCCGCTCCTCTACAATGATCCTTCAGCCTTAGGTGCAGAAGTTGTGTTGAGGATGTACTGGTTGGGATTGGACTGCTTATTCTCTGACTTTTGATCAGTTGTGGTTTTCTGTAAGGGTCTCTGTCACAAAGAGAAGTTTCTTGGATGAGGGATGAGACTATACTTATCTGTATATCTAAGGATAAATATTTAGGATGTAGTTAGGGATGGGTTTGACTATAGTCATTAAGGTGACAGTTGTAGTAAGTGTAAAATGACTGGGAAAGGCACACAAAATTGAATTCTGGCCTCCAAATGCATGCAAACATATGTGTGCACATTCATACAGTATGCATACACACACACACACACACACACACACACACACACACACACATCAGTCCTATAGTAACTGTGCCTTGCACCAAAATGGAATCCTGAGAAAGGCCTGACTGTCATGTGTTGAGTATGTTGAGCATATAGATTTATTTCAAAAGATTTGTGCAACCTGAACATTGATTTGTTTCAAAACTCCCAAATTCCAATGTCTTATTACTGAACCAAATATCTAAAACAGACCAGGGTAAGTGGGACATTCTTAAAAGCCCACATCAATCTGAAGCGAATGAAGAATGAAAGGAGATAGTGGTCCAGGATTACAGAAACAACACCCTTCCGTTACATTGACCCCTACACCCTGGACCTGCTCCTGGATCAGACATTGCTTGGGGAAGAGGGGAGAGGGTCTGACCAGCACTTCTGCTTCCTGAATGAAAGGAAACCCTAGTTCATCCCACAGCATGAAGGGCTGAACTCCTTCCCTGCAGAGAAATCAAGGCTCTCCATACTGAGACTGTCTCACCTACCTGCAGTGCATGGGTGCCTACTAAGAGCACAAACAAATCACGAGGCAGAATGCAGCCAATCCAGTCAACTGATCCATCACTAATGAAAATTTTTGTATTCTCCAAAGCATAAAAAACTTCTCATATTTTCCTTTTAGGCTCTCTTCCTGCTTGCTAAGATCGAAAAAAAAATACCTAGACCTTAAGATCCATCACAATATATGGTTCGTTATGAAGGCAAATCTACACACTAACAGATAGGATCTGTGCGAAAGATAAAAATGTTAGGCAAAGACTGCCAGAGGCCCGCCCACATGAGGGTAGATTTGAAAGCTTCTTTACATGTAACTCACTGTTGGATTTTAATATTATTCCTGAAATTTAATCACTAAAAGTCATGTTGCTAGAATAAAGACTCCTGACATCATACCCTCAGAAGCTAAGATGCTGGGCAAATGTTTGTGGGATGGATTTGTGCTTCAGATGGTTGGAATATTGAGAGCTGGGTTTTTAGTTTTTAATAAAGCTTATTTTTATTCAACTTCAAGCAAGATCTTTTTAATAAACAATATTAAGGAAATAGAATGCCAGTGTAGATAGCTACTCAGTAGCGAAGCAATGCCAGATACTACAGAGCAAGCTTTGGCTGCCATGAAGGCACAGGTAAAATTTATTTTGTATGGCCTGCTTCCTGACCTCTTGGGATTGCTGCGTTTATCATCATATTTTTATCTCCACCAAGTTCTACAACTTATATTCCTTCAATAACAAACTGTAAAGACCAGAGTAAATTTCTCTTTTCTACCAAAATACGTCTTTGCTCTTTTTATCCTATAAACACTTTTGCCCTCCAGTCCATACATGGCGCATATCTATCTGTTCATATAAAGAATAATGTATTTTATGTATTTTGGCATCTGCCTGATAGAGATGCTGTTTTGATTCCCCCCCCACTTGGATTCCAATTATGCAAGTTGGGACGATCAAATAGTAACCATAGCGACATAAAGCAGAGTTCACATCTTAGTAAGGTCATATTCTTTCCCACAGCACAGACTTCGCATTCTAAGACTAATCCAGTATCCAAAAATACACCCAGGACAACTCACGTTGCCATGTATGGCAAAATATGATTCAGTCGGTTAAATAATTTCCCCATGGCATAAAAAAGAAGCCTTGGTTGGTAAACCAAGAAATCTCAGCTTTAGGAGGACAAAAATGGGAAAGAGGAAGCGAAACGTTTCCCGTTCAGTAGGTTGATTTCTGCATCTGAGAAGATAACAGGAGGGAAGAATTGGGTCCAAAGAAAAGACTGCAGTGGATGCTGTCTGTGCTGTAGTCACAGGAGCAGTCCACAGCACCAGAGCAGCATGCCTCCAACCATCTAGCCACTGCCGACTCTCCAGCCTGGTAACTGCATGAGATGCAGGACTGCTAGGGACCTCGAATGCGCCAACAAGCATGGCGGCTTGTGCTCAGGGCTCTGTCCACACCGGTCACCCTAGATCGGTGTGAAAGACAAGTGCAGTGTTTCCCTTGGGCCCACTTTAAAGTTTACAACAAAAAGCTTCATTTGACAAATTCTGAATACCGAAGATGACAATTAGAGAGGCAGAATTAAAAAGAAATATTAACTTACTTTGGGGGTGGGCCTCTCACTGACTCTGTGATCTCGTTATATAAACTAGCTCTGCAGCGTGAGACATGGGGCCTCACTAGTTTGCTGTTGTATGTTGTATGTGTCAACCTTAACTATGCTACATGTATGACATTTTTTAGCTAAACCCCTTAGACATCCCATCACCAGTTCTTCTAATGCTCCCATTCTGGGAGTGAACAAAAGGTGTGGCTCAGCTTTACTGAACAAGAGGAAGATGTCTACTTCTTCCAAGCTTAGGCCGTTCATCTCCAGAGAATGACACTTACCCACATTCCCACTACCAAAGATCTCTCTCTTCCCTTTCTGATATATAACCTGATTCTAATCTCCCTAGCTCCTTATAATGTTTAACTTTTTTCAAGAGGTTCTGTGGACACAGGCTAAGACTGACTCAAAAGAAAGCCTGGGAAAGACACACACAAACAAGGGCGGAAGAGGGGGAGGGAGGGGAGAGCAGGGGGAGGAAGGGGAGAACAGGGTTTACCTATGAACACATCAGACAAGTCAGGTTACCCTCTCCTGTGTATAAGCCTGACTGGAAGGTCCAGGATTTATACAAGACAGACTTCTTTGGCTAACTCTAGAAGAGGGTTTGCAGGGGGTGGGGGTGGCTCTGATGCAGTAACTAGAAAAGATGATTTAATATTCAATAGCCCGAGAGAACAGCCTCGAAATAAAGGTAGCAAACTCATTTAAGCATATGACGATGCACGCATCGTCTATCTTCCTGAAAATAGCATGTACCCTGAGATGCTTCACAGAACAGAAAGTTGTTTGGGGTCTATCCAGCTTACCAAGTGAGAACAATTATGAGGAACAGATAATAAGGAAACGTGTTCTCAAAATCGTCATCTCCAAAACTTCGGGATGCAGAAACTGGTACAGAAAAGCTATAGATGAGGAAACGCTGTGTGGCAGACCAGGGCACAGTCTGGGGTCGTATTATAAATCTCTTTGGAAGAATTCCAGCATTTAAAGAGGCTGAGCTTGAACCCGAAGCTGTGTCTGGAATCACAGGCAAAGCTGGTAGGTGCAGTTTTCTTCATATGACCTACAGCCAAGGTAAAGAACAGAGACAGGGGGATGCCTCCGAGAGCAAGGACAGCACCCAGAGAACCTGATCCCGAGAGGGCTCCTGTGTGAACACCAGTGCTCTCCTTCCCATGGTGTCATCCACAAAGGCTGAGCAGCTAACGCCCGGGAATCCCTGTTACCCTTCACTTATTCAATCCTTATCTTTGCCAGACCCTGGTGCAAGGCAGATGATAAATGGCTTAAAACTCTAGGAGATAAATTATTTAGAGAGATTTACAGCACAGGCCTTATTTTCTACCCAAAACAATATTAAATAGTAATCCAATGTTACTAGTTTTAGTGTTTCGGCGTGACAGTGATGAAATTTCTTTCCTTGAATTATTTCTAAAGGGTGAATTATGAAAATCACTCCAACACAGCAGCACGGTTACATCAAGAAAGGCTCATCCTTCAGCAAGTTCTCTGGCTTTAACCTGCTTTCTCCGGTCTTCCAGATCAAAGTGTACTACTAAATATAAGTGCCAATAGTGAAATTCTTAATCACAGCTCTTGTTTCTTCATGGAGAGTCCTAAGAAGTAAGAGGCAGACTATTGTGGAATCATCTTTTTGTACACTGAATATATGACTCCGATTGGTTTATTAAAAAGCTGAACAAACAATAGCTAGACAGGATTTGGAGGACAGAGAGGATGCTGGGAAGAAGAAGGTCGAGTTGCCAGCCAGACATGGAGGAAGCAGGAAAGCAGTATGGGCAGTGCAGAGTAAAGGTAATAAAACCACGAGAAGAGAGTAAATTCCTAGAAATGAGTTAATTTAAGTTAGTTATAAGAACTAGTTAGAAACAAGCCTAAGCTGTTGGCCAAATTTTCATAATTAATAAGAAGGATCCATGTGGTTATTTGGGAGCTGGCTGGTGGGACAGAGAAAGACTCACAACAGTAGATATTTTATTCTCTATGGTCTAGAAACAATAAGTAGTAGCAAGTAGCTTGACACAAAGCAAGATATTAAGAGTGTGGTGACACTTACCTTTACTCCCTAGGCAGAGGCAGGCAGATCTCTGAGTTCAAGGTCAGCCTGGTCTACAGAGTGAGTTCCTGGCCAGCCGGGGCTGCATACAGAGACTCTACCTTTAAAAAGGAAAAGGGTATGAAGATGCCATGGTTCCTTGTCTTTTCCTGTGTTGTTAGTTATCTAAATTACCGCTTAAGAGTGCAAAAGCCTAAACCCTAGTGCACCAGGCTGACCTAGAAGATGTTATTAATCCCGTACAGTTTTCAGATAGAAGGTTTTATATAAATCAGCAAGAGACTTAAATTCCTCAGATGAAATCATCCAGGGTCTCTTAGCTTTCAATTATGAATATCATAATGAATGAGTGAGCTAATTCTCTGGAGTGTTCTGTGCTTCCTCCAACTGGATACCAGATTGATAGCGCTGTCCAATACAGCGGGCTTCCCTCCTTTCTCCACCCAGCCACCTTAGGAGTAGTTTGGGAATTTCCATCAGGCAACCTGCACCCAATTTCATATGTGCAAGAAGAAAGACTGTAATGTTTCTAGGAGGTTCAGGGTAGATTTGTTGCTGATACATAGTCTCTCTGAACTCAGCAAAGTCACGGGGAAAATAGTTTACAGTTATAGTTATTATCCAAGATGATACTTTTGAATATTTGTGTGTGACAAATTTACTTAAACTTCAAATCTAAACATTTCCAGTTTAAAAAAATTATTTGTTTGCCCATGTACAGTGACTAAATTTTTTATTATGAATGTGAGTTAAAACTGAGTTAGAATCCAAAATGACTTTGGGTAGGTTACTTATTCCTATCTGTTTAATTTCTAGATAAGTAAAAAGTAGGTAACAATACATATTTTATAAAGTTGTTTGAATGATTAAATGAATTCATATATATTTTATATGTGTATGTATATACACATAATAATTTTTAAAATACTACTTTAAATGGCCTTGTCATGAAATTCTGGTCATAGCTCTCTGGAAGGACTGCAATAAACATCACCTAACGGGGGTCTGTAAATCTTTCAGCCTGGCCAGTTATCTCTCATTGGCTGATGGAACCTGCTAGCCCCTGTTGATCCCTTAAAGCAGATTTCCATTGAGAAGGTAATGAAGGCTCTTGCAAGGTATCAGTGGAAGGACGAATCAATGCCATCAGCAAATATTTTTAAAACCTTAAAAGAAAATGTTAAAGGCCACGTATGCCGGAAACATACTGTGTAGGGAAGGAAGGAAGGAAGGAAGGAAGGAAAGAAGGAAGGAAGGAAGGAAGAAAGGAAGGAAGGAAGGAAGGAAGGAAGGAAGGAAGGAAGGAAGGAAGGAAGGTAAAGATTGCTTATGGAGACAAACCTCATACCCCAGAGAAGATCCCAGACTAGGGAGCTGTAAAAGAGAAAGTAGATTTAGATTAAGTCAAAATGGATTGAGCAAAGGTTTGCCCACAACAACAAAAAAATCAGAACTTGTCATGTGAGCAACCTGAGACTCTTAGGACAATGCCAGAAATCCTAGGAATGTGCACCTGGGAAAGCTCCCATCCCAAAAGCACTACGTGGCCTTTGCCTTTAAAATCCCTCCTCCCTGTTATGCGGGATCTCAGTGCGAGAAGCCACCTTGGGAACTGAAGACAGCTTAAATAAAAATTCACTAATTACGCTTGGATGGACTCCAGCAGTCTCTAGGTGTTTTCTAATTCCACAACACAAATTCATTCCTCTCTTCTTTAAAAAGTGACTTGTGGATCTCAATTTCTGCCCTTCTCTACCTTTTCAAGAGAATCAGCTTTTCAATATAACCAGCAAACAGTGTGGGAGTAGGAATCACCTTTCCTAAGGCTGGCGATTTGAAGTCTGCTCTGCATGCAGAACAAACTGGACTGGCCCTGGACGTTGTGAGGTCATAACGTCTCTTGTTTAGGGAAGACTGACTGGAAATTGTTCTGAAAAGGAATTTTTTGTTTGTTTGCTTTCAAGACAGGGTTTCTCTGTAGCTTTGCAGCCTGTCCTGGAACTAGCTCTTGTAGACCAGGTAGGCCTCAAACTCACAGATCCACCTGCCTCTGCCTCCCAAGTGCTGGGATTAAAGGCGTGCGCCGCCACTGCCCAGTTATGAAAAGGAATTTTTAAAACTTGCCTATTGTTCTTTAAAAGTCATAGAGTTATTGATAATTCGATGGAAGACAGTATAGACCATGGCTCGTTTTACAAAAGAAGAAAAGATGGTCCCTGGAACATAGGCAACCACAGGGTTTTAGTGACAGCCCCAGCTGTCACTGTCGGGACTAACCCCAGCTTCCTTCACTGATATCAGTTGCACACTTTTGTCTTGGGGCACAGCCGACAGTAGACAATTTAGGTTTGTCACATCTGATCACATACGCATGTGGACTTCATATTTCTAAATTTAAACATAACCATCTCAGTTTGAATTGATAAATGCAGCTGTACCACCACGGCTTCTAAGAAACATGAACGGTACACACACATGAAAAGGGCAGTTACACACATGTCAGTGCCCGTCTCAGCATGCCAGTGCAGGCATGTGATTGATTTAGTCGGCAGGCATTTACTGAACTCTTAGTACATTCCAGATGCCACTGTTCTGGATGCTTGAAGTGAGCTCATTCAAAACAGAAGAAAAGATGCTTCATTGGGCGGTGGTGGTGCACACCTTTAATCCCAGCACTTGGGAGGCAGAGGCAGGCAGATCTCTGTGAGTTTGAGGCCTGCCTGGTCTACAGGAGCTAGTTCCAGGACAGGCTCAAAAGCTACAGAGAAACCCTGTCTCTAAAAACAAACAAACAACAAAAAAAAATGTGTCAAGCTTCCCTCCATACGGTATCTCCCATCCTGCATGAGAGATGGATCATAAATGAGACATGAGAGAGAAAAGGGAACCACAGAGCAGAATAAAGAGCAACCTGAGACAACACCAGGGGAAGGAAAGAGAAACTTCTGACCCCCGTGAGAACTGTTCTGTGTACATTTCACATCCAAGAAACCCAACCAATAAACACACTGCAAGTGGAAGAATGACTACATGAACCCAGGACAAGCTGAGCCTCAAGATTGGAAACTAAACACTCACCATTTGCATTATGTGAGGAAGACTGATTGGAACTGATGGCATTGCCCCAGCTGAAGAGTAATACTGAAATCTTGGGGCTATCACACCCCCTTCCTAGGGTTTGTACAGTGAGCACCGGGTAAGCAAATCCTAATTTTAGTATCACCCCAAGGGTCTAATGATCCTAAGAAAACAACCGTGGGGCCTGGATATGGCTCAGCCAGAGAGATCTTGCCTAAGGGAACAGCCCCAGGGTAATAGTAGTTCTCCCCGGCTGGAATCCCCCACATTCCAAAAGGACAGCTGGATAGCTTATCATCCTTGCCTCTCTTGCAGTCACGTCTCTGTGACGGCAAAATAAATGGACTTGAAATGCAGTGGGGAAAGCCTGTCTTGGACGAGTGTTTAATCTGATTTCTGTAATCGACACTGCCAGGAAGCAGTGGTGGGGGATGCGAATAACACCAAAGCTGTCAGTCCACAGACAGCTTTGCTGAGGACACCTGGTATCACCACTGTCCCTGGGCCTCATCAATTCTGACTCTCGGAGACAGGATGGAATCACATAGACAAGACTTCAGCACAGCATTTGAATTGGGGAAAGACGGACAACAAACGGTGGAGGGTGCAGTTAAGTATGAAAAACTAATATTTGGGTCTCTTGGTTTAAAAAAAAAAGCATTCTTGGAGGGAACTGCAGGAAGAATCCTGTATTGCAGAAATAAAATTCTCTTTTTGTCTAAAATGCTACTGCATCGATTCTCAGAAAGGGCTAACAGGGCTCTCCTCATCCTACAGTGTCAAATCGTTAAGTAGATCCGTCTGAAGTAACATTTCTGGTGTAATACCAAGAGTACCGCCATGGAGTGGAGCTTGGGATGCCCTTGTGATGACAGAACACTTAAGAGAACCTCAGAAGGCAGAACTGAACACCAGCCAAGCATCAGAGGCAAGTGTGTGCGGCACACATGGCTTCTTTACCTAGGTAAGTCACGACTGTGACAAGGAAGTAGGACCCGCAAAGGGTATGTATTATTCAACCGGCCACCAATGTAGGGAATAGCTGCGCAGTCCTGCTGGACACCCTCTGGGAAATGCTATGAACATGCCTGAAGTTTGTTCTAATCCAAAGCGATACTGGGCAGTGTGAGCTCATGGCATGGCAACTGGACAAGTGAGACTGGCCTCCCATTACCAATGAGAGAGGCAGGAATTTTTTTCATTAGGACTTTAGCCCAAGTAGATGAATTTAGCTGGAGCCAGAGGAAAGCAATAAGCGTGAGGAAGGAGAGAGACTTCTGCCCCCTGAACCAGAGAGGATCACAAACTTCCCTTCATTTTCCAGCATGAGCTAACGCTTGGTAATTGGTCATGCGCACAGTTTTAAAAGATGTTTTCCAGGCCAGCAAGATGACTTAGCAGGTAAAGGGGCTTGCACCAAACTTGGAGATCTGAATTGTTCCCTGGGACCTGCCTGGTGGAAGGAGAAAACAGATTTCTCTCAAGCTGTCCTCTGGCTTCCCCACACACGTACCATGGCATGTGTGTTCCCCACCAACACCACCACAGGGAGAAATGGAATCCTTTTTCTTTGAAAATTAAGAGAAATTTCCCTTCTTGTGTGCAAACATTCTGGCTTTGAGATTCGGAGGTGGAGGTTCACAGATGGATGTCCTGACTCCACGGTTTGCAAAGCTAAGAGAATACGGATGCCTGAGCCGTGAATCCTAGATCCAATGGGAAATGAGCCGGGTTAATCTTATGCCATCGTCTTGGAAATAAATTTGATCTCATCTATTCTATCAGCAGTGCTCAGTAGAATCTGACTCCAGGCTTAAGACAGCAAAGAGTACAGAGGCAAAGAGACAGTGAGATTTTTATCTTAGCGTAGTTATCAGTTCTCTGTAGGCGTAAGTGAAAAGTAGGTGTTTTTAGCAGAAAAGAAAAAGTGTCCTGAAGTTTCTCAAAAGTAATCCATGAATCTTAATACATGAGATAAATTATATGGGGTCAATAATTTCTTAGTATTAGTTCATTGAAAAACTTATCTGTTTTAAGTGTTTGTTAAAGATATTGATATCACAGGCTCCATATTGCTGAGCATCAAGCTTTTTTCCTTAATGTTTATGTAGATTTCCTAAGTACCACTCCACAGAGAAAGTCTGCATCTTTTCGCCCTTTCCATTAAAACTCACTATTGTTTTATTAGAACTTGTCAGTCTGGTTGTATGCTACAGGATCTCTAAAACCCTACCCTGTATTAAATATTAGCCTTCTACGGTGCTAATAAATAAATAAATAAATAATCCATGTAGTTGTTATAACCCACACATTCGGAGTTCACGTCTAAGCTAAAGAGAAGCAAGGCAGGTGTTGTCCAGCTGCCACCACCGAAGACTTTAGCTTATAGACTAGCAGAGACAGAGGGAAGGCTTACTTATAGTATTGGCTTGGTTTTTACAACATCGGCCTAGAGATTTATTATGAAGTAAGCATGATCCTGCTGACACCTGGGTTGATTCCAGACACTTATCAGGGATGCTTATGAGACTGGCTCTTTCTTGGTCATAATTTAGCCTTGCTTTTTTAAAAGAATATTACTTATTTACTTTTTTATTGACAATTTCATCCATGTATGCAATGCTTCTCTATCGAACCCAACACAACTCTTCTTTCCTCTCTGGGCTCAACATTTCCTCCTCCAGTCTTTATGTGAATACAGTCCATTCCGTCTGACTAGTGCTGCCTTGCAGGGGCATGGGTCTGAAGCCACCCGTTGGCAGCCTACCAGCAGACACATCCTTACCACCCGGTGGAGCATTGGCAACCTACCAGCAGACACATCCTTGCAGGAAAATGACTCCTCCTCCCCACACAGCCAGTTAATGGCTCCTCAGGCAGAGGTGGGGCCTTGTGAGCGCCTTTCCTATCCATGCTAGAATCTGAACTGCCTTGATTGTGTGTGATAATCGCCGCTTCTGTGAAGTCATGATTGCCACAGCCGTGTCAGGCCCAGAAAGCAGTATTTCACAGCGCTCCCCGGCCCCGTCCTCCACCTCGTCCATCTCTCCATTCCCTCTTCTAAGATGCTCACTGAGCCTTGCGGAGGTTGATGTGAATCTTCCATGTGGTGCTGAACACTCAGCAATCAGCTGTTCTCAGCTCTTTGGCCGGTTATGAGGCTCTGCACTGACTGTTGCCCACTGTGAAAAGAAGCTCCTCTGGCCAAGGCTGAGAGAAGCACTAATGTATGGCTATAAACATAAATATGTAAAAGGCAGATTGGCAACAAGTCCATTTAGCAAAACGGCAGTGGTAGGTTATACCCTAGAGCCTATGACCTCCCCAGCCATGGACTTTGGATCAAGCTTATGGTTACCAAACCTGAACTTCCTCCTGTGAAGGAGGCCTCAGATCCAATTAGAAAGCTGTTAGTTTTCCCTCATAATCACCTTGCCATTATTGCCTCAATGGATACCTCTAGCCTAGCAGGTCAGCATTTTAACATGCTGGGCGGCCCTAAGGCATAATTTCATCTGGTCAGTTAAGAACACAAAGGTTTTAGACAGAGTAGCGGTCCTGGAGCTCTTTGTGTCCCAGTGCCCTTTCTAATAATGAACATTTCACCAACATACTTGAAGAGCTTAAAAAATAAATGCCATTTTTACATTCAAAGAAAATATAAAGAAAAAAATCTAAACCTTTCTACAATTACCACCTTATTCCTCCCCATCTCTCAGTGTAGTTTTGCTTCCAGAGACTTTCCTGGTTATGTTTGTTTTAATGCGGCAAAGTTCCTGAACATTCCACTATTTATGTCCTCATCTAAGACTGATGTGTGTCTGTACTGTGATTCAGCAAAAGCATTCACGCTGTAAAGTCACTGTATGTGCTTGGTTTAACAACAACAACAAATGATTTTGCACATTTATTAGAAATTTTATTCTCCAATGTCATGTGACCTCCCAAGGGCAGATGTATGACACGGAGGAAGTGCTCAGATGAGAGACGGGTACCTAAGTAAGCAGGAAGGAAGAGGCGTGCCAGAAAATATTGGCCAGTACCACCTGAGTGGGGGCTTAGTGTACTAAAAGGCTGCTTGTTCTTTCCCCAGCCACGCAGACTCCCGAAATAACCGCACAGATACTGTACTAGTTAAATCAGTGCTTGTCCAATCACTTAAGTATATTGCTAGCTAGCTCTTACAACTAGAATTAACCCATCTCCATTATTTTATATTTTACCACAAGGCTTATGATCTATCAACAAGGTTTCAGCATGTCTGTCTCTGGAGGCAGTTCTATGGTTTCTCTTGAATCCACCTCCTTTCCCCCAGCATTCAGTTTAGTTTTCCCTGCCTTGTTCTCTGCCCTATCAACAGGCCAAGGCAGTTTCTTTATTCATTACTGGTATCCACAGCATACAGAGGGGAATCCCACATCACCTCTCCTTTTCTGTTCAAATAAAAAGGAAGCTTTTAACTTTAACATAGTAAGATTACATATAACAAAACAGGCATCAAGCAAGAATTAGAGTTATAATATTTATATCTATTTTATCTTTTATCATGTCTAAGGAAAACAATAACTATTTATTCTTCAACTCCATCAAAGACTCAAGAAGGATATAATATTACGTGAGTAAACAGGAAGTGCATCCAAAACTCTAGATTTGACAGAGTCATCTCACTGCCTGGTCACCCAAAGTTCTTCTGTCACATTGGGGCATCCATCTTCAGCCTACAGGCCCATAGTATCTAGCAGACTTTTCCATGAAGCAGGAAATTTCAAAGACAGTTCTGCCTATATTGGCAGTTTGTCACTTTCTTCTGTATCCTACAGAATGTCTTAAGCAGTCCAGGCAAGATCAGTTCCTTGCCCAAATGTCTAGCAAACTCCATAAATAACTTCTTCAGTGCCCACCATCCTCTTGAAGTAGATTGGTGCTGCCAGGAGCAGATGTGTTTCATTGCCATGAAAAGTTCTAAGTTATTAAAACATTTTAAATGCCATATTCTGAAGATCTCGGAAAGATTTTAAGAATACCTATCTAACTGAAATATATCTCTATGTATCTAGAAAACCTAACTAATATGATTACAAACTTTACTATTATAGATGACTATCTATTAACCTGTATTTCTTTATTATACATTACATTTTTAAATAAGCTGTACAAACACAATACCTTAATCAAGAGCAGAAATATACATATAACAAAATTGACCTTAAATTTGTATCAATAAACCAAGATCTGTACCAATGCAAAGTATTCATCTCTATAGCACATTCCCCTTTAAATGTAAACAAACATT
Organism: Myodes glareolus; assembly: GCF_982192425.1. NCBI lineage: Eukaryota > Metazoa > Chordata > Mammalia > Rodentia > Cricetidae > Myodes > Myodes glareolus. The sequence goes on along the minus strand of NC_142033.1, from coordinate 15,584,204 downwards.
TATAAACAATCATTTAGGAAATTTGGGCGTAGTTATCTTCAAACTTCTTCCTGCTTTTTGTCAGGTGAAGTAATTTTTGGGCATGTTCATGGTAACCTTTCGGGGGATCTTGGTCCATCAAACCACATTAGTCTGTAAAGATTCTGCAGGTTCTCATTTTCTGTGGAAACAAAAGAAGAACCTCTTTTCCAAAGCAACATGTCCTTAGACTCAAATTCTGAAGACAAGATACCTTTAAAGTATATATGTTGGTTCCTTAGCTCCTTCACAATCAAAGAATTCAAAGTAAACATGATAAAATACATAATCCAGACTCTGTTCATTTTCCATCTTTACGTGACTTATTTTTTTATTCCTTTTAATCTGACTGTCTTACTCTGTATCTTTAAAGACTTTGTTTTATTTTTTAACAATTTTTTTATAACTCTCCATAGTCTTTTTCTTCTCTCTCCCAAGTTTATGTACATTTATTCAACACTGTGACCCATTTAGAGGTCTATATTTGTCTGAATCTGTCTTTATTGTGTATCTATAATTAATTTCTGACCAGGATGGCTTCTTAAAATGTTCAGTGGTGACTAAGGTTGCTTTACCTTTTGGCTCTGCCCAGTCCAACAAGGCGGAGACATGATTGTGTCTCTGAGAGCCATGCTCACAGCCCCATTTTCAGGCACACAGCAGGTCTATGTTGCCATTAAGCAAGTTGTCACACTCTGCTCACAAACCCCATTTAATGCTCCACCACAGACTTCGTCAGAGTTCATACTGGCAGCACGGCCTAGGAAGCTGCAGCCATTTCAAAATAGTGCGATTTTTTTTTCTGCTACCACTGAATCAGGAAAACCTCTCTTAAAAGAGCCACGCCTCTGTTTGCTTCTAGCAAACAAAGTCCACCCAAAAATATGTCCCTACCAAACCATGCTTAACTCTGTTCTTTTGTGTCTAGTATTCCTTTTTAAGCTTTCTTAGGTTTTACATAGATTTAATTGTCCACATTAACGTACCAATTTGTAGTAAGAGGCTGCTTGTTTATTTCCCAGCTGCCCAGTCTCCCAAATAACCACACAGAAGCTGTATTATTTAAATCACACTTGTCCAATCACTTAATTATTTGCTAGCTAGCTCTTACACCTAAGAATCACCCATCTCTATTATGCTATATTTTGCCACGAGGCTTGTGACCTACCAGTAAGGTTTCAGTATGTCTGCCTCTGGTGGCAGCTGCATGGCTTCTCTCTGACTCTGCCTCCCTTCTCCCAGCATTCAGTTTAGTTTTCCCCACCTAGTTCTACTCTGCCTTATCAACAGGCCAAGGCAGTTTCTTTATTCATTAATGGTAATCACAGCATACAGAGGGGAATCCTACATTAGCTTAGTTCAATCTAACATGAGTAGAGGGCCCAGATCACACTAACATGAGTGGAGGGACCAGATCACCCTAGCATGAGTGGAGGACCAGGTTCACACTAACATGAATGGAGGGCACAGTTCACACTAACATGAGTAGAGGGCCCAGTTCACACTAACATGAGTGGAGGCCCAGATCACACTAACTGAGTGCGGCTATAGAGATGAGATGGTGAACCAGGAATGTTCTCAGTGTCAGGATTGTGCTGGCCTGTCACCATGCCGGGTTTCACTTGAAGAAGAGGAAGAGGTGAGGGAAAAGCTGTTTGAGGAGGATAACAGTAAAACAGATGGGAAATATTATATTGGCAAAAGGCTAAAGGCAAGATAAATACTTCTAAGGTCATTTCTTAACTTAAACATGAGTTTATAGCTTACAAATATTTCATGACTTATAAACAAGTACACACAGCAACACAGGTTTTGTGAAAAAGAGGCCCGTCAAGAGGGTGAATGGGGAAACAGGAACTTTTTCTCATGTGTCCACCAATTGAGGCACCTTATTCTAATTCCAGCAAGGAAAATGGTTGTGCTAATCAAGGCCCTGTTTATAACTGATGTAGAAAGAAAAACTGTATGCCCAGGAAGAAGAGCTTGACTGGGCAGATGGTGAGATTGGGAGAAGCTGTGCCAAGGAAACATTTCCATTGGCACTACCAACACAACAAAATGGAAAGTAAAATAAGTATGAATGTGAAAACATTGCCTGGTATTGCTATCATGCATGGCTTAATAAATCCCACTTCATTTTTTAAAGTACTCTAATGGATTCATACATTTTATAATATTCTTATTCACAATATTGATTGAATATATATAATTATATATAATATATATAAGTTGTATAACTTTGAACATAAAAATTTCTGGCTATAAGAAAAACATAAATGACAAAAAAGTCAAGTAGAGAAAGATTTATTCCCTCTTCAATAACTCAGAAAGCTGGTGCCTTGGTAATTGGTAGAACTGTTGAAGAACAACTGTGAAGTAGTAGGAAGAGGAGTTGGCCTTCTGGTGTCCTTGTCTGAATGTTTTCATCTTCTCATTCACCACTGAAGAAATGTGTGTGCACATATACACTCGCACAGTGCGCACACACACACACACACACACACACACACCTGCAAATACTCCTCCATACCACTCTTTGTGACACTGTTTTCAGATGTGACCTTTCAGGCAGCTTATTCAACCAAAGTGAAATCAGAAAAAAATCTGAAAGAGCTTCTTCCATCCTTTTTTTTTCTTTTAAATTGGCTAGAAGCTAACTCTTCAATATTTATGATCGTTCTCTGAAAATGCATGATTGTTCTGCTGGAAAATAAGATTGCCTCGAGCAGAGTTGCAGGAAATGTGATTTGAAAATCCAAGTCAATGATGTCCACAACTCAAATAGGCAGTGTTCTAACTGAAACCTGAGTTAGTAAGTACAGCAAATGAATGGCACTAGGGTCTTTAGCTAGAGTAAGAAGCCAAGAAGGCGAGTCGGGGGCTCTGGCAACAGTGATGGGGAGTGGCTATAGTTTGTGCTATGACCAGCAAACAAAACTGAAAGCTAAATAAGTGCAAAGACTTCATTTCTGGATCGCTTCTTAAGATCTTTAGGATCTGAAATACTCAGTATCATTGAAGGTTTGAATAATTCTCAGAAGGAATAGCAAGTATAGAAAGAGACTAGAACATCAGTTTTTCTACGGACGCAGCTTTGTTGCGCCCTAGACAATGAATGGATGGAGCTGCTGATGTTTCCAAGACACCAAACTTCTTACTGAAAAACTGGTTCCGATGCAGTTTAAGTGACATGATCTCTCAGCATGCCTGGCACAGATCCACTTAAACAATGCCATGTTAACTCTTTCATGTCTTTTTCCTCTTTATCCCTAGACATATGATCACTGTCAGACAGAGAAGAGGCAATGCTGGTGAGTGGTTTCATTCAGAAAAGGAGCAGGTTCAAAATTATTCTTTAGAAAGCAGCTTTATTAGAAGACTAGGTGTCATGACCATGGGAGCCATGATCAAGGCTTTAGAAGGGACAAGAGCATTAGAAAGGGACAGTACACTGTACTGAGACAGCATACCTAGGCCTTTAACTTTAACACCTGGAAAGGAGCTTCATTATGAAAGATGAAGCTGGCCCACGCCTTTAATCTCAGCACTCGGGAGGCAGAGGCAGGCCAACCTCTGTGAGTTCCAGGCCGGCCTGAGCTACTGGGCTACATAGTGAAACAATGTATTTCTTTTTCATACATCAGAGTTTGAGCGAGACATTCTCATTTAAGACACCACATAACTGATGTTTGTCAGTATTGTTGTAACACACTCTTTTCTAACTGGCGTGTGTAGAAGAGTTCCTTGGGTCAGTTGGTAATCACAGTTTTACAGTGTTGTGTACACAGATTCTAAGGCTGTGCTCGAGTCTGCCATTTACCTTGGACACCTCCATTGATCAGTTCTGTTTTAGTTTTCTTAGATACAAAATGACAAACAATATTTTAAAAATATTCTTTTGTAGTGACGGGAACTAAATAGTTCCGTCTATGAAGAGAAACAGAAGCGGTAGACATGGCTGCCACTGAAGGCTGCAACTTTGCATCAAAATTTCAACCTTGGGCTGTGCGTGATGGCACAAGCCTTTAATTCTAGCACTCAGGAGGCAGAGGCAATCAGATATCTGTGTGTTCAAGGCCTGCCTGGTCTACATAGTAACTTCCAGGCCAGCTTGGGATATATGGAGAGATCTTGTCTCTAAAAACAAACAAGTAGAAAAAATTTCAACCCTGGGAGAAAGGGGAGAGAGTCAAGGTGGAGTTTCACAATAGAAAAAGAACATTATATGGCTTTCTGTTGTGATTTCTCCGAGAAGAGAAATGGCCTACAATTCATGGATGCGGAGGATGGGGGGGGGCATTGCTGAGGGACTGCATTGTTTAACATAACTGGAAACCATCTGTGAACACCAATGTCCATTAATATCTACGGTCAATGTGTGTATCTGCAGTCAATGTGTGGAGTTCTCATTATTTGGGAAATTGTCACCCAGAAAACACACAGTATACTTATTACCTAAATATTCACACAAATTATGCGGTTTGGGGTTGAGTTTCTGAGTTTCTGGTTTTACTGTCAACTTGCCTTAATATATAATGAATTCCTTCTGGGGTCTTTATGAAGTAGGTAAGTCAGAACAAAGAAATAATCTCATATATCTACGAGTTGGTTTCCCTGCTGGAGTCAATCCTGGGGTTGTAAACAGGGCCTTACTTTTAAGGAAGGCTAACATTTGATTTCATCATCCACAGCAGCACTCTCGGGTTACCATGACATTCAAGATGCTTTTTTTTTTTTTTTTTTTTTTTTTGCCTTTGCCTACAAACTACAAATATTGGAAACCAGAGAACCACAGAGCATGGACACTATACAGCTGATGAAAGCCCATTGATCAGCTATGGGGTTCCACCTTCAGAATCATAACAAGGTCTTAGGAACAGAATTCATTCATCCAGGATGGACCTCAGCAAAAAACTCATGCAGCTTCTGCCTTTGAGTTCCAGCAAACACCAAAGGGCTATGTGTCCCCTGCCTGTGCTCCAGACACGTTTCCACAGTCTTCACTAGCCTCCTACCCCTCATGAAGTAGGAAGGTCGTGTGTACTAATACTGCTTCACCAGTTACTAAACTCTTCACTCCCAGCTCCAAATCCACTTAGCTCTGCTTTTCTCTGCCAGGCTAAGCTGTTCCCAACTAGAACCTTCTCCCGGTGGGCACTCCAGGATGCTGGAAGACAAGAGGAAACACCTTTACTCCTCTCTGCTTTCTTGATGTTTGGGGCAATGTCTGTCAGCAACAACTTCCACCCTGAAAGAGACAATTGGTCCTAGACTCAAAGAACTTTTTGTGGCACCCTCAAAACAAGACTCACCTCGGCCTCCCAGTGTTACCTGCTGGGTAAAGGTCTGAACTCTGGAATTCCTAGCAAAGTAGACTCGGCCATATACCTTCAAAATGCCAGTGAGAAGTAATAGTGAAAAGCAGAAAGTGGAAATTTGGCTGCATTAAGGGGGAAACAACCAAAGGGCCCTCCTGACCCCCAGTCTGTCTTCAGGGTACTGAGATAAGGCTTTGGTTTAAACAAAGCAGAAGGGGAATGGGAAGCCAAACTGAACTGGCCACTGGAGACTGCTTGTTGTTAAAGCATCATCGTTTCTAGTCTGTCTTGCAGTGTTCTGAGAAGTTGGGAAATGTCTTCCTGAGAGGCAAATTCCTCCTTGGGCAAGGACTAAGGCTTTAAGCCTTTCTTGTCCCTCAGCACAGTATTCCTAGGCAAGTGTCAGTTTTGAGGGTCTGTTGTTTCCACGGTCTGGTAGCAGAGAAGATGGGAGCAAGTGTCTCTTTAGACCGTCTGCCCTCCCAACCGAGCAGTTGCCACCTCAGCACCCGCAAGGCAGTGCTGCCCTTCCCAGAGGTCTGCATGCGGCTCCACATGCTCTCTCTTCTTTCCTGCCCTCTCCTTCTGCAGTCACCATCTCTGTGATAGTCTCCTGTCCTTCTTTGCTTTTTCAGCTTTTCCAATTTCTCATGGCAAATTCTCTCTGTTGAAATAATCTAATGCTTCCCTACCTTTTTTTCTGATACCCTATATCTCATCTAAAAGATTGTGTAAATGCAAATAACTGGAAATGAAATGCGCGTGTTATCATTCTCCTTAACCTTATCTGCACCATCCTTTTTCTACATGAAGGCACGAGCAACCCTGCAAAAGAGCTGAATTTTAATAATATTACCCACTAAGAATGGCGTGCAGATAGACTGACAATTTTGAAAAGCTGTGGCAAGGTTTTTTTTAATGGCATGAAAGAAAATGTTTATTGTCTATAGATGTTTGGGCTTGAATTAAATGCTAGCAATATAGATGGCTCTAAGATTGATATGAGATGCTGCCCTTGCCCTCATGGGACTGTGGAGGGGTGAAGGTAAACTAATTCATGCAAATTAATAGAAAAGTATATGAAAATATAGTATAAACCAAGTTAGTGATACAAATGTAAATACATTTACAGATGAGAAATAGAAGAGTCACCAAGGGTCAGAGTATCTGGGGAGAATTTCACAGTAAAACATGAGTAGGTTTTGGAAGACTTTTAAAAAGAATGGATCTAAAACCTTCCAAACTTCCATTCAAGAAGACAGCTTGAGAAAATGTATGAAAATGGAATATTAGACTTTAGTATGCACGCTGCTAATTCCAGCTAATGTGAACTCACTATTGTAGGACCCAGATTCCAGTGAATTTATAAATAGCCAAACCAACTGGAATTCTATATACCACTTGAAGGGATTCTCTGAATGTCAAATCAAGGGTCACTGAACTGTGGTAAGTTAAAGACACAGTGCATACATTTTCACTAACATCTGGGGATTTGATATTTGGGATCAATACCTGGGGAATTCTTTTGGTTGACTTAGAGGTTTATCGAAGAAGCCTTTATCCTTCTGAAATGGTCCACGCGCAAATTCCAACCCAAATACCACTGCTAGGTGGAGAAACTTCTAGAATTAGTCGTAGTCAAATCTGTGTAAAATGTGATGGAAGTTCTTAAGTCTGAAAATGGACACTAAGCAATTTCCTCTAGAAACCTATTACAGCTCAATACTGTTCGTGGGCTTTTAGATGCCTTTTATAAATTACTCAAGGAACCAAGTAGATTATGGGATGGACGGCTTTCACTAAGAACTTTCATAAGCCAGTAAATTTAAGTGGGAACTGAATTCTGCAAATTACAAACTAGACAATCATCAATCATAGAATTAAATCCTGACCTTTCCATCAAAGCAGCTACCTTCTTCCCCACCTCCAATTTACAATAATTTAATCCACATGGAAGAGCCTGGTGTCTGAGAACCAAATCCCACACTTTCTTTTCCACCACAAAAGCCAATTGTCCCTCCCCAGCCTCTGTCAGGATCACATTACCACGCTGAAGCATTAAAAGGGGGTCAAAAAAAAAAAAAAAAAGGGGGTCTGAGCTCAGGCCTCCTGCTGAAAAGTTAAGTTGTCAGTGGGTGGGCAGAAAATCAATCAGAAATGCATTTGAAACAATGTGTGCCTGGAATTTTACCGGGCTGGGGAAAAGAAAAAAAAATTAACCTGGAGGCAGGAGAATACTAATGACTAGACGTAGAAGTACCCACACCAATTTAGACAAGGTGAATCAATTTATTTAGACACAGTTGCTAAACGGAAGTATGCTGGTGTCACGGCTCAGATTTACATACAATTACATCGAAACACAGGATGCTTTCAGAAATATCACGGTACTCTGTCCTTCGATGTAAACTAGGAACTCCAAAGTTGTTAAGGATTAGTTTGTGTCGCTCCCCTTCCTACCCAAGGCCTTGAAGTAGATACGGACCCTGCCACTGTCTCGAGAGTTTACTATGCTTTTACCACAGGTTCTTAGAAACTGCTTTTTGCTAAACAGCACTGACTCCCCGTTTGAGACCATTAGGAGACGGAAACCGGAGTGAGAATCCAGTGCCTCTGCCTGCATTAGGTGCCTGACTTAGGTCAGATTCCCTGCGTGGGTACACTAATTAATCGCTCATGGAGTGTCTGTCCCCATGACCTAGTTCACACCCCGGTCAAGGCAGAACGCGCGTAGGTAAGTCACAGCCCTAGTCCTGCGGTTACCTTGGACTCGAGGAACAGCAAAACCTTCCTCCCCAGCAATAAAGGTGATTGATTAGCCTTTATCAATCACCGTACAATCCACCGGAAGTGTCAACTTCTCAAACAACAAGAATACTTCAGACCTCCTTGAAGAATGGGCTGAGCCGCTGGCAGAGCGAGCCGCTGGCTGAGCAGACTGCGCCTTGCACCTTGCCCAGGACTGCTTAGCTATGAACACTTCGTGTTCTGGGCCTCAATTCTTCCTCCGCTTAACCTAAATGTTGCGTCAATATCCCCAAGATGCTGCTGTCCCTGGAGCCGTTATCTGTCCTTTATCACTTGACCTCTTTGACGAATCTCTTTTCTCTGCTTTTCGCCACAGCTTGGCTCTTTCACTGACACGTGTTTTTGCTTCAACACTGCAGATGCCCACTTTGGCAAGGGAACCCAGGAGAAAAGACACTTTGGAAGCATCAGACACTCCAGCACGCTGACCATAGGAGGGTAGGAAAAACGGAATAGCCTCAAATAGCTTTTGCAATCACTCAGAATTTGATTTCGTTTTTGTTTCTACTTAGGAAAATATTTATTTAATGTGCATGAGAGATCTGCCTGCATGTATGTCTGTGCACAGCCTGCATACAGGACTCCTGGAGTGACTGGGGTTACAGACTGTGAGCTCCCATGTGGGAGCAGGAATCGAACTCAGACCCTCTGGAAGAACAGTCAATGATCTTAATAGCTGAGCTATGTCACCAGCCTCTGTGTTTACTTTTTGAAATTAAAAATAGATTTTTTTTTTCTCCCCCACAAATTGGTCTGATCCTGGTTTCCCCTCCCCCAACTCCTTTGGGATGCATCCGACCTCCCTACCCAGCCAAATCCACACCCTTTCTTTTTCTCTCTCATTAGAAAACAAACAGGAATATAAAATAAAATAAAACAAACTAAAACAAGAATAGGAGAAAACAAACAGAAAAGAGAGCGAGCCAGAAAAAGAAAAGGGGAAGCACAAGAAATGCATGCAGACATAGACATACAGATTCACACACAGAGAAATTGCATAGAGACACATAAGTAAATAATAATATAAAAGCAAAGACTAATATAAGGGAGGGGTATCCAGGCAAAGCACTATGAGACAATAAATAAATAAATCCCCAAATGCACTGAGCTTGTTTTGTGTTGGCCATCTACTGCAGGGCAAGGGGCCCGCCCTGAAGTGTGGTTTGTACGCCCAGTGAGACTTCATTGAGAAAAACTAATTTTCACCTTGTGAGTGACTATTAATTGGAAATGACATCTGGACTAGGGACGGGGTCTCACTGTTATTTCAAGGACTTTTTTCTTCTTATATTCTCATTTCGGCCTGTGTTAGCTGCTTCCTTCATTATTTAGTAAGGTAGAGAAACAAGCGTTCAGACTCCATGGGCCCTGAAGTCCGATCCTTGGTGAGTTCTCTGTGGCCAGCGCAGTCTGGACCTCACCTTCTACTCCCATATCGGTTGCAGGCCTCTTCAAGCAGCTTAGGTTCTTTTGGAACTAATTTGAGTTCCCGACATTTGTGTGACAGGAAGTCTAAGTTTCTCGTCTTTGGGGCCCTCTTGAGTCACGAGCGTTCTTTAGAACTTCTTGTTTATCTGCTGGTTTGCTGAGAAATCTGAGTTCTGTAAGTTGGTGTCAGTGACTGGGCAGAATGGAGTGTAAAGAACCCAGACACGATGGTGCTTTGCGCAACCGTGGGAAATAGTAAGTGTGCTATCTTGATGCCTAGTGGGAGATTCCGACTGACTGTTGTAGCTAAGATGCTGAATCTCTAACTAAAGCGGGGTGAAGGATTGATCACTCTAACAGCGCACTCTGAGTTAATGTGTTAACAGTTTCCTCACGTGCCATTCTGTGCCTTGTTCTATTGGTCTGTCTGTGCCAATCAGCAAGGTGGAGCCTGAAACGTCCACTGACCGCAGCAACAGTCCTGGGAGAGATTTGTCCACATGATGCTCCTCAGGACTCTGAAGAGATAAATCCTCCCCAACTTACTCTGGGTGACTAGATGCCACCAAGGTCTTAGATGGGACATCGTGGGAAATCCCCCAGTGTACAGTGGTCTCATAGGAACCCCCCTCCTTCCTTTGGAAGGGGCTCTAACAACTAATCCAGGAGTTGGTCATCAGACTTGGCCACCGTGTACCTTGATCTACCTCACACTCTCTGATGTAGGGTCTTCCCAAGACATGTAAGAGGGAATACCTGATCCACCAGTGACAGTCTAGGAAGAAATTTCCACTAAGACCCATTACTGACCCCAAAGACTTCCCTACTACTGACTCCAGCTTCAGCCACAAAGACGAGCCTAAAGTAGAACACGTTTGCAGATGTAAACATGTAAGGTATGGAGGAAGCAGATTTTACCATAAGCATGGTATGGCTCTAGATCACGGGTTCTTAATCTGTGAGTCGCGACCTCTTGGGAGTCAAATGATGTTTTCACGGGGGTTGCTGAGACCATTAGAAAACACAGATATTTGCATTACGATTCATAACAGTAGAAAACTACAGTTATAAAATAGCAACAAAAATAGTTTTATTACTGAGAGTCACCACAACATGAAGAACTACATTTAAGGGCCCTGGCATTGAGGAGGTTGAGGACCATTTCTCTAGCTGAAGGGGATGGGAGGCAGGCATATTCCTGTACCACACACTTCACACTTCAATCCCTAAACTCTGTGCTACATTCTCCACGTTGTTTCTGAAAGGATGATACAGCTGGCTACAACCTAGTGCTAATGAAATCAACCCTTGGTCTCTTAGGAGTGAGCATGTTAAAAGTGACACCTAAAGTTTTGAGTATTGTTATGTGCTCATCTCTTTACACATACCTGTAACCCTCAGAACAAGAGGTAGAGGCTCTTATTCTCATTTTATAGACAGGGGACTGGGGCCTAGAGACGATGCCATTATGCAGGGTCACATGACTGATAGGAAAGTGAACTGAAGTTCTCTGATGAAGCTGCGTTTATACTAAAGATCTTCCGGGCTGTTTAACCTCAACAGCTAAATATTCTTGGGCTATTTTAGGCCCGGCAATAGACACTTACCTTAACTTTTGTATTTGATCTAGTAGTCTCATGACTACTGTGTAACTGAATCGCTGAGCTTAGTGGCTGCTGGGCCTCCACCAACCCAAAGCTAAGAACGTCATAACATTTGAAGCCTATGGAGGATGTTTCCCCACTTTGCCGTGTCCCACTTACTAAACAGCCCCTCCAGTGTTTGGTGAATTCTTGATTTACAACTTCCCTTTGTCTGTGACTGCCTTAGGTATGTAAATATTAGAAAGGCCAAAGGGCATTGGGTGTGAACTCCTTCCTCACATTCAACAGGCTGTAAAGGAAAGAACAAAAACAGTTGGTCTTTAATTACTGAATGGGACCTCAGTCATATCTCTGGCCCAGAAGGTGTGAAATCCTGAGGTGCCTGCACAGTCACTACGGGATAACTAAATGTGGCTCCAGAAGCCTTAAGCCAGGGAGGCTGCTGTGTCCCAGCGACTTTCTAATAAAGAACAAAGGCATACCATTGTTTCCTCCTAGACAGCCAGTCCAAACAGGCCTGCCAATCACTCAGTCAAGACAGAGCTCCTCAGGAAAAGAAACCTCACAATACAGTATAAAAACCCTCCCAAATATAGAACTGAACAGTGGCTCTTGGGCTGTTGTCTACTCGCATGCCCCAAGCGAATGTCCTACCTTAGTCTGCAGAACGGCTTGTTTTGTCTTTTATATCAAACTCTTGTCTAAATATTTTTAGGTTTAAATTTTTTAGATTATCTGTTTTATTTTGTGTCATGTGCATGAGGGTTTTATCTGCATGCATGTGTGGATGCCACCTATACAGAGAGCCTGCAGAGGCCAGAAGAAAATATCAGATCCACTGGTACTGGAGCGATAAACGGCTGTGAGCCACTGTGTGGGTGCTGAGAACAGCATCTGGGTGCCCTGCGAGAGCTCCTGACTGCTGAGCCATCTCTCCAGTCCCTGTGAATGATTCCGACAGAGTTCACAAGCACCAGCAAGAGAAGTCGTGTGCAGCCTGAAACAGGCATGACAAGACCAGTTAACGTTACTTCCGCCACGATGGAACACGGCATTCACGGTAACCTGAATCTGTGTTTTCAGGTCACAGTCTTTCAAAGTTAGCTCAGAATAAGCTATTTTCTTATTTACTCTAAAGTAGAGTTATTTGTATATGCTAATGAAATGAATAAGAAGTCAAAACTGAATGACCTAAGACCCCTGACCTTAGTGTTTGTCAGTTCTGCTCCCAGATGACTGTATCTCTAGGCTCAATCTTCAGGCAGATCATCCTAATCAGGAACTTGGGCCTTTATCCCAAGCCAACCACTTCTCAGGGTATCTGTGGCAGTGGCCTCAAGATTAGAAAGTTGAATACACTCACTCAGAATTCAATGAGCAGGAATCGTGGCGCCTTCACATTTATTGGTGAAGAGTCGGGATCAGCTGGTTTTATCCACCACCAGGCAGGCAGTCTGAACCTGAGTTTGGACCTCATGAGACAGTCCCTAAACAGTATCAGCCTCCCTAGCATGAGGATGTCTTCACTTCCTCACTGCCTTTTCTTCATGGTGCCCCCCTTCAGTCTGTTCCTTGGGACTGCACGGAACACCGGCGTTCTTCTTTGAGCAATTATCTCCTTACCTAAGCTAAGGTAAGTACCTGCGCTAATGGTTTAAGTGCTACAATTACATTTTCCAAAGACTGCCGTCATTTATTCATATTAAATTATGGCCACGGAGCCAATCATGGGTCAGGGGGGGTTCACATGAGGCCCTAATCCTCCCAGCAGAACTCTAATGGTTACTAATGGATTCTCAGGGAGGGAATAATCACTGTCTTTCCTTGGGTGCACAACATTGAGCCGCAGGGCTCCACTGGATAGTCCCAAACTTGTTGCCACACAGAAACTCCTGGCTGAAATCAGTGAGTCACAAAACAAAACAAAAAGAAATGAATGTAGGTAGGGACCTGTAGGGAGAAAGGGGAACAACAGGGATGGGGAGACAGGAGAGAGAAGGGGAGGGAGAGCTTAAATAAAATGCACTATATATGTGCATGAAATTGCTAAAAACACAAATTTAATCAGGAAAACAAACTAAAAAAAAAGTCAATACCTGGCTTATGGGAAGAAGAGAATTTAATTTAACAGCCACGAAGAGAAGGCGTAGGAAAGTTACCTAAGTAGAAGTTGAAGCGCTTAGCCAAGGGCCCACACAAGTTGAGTACATATTTGTGCAGACGAGGAAGTGATGGAAGCATCTGATCAGACCAGTTATTCTGAACTCTCTGAACCCTGGTATGACGCCCTTTGCTGCGGGTCACGCAGTTCATAACTCTCAATACTGCGTTGTTTCTTCCCCCCGTCTCTGCGCTCCCACACTCTCTAGCTAACTTACGTTTCCCGTTCTTATTGTGGCCCGGGCTTTAAGTGTGAGAAGCATGTATCCTGACTTTGAACTATGTATGCACACACACAGAGAGATCCCACAAATATACACATTATTAGATAAAACACATCTTTATGGAATTAATGAAGACAATGCCCCTTCTTTATAAAATGTCACTGAGGTAATACACCATGTTAGTCACACGCACAGACACTGCAGCCCAAACGCCAAAGCTTCAAATCTCAGCTTTAGCTGTGTATTATATGTGTGACCCTGGACAAATGAATAACTTTATGTCTTGCTTACCTGCCTAAAAGATGGAAATAATACAAGTATCTAATCCACAGTTGGAGAGAGAATTAATTGAGTTCGTGAAGAGCTTCTACACAGTTCCTAAAGTATATTCAATGTCTGCTGTTTATGTTATTCCAAGCCCTCTTCCCTTCATGTCAAAGGAATGACCGTCTGTGCTGAGAGTCCTCTGTCCTGCAGGCAAACAAAGCGCATCTGTTCTCCTCGGTCTTCCTCGGAGCCATGCCCAGCGTTTACACCGTGACCATCAAATCTTACCCCAGCCCCACGAGTAGGCTGTGGAGCAATTTTTCTCAGAAAGTCTAGCTTTCCTCGAGACAGAGATGATTGTGAATGTCTAGAAATCACTTTTACAAAAGATAACACTTCTCAGATGAAACTAAAGCCAACTCTGCCTCTAAGAGCTTTTGACATGTATGACCTATGTGATGTAATAGAATCCTCTCTCTCTCTTACTCTCTCCCTCTCTCTGTCTCTCTGCTTCTGTCTCTGACTCTCTCTGTCTCTGTCTCTCTCTGTCTCTCCCTTCCTCCCTTCCTCTCCTTCTCTCCCTCCCTCCCCAGTCTAGTGTACTCTCCATACTGACAACACTGCCCAGACTTCAGCAGTCTTGAGAAGGATGCCCAGGAAACATCTCACTGTGTCTTGCCTTTTTCCTTCCATCTCAGGTCCTCACAGTAAGAGACACTGCTGGCTGTTCCCTGGAACTGTTCTTCCTTTCTTCCATTGAACAGGAATTTTCGAGGGGCACATTCCCCCAAATAAAGTTTCTATTTCCCAGCCTTTCTTCTATTAGCCACGTGGCTAAGTTCTAGCCAATGGAATGAGAGCACAGGCTATGTGTATCACTTACTCTAGAATGTGTCCTTAAAGCAAGGACCTCCCTTTGCTGGTCTCTGATGTGGGAGTCGCCTCTGTATGCTGTGAATATGTTTTATTACCATTGGTTAATAAAGAAGCTGCTTTGGTCTATGGCAGAGCAGAATATAGCAAGGCAGGAAATCCAAGCAGAGATAGAGGAGAAAAGAAGAGTTGGGAAGCCGCCACGTAACCTTCCAAAACCAGCCAACAAGGAGGAAGCTTCCCGGACCACAGCAGCTTGATTTCTTCCTGTCTCCAGTGATCGGGTCTTACCATCCCCTTCTGGTGGGAAACCAAGAGCAAAGACAATAACTTCTGTTGTTTTAGGGATCTTCAGGACACCCCTAAGCAATTCATTACTCAAAGGAAGGTAGTCCGAACCTGGCACGGGGAGAAACATCATCCCATGGATAGGGTATACGGGTGTGCATACGCGTGTGTTGGGTGTGTGTGTGTGTGTGTGTGTGTGTGTGTGTGCTCATGCACATGTGTTTGATTTACTCAGTTCACTTGGTTTTCTTTCATACTTCAGGTCCCTCACTTTTTTACTACATGTGCATAGTTGACATAATTGCCTTTCTGAAAGCACTCTCTGGATGCTACCATAAGCAAAATTTTCTCAAGCACTAAAATATTTAGCTAAATTGAACCTTTTAAAATATAATAAATGCTAGGGGTGGAGAGGTTGCTCAGTGGCTCAAAGTGCATTACTGCTCTTGCAGAGGACCTGAATTCAGCACCCTTGTTACGCAGCTCACAGCCATTTATAACTGCAATTCCAAGGAGTCCCCCAGCCTTCCGAGGTACCAGCCCTCACGCGTGCACATATTCAGATACATAACTAAAAATAATAATAAGTGAATCATTTTTAAAAATAAATGCTGAGCACTCCTAAAAATTAATGATATTTATATAGTAGAATATAATACATTTCCACTTAAGAATCTTAAGTTAAACCAGACATATTTCAAATTCAGATTCCAAGGCTAATGTGTCTAATCCACATGTGTGCCCCATACATTACATAAACAGAAAACGTCAATATTTTACATTCAGTCATTGTCTCTGAGACCTAGCTACGTTTCCCTTTCATAAAAGAAAGTTTGTGTTCAATAAAGAAATTGAAGTTTACCATCCCGTGTCCATTCCCCGGGGCTAACCCTGGGACAGGGAGCCTGCTTACTGAGCAGTGGCAGTGGCTAGGACTCTCCCCCAGGCCACCACAGATAAGACACACCCTCACAGAGGCACTCTGCACCTCCGAGCCTGTGCCACCAGATACGCTGGCTTTATGACTCCTGGAATCCAGGACACGCGTCTTCTCTTCCTTCCATCTGATTGGAGTCTGCAGCATCCCAGCAAGCCTGCTGCAGCCCTGAATTAGACTTAACTAATGCACTTACTGCATGGCTCCCTTCTGAACACTTTTCATAGTCTTGCTGTAGGTTCCCACTACAAATATTATAGACATTTCAATGACAACTGATTGAATTTTCGCTATTTCTCCTCTTCGGCTCTCCAGTCTCCAGACATCATAGTAATGACAGCAAGGATGAATACACATCTGCTTACTATTATTAGAATTCAGTTAGAACACATTTGCCTTCCACTGTTTTTATAGTTCAAAATCATTTTTATCCATATTCATACTACTAAACCTAATACTGTTGTTGGTAAATTTTATCCCATCCCTCAGCCGCTTGGTTCTTTTCATTATAAAGACACTATCATCTTTCCTAAGCTCAAAAATCTTGACCCCTGTCCCCAGACCTTCCCGCAAACCTCGATCAGTGTGACATTTACTGAGAGCTGACACACGCTATTAAAACTGTCTTTCTCAAGTCTTTATAGGTTAACTTTAAAAACTGGAATTTCGGATTTCAGGAAAGCTGAAAATAATTCAATGCACAATGCCAGGATCCCTCAAGTCTTATCTCTTGCCGTATTTCTTTTATCATCCTCACGTGCAGAGGTATATAAGCTCTTTTCTGAAATCTTTGAAAGCAAGTTTCAGACAGGATATCCTTGCCAGTTACTATGTGTGAAACCCAAGACATATCAAGAGAAGGAAATTAAGAAGGATGCCATTTTATTAGCACCACCAGTGCCAGTGTCTGAGGTGCACAAGGAACCCAGGTAAATTTTTTCAGTTGTTTCACTAATGTTCTTGCCACTGTGCAGGAAGTGAATCTAGAGGCTGAGTACAGCTCCGAGTTTAGACATGAACAGGCCGGGACAAATGACACTCAGTTATCAGTTCCCTTTATTTTCCTTTAATCTGGAACATGTTGTTGTGGATTCTTTGATACTGTGTGATTAGTCTCCTCCATTACACCCACTAGTGATTTTTGCCTGAAACAATTATTGCTGTCGAGGCTTCCATGTGGTGATTTTTCTGGCTTTATTATTCCTTGTATTCACCGGACTTTTGTGGTAAGAAAGATAACTAACTTCTCACATATTTTCCCCCTCATTCATTTTCTCGTAGAGTTGCAAGAATTTTAGCTTATGCTATGATTAGTCTAAATTGTTATTAACAGTCATTATGATTTTTCACACCCCGGTGTGGCCAGTGGAACATTCAATATACTGTCTCCTGAGTCCTTTGTGCTTGAAGTCAAAGAAAATTTCCAGGTTCAAATTGTACATTTTTGCCTCTGACCTAGAATCAGAAGTCACCAAAGATTCTTCTAACAAAGAAACCAAGATCTGGATTCTAGTTATTGGAGCATCTATAAGTGAGTTGCTTAATGCTCTCACAAGCATACTCTCCTGACTATATCAGAACAGACTCCAGGCTGTTCAGTTAGATATCCATGGCTGCTCTCAGTCTTCTAGACAAGGCTTACTAGGGGTCATGTGCTCTCCATCCCATGGCAAGACACACAGAAACGAGTCCCATCTCCACACCACTACCCCCAGTGTGGAACACACAGCTCCTCAGTGCCTCAAAAATTTCAATCCCTCCTCTTGAGCATCCCTTCCCGCATGAAGATACCCTTTGCTTTCTGTCCTAGTATCCTTAGATTTATGTGCACAGTGCTTTCTTCGTGGATTCTCTTAAAGTCTACAGTTTGCAGAAACAAAGAAAAAGAACTAACATAAACATCATCATTCTTTTTTTCTTCTCTTCTCTGAACTTAAAACTCAATCACAACCATTTCAGGCAACCAGGGTGTAGAAACTTATCAGGCTCTGAAGACTTTAAGACTTATGCCTTGATACCATTAGAATTAGATCATTCAAGGCAATGAGAAATTGCCAAAGAAAACAAAGAAAGTGAACATCAAAAATAAAATAATATGAAAGCAAAGAGACTATTTGAGATATGGTAGAGTTAAAAAGAAGTGTAACTAAATTACCACACACAGAACTATGTACTATGTAGGGATTAGCGCTCTCCAACATGAGGGACCATTTCAAGGAAGTCAGCTTTCTGTTTAGGATTCAAAGGTCAGGCATTAGACCAACATGGATAATTCCTAGGGGATCCTACTGAGGTCGGAAGGTAGGAACTGTGAGTGTAAAGATTTCTGTGTAACGGTGATGTGTCACACACATCTGGACATAGAAAAAACAAGGGAAAGTTATAGAGAACAGGACTAGTATGGGAATCACAGAGGTGCTTGTGCTCACAGGGAAACTAAGAATGTTAAATACACAGGGTTGCTCCATCAAAGAAAGGGATGCATGACCTGTTATCCATCCAGAGGGCTGGGAGTTAACATGGCTAATAATCTAATGAACTTTGTACCATCTGTGTGGCCACTGGATCCTCCCCTGGACCATCATCACAAGCTTGTCAATCTATAGAACCTATCAGTTAGGGAGGTATCACATGTAGTCAATCTATAGAACCCATCTTTATGATGTCGCATGGACTTTACAAAGAGTTTTGATGTAGTCATGTCTTAAACTTTATTGTGCACACAGGATTGAGTTAATTATCACCAGGGAAGTTTTCACCAAATTGTGTCCTGCTTAAGTATCCCTGAAATAGACTACTCAAAGTCAGACTCCTGAAGTTTGGCCCAGCACTGGCTACTTAGTCATGCTGAACAGAAATTCCTTCTTGCCTCTTGAGGATCATTTCTCTGCTGGCTGTGATGGCAACAGAGACCCCGCCCCCTCCACGCCATCCCCAAACACTAGCACAATTAACCTGAATGTTATTCACCATCTAATTCATGAAACATTTCTTTCTTCCATTGCATATAGATAAATATCAATGTATCTCTTCCCCTGAGCAGGAATCTACTTTAGGAAAATAATAGATTTCAATATAAAGGTCATTAAAAACATGATAGAAACAAGTGTATCTATTTACACACATATATATATCTTACAAGTTAAAGATCAAATTTTATTTATGTTACTTTTACATGTAATAACTTAAGAAATCACTTCATTTCCTCCGTGAGATTTATAGCTCTTATCACCTCCTGAGCCCAGCCCCATCAGTGTTTCTCAAGACCGTCACCTAAGGAATCCCGCGGTGCTGCTGGCCCACTGCCCAGGCTGAAATCTCCACCACTCAGTCAAAATGAAAGGGAGAAAGAATTGGAATGTATTTCTTCCTCTTCCTGGGAACCGTCTATCAACCTAGTCCTGGAGGTAGAGTTCTAGACCCTCTCTTCGAAGATAAGAAACCCGCACGCATTGCCCCTGCAAAGCTGGGATCTGGGAACAGAATTCCCCTTTCCCACTTCTCCTGGCAGCACAATGGGACTGCTAGTTGTAAACTGCAGGATGACAGCAATTAGAACCTCACAGGCAGGGCGAGTTCTCGCTTGGATTTTCTCCCCTGGGAGATTTTTCACTTTGTAGCCTTCTGATTGATTTTTTTTTTCAGTTAGCTGTATACATGTTACTTCTTTGCCTACGAGACTGCACCTAGCTGCACACCTGATTCTGATCTTGATTTGGTGTCCCTCTGTGCACACACCACTGATCCAAGAGCAAACATCAGCCAAATGGGAACCTCACCAAGACCTGAGGAATCTTACTGTTTGCATTCCACGGCACACCGAGAGAAGGGAGTCAAAAGGCTCCATGCGTATCGGCTGTATGTTTCTGCCTTGTGGCATTAGAGCTCCCATCTGTGAACCTTTCTTCTACTCTTCAAGGTGAGGCAACACCCACTTCAAAAGTCTCAGCAGTAAGAATGGGTTCGGCGACTGCTGAGTTCGTATTCTTCACTGATCCTGTATGTACATTAGTCCGCCCCCTCTTCTCCACGTGAAGTCCATTCAGAGCGCAGTCCTCCAGCCAAGGGTCAGGGTCAGCTCACGGCACAGATGGGATTTGCTCAGGCAACACAGTCCTTGTCTGTCCCAGATTCCTCTCACTTGACATGATGTCCCTGAGGGGGGATTCTCTTCCAGGCCTTAAAAAATAAATAAATACGTTCGAGCCATGCTCCTTTCCCTGGAAGTCTGGGAACAAGGTAAACAGTAGGAGGGAAATGACCTTGACTTTTTATTATAAAGTGTTTCAAATAAGCTTCTTCCAGTGAGAGTCAGGGGCCTGTGCCTGGCTTTGCTCTTTTACATCCTTAACCTGCAGAGCGATCAAGGACGCAGGATCCAGAGTAGATAATTACGTCACACAGTTTCTATCCTTCTGGGAGCTGTCACCAGCTGGACCGAGCAGCGCTGGCCCTCGAGCCTTTCCTCCCCCCACTGTTCCCAAAATCAGTAAGAGAAGATTTATAACACCATCTGTCAAATCCTGAATGCGAACGTGGCCTGACCACTTCTGGCCTCCTGTTTCTCGGCCCAGGAATCAGACAATGAGATGTGACCCTCCCAGGAGGAAACAGGATACTTTCTCTCCTGCACCAGGCACTGTTTTCACCAAAACGTAATCACCGCTTCTCATCACACATTCTCCGGGATTGCAACCACCTGGCCTCCAGGTGGGGACGCCTCAGGGACAGGGACCTGAAGGCGGAAAGTCCCTCCTTTGGCCAACACAGAGTCTTCCCAGCAGCAGAACGTGCTGCAACCGGCCCTGCAGAGGGTCGGGTTGAGATCCTCAGGCGTGTGTCCTGGCGCTGGCAACGTGGCTCCTCTCCAAGTGTCATTTCCCAGAATGACAACCTCCTTTTCAACGTAAACAGATTTTAGAGGGCAAATTAGTCCTGATCAACAGTAAAGATAATGGAAAAACAGAAGCGAAGCTGAAATTATCCTTAAATGGAAACATACATTTCAGAAAGAAACATTTTTACTCTGCCTTTGAAAAGCTCCTGTTATTCAGGCCATTCCCTGTCACCATTTTTCAGTTAATATGTGTGTGCACGTGCACACTGCACAGGTACAGGAGGTAAGAAAATGGCGTATGAACCCTCGGAACCGGAGTTAACAGACATTTACAGGACACCTGCCTTGTTATATGGATGCTGGGATCCCAACTCTGGTTCTCGTGACTGTTTACTTAGTGCTTTTAACTATAGAAACACTTCTCTGCCCCTCCCCACTTCTTTAATACCTTGGTTATGGGTTTTTTACCCAAGAAAGGTTTCTAAGTGTCCCTAACCTCTTCACTAAGTCTGCTCCCTGCTAAAAAAGAGAAAAACCATACAGACCTCTGGTCCACAAGTCTGCTCTGCTTAAAAATTCTCTCTCACCCCTCCCCGTTCTTGTCACATCCCTGCTCTCTGTTGTTCCCAGTGTCACAGTGGGTCCAGAGAGTCCAGAACATTCTACCTCTTGTGCGGAATCTCGGGCGGGAGGTATGCAAAAGTGGAACCTGCCTGGACAAAGCAGTCTGAATCTGGGGACCAAGGGCTGACCCTCTCCTTCCTGCACCAATCACCTTCTTCTCTAGAGTAGAGTCGGCTGGAAGTAAGTGACCACATGCAAGGATTGGGCAGGGTAACCTAGGAACATTGCCACAAGTGTGTAAGGAGAAGGAAGGAGCTATTTCACATGCTCAATGAGAGTATGCCTGATCCTATAAACTTCAGTTAGTCTCACTATTATGCTGTTTTTTCCCTAGCTTTAAAAAAAACCAAAATGTGCCCCTCCAATCAAACTTGGCTTTAGGTATACCATAAAGAAAAGCCACCTCATTGTTTCCAGCATAGATGGTGATGGGCAGCAATTTCTTCCTGGCTGAACTTCCCATCCCATGTAGGAATTGCTCTCTAAGACTCAACAAGTTCTAAAGGGAAATAAACTACTCCCAAGTCACAGAAATTCCCTGAAATTTAACAGTCATACGGCTCCTCTATTTCCAATGTGATGTAAGCAATAAAAGTGACTACTGAGGGAATACTCTTGGATTCTGTGGAGCTGCCACCAAACCCTGGGGAGCCATCCAGCTTCCATGAGTTGTCACTCATGTTGACATGAGTTTCAGAACGCAGCTGTCTTTCAGTTGCCCGTGTTCCTGTGTAAGTAACCGCAACCAACTCACTGGTTCACCAAGCTGGACTGGTGGTATCATTACCTTGGTCTTTTGGGAGTTCGCTATCTGGGGTGAATAGACATTTGCTCATAACTCCCTCCCCCCAAAAGTGCCACATAATTGTTGTGTCTCCCTCTTTGTAGGAATTCTAGGAGAGTAAGTTTGTCCCACTTCAGACTCCAGAATTGTTCATAGAATTCTTTAATCAAATAGAAATTTTTTTAAAAAAAATGTGCTGGTCCTCCATTTTGTCTATACATTATAATCACCAGATAAGATTTTTAAAAATACATTGGTACAGAGTGTTCTCAGGAAAACTAAACTCTACAGAAGTCAGAAGGACCATTATTTTAAATCATTGAAATGGTCAATTTTCCTCACCTCCAAAATGTAAAATATCATGTGCCCCCTAGCACTGCATAGAAACTAGTTGGTACATGGACTTACCAGTTTGGCCCTTTCCATCTACAGAGGTGGCCCAGGTGAGTGTGCGCTTACTCTTTCACCCCTGCTCCTCTATAGAATGATTGTGTGTGTATGTATCTGTGGCGGGTGTGTGTGTGTATGTGTGTATAATGGATTTATAACTGCAACTTCGTGTGTGTGTGTGTGTGTGTGTGTGTGTGTGCGCAGGGTTTGGACCCACTAAAGCTGGAGTTATAGGTGATAGTCGGCCACTTGACCTAGGTGCTGGGGACCAAATCCTGTCCTTCTAAGAGAACAGCAAGCACCCCTGAACACAGCAACTTCAAGATCACAATGAAGTTCGTCTGGTACAATCGTCCCATCTCCTAGGCAAGTCACTTCCCTCCCTGAAACACTAAGCAAAGGAAACCATGCGGCTGTCTGAGCTCTCTCATCTCCTAGCGCCATCTCTAGATCCAAATAGTGGCCTGCTCGCTGGGATCAGAGCTGGATGCTGGAGTCCCAACATGGTAGGTGTGGCCACCCATCCTAACTATGTCAGTTAAAGAGAAAAGAAATAGCGAAGGATGGAGGAAGGCTTATTTGGAGCAGTCACATTTATTAAAAAGAAGAAATAAACCACGAATGCACATTGAAAAGTATACCAAAAATATTAAAGGGATGGGGCGGCTGGAGAGACAACTCAGTGGTCAAGAGCACTGACTGCAATTTCAGAGAACCTGGGTCTACTTCCCAGCACCACAAAGCAGCTCACAACTGTCAGCAACTCCAGTTCCAGGGGATCTGACACCATCACCTAGACATACATGCAAGCAAAATACCAGTGCACATAAAATAAAAATAAATAATTTTTAAAGGAGGAAAGAAGAAATAAAGAAACAATAAATGAAAGAAAGGGGTCCAGTGACTCCCCACCAAGTCCATATTTGGGATACAAACTTGAGCTTTAGCAGAGGGCAAGAGGTGATCATAACTAATCAGAACTGCCCACCACTGCCTGGACTTCAAGTCTCTAGTCAAGCTTCCAGAATGGTGTGAAATTTCTTCCTGGGTGGCAAGTTCTTCCTGGGGTTCAGTCTTTCACTTGCCTGAGCAAGTGAGGTTCCCAGAAGAATTTTAATTCTATGAGGTGCATTGTTTCAATTATCTAGTAACCCAGAGGCCTCTTTAGAATATCATCTCTCCTGCCAAGGGAATTACACTGTTGCAGAATAAACTGTTCCCCAAAAATCATTTATTGAAGTCCTTAACACGAGAATCTCTAAGTGTATTGGGCATGGGGCCTTCAAAGAGGCCATTAGCATAAAGTGAAGTCAAATGGAGATGGATCCCAATCTAATACACTAGTGTCTGCATAGAAAGAATAAGTTAGGAGGCAGGATCATTGAGGGAAGACCATGTGAAGATGCAGGGAGAAGAGGACCATCCACAAGCCAAGGAGAGGAAGCTCAGGAGAGACAACCCTAGCAGAGCCTGGTCTTGGACCTCTAGCCTTCAGGATGTGAGAGGACACAGATTCTCCTGTTTAGAACATCTAGTCTAGGATATTTCATTTGACAATCCTAGCAAACTAACACAGTCCCCTTAAGAACATAATCTTTTCCCTTCCATCTGCTCCTGCCATGGTTCTCTGCTTCCCAGACCTTGGTTCCCCAGGGAGTTGTCTGAGCATGGCAGGAGAAAATATACAATATCTGTAACAGGCAAGGAAGGTAACAGGCAAGGAAGGCTACTTCTCACCTCGTCACTGGTTTCCATCCCTCCCTTCTGCACTAATAGAGGGGAATAGGACTGGAATAAAACAGAATATCAGATGTATTTCACTGGTAGGAAACACATGAGAACCTAAGAGGAACAGCAATGATCCAGGCAGTAGGGATACAGGCATAGAAAGTCAAAGCATGGGGTCCACTGAGTCACACTAGTGGTGAAGCATGGGATCCAGTAGGAAACACACAAAGATCCAAGAGTAATAGAAATGAGCCAGGCAGTAAGCATGTAAGCAGGGTCAGTCAAACCATGGGATCCGGTGAGAGTCACACTAATAATGAAGCATGGGATTCAGTGAAAGTCACACTAACGGTGAAACATGGAATCCAGTGAGAGTTACACTAATGGTGAAACATGGTCTTTAATGAGAGTTACATTACTGGTGAAGCATGAGATTCAGTGAGAGTCACACTAATGGTAAAGCATGGGATCCAGGGAGAGTCACACCAATGGTGAAGCATGGGATCCAGTGAGAGTCACACTAATGGTGATAGTTAAGTCATTATGCTTTTGTTACTTTCTTTCCTCTCTGTGACCTACTGAGTACAAGGTAGACATCCACCGCACCTGGGAAATATTCCCATATTCCATTGAAAAGACAAGAGCAATTAAACATGGTATTTGAAAAGAGTACTTTGATTAGATTTACAAATAATTTTTATTTAACTTTATTGTGTATGTACCAGTATGAGCTCTTTGAGTTCTTTGTACTGAAGCTCAATTAAGGAGCCCAGTGGTCTGTCCAAAGGTTAGAGGTCATAGGGGATATGTCCCAAGCTCGTGAAATATGATCACTCCATATGCAAGAGTCCCCAAGGGAAAGTGACCTTCATTAGCCATGAGGACAGTCTGGATCAGGTTAAAGAGCTCAGGGTGAGTTAAGAGTTTCTAACAGTCAAAACCATGAACTGCTAACTTTTCTCAAAACAGCCCCAAAACAATCTTTACCAAATGCCTAAATTTATTTTAAAAAAAAAATATCAGTTTGAATCATAATACAGAATTTGTAGCCTGACTTCAAGCAGGATAACTCAGACCCCTTTCTTTGCCAAAGGGTCAGTGGGGAACAAAGAAATGCCATAATTACAAACTTGACACACGCAGCCCCCGGCTCTCATTTCCACACGCTAGCTGAGTTCTGAGAATGACCTCTCCTTACTGCTGTGTTCCGGCAGCACTGGGTCAGAAGTCACCTCCCCCAGGACAAATCAAAGACTGGTGATTCTTTCTTTCACGTTGTCGGTCTCCACATTGCTCCACCCTAGAGGGATGCCGTCCCCTTTCCCCTCTTGGTCGGCCAAATGAACCCAATTATTTCCTCATCATATATCCTTCTTTGGTTTTTGGTTCCTAGTTGGCATGTTTTTTACTTTGGAAGAATTTTTTTACTGATTGTTTTGGTTTGTTTGTTTTTACCTTTTAGTGCACCTTGGCATTTCTGGTTGGATGCCTGACATGCTGGGTTGAGGAACTAGGCAGAGTCGGTAGACCTTCAATGTGGTATTTTGCTTATGTCTAGAGGCTAGGTTGTGTTTACTGTTTGTAGTAGCTTTAGATGTCAGGGGCTAAAGTTTCTTCTGGCCTCTTAGCAATGCTATTGTCTTTGGGTTTTCCTAGGGACTCTGTTAAATAATGCCTGCCAAGCTGTAGTCTTTGTAATTATAAAATATAGCCATTGATACAGTAATAAGTTGTAGAGGCAGGGAAAATATTCTCAAACCTGTGATTAGTCTATATTTAGTGAGCCTGTCCCTCTCTCTCTCTCTCTCTCTCTCTCTCTCTCTCTCTCTCTCTCTCTCTGTCTCTCTCTGTCTCTGTCTCTCTCTCTGTCTCTCTCTGTCTCTCTCTGTCTCTCTCTCTCACACACACACACACACACACGCACACACACACTTCCCTCCACTCAGGTGACACAGCCAGCCTAGAGAGAATTACAATTGGCTCTTTCCAGGTGTGTTGGGCTCCTGTGAACCCTATTTAATAAGACTCTGATAAAAATAGTTTCATCAAAATACGTCTTGTTGCAAAGAATGGAATCCTCCAGAGAAGTTTGAAAATGGCCTGCCTTCAGACCTAGGCACAAATTTCTTGGTGATCTCACGCAAAATCCTCCCTTGCCTCCAGTACAACAAAGGAAAGGGGGGGTGTGTGCTAGGACAGCTGAGCCATGCACTGTGCCTTTAAAAATGACAAAGGCTTCCTAGAAAACACTATTAACCAAGTTATCGGTTTTTATTATTATTTTTTTTGCAAAATTTCTAGGGAAAAAATTACAAAAAGAGGCAGTAAGATATCCAAGTAGGGGGAGGGTAAACATCCCCACAAACTGATACTAAGACAAAACAGAGCAATTCAAACATCTATTTAAAAGCAAACATCAAACTGCCAGTCTAGTCTATGGTTTATAAAATGTCTCTTCCTGTTTCAGCCCTTACTTAATTCGTACTTGGGCTGCACACGACAGAAGAGTCATTTTCAGTCCCCTTAAAGAATTCTCACAGATTATTCCCAAATAGGGGTCATTTTGAGCTTTGGGGACATTAGGGACAGTTACACTAAAAGATGGAGAATCTCAAATGGAAAAGCACTATCAAGGCCGTCTGGAAAACATTTCCACGATGGCCATCCAGGGAAGGAAAGTGGCTAATTTTAAATGAAATAACGAAGTAATTTTCTCTTACTTGTATTTTTAAACTACCAGGCTCCCCTGAAAGGGAAGAGCTAAAGGACACAGGTGGCAAAGACACGGACTTTCAAAATCCTACTGTGTGCAGAGGAATAACCTCAGTCCTGCATGGGCTGCTTGGAAAATGAATATCGCCATTATTTTACAACCGAATTATTTTTAGGAGGCCAATTATTTCTCCCCAAGCCAGAGAAGAAGCTTGAACGTGGGCCCACTGGAGAAACTCGTGGAGTTAATTTGGGGACTTGGGAAAATCACGGCAGTCAGAAGCCACCAATTCGTTCATTCCTTTCTGTCTGTCCATCTGTCTTTCTTTTCTTCTGTTCAAGATTGAGCACTATGCCCCCGAAGACATGGAAAATTAAAAGCAACAGTGCAGGGCAAAATCATCAGATTAAACTGTTTCAAACCGCCAATGTCAATTTATCAAGGAAGAAAGCAGATTCCAGGCCACTGTGCTGTTGGCCCCCTCCTGCAGCTGAGCGGGATCTCAGTTTTCCTTTTGTAGTTGTACACGTGAGGAACGCTGTGAGATGCTTTGATGCAGTACACACTGTGCGCTGTGCACAGCACGAGACAGGAGGAGTCTCCTCAAGCGCTGTCACCTCACTGTGCTAAGAATACTGCAAATCCTTTCTCCTAGCTTGTCTTAATATCAGTGCACTTCCTTTGCTTACCGTCAGCTTCCTGCACAATAGGATGGTAAACTTATTTCTCTTGTCACAGTTCCCATTCTCCAAACTTCCCCCATCTCTCCTCTGCTTCTCCAGTGTCAGGATGTAAACCTTAAAATACACTACACTTTGTTTGTTTGTTAGACAGTCTGAAAGCATAAGAAGAAAATGGCATACGCTTAGCAAATCAACCCCTGTCCTTCTAAGGAATTTGTCCTAAAGCTGTAGACTCAGAAATATAGAAATGATGTTCTAATTCCCCCATTCCGAAATACAACAATAAATAACGCACAATCGTTTCCATAATTCCATCTAGTAGGTATTTTAGTTGGCCTTATTCTTAGGAATCTGGTTTTCAAAATGTTTATCTTGCTGATAACCCTCCATTGGGTTATCTGGGGTAGAAGCAGTGAAAATACCCAAGTTAGTGAGACATATACAAACCTGTTGAAAGAGTGCGTGTGTACATGTGTGTGTGTTTGTGTGTGTGTGTGGTGTGGGAGAGATTCAAAATCTTCTAGCTTATAACCTCAGTTTAAGGAAAAGAGACTGAAGATGGGAAATGGATAATGACTTTGCACAACCAAGTTTTTAGTTTTACTACACCCCAGCTTGTTCAAGGGAAGTGAAAAACCAGTCTACCTCCATCTTAGGCTTAAGAGCCGTCATCTTAAAAGCCATCATCAAAAACAAACTAGGTTCATTGCTGTTTATGATTAAACCTCTGTTTCTCAAGGATTGGGCTATGCCCCACCACCGTAAACTTAACTACAAATGGTTCTGCACTGCCTGTCCCAAGATGACAACCATATCTTTGTTTCAAAGAGTTAATAACCATCTTGCAACCCTACCTTTGTTTCAAAAGGGTTGTTATGGTTACTTTGTTATGACTGCCTGTTGTTCTGAGCACCTCGTAAACACATCATTGTTTCGGGAGGTTGTTATGACTAGTTTGTTATGCTTGTGTTCTGCTCATGTGACCCTGCCTGTTTTGCCTTGCTACCAAGTCCCCCATTTGGAAACCCCCTACCCCTTCCCTATAAAAGCCTTATCTTCCTCATATCCAATTCTTGACCTCTCAAACCCTGCCCTGAGGACAGGCAGGCCATATTCACAAAAAAAAAAAAAAAGCTTGCTTTAATTAATTTGGCCATGATGATTTGATCTTTCTTTTTCCATCTTTGGAATTAACAGAAACTTGCCCAGATCAGGATATGAAAATAAGAGAAGCACACTGCCTCTCACCCAGCAACTACACATGGAAGAGAGAGACACATTGCCAGGGTTTCCTCTTTGCTTTCAGTTGCTTCCTCACAAGCTACCTGCCCTGCTGGTAGAGGCTCTCTCCCATCTTTGTCTTTAGCCTTGCAAGCCTTCTTAAGCCCAACAGAGACGCCATTCATTTATACACACACTTCAACATAGCTCTTCAACTTCTCATAGCTCCGGAAGGAAAACTCTCTTGTTTTTCCTTTTCCTCACGTCATTGCTAGC
The DNA here is from genome assembly GCF_982192425.1 of Myodes glareolus. NCBI lineage: Eukaryota > Metazoa > Chordata > Mammalia > Rodentia > Cricetidae > Myodes > Myodes glareolus. The sequence goes on along the minus strand of NC_142033.1, from coordinate 15,555,023 downwards.
TCTCTCCTATGTCCGCTATGGGTCCTGTCCACATGGAATGTTCCAGACTCTGTCCTCTAAGAGGATTCTCAGTCACGGGTTTTTAAACCCCAAGTTGCCAAAAGAGAAAAGGAAAGGATTGACAGACAATATGTGCAGGAAGTCAGACTTGATTCAAGAGAGTGTGGGGGGTACCTTTCCTGGTAACTCCCAGAGGTTACTGTCCTGATTTTGTAACAAGTAGAGCCAGGAAGCCCTGAAATCTTAAAAGAATACTATGATTTGGGATGTAAGATGCTTATTCATAGAAAATTGTGGTTAAAACAGGAATTTTCTAGAATTTTCCCTGGAGTACAGCTGCTAGGAGGCAAACAAGTAAAAAGGTTTAACCAGTCCCAAGCCCTTATTCCAGTTCACTGTGGGTGATTAAATATTCGTGAGATGTCTCAGGAGAACAGGAGAAGGTTTAAGATTGGAAAGAAAAAAGAAAAGGTTGCGGCTTTATGACAGAGGAAAAAAAGACATGTGTTTTCCTGAGGAACCTGTGAGTTCCACAGCCTTGCTGGCTCAGCTGGCTTCCCCATCTCCATCCTGCTCCTGAGTGGACCTGCAGGGTCAGCAGGTGACAGTAGCCACAGAGTCTGGCCTTTGGCAGGGAGTAGTGTCACTATGGCTGTCCTTTCCCAGGGAGCAGAAGACCCTTGTTTACACTCAACGAAAAGAAGGTCAATGGAAGTTAAAAAACCACACCCCATTCCCTCCTCAGTTCAGAAACACCGAGGGAGTAACTCTGCCCTGTACTAACTCCAGTTCAGTAGCGTCCTCCCCGTGTGAGAGCTGCTGCTCGGAGTCCAGGGACCCTCCTGAGATTAGCTCAGGGCAAAGAACTGTGCTAGGAGCAACACCTAGTAAAACAGAAATAGAGTTCCTCGAGAAAGAATAAAGTGTGAGGACGTGGGTGGGAGGGTGAGCGCTGCGAAGGAATGGGCTCCCAAAGCACCGAGGCCGAATCTCAAGACCCCTTAGAGGTCATTTACACTGCACCCGCCCCTTCTCTAATTTCATAACTAGACTTTTCTGGAACATTCTTAGTTTACTACATGTAGCCCAGATGGGAAAAGTCCTTTTCTGTCAACTGGACACTTTCAAATTGTGTAAAATCTTCTCGTTTGCTTGTTTGGTTGGTTGATTTGACCTTTTTTTCTTTTCTTTTCTTTTTTGGTTTTTCAAGACAGGGTTTGTCTGTGTATCTTTGACCGTACGGATACTCACTTTGTAGACCAGGTTGGCCTCGAACTCACAGAGATCTGCCTGTCTCTGCCTCCTGAGTGCTGGGATTAAAGGTGTGCACCTTCACACCTGGCTGTAGCCCAGGCTGGCCTCAAACTCGTGATCCTCCTGCCTCCACCTCCTTCAGCAAATCCTACCGGCTTGTGCCATCTCATCCGGCTTACTTGTTCTTTGAGGTGGTTTCTCTGTGTAGCCCTGTTTTGGACCTCTGTGATTAAAGGCATGGGCCACCATCCCACTCATGTGTTAATCTTGTAGTCGCTCTGCATCTCTGTCCTCCTGTTGCACTACAGTTAAACTTATGTGAACTTCAAAGAAAATTGTGAGTGATAAGAAGCCAGGTTTTTGTCATCTTTTGACAAAGGAAGAAACTGTGTCCCTACCTATGAAATCGATTTCACTGTCAAACATCAAATATTAATCTAATCCCAGCACTTGAGAGACAGAGGCAGGCAGACCTCTACGAGTTCAAGGTCAGACTGACCTACATATAAGTTCCAGGCCAGGCCTATGTAGTGAGAACCTGATGCAAAAAGACAAAAAAAGAAAGAGAAAAGAAAGTTCGCATTAGATTCCATTTTCCACTAAGAAAAAGTTGTTTAAGAACCAAAGTTGATCTTATGTAAAATAGTTGAAAGAGATCCTAGTTAGAGCAGAGAAGAGTCAGGAGAACTGGGACTTCCTCCTTCAAAACCATATATAGAAGTGAAAATGTCAGGGCCATTTGGGGCATCAGTGAGTGAGGACGCTTACAGTATCTGGGTGGCTGTCCTGGAAGGAAGAAAGGCAGTTGAAGCCCACGGAGGAAGTAGGGGGATCTCTACAAGGACATTCCAAAGCAAAGTAGGGCTTTTCACGAGATCACGTGTGGCTCAGTTTAAATGCAGCCAACTGTCCAGGCCACAGTTTCTAAAGGGAACTGGTATACCCCTAAGTTCGAAAATGGAAAAATCTCTACCTGCCAGAAAGATCTGGGTTATGGGTGACCAAAGGACTCCAGTTTGGAGACCTGCAAAGGGCACGTCTGACTGATAGTCCTGTTCTTAGAAGAGTGGGTGTAAATACAGGGCATTGTGAGTCGCTTGTTAAATATAAATTTAGACCCCAGCCTTTGAGCTGGCTCTGCTATAAAAACAGTTACCGCCCAAGCTTGAATGGCGACCTGAGCTCGGAACCCACATGGTAGGAGAGACCTGACTTTCAAAAATTGTCCTCTGAGCCATGGGGCACATGCTGTGCTGACCACACATGCATCCACACACATATACACAGATAAACAAATAATTTTTTTGAAGATGAGAAACAGAGCTAAATTTCCTGTGATAAGAAAGAATCCTGTAATGCCAATGTGAGGAGAACAAAAAACAAAACAAAACAACCAAAAAAACCCAATAGCAGCAACAACACAAAACAAAAGCCACACACAAACAAAAAAAAAGACAAAACGAAGTGGGGCTTAAACTTTCTTATCACAGTAACTGTTTTTAACTCACGTTCTTTGGAAGCAGCATTGTTCATCCATGGAAAGTACTTCTGTTTAAACTCCTTTCTAAAAATATTATATTCAGAGCAATTTTGTATGTGGTGGCTGGACGGGTGGCTCAGAGGTGAAGAGCACTTGTTGCTCAATCAGAAGACCCAGGTTCAGTTTTCAGTACTCACACAGTGATTCATAATCATCTACAACTTCAGCTCTAGGGTCCAGTGTCCTCTTCTGACTTCTATAGGTACCAGGCATGCATGTGGTTTACATGTGTACACGGAGGTGAAACACTAATACTAATATAAAATAAAAATAAAGAAAAGAAAAGAAAAAGGAAATGTCTGTGTATTAAACATTTGAGGAGATTTTTCTTGTTATTATCCCATAAGTAATAAATGCAGATATACAGACAGGTATTCAGGTAACCAACATCCTGAGGGTAGTGAGGGTGACTGCATAACACCCAAACTTTCTCATGTTCAGACAGCCTTTAAAATATCTGTGAATACTTTGGATCAACTCTTTATGAGACATTTCAAAAATGACTTGCAGTACACAGATTTGCCTTTGTCCAAGGAAAAACGTTGACAGTGGCCCAGCACCTCCATCCTGCAGCTACAGGACCCTGCTGTGGCTGTCTTTGCAGTAATCACACAGGAGAAACAGTTACTGTACTTCCTAAATCACACGTAGCCTTCACCGTGTCTGTTCCGCCGTCAGTGGGAATCGCCTGACCGTTTCTTTTACAGGTTCTTAGTCTATGCAATGGCCTTCACTCAGATTCGCCGTGCCGTTGGCTGTGAGAGACTCAACGCTTTTCAGCAAGCTAGCAAACGGGAATGGCGTTGAATCTATCATTAATCCCCAAGGCTTTCAACCTTTTAAAAAAGACACCTGGTTGTCTCTGCAGGCTCAAGTGTTTGATGTACATTTTGCGAAGGTTTACATTTAATGATGTTACCACCTCTGTTCAAAGCAGAATATAATTGAGGACAAGATTTTTTGGTATGTGTTTTTGAGGAGGAACTTTTATCTAAGATTCATGGCATACTTCAAAAATCTTTCATCTTTAAATGCTGGAAATTTCAGACAGGCTATAACAAATGTTTTCATTCGTGTTTTATTTAAATGCTCAGCCAGATAGACTCATAACTAGAACACATTATATTCTGAAAGGATTCCAGCAGAGTCCATATGTTTAAACTACTTATATAAACAAAACCGGGTTTTAGATGTCTTCTCTTTCTCTAAGAATATATTTTCTTTGGAGTCTTTGTTATGACTTTATTGAAGAGTTTTTGTAAATACTGTTTAGGATGATTGTGGAATCTGTCACCCCTACACAATTTAGAGGGACCAGAGTTAATAATATGTTTTTATTAATCTCCTAAATTAATCTCCTAAAACGTGAGAAAATCTCAAATGAAGCACCCACGATCTAAATGGAATTATACCCAACTTTAATGCACTTTTTAAAAATTATTTGCTTAAAGGCAAGAGTTCCAGCAGGTAATTTACAAACAAAAAAATAATGATAAGTCCTAAGCATCTTCATTAGTGGAATTCTTACCACTCTTAGTGTATTAGCATTGTAGTAATAATGTTATGTGGAGATTCGTGCTCTTTAAAGTCCATTAGTACATAATACATAATTACTCTTCCTAAAAGTTTGGCAATAAGACAGCTTTTCTTGTCATTTGTTTTTGTGGTTCTGAAGATGACATGTTGGGCTTCAAACAAACCACATGAGCACTTTATCATTGAGCTGCATCCACAGCCGCCTTCCTATCCTTGGGTGAACCATTACCCACTTCTCTGTCATAACATTTGAAAATGGTGCTTGCTTCTTTCCATAATTAGCAACTGCAACACCATGACTGATTGCCACTATGTCTTCCTCATAGTAATACATATACATCAATATTTCGGTCAACTGATAGAATTTCAGCATAGAAAGCACATAAAAATATCCCTCTAAAAATTCTTTGCCAATATTTCGTGATAATTTTAGACACAAAAAATAAATCTGGCACTCACAACTTCTTAAGTTATTCACTTAATTTGCCTGCTAGGACATGATGGTATAAGCTATGAGCATAGAACAATGACCACACAAATTCAGACGTCAGAAACAATAATGATGCAAGCCTCCCACTACTTGTCTGGAAGGCAGATCCATGGGAAGGAATGGACTTTGAATCACATGGTGTAGGACAAACTCAGCTGCACCCCTACATGTATGTTTGCTTTTCTATATTATTAAATGTCTACCCCTACATTCAGCTAGGACATAAATTTCATGAATTCACAGAATTGGTTTCTGTGCATCACGGTATCCTGAGGCATAGCAAAGTCAGTCTGGTAAAATACCCTAAATATTTGCTGAATGGAACAATGAATACCACACAGCGCTACAAAGAATAAATTCTGCAGTCATGCCACACATCTGTAATCCCAGCACTTAGGATGCCAAATGAGGAAAATTATGGATTTAAGACCAGCCTGAGCTACAGAATAAGTTTGAGACCAGCTTGGTCTATACAGCAAGAACAGTCTCAAACAAAAGAAAAAAACAATAAAATTTATATATCCATAGTGACATATATGGATGTCTACAACATACTTAAAACTGGGCTACTGTAACATGAGGGTCTTCTTGCTGGGGTTTCTGTCCTGTCCAGTTCCTGAAGCCATTTAGCACCAAAGGAAATCACACGTAAGTCTCCGTAAGTTATAAAACTGATTGGCCCATTAGCTCAGGCTTCATATTAGTTCTTATAACTTATATTAGCCTATTATTCTAGTATATCTTAGCCACATGGCTCAATACCTTTTTCAGTGGGGCAGGTCACATCCTGCTTTTTCGGTGTATGCGCAGGACTAAGGAGGAATGGGCGTCCTCCTTCCCAGAATTTTCCTGTTTTCATTACCCCACCTCTACTTCCTGTCTGGTTATCCTACCTGGCTACTGACCAATCAACATTTATTTAAAACATAATTTACAGAATATAGACAATTCTCCCACAGGCTACCTTTTATATAGGAAGTTACTATGCTTCCCATTAATCCAAATGTTTAGTATGTATAAAATTTTAAATAGGTGCTGAGTAAATGAATCAAATGACTAAAATACATCCCTCAGCATTATATTTCCTGCCTATAGTCTCTCACATTTCCAGACAACGCCCTTGCATTCACTCATTCTTCCATTGACTAGTATATGTGCAATCGATGTCATGATCTTTCTGTCATATGCATGTAGTTCCCTGACCCAAAGCTTTTAACGTCTCACTATAACCTCTAAGAAGAATTTTGGCATTTACAATAGAGCACCATTATGAATTGGCTATGAAGTTCTCAATATGCTTAAGTGTGACCGCTAACAACTGGTGCTCTTTTAGGGATATATGGAAGTTTTAGGAGGCAGGACCTACTGAGAGGAAGGGGCCATGCTGTTGAAAGTTACACACTGTCCCTCGTCCACTCCTCTCTGTCTCTTACCCACCATGAGAGGAAGGACATCCACTGAGATGATGCTCTTCTGCCCAAGTGCCTGGAGCCACACAATCATAAAGGAAAGGCCCTGGAACCAAGAGCTCAAATAAACTATTCTTCCCTTTAATTCTTCTCACGAGTATGTTGGTCCTGGCCATACATAATAACTAAACACAGGAAGCTGACACCAGGGAAGTGCAGTCATTGTGACTGCCTGTGACAATGTGACTCATGAGCTTTAGATCTTGTTTATGTGAAGAATTAAAAACATTTACAGAAACAGGTTGGGAAAAGCATAGAAGACTGAGAACAGAGCTTACGGAGCAATTCTGGCAGGAGCTCAGAGTACTAGGATTTAGGTGGAAATAAAGACTTGGTGAGAAATTGTACTGAAGGCCATTCATGTTATCTTTAGGCAAAGAACTGATCCATGTTTTATCAGTGTCTTGAGACTTTGAGTCAGAGTTATTTAAGAGTAAAGGATTAATTAATCGGGTAAAGCAAATTTTAAGACAGCATAGCATTCAGGATATTGCATGGATATTGCTTGTTGTGTTTAACCAAGTTTATATTGAGAATTGGTAGTAAAAGGCAGTAGAAAGGCTAATTTAAAATATATAGTTTGACCAGAAAAAAAAAGTGCTTGAAGTTATAGGCAAGAAAGACATGATTGTCAATGAGATTAGTACCATCGAAAGAAATCAAGGGCTTTTCACTGAGACGATAAGAAAGATGCCCTGAAGACACCTCAAAATGCCTGACTCTATCCATCCTGGGATAAAGGCTATAAGGTTCTAACACATAGAAAATGATGTTTTGAGGGAAGAGTTCTGGAGCACCCTTAACCTTCTTGATCACCTTGGTGAGTATTTTTCTGAGTTTAGTCATGCAGGTACTTACTCAGTGGCTGTTGCAGCCACGACCTAAGGAGCAGGGTGGGCGGCTACTGCCCAAACCCACGGTAGACCTTGGCATTGTCCCCATGAAGCTCATTCCACGGCTGTGAGTGGCAGACTCCTCAACGCTTCGTACAGATTTCAAAAGAAAGACTAGGAGTCTGGACAATGTGCGGCAGGGTAAGGACCATTGCAGGTATCCCTAAGAGGAAATAGAGGCAGTGATGGGAACATGGAATATCTTCAGAGGAAAGCTTCGGGCAATGAGTGAGAGTACAGCCATGAGGGTTGCAAAGAGCAAAGCTATAGGAATGGGATTGCTGGGTCAGCGGAAGATCACATCGCGAGGTGAGACGACCTGCCCTAGACATCAGGAGCTGCAGGATTGAGTGTTCGTGGCTGAGGAGTTTGGGTCTTGCTTTGGTCCAATCCTTTCTCTTCTTTTCTGTCACTTTCTTTCAGTACTGGAATTCATAATTTGTGTCACTATATGTGTTAATATGTTATCTTGTTTAACTGGTTTTGCTAAGGATTCACAAGTCAGCACTGACTTCAGTTTTCAGGAGAGGCTTCAAATTCGGTCTTTTGAAAAATGTTGGAACTATTCACATGATGGGAACTCGAGAAAATATACTCGAGACAGGGTATCGGCATCCTGTCCGTGGTTTGATGGTGAAATGCGCTCATCTGGTCATTAAGTGAAGGTTTGTTCTGCAGCTGCTGGTTCCATTTTGGAGTTTATGGGACCCGACTGGAGCCAGTGCATCTTAAGAAACATCCCCTTGAAGATTTTTTGCCCCCAGTTTCTTCCTAGCTCTTTGTTTTCTGCTGGCCATGATGAGGTAACCAGCTCATCCCCCACAAGTTTCTACTACCGTGGTATTCACCACGCATCCATAAACGGTAGAGTCAAAGACTGTAGACCGAAATCTCTAAAATCGCGAGCCAAAATAAACCTTCCTTTTCTTGTGTTTATGTCATTTTGTCAGTCGACTAGAAAACTAACTCGGGTACCACAGTTTGCCATCATCCACTTCCAGCAAAGCTATACTGATTCATCCACCACAGCCTTTGCCTCTCCACTGAAATCTCCCCGTGCCTTAAGTGTTCACAACACTGGTCATTTAATTCCTAGGCATTCCGATACTGGTTCCCTCCTATTGTTATCAAAAAAAAAAAAACCAATGTTTTATCTGCGGTCACTCTGACTAACACTTTGTCCCTCTGTAGTTCATGTGTCTTTTTGTCAGGGCCATTTAAGATTTAATAATAGCCACGGGTTTCAAGCAGCTTGATTACGGTACACTCTGACGACATCCCTTTCATGTGTCCTGTGCTTAGATTTTACTTATGCCTTCATTAAATTCGGATAATCTCAGCAATTATTTCTGCTACAGTATTTTCTGTCCTCCTTAACCCAGCACTTCCTCTCCTCTGGATGCCAATTACGTGCACGTAAGTCAGTTGTGCGTCTTCCACAGCTCATTAGCGCTCTTCCCACAGAAAATACTGTTTCTGATTCCACTGGGGTTGTTTCTGTGGAGATCCTTCAAACATGTGCCTTTTTCTAATACTTTATTCTAACGCATAATCTGTCATTCGTACTTTATGTTATATATTGTATTGTGGGGTTTTTTGTTGTTGTTTTATTTTGTTTTTTGAGACATGATTTCTCTGTATAGTCCTTGGCTGTCCTAAAATTTCCTCTATAGACCAGGCTGGCCTCAAACTCAGAGATCCACCTGCCTCTGCCTCCTGAATGCTGGAATTATAGTGTGCGCCACCACCTGCTTGACTATATTGCATGTCTTTATCTCTAGAAGTTCAATGTGGGTATTGTAATATCTTACCTTTCTTCAACTTTAAAAAAAACATGGAATATAATTATGGTTCTGCAACTGTCTTTGCTTTCTAATTCAAATGTCAATTCCAGCTCTGAGTTAGTTTTGCTTATTTTTCTCATTATGGGTCTTATTTTTCTATTTCCTTATTTATCTAGTAATCTTTGTTTTAATAATAAACACGGTGAGCTTTCACTTGCTGGGTGGTGGGCAACTTTTACTCCTGATATTTGTGACCTGTGTCCTGGGTGAAGTTGAGCTACCTGGGAAGAGTTGTGACCCTTCTAGGCACCACACTTAATATTTGCTGGGCAGGTGCCCAAATTATGCTCTACCCCTTGGGAAAACTTTCCAAAGTATTTACTTTATGCTATACAAAGTAAGAACGTTCCAGTTTGGCTTTCAGAAAATAATAGCATTCCTGAACTTACATGTAGTCCCAGGACTACATTTTTTAATTAAATCATTTCTAGTTATGTTTCTATCATTTGAATAGTTCTGGGTGTTCTTTGCTCAAATACAATGATGATCAAAGGGACAGAAGCTCACACTGGTCACCATGGCCCCCCCTCCAGGCAGCTCTTCTTCTTTAGTTCTTAGTCTTAGGAATTCTAACCCGGTCTCCCCAAACTCTCAGTACCTGTCTCCTTGACTTATGGAGTCTATCGCATTCTGTCTGGGTCGCTCTGTTAGACTTTTAGCATCGTCTTTATTAGCTTTGCCCTTAATGCACTTGGAAATGTTCAGCTCAGTCAGATTCTTAGTCTCACAGCAGGATCAACAGTCAGAACAACATGGTGGCATCATTTCCCAGTGCCCAGAGTGACATAATGAGAACCAGATGTGAAAAATTGTTTTTCTTGAGCGACAGGCACACCAGTAGGTAAAGGGCACAGAAACATCCATTCTCTGTGCTCGTGTACAAAAGACAGAGGCAGTTGCTCCTTTCTCCTATTTCTAAGAGAACCTCCTTGAAAATGCTTCAGTGTAACCTCTTGGAATGTAAATAAATCTCCCCAGAGAAAAGATAATCCCAGTGTCTCCAATTTTACAACTCAGAGATGCCTCCAAGACCCAGAATTCCTCCCCTCTTAAGATATAAACACATGTCTCTGGGGTTCAGCAAATTCCTCTGGAGTTTCCACCATCTATTGAATTGTAAATTAACATCTTAAGAATTTTTTTTCCCAGGTTAGATTCAAGGTTCAGTAAAATTGATTCAGGAAGCCCTAAGTGTAAAGAAATAAAAATACTTTCTTTTCGGTCTTGCAATTCTCCTTTTTCTCTGGCCTGGAAACCCTCAAAAGAAGCTAAAGCAATTGAGTCTTGACTGCAGAATTTTCTATTCCTTAGGGATCACTGTCCTTCATTTTCTGGTGTCCACAGTCTTAAACACTGACTTTTCCTTTTTCATTGGTTTTATTGGTTATCCATGGTCAGAAAAAGTCTACTTCCTGGTACTCCATTTTGGGAAGAAGCCAAAGTCCCCCACTGCTTCCTGTCTGTTTGCCCTTGATGCTCCTCCCTTTGTTTATCCCGGCTTTCACCAGCAACAGCTGTGTCCTCCAACCTGCCCAGGCTCACATCTGTGGCAGCTGAAATGTAACTGACCAACCTCCATAATCTCATAGGGAATGGCACAATTAGAAGATGTGCCTTTGCTGGAATGTGTATGGCCTTGTCACTGTGGAGGCAGGTTTTGAGGTTTCCTGTGCTCGGGATACCGTCCAGTGTCTCTGTTGACTTCCTGTTGCCTGCAAGATGTAGGGTCGGTTCCAGCGCCATGTCTTCCTGAACACGCCCATGCTCCCCATCATGATGATAACAGACTGAACCTCTGGAACTGTAAGTGAGCCACCCCAATTCAAGGTTTTCTTTATAAGAGTTGCTATGGTCATAGTGTCTCTTCACAGTAATAGCAACGCTAAGACAACATCTGTCATAGTTCAGGTAGCTAACATGTCTGTTTTGCTGACTTTCCCTTACACACTGCTGGGTATTCGGTCCTGCCCGATAAACACTCTGAATCCTATTTCTCATATAACCTGGTCCTGGCTCAGTTTTCTTCTCTGCTGCAGGTTTTCCTCTGGACCAAGAGGTCCAGAAGAGATCCACTGTAGCACCTGCTCTACAGGACGGTTCAGTTCCAGAGCAGGGCAAGGGGCTGGAGATTGAAACACACAGAGACAGAGATAGACAGAGACACGGATCATCCTGGAAACAATAATGCCAAGAATGCCCCCTTGAATCAAGAATACCAACTTTATTGTGTTCCGGAGTGGCTTATATAGGGTCTTCCCTGACCAATGGCCACACCCTAGCTCTCAGGATCCTTCAGCTACAAAGCCTCCAGAAACCACTCCCCTGCCATCAGAATCTCCTGAGGGTCTTGTGCTCAGAGCAGCTGCAAGCAAGGTTTACTCCAGCAGGCAGGGGGTCACAGGAAACCCAGGGTCTGGGGGTTCACAGTTTCCAACAATATACAAGCCATGGACAGCCCGAGAGGTGAGGAAGGCCAGATGCTGGTCTCTAGCGAAACGTTCTTCACTCCTATGGCAGAACTGAGGGGGAAATAATCTTCCTCTTCCTCTTCCTCTTCCTCTTCCTCTTCTAAACATGGCATTTTAGTATGTTTGAATGTGGCCCCTAAGCCTAGCACAGCCTGAGAATGAAGCCACCACTGTGAGAGCAGATGGACAAAAAGAAGCTGGTGGTGTCACTGAGTGGCAGAAACTCGACCCTCCATCATACTCGATGAAAAAAATCCAAGAGGGCCAGGCTTCATACGCAGTAGCCTTGTTTCTAAGTGAAGGTTTTCATCTCCCGAGAAGACTGTGACATCTTTATTGCTATTATTTTTGCTTGTTTGTTGTCATGCAGTCAAGATCGTCCTTGAACTTCTGACCTTCCTCCCTCTACCTTATGGGTGCTAGAATCACAGGCAAGCTCCACCACACCTCATTCTTTATTGCTACAATTAATATTATTTATTGAAATGTTAACTACATATCAGCTACAATGTATCTACATCTCATATAACCTTTGCCCAAACCATAGGACTCGGCTGTAGTTTTATGCTTATTTTACAACAGGAAAGTTAAGCTGGGGAAAGGGCAGGACCTCATCCAAGCGCGCCTGACCAGAGGCTGCTAAAGTGAGAACAAGAACTACAATTCTTAACTAGTGGATTTTTCTTTTAAAGAGAAATCACCTGATTTGACTAACTTCCGTTTCCTCCACAAAGCCTATCTCTGTGCTAGCTTATCTGTATGTAATAAAGTGGACTCAAAACAAATTAGACCGAATAGCGTTGAATTGGGTTCCGTTCAATTATCCATGGTGGGGGAAGGGTGACTGCTGACACTCCAGTGCTGAGTGCTGGCATGGCTCAGCGCTAATTCCTTCCTGGGGAAGTAAATTGAACGACCTGTCTGTGTGGAGATCCTCAGAATGGCGCTAGTGAAATTAACTTCCAGCGCTGTCCAGGTAATTCATCTCACACTCAAATGGCCCACGAGTCCCCCCTTCTGATTTGCCCACTGAAGCCACAGGTATTTCATCAACGATCATATAATTCCTTATTTGTTTCCTTTTACAAAGCCAAGCAAGATGTTGAGGCTACCAATATATACCAATTAGTGACCAAAATGGAGGTGCAGGATGACGGCGGTTTCTTCCTCCTAATTGCTTTAAGAAACCCGTGGTATCAGCGAATGTCTGGACTGAAAGCCCAGAGAACGAACCCTTCAAATCTCCCCGTGGTTAATTAGCACTGCCAGGTGTTGCCATCTTGCTGCATCCAGGAGGCTTTGCAATCATCACTACATACTCAGAGTCACGGGGACAAATACAATGGCCCCGTGACGCCTCAATGCAATATGCCATCTCTGCCCTGCTAAAATGAGGCGCGCCAGAATGGCACAGTTCTGGTCACGTTCCTGGTCTCGTCTTCCTTCAGCTGGGAAAGGAGAGCAGGCTTGGACTTCCACTGCCAAAGTTAGAAGATATTCCTTCCGAATGCGGAACAATTATGCCAACATGAAGACCCACCCCTAAAGTGTCTGGTTTCTATTCTTCACATATAAACACACATTCCTAAGGAGAGGAACCTCTAGATGACATAAAATGATTTTATGGATAAGTCAATGTATACATGCATTTTAAAGCGTCCTGTCTCTGTGGAAGTTAAGCATCATTGAAGGTTTTAACTTTTCTGAACTGTCTCCGAGACCAGATGTCTATGGTCCTTTTCCATCACCAGGGGATAGTTTGCATATGTGTGACTGAGAACCAAACTACACGGGAATACAGGTCCATGCATGCACGTTTGCAAACCCACACGTACACACGTGCAACCCAATTGACCTTGAAGTCTCTAAGTAGGTAGATTGTCTAATGTGTGAAAATCACACTATATGAATGTCTCTAACTTTCTGTTAACCTTCCCAAACCACCAGGGCAAAATATCGCACAAACGCAATTACCAAGAAGCCAGGCGGTTCCTTGCTATAACTCATCTGATCTTAGACACTTTTACAGATCTTTACGTTTTTACATCCTAGCCACAGCTTTTAAGCTTCACTCTGGCTTTTAAAGCTCCAAGCCCGGTTTCTTTAGCAGACACAGTAAGAGTTTTTACCCAGCAGTCAGGGCCTTCACAAATGAAATACTCCTCCCCTTCTGCCCTTCCTCCCAACTGGCCCCTTTAAACAAGGGCATCCCCTCTCCCCCAGCACATCGTCCTCCAAGGTGTTATTGATCACAGCTTTGCCACCCCATGAGCACTCAGATGACCCGAGGATTTGACCTTTCAACTCCCCTGCCAGGCCAGTGATATTTTTAGCTGCGAGAAAAGGAAATGGGAAGCTGAAGGCAACGATGCCCTTCGGTCCGTGAAGCAACCAGACTAGAATTTTTTTCCAGAGTGTGGTGCATACACTAGCTGATTGACAAAAGTAAATCCCAAACTGCAGAGAGATTCAAGGAAAGGAAAATATATAAAATTAGAGCTAGAAGACTACATTCAGTTTGGGCAGATGGACTTCTGATCATAAATGAACAATTCATACCTTTGCTAGAGAAAATTACTTAAAACTGCCCTCCTCCACTTTTTACTCCCTGGGCAGGACTTTGCAGATATAATTATCATCATCATCATCATCATCATCACCAAGACCCTTTCCTCCTATTCCCCAAATTGAATGGAAGAGGTGTCAAAAGCCTAAGTTCTGAGCTATAGCCACCCTGGATCTGGCAATGGAAACAGTCGACTAACCTTCCTGTGCTGTAGTTTCTCATTTACGAAATGAAGATAATGATGCCTTCATTCATGAGGTGGTGTGTGTAGCCCTCGGTGAGCTCTAAAAGGTTACATAAATATAAGGAGCCTTTAGTGTGATGATCCAGGCACACTTCCAAGCCACTAGAGTTAATGTCAAACTGTTAGGAGCCATGTGCTGCTAAGCTATGGTGGAGAAAAAAATTCTGCAGCCTGAGGAAGAATGTAGCTCCTCACCCTAGGAAGAGTCTGCGTTCACAGAGACATCCTGATCTTCCCCTGGTCACCGCTGTGCAAAACATAGGAGCTGGCATGGTTTACTGACTGAAGAAAATAATTATGACCAGAAATATAATTGAAATAGATAGTTTTTTTCCTTCTCAGCATACTCTCCAACTTTGCAGAGATTGCTGGGGGTGTGAGGGTTGGGATCAGGGGGAGGAGGGAGGGAGGAAGGGAGGGAGGAGAGGGGAAGAAAGAGGCAAAGAAACGGATGGGATGAGGAAAAGCCCCTGACACCATGCTAAGTGCTTTTGTTCACCTCATGTAACTAACCCCTTCCCTGAGACACAGTTTCTGTTATCATGGCTGCTTTCATTTTTCTTCCAGGCTTATGGTCTAAGGAATGTGCCCAAGGTGTTGTTAATAACACAAGTAGTAACCCAGATTTGAACCCACACTCCCAGCGTGCCTTTCGGCTTCCTTCTCTTAAGATCTAGACTGAAGCTAATCTTTCCAGATGTGAGGTAAGTCTCCAGTCTTTCCGAAGGTTTCCCCGGACATGAAAAGGGAACGGTGCTTCTACACTCTCTAGTGACGTTCGTTCTGGCTCTGACCTTCTGCTGATTGAGAAACCCCAGAGCTGAGTAGTAGTGGGAGAGGTCAAACCATGTTGAATTCAAAGACAATATAAAGTCGGAAGGGGTTCTCAGTATAGAGGCAGGCAGCACTGAACACAGCGGACACAGGTAAACTGTCCAGCCAAGAGACAGGGCACTGGGTCAGTGCCCAGCAGTCTGTGGGAGGGAACATTTGCACATAGCAGATCTGGTTAAACTGCTCGGTGGTCTGGGCTTGGGGTGAGGAATTCACCCCAAGGGTGATGAGAGTCCTGCCTTAACTGACTCAGCAGGATCCCCATCAAAACCAGACTCCCAGGAACTACACCCCCAAAGGCAGAGCCTAACCGACGATCCCAGAGGAGCCTGCTCCAGTTTGGTCAAGGAGAACCTGTCGCTCTGACAACATTCCCCTTGGGACTTCAAGCCCAGAGCAGCCACAGCCTGCCCAGAATTTCCAGTCAAAGCTTTCGTTGTAGATTTCCAGAGAGACAGTTGGGAATGACTTCGTTTTCATCTTAAACATTTTCGTTTCCCGAAGACCTTTAACAGGTTCTCCACCTTCAGATCCTGCCGCGACCACCATGTTGCCCAGGGCCTCCCTCTCTTGGGTCCTTCTTCATCCTGTCTTCTGCAGCGGCTGCCACTCCCTCCACCGGAAGTGCTCGTGAAATTCCACTACCTCATTTATCGCTGTGGTTCCTTCCTGCCCTTCCCTCAGGAGCTCACCTTGCCCCAGGTGATCCATCCCATGAAAACCATTTCCTAATCAAACAGTTTCCTCCCTAAGTGAAATTTGAGCGCAAACTCTTAAAAGGAAGACTTTCCACGCTGATACCCACACCCACGCAGTTAAGAAATGTTTATTCCTGGGAGGTAAAACGACAAGGTGGCAATGCTGGGAACTGCAGTGATGTCTTTGCTCGCCTGAACTCTTGTACCGCAAAACCACTCCAGCCTAATTAGCAGTGGAAATCACAGACCCCAAGCTCTGTAATTATTATCAGATTTGCATAGCTCATCATAATCTATTATAAATTCATGATTAACAGGAGGTCTGTACTCCCCCCACCAAAACATTAAAATATTCTACTTTGGAGGAGAGAAAACAAGCTGGTGACACGACAGTGTGCTATGTTTATTAAAATCTACCGTTGTCAGCCAGCTATTCTGACAGCTGCTCAGGCCGGAGATACCAACTCAGAGCTGCCTCGCTCCCAATGCCAGACCGGCTGCTTTATCAGAAGCCTTGATGGTGTGTAGATATTTGCTTTATATTTCCCATCAATCCCCGTCCGCAGTCCATTCTCTGCTCTGTTGACACATTTACAGAATCATAATTTATACTGACACATTAACTCTTTCCCTTTTTTTACTGCCCCAGGACTATCATTTTGTATGCATAAAACCCACACATCGAGCATTTGTGGGGAGATTACCATAGACAAGGTCACAGAGACGGAAGCAGAAAGCGTATGGCCCCTGCCCTGAAGTCGTCCTGAGAGTCTCGCCTTACAAGTGTCCATAAGAGAAAACAGTCAGTCCATGGTGTTACACGAGCATTGAACCAATGCTCTGAGACTCACCTGCTGTCCTGGGTACCTACATGTGCCCTTCCCAAGGCCATCACCCCCAGAGTGCCATTATTTAATACCACTTTACAACCACTGCAACTGGCAGTTAGAGAGGTTAAGGAACTTACCCACCATCACTAATTATTTAAGCTAGCAGTGGCAGAACTCAGCTATCAACCCAGGTCTATCCAATTCTAAATGCTGGTAACGGGGCTAGGGATGAGCTTGGCTGGTATGATTGCCTTGCCAAGCATACACAGAGCCCTGGGTTTAACCCCCAGCCTTGGCATCACTGCCTCTACTAAAATAGATGCTCTCCTTTGTGTCACACCCCCAATGGTGGTAAAGCAAAGAATTGTGTAGGTAGAGATAGGAAGACATGGCACGCCCTGACCCCAGTTCAACCTCAGTAACTCACCAAGGTAGAAGGAGTGATACACAGCATCTCTACTTCTACTCAGGTTGCCCAGAGCAGACAGGATGCTCTCCAAGCACAGATACCATGTCCCACTCATCAGTGCTTCTGACAGTGCTCAGAACAATGTCTCTTTGTTTGTGGTGCCTCCAACAGTGGGCAGTAAATACGTGGAGATTTGTTATAACCCTGAAGAACCTGTTGATAAAGTTCACTCGGCTCTGTCCTTTAGAAAGACCTTGGAATCATGAAAATGTCCCCTTCTGACTTTGCTCATCACAGTCCCTTCCAGGGAAGTGGCCTTTAGAATGGAAGAAGTTTCTCCTACTGTCTAATCTAGACCCTCAGTCCCATCCTCTTCTCCCAGAAAATTGTCTCCTACAGCTCTGCACCCCGGAATGGAGAAAGTGCTATAAGGGTAGCCTAGGAGGATTGTGACTTCACCTTGGATCAAAGTAGCAGAAGAGAAAAATACTCCATTGCAGAGAAATTTCCAAAAAACATTCCTCAGACTCGACACATGAAGAAATAAAAAAGGAGAAATGTCATCAGCAGTTCTGATATCTCGCTGTGACTTCCCAAGAGTCCTCTGTTCCCAGTGCCAGGAAATTCATATCCTCCCCAATTCTGCTCTGTCAAAATGCAGAAATTTCTACTTGCTAATGATAAAGAGTAAGTTTCAGTGCCTGACTTGAGAGCACCACGGAGCAAACTTGCTGCTTCAAGATGAAAATGTATAAAGTAGCTAATTAACATAAGCCCAGACACTTTCATACTATACCCTTGGTCTCGGCAGCTTCACATATCCAGAAACCCTTCATTCATTCAGCGAACACATACTAGGGTTCAACCTTGTCTCTGAAATTGCCTTTGATGTGAGATTCCCCTCTGTATGATATGAATATGTTTCATTACCATTGGTTAATAAAGAATCTGCTTTGGCCTATGATAGGAAAGAATAGAGCTAGGCAGGAAAACTAAACTAAATGCAGGGAGAAAGAAGACAGAGTCAGGCAGATACCATGTAGCCACCAAAGGAGAAAGATGCCAGAACATTACTGGCAATGCATAGATTAATAGAAATGGGTTAATTTAAAATGTAAGAGCTAGCTAGAAATATGCCTGAGCTGTTGACCAAAGTTGTAATTAATATGGTCTTAGTGTGATTACTCAGGTCTGAGTGTCCAGAAAATGAACATGCTGTCTCCATTACATTGCCTTGGGTTCTAAATAGGTGTAAAGGGACAGCTGAGCCAACATCCCCTGCTATTATGGAGTTCCCATAAAGTCACATAAAGACCACAAAGGTTGAATGGAGAAGTGAGTGCATGAATGAACAGCTTTAGACAGCAATGAATACAGTGAAAGAAAGGAGAGGGGCTGGAGAGATGCTCAGCAGTTTAGAGAGACTACTGCTCTTACAGAAAACTAAGGTTGAGCTCCCAGCACCCAGTGGTTCACAGCTCAGATATGGGATTCTCTGTATAGACTCTCAAAGATAGGATAGATGATAGAGTATTTTTCTTAATTTGTCAAATGTAAATGGACTAAATATTGCAACTTTAATTCTTGCTTGATAACTATTTTGTTGTATGTAATCTTGCTATGTTAAAATCTTCATTTTTATTTAGACAGAAAAGGGAAGGTGATATGGGATTCCCCTCTGTATTCTGTGAATATGTTTTATTACCATCAGTTAATAAAGAAGCTGCTTTGGGCCTGTAGCAGCACAGAATAGAGCAAGGTAGGAATTCCAAGGAGAGATAAAAAAGAAAAGAAGGTGGAGTCAGAGACTTCGTGTAGTTGCCGAAAGAGATAGATGCCTGGAACCTTACTGGTAAACCATGAGACTCATGGTAAAACATAAAATAATAGGAATGGATTAATTTAAGATGTAAGAGTTAGTTAATAAGAAGCCTAAGCCACTGGTCAAGCAGTGTTGTTATTAGTATAGTTTCTGTGTGATTCGGGTCTGGGCAGCCAGGAAATGAATGAGCAACCTCTGTCTACATAACTCTCTATGTAACTCCAGCTTCAAGGGTCCCCAGCACCTCTGGCCTCCACTGGTTCTTGTACCTGTGTATACACACGCACAAAAAAAAATACATGTAATTTAAAAAAATAAAAGTAATCCTTTTTTTAAAGGAAAGGAAGAAGTGAGGAAGAAAAGAAGGAAGAGAGGGAGGGTCGGAGTGAGGGAAGAGAAAAAAGAAACATGATAAAAGGTCAAAATAGATTCCTCACCCTGGAATCCCAAGGACCATTAAACATTTACATACCATAAGTCATTCAGTATAAAAACCTCATCTTTACAGAGCCACAAAACCATGACACACCCGCTTTGTGTACTAGGAGCTTAGTTCCAAGGTAGCTCTGGAGGAAGTTAGTAGAGCAGTTGACAGGCTGGGTCATATGGAATGTGCTCAGGTCACTGGGCTATGAAGAGGGATCTCCAAGAACAAGTGAGATTGTGAACATTAAGGATGGCATAGTCATAAGCAGCTCTCTCTCTCTCTCTCTCTCTCTCTCTCTCTCTCTCTCTCTCTCTCTCTCTTTCTCCCCACCCCCACCATCATCCTGTAGAATAATAGAATATACTACATGTTCCTGCCATATGCCACCCTCATCTGAGACCTAAAGCAATAGGGCTTCCTTTTCTCAGACTGGACCATCCAGCGCTGAGAACCAAGACAATCTTGTTCTCTTCCTATCTTAATTACTTCAGGTATTAGAGTATAAGAGCATAAATGTGTCTAGTGCACATTTTGATCTTGTCTTAAGAATCAAAAAACCTCCCTAAAGAGGACAACTCTGTCGTTGCCTGTGCAATGCTGCCTTATGCAGATAGATGTAGCAATTATGTGAGGAAATTTC
This sequence comes from Myodes glareolus, assembly GCF_982192425.1. NCBI lineage: Eukaryota > Metazoa > Chordata > Mammalia > Rodentia > Cricetidae > Myodes > Myodes glareolus. Next base: position 15,535,059 of record NC_142033.1, on the reverse strand, counting down.
ACGCAGTGAGAATAGTGGACACAATTATAACTTTGTGAGTTTTGTTTTCCTCTCTAAATATCAGCTATGTTCAGGGAATCTGACGTTCTTGTGAGATTTCAAGTGACGATATTTTTCTTAGGATTCAGATTGCCCTCTGAGTTACTGCTGGTAAGAGTTGACAAGAGAGTGACCAGAAGTGAAGAGACTTGTAAGGGTCAAGGAAGACAGAGACTTTGGTCCCAGAAAGAGGGGTGGAGAATGCAGTAGTGAGGTACAGGGTTTGGAAGGAATGAGCCAGGGTATCCTAAGAACACAAAGAACACTTAGCTGACTGGCTGGAATGCCAAAGGGAACCAGAAAGGTACAGACAATGACCTCAGAGAGAGGGACTTGTTGAATAAGTGAAAAATTAAATATGAGCGCCAGAGTTTCACTATCAGGGGAGGCGACTGCAGAAGGCAGCGAACTGTGGCGGCCCCTGTAGATCTGGGTGAGAATTAGAGACACTGATGTAGCCCACAGATTTTTTGTATTCCAATGAAATAAATGCAGGAGTCCTCTGCGAAGACCCAGGGGTGACAAGCCTCCAAGGCAATGAGCACACTTAATGTCTAGTCGGACCTTGCTCCATTAATCTTTCTTCTTCAGCAAGAACCACAGCTCCCTGGAAAACCAGCTGGTTCCCAAGCTAAAGTGCAGGGAGATTACAAATATTGGGCTGCTCTAGGTAGCAACAGGGCATTCAGGAATGATGCCATCCAGTTTGAAGAGAGTCCATCTGGCCAAATCGGTGACAACTGTGACAGCAATTAGAACAAGTAATGGTGGTAAAATCTATCACCTGGTGAATAACCTACGAATGCGCGCGAGCCTACACACATGGAAGTGGAAAATGATAAAGCGTAATAATGGCGTAACTTCAAAATTCTCCCCCCACAAAATCCTAACTACAGAGAAAAGAATAGCATGAATGTGAAGAGCCCGGCAGACTCCTCTTCAATCAAATGCTCTGAGTGACCGTCATCCACCCTGAAGGCAGTTGACACTGTGAGGCGCTTGGCAGGCGGTGGTGCACATAGTACCCAGTAGGCTCCATGTAGCAGTATCCTGCCAAAGACTCCACACGGGCATCTAACCGTGTGAGAACACCAGAGAAGATAACGCAAGGCATGCTGTAGAAAGAAAGAGACAGACAGACAGACAGACAGACAGACAGATGCTACTTTCTCCAAAAGTGTTAAGGTCAAGAAAGCCCAAGGAAGACTGGGGAACGTAACAAGCAATTCTGGACTGGATCATTTTGTTATAAATGACTTGTTGGAACACTGGGGAAATCTGAAAGCATTCTTTGGCTCAGGTGGCAGCGACATATCAGTGCCAATCTGGCTTCAGTAGTTGCACTGTGCCTATAAAAAATTCCACTGAGGTGGGCGGGACTGGCTGGCAACCGTTCTAGCTTGATCTCTGCTTCTGTGATAAACACCACAAACAAAAACAACTGAGTGGGGGGGAGCCTTCATTTCTTCTTACACTTGCAGGCTACAGTTCTTTATTGAGAGAAGGGAGGGCTAGAACCTGGAACACAAAGCATGAGGAATGCTGCTTTCTGACTCGCTTCCTCTTGCTTGCTCAGATCGTTTTCTCATACAGCTGCCTAGGGATGGTGCACCCATAGAGGGCAGAATCCTCTCACATCAATTTCCAGTCATGATCATTCCCTTAAGACATACCTACAGGGTTAAAGACGGAGACAATTCTCCAACTGATGTCCCATCTTTTCAGGTGACTCCAGGCTGCCTCAGCTTAAAATGATACAGGAGTAAAAAGTTGTTTGGGCTACATCACGATACATACTTTATAAATGTGAGCTTTGCAATAACAGTTTTAAAACCTTTATGTAAAAGAAGTCATCTTACTGAATGGATTATTTGGGACAAGTGAAGTCAGAACACTAAATATGATACTTTATACAAGATTAGACTTTTTTTAAAGATAGGTGCTCAAACAAATTATTAGCAATAGAAAGGGGGAGGAAAGGGAGAAATTTTGACACTGTCTAGGGCAGTTTTTTATAGGCAGGTGGTGGTAAGTAGAGGCTCATAGCAAGAGGCAACACATTGATAATCTCGAAGTTAGGACCAAAACATTTGAGTAGTTAGTGATGCCTTTTTCTGAAATGGAGAAGACAAGAGGACCAGGTTTGGGAATGAAATGAAGGAGTATTAAACCAGGACATCTGTGAGGAGACCTGACGAAGATACGAAGTAGTGGGAGGTGGAAGTCTAGTGACTTGATCATGGGGCTCAAGGATCTATGCTCAAGGAAGAAGCTTTGTCCAGACAGGGTTGACGCTCAGAAGCGCTCAGAGGCTGTGACAGCCCACGCAAGACCTGCACAGGTTCAAACCAGACACAATCCAGCCTGGGGAAAGGAAGTGAGTGAAGTCCCACCCCTGATAAGCTATTTGCAATTGATGCCCAATGGTGAGGAGGGGGATCAATTTTCTCCAGTGGAGTACCATTAGGTGTATCATCCACATTTCAGGGCACACCCTATGCCCAGGAGTAGTTGGCTAATGCTACTACTAAAAAGACTCTGTGTCTTTTTGTTTTGTTTGATCTTGTTTTGTTTTATTTTTTGAGACAGGGATTCTCTGTGTAGACCTGGATGTCCTGGAACTCACTCTGTAGACCAGGCTGTCCTGAAACTCACAGAAACCTGCCTGCCTCTGCCTTCCAAGTGCTGGGATTAATGGTGTGTGCCACCACTGCCCAATGAATTCTGTGTTTTTTATATGGTTTGGGGATTGTTTTGTTTTGATCTTTTTTCTTACTGGGTTTTTTTTCCAACTTTTATTTTGTTATTATTTTTTGACAAGAACATAAAGTTAGGTTGGAAGGATCTGGGAGAAGATCATAAGAGAATATGATTAAAATACATTGCATGAACAAAATTTAAGTTAAAAGAATTAAAAGAAATTGAAGTCTATTGCCTAGGGAACAGACACAAATTTTCAATCGTGATGATGTACATGGTTTTAGTTGTAAATTTGAGTTGCATCACCATGGCCATGAGGTTCTTGGTGGAAATCAACCAGACCTCCAGAGGCATAAATGTGTACACGAGACAGGGTGGCAAAGGTCCAGAAGGAGGGAATCTGGGTGAGAGGGGCACCACAGGTAATCTGAAAAGAGAACAAAGTGAGCAATTCTGCCGAATGTTGCCAAGTTATAAAATAGCAAGGGAAACTGACAGCAAGAGTCACATTCTCCTTGTGGAAGCAGTCAGTGACCTTGATAAAGAAGCCTCGCTTGACAGTCAATGACCCCACATCAATCAAACAGGAGATTCGGGAGCACACTGACAGCCTCAAAGGGAACAGAGGCAAAGCCCAGATACCAGCTGACTAATCTAAGACACGCTTGGGCTCATCAGGGACGTGTGGCAGGAGATCCAGCCGACTAATCTAGAATGGAAGGCATCATTGCAATGTGCTGTTGCCTGAACTCACAGTAACTCACTGCATGGCCCTGGCAACCTGGCTGGGGCATCTAGAATATTCTTTCAGAGCCAGATTATCCAAAAATTTATTAGTGAGAATGAAATGTGAAATATTTAACGAGATGAGGTTCTGATATCTTATATCATTCATCTTTAAATTGTGAAATATTTTAATCAATAGCTATCTTAGGGTTTTCAATGCTGTGAAGAGACACCATGACCACAGCAACTCTTACAAAGAAAACATTCAGTTGGGGTGATTCCCTTACAGTGTCAAAAGTTCAGTCCATTTTCATGATAGGGAGCATGGCAGCATTCAGGTAGACGTGGTGCTGGAGCAGCTGAGAGCCCTATATCTTGCAGGCAACAGGAAGTTGATCCACTGTCTCACTGAGAGAAGCTTGAGCAAAAGAGACCTCAAAACCCAGCCCCACCGTGACACCCTTCCTCCAACAAGACTTCACCTCCTAATAGTACCACTCCCTCTGAGAACCATTTGTCTTTCAAACCACCACAGTGGCCCCAATCTTCCCTGTGATCAAATGAGGAACCTTTTCTCAACAGATTCAAAGACATAGATAACCAGCCTCCGTCTCTTTGGTATTTTTCTTTTGTTCCATTCCTCAGAGGATAACCAATACTGTTTCACACTGAGATAAGACTTAATACCCCTTTTTATATACAACTCACTGCCTTAATTATTGCTACTTTTTACAAATCTATATACTCTGATTCTGCATACGCAATATTTTACACGGACTTTATTATCTTTTTCCATTGCTTCCCAATCTTTACCTATTTATTCCTTCTGTATTTGTTCTTCCGTAGTACCAAAAATCAAACTTTAATCTCACATTTTATATGGCAATCAACAGAGTGAAGGTTTATGATTTAATTTTCTTTAGCATTAGAATTTTGACCATAATCTCCAAACTTTCCATATTTTACCAGATAGTTTTGAATAGATAATGAAAATAGCCGCTGACAAAGGGAAACATAGATGGGCAGATAGAGGCTCCATCGTTCTGGAGAGAACACAAGTTCAATCATGTCCATGGAAACAAGTCTTTACCAGCAACTACTAAATAGAGAAATAATAATTGGCCTTAGGCCAGGTATCAGTGCCATGAACAAGTTTTATTTTCTCTGTCATAAGATGCTTTGAAGATGGATGAAAGAGATGACAAAGTCAGACAGAGTTGGAAGGATGGTACTCTTGAGCACCACACACACACACACATACACACCTCACACATAGACACATGCACACACATATGTATGCACACACACACATGTGTGTAGTGCGTGAAATATATTGCCATTTCATTTGTTTTTTATAAATATATTAATTGTAATTTAATAAATAAAACTTGCCTGAAGATCAGAGAGTGAAACAGCCCCACTGGTCAGCCTTACAGACCAGGCAGTGGTAACACACACCTTTAATCCCAGTAACCACACTAGTTTGCCACAGAAACTGGGCGGTGCATGCCTTTAATAACAATGGTGCACAGCTTTACTCCCAACCCTAGAGGATTATAAAATAGGAGGAGACAGTCTTAGACACAGTCTCATTCTGAGATTCCTGGAGGCAAGATCACCATTTCGGTCTGAGGTTGAGGTAAGAGCCAGTACTGACTACTTTGCTTTTTGGGTCTTTCGGTTAAACCCCAATTTCTCTCTCTGAGTTTTTATTAATCATGCTTCACACCTGCACACTCACACACATAAACTAGGAATTACTGCTATTGACTCAGGGATCTGCTGAGGAAATAAGAAGCAGGCCTTTATGTTGACTTAAACTCGCCACCAAGGGAAAGGTCAAGGCATGTGAAATGGACCTTAAATCCAGAATTCTCTCAGCTCTCTTCCTGAAGGACCCTGACTAACTAACAGATGATTCACTTCCTGTAATCCTATCAGTATTATCATTCCCATTTTTTGTACACAAGAAGACTGAAGTTCTGATTAAATCGTTTGCTTCAGGTCAATGTTAGGTCTTAGGTTTAGCTTCTCTCTCAATATTTCCTTTGTCAGAACATTGTTCACAATGCAGTTATATTGGTGGGATGCTTAAGAGACAATGTCTAGAGAGAGGCAATTGGATCCTGGATGGGTTTTTACATGAGTGCATTAATTCTCTAGAAAGCAGTTTCTTATAGAAAAGCGAACTTGGTCCCTCCCATCACTTGCTTCCTTTCTCTCGCTTCCATATCCTTACGAGCACATGCTTTCACCCTATGATGCTATCAACCCAAGGAACCTCACAACAGGTTGACACCAGAACCAGGCTTTTAGATCCCAGAAATGTGAATTAAATAAACTCTTTTTCTTTATAAATACCATGTCTCAAAAATGTTATTTTATATCAACTAGACTAGACAAGATATCAGCTAATGAAAGATTTGGAACCTGTTCAGTTCCTAGAGTCTAAGAAGATCTTTCTTTCTTTTTTAAAGTTATAATTTATAGCTTCACTGAAGTATCACCTCCTGCAATATAACATGCATATCAAAGTAAATCATCATATCTAAGAAACTATCCACCACAATCAAGATAATGACTGGAACCATCATGTCCCAAAAGGGTCCTCATGATTCTCCTTGACTGTCCCCGCTCTATCATGTACTTGGGCAACTACTAATTGCATGCTTTACATTGTCTACAGTCCTATTTAGATGGCACCAAGCAAGCCATATGCTTTTGTGTTCTATGTCATTCATACAGTGCAATTATCCTGTAATTTATTCATATTGTGTGTACTGATAATTATTCTTAATTGATCAGTGATTTGTCATCATATGATATAGATCACAACACATTTATCTTTTCATCTTTTAAAAATCACTGGGGCTCGTTAAAGTTTTGGATCATTAAAGTAAACATTAAAATTACTGTAGACATTTATGTTCAAGTTTTTATGTGAACAAGCTGTCTTCTCTTGGATAAGCTTCTGGGAATTGAATGGCTAGGTGACATGGTATGTGTTTAACATTTGAAGACAATGGAAAGCTTTTTAAATGTGATTATACTTAATCATGTTTCAACACTCAGCGAATGGGAGCTCACATCCTTACCAACATTTTGTACGATCAGTCTTTTCACTTTCAGCCCCTGTAGCAGTTGCTCAGAACTAATGACACAGTGTGGTTTCATTCTGCATCTCCTGTGAACTAGAGTGAGCATCTGTGCATTGCTCCTCAGTCATCTACATACTCACCTCAGTGAAGAATCTACTTAAATCTTTTCCCTGCTTTAATTGGCTTATTCGTCTTCTTACTCTATACGTCTAGAGGCTTGATATATACCCTAGGTGCAAGCAATTTGTCAGATAAATGTTTTGCAAATATTTTTGCCCGGTCTGTGCCTCTTGCTTTCATTTTATTTTCTCTATAGCATATTCTGAAGACAGACGTTTTCGATTTTAGTGCCAAATATTTGCCTGTAAATACATCTTTCACTATAGCTAACAAATTCTACTGTGTCATGTTTTCATTGAGATATACTTCAAAGTACTGTCTAAATAGTCATTACGCCACCACTTGCTGTCTCCGGGCCATCTCTCTTTTTCCTCGGTCAAGTCCATAGAAAGATTCAGAACAGCCACCGGCTTAGGGAAAAACACTTCACAGGTTACAGAACTCTTCTCCCTTCACTGCACCTTCCCAGTATTATTTGTCTATCTTATAGACGAGAGATTATGGCTCAGGAGATTAAAATAACCAGCTTGGTGTTAAAATACAAGTAATGACAAACCCTACTCAGGCCATCTGGCTCTAAATCCCATTTTCTTTTCCATGCAGTGTACCGCAGGTACAGGCCATTCCCAGGCTCAAGTCGATGTTCTAAAACACCCAGCTAGCCAGCACGCAAAGGGCGAGAGACTTGGGAGTCCCCAGCCCTAAAGGAATATCTACATGACACGCCTCCCTTCAAGGCTCAGGGATCTATGTGAGAGCTAGAGACAGTGAACCGCTCCAAGGAAACAGCCTTTTCCAGACACAGCAGGGTTGACGCGTACGCTAACCACAGAGGCTGTGACAGCACACTTACGAGCAACACAAGTTCAAATCAACATCCCGGCATGAAGGAGGGAAGTGAGCACCAAGTCCCACCTCTAACCCATTAATAGCTACTCAAAGGGGGAATCTGTTTTTGGCAATGGAGCAGGGATGCTGGGTGTATCAATTACCCCAGGGCAAGGCTTCATTCTCAGGAAAGTTGGGCAACACAAAAGAGATTTCAGGGGTCTTTTGTAGAGGGGGTGATTTTTTGTTTGAGGTTTCTCTTTTTGTTTTTGTTTTAAGAAAGAAAGAGAAAATGAAGTTGAAGTTGAGCCCATAAGGAAAGGGGAATCTGGGAAGAGTTAGGTAGGGAAAAGAATATGACCAAAATATATTATACAGCAATACAATATATTTTTGAAATAAATGTTAAGAATTTCAAAATAAAAAATTAAGAGTTTTTTCAAGGTCATCCCAAGCATTGATTCTTCCATTTCTAAAGTTAATAGCGTGAAACACAGCAGCTACAGTGAACGGGCAAGATCTCCACCCAATCTGCCTTCCCTGCACTCTACATCTACCCTCTGCTGGTCACCCTGGCCATGGGTCAGTCATTGCCGCCTGAAGGAGGCCCTTCATTCTATATCTAGCCAGAAACTTAACCTGGCAAGGTGTTCTCAAATCGGTGTTTAGACGATTCCCCACGAGGCCCTCTGGGATTCCAATCAATCATAGCAGACCAGGAATCAAGGTTTCTTAGCAACGTTTTCCGATAATTGTGATGTGCTTGCTCTATTACTGGAGGAGACAGCTGACGGTAGGGGTCAGGGGAGACAAGAGAAGGTGGGGCAATGACAGGGGACTGATTACGGTGGACCTGTTGTAGGAACTTCAGCTCTGAAGGATAATGAAGATAGCTGAGGTTGTTGAATACTACATAACATCTACCCTCTGAAACGATCCTGATGGGGGGAGCAAAGAACAGAACGGGTCAAACACGGCAGGTAGGATAGCAATCAGAGGCTATTACAGCAGCTCTTGTAGGAGAGGGTGGTCGCTTGGGCAAAGGTAGTGGTGGCAGGGAGGGAAAGACTTTAAGAAATGAAAACACATACACACACACACACACACACACACACACACACACACACATGTCTTTTCATGCTTGTTAAATACTTTTTTATTTCTTAAAGTCTTTCCCTTCCTGATATGTGTGTGTGTGTGTGTGTGTCCTTTCATGCTTGTTAAATATTTTTCTTTATATTTATTAAAGGGGTTCGGTGAAATGAGAGAAATAGCAAAAAGCCAAATTAGGAAGTATCTTTGAGAGAGGAATCCCCACAGCCCTTGGAACAGAAATGCGGCATCAGGGAGAATGTCTCACCCAGAATCTCTCACACCTTGAAGCTTCCCTGATTCTTTCTTTTCAAGAGAATAATTGTTGATGTGGACGGAGGGAAGCTGGTGCCTTGGATTATAAAAGGGTGCTGCCCAAACTGGCATCTGGTCATGACTGCCTAGACAGCCACCATATTTAGAAGGCAATTTTTTGCTATCTCATGAAAGTCTTTCCAAGGGAGCCCTAGTTGGCCCTTTCTGTGCCGTGTTCAGGAGCCCCACCCTTCACTACAGCCGCATCACTCGATTGGCTGGAAAACTGGGAGACGCACTTTGTTCTGAACCCACCATTAAATGTACTCAGGGAAATGCTACATTTTAGTCTCAGGATTCTGTGGATGTGCTGTCAAATGTAATGTGTGTGTGTGTGTGTCTGTGTGTGTGTGTGTCTGTGTGTGTCTGTGTATACACATATGATTGGTATACTCACCCTTTCTAATAATATTTTAATCATATCATATGTCATCTCCCTGAGGCTGGTACAAAAGGTTATAGGTTCAAATCCCATTGAGGTTGCCTCCTGATTAAGTCAATTTTATTTTTAACCCACATATATTCGTGTGATTTTTATTATTTTTCCAAGCAACATCAATCACAGTCCAGAAATGTGATAGCAATGTTGTTTGCATCCACCTAAGGAAGAAAAATACCAGAGGAATAGAGAGATGATGCCCTGCAACAAAGCTTCAACAAGACAAGGGGTGCAGGGGGTGTAGGAGGAACCCTAACACCTCCAAATAAGGGGAGGGGAGGGAGGAAGACAGAGGAGCTGTTTTTCAACTCTGACCTTGCAGTAAAACCACCTGGAGCCTTCCTGGGCTAAGAGTCTCCACCAAGACCAATTAGCTCAGCTGTGCCTTAAAACCTCTGCAGCTGCTTCAAACATTCAGCACCAGGAACCCCTGTGGTAGGAGCCATGAGGGCCTGGGGTGAGATTTTCAGCATTCAAGGCTCCTCTCTCCGTCTTGTTGTGGCCCAAGGACTGATTCAAGGCCCCTGTGTGGTCTCCACAATAAAATGTCTACTTAAATTTTAAAGAACTTAATAAGTAAAAAGACTTTTTAAAAAAAGACTTTGTCCTTCAGGAATAAATATAGCTGCTTGTTTGTCTCACCTTTTAAGAACAGGAATCAGATAAGTGAGATTTTAGAAATGAAAACCACTTTCCTGCTTTTTTTTTTTCATCCTTTAGAAACGTGTATCAGAGCACATTCTTTTCCTCCTAGTTTATTTCTTGTATCTGTGGAGCCTGAACGGTGACTCAGAGATAAAACCTATTACTGTAAATTGATAGATCAAGCTGATATCCCATTAAATAAAATCTATCCCATCCACTTTGACAAATATATACATATAACAGAATATATATATATATATACACATAATTATGTATTTTTCCCAACTGGAAGTTGGAAAAAGAACAGGGATGACTCAATTCAACTACTCTCAGAGGTTTATGACATCCATTTATGTGAGGGAAGGGGGCACAGGCCCCAGTGGGAATGTAGTGGCCCAAGAACTTCAGGGAATTCATTCTTTTACCATCTAGATCCCAGTGATCAAGCACAGATTGACACACTTGGTAGCAAGCTCCCTTACTCATGGGGCCATCTTAATTGAATGATGACCCACATCTGAATGTTCTCTTGGGGCTTCAGAGTCTTCGTGGACACTAATAAAATAAGGTAATATTGATGCATAAATCACCATCTGTGGAAGAAGTTTTTCTCTCCGTCAGCTTAGTGGAGTCAGGAGTTGCATTGTTATTATCAGGATCTTTCCCACGTTCCTCGTGCTAGTGACAATAATGTCAAATTCGGTTCCTATCTTGAGTTCAACTCCTTAGTTTTCGGAGAGTTTCGTGGGGTTTTCGTTCTTATTAATTTCCATTGGGAGACACTTCTCCTCCTGAAACAGTAACAATCTGAGACAGCAACTGGATAAACATCTCAACTAACATTGTTTTACACCTTCAGAGTCTAGGTCACGCTCGCGGACTTTAAGGCCTGTGTGGTGGTAACTATAGTTCTGTGGAAAGTTCTGGGAACCATTTAATTTAATCATGAGCCCTCAAGTTTTTGTCTGTTTTTGCACTGTAAGCAATGCCTTGTAACTGAAGAACCTGTTGAATGTGTGAGTGTTTAATCTATAAATGTGGCAGATACTGCAGCATGGAACCCAGAGCAAGGCGTTCTGCTCAATGGTAACCCTCAATGGCTTCTCTGAAAATGAGCTAACAAAGCTTACGTAATTTCTTACTGATTTCTGCTCAGTCCTAGCATCGTTACCAATAGCTCCCGTTCCCACTCACTTTACTCCAGCTACAATCAAGGGTCAAGGTCTGATCCCCAGACTCTTTAGGAGCATTGCACGTGATCTTCCTCTACCCACCATACCTGCTGGTTGCTCCTCACGGCTGGCTCCGTGTCCTCTATGTCCAACTTAAAGCAGCATGCCTCTAGCGAATAAAGGTACAGTTTCCGCCCTGTGCTCCCTGGGTTCAAATTTGGCTCTGCCCTTTGCCATTAATGTGGTCTTGGCAAGTCTCTAAATGGCTCCATCCTTCCGTTTCCTCCATTCTAATACTTTTAAGGAATCTATAGTATTCTCTCATAGAACCCCATGAGCCTCAGTGTTAAGATTTCATCATGTGGTCACTGGGAGGACTGAATGAGTTTATGCTTATAAAACCCTCAGGCATTGGAGCTCTCAATAAACCATAGCTTTAAAAAAAAAAGCTGAAACTATATAGTTTAGGAAATCAAAACCCATCTCCTTAGAGGGAATTTCCCTGACCACTCTCTCACCGATCACTCTGGTGCTCTTGCAGGGAGGGAATTTATCACCATGTAGAATTGTGATTATTTGTAATAATAGTTTCATGATTATTTATTGTCCATTCCCTTTCTCTAGATTTCAAGTCACTTGCTTATACAGGTGGCTTTCTTTTGGGTCACCAACCAGCTCCCAAATCATGACACAGAGACAAATTATTAGTTATGAATGCTTGGCCTTATCTTACGCCTGCCCCACTAACTCTTTTAACTTAATTTAACCTGTTTCTCTTCATCTACATTTTGCCTCGGGGCTTTTTACCTTTCTTTCACTCTGTACATCCCCTACTCCGAGTCTGGCTGACTGACTGGCCCTGAATATCCCCCCCCCATCTCTCTGACCACCAGCCCCGCGTATCCCTCGACTGACTAGCTATTGGCCGTTCAGCTATTTATTAGACTAATCCAGTGCCTTAGGCAGGCAAGGTAGGTAAAACAGCAACGCATCTTTACACCATTAAACAAATACAACATAAACAAATGGAACACGTCTTTGCGTAGTTAAATATTCCACAACACATTTATGCTTGGCACACAGCCCTGATAATAATTACTCTTTATGGCCTATAAGCGGTAAGCCAAATCAGAAATTACATTTTAGAAGCTGGAATTTACTGTCACATCCCCAACAAACCCTTCTCAAGTTGTGCTCCTTTCTGATACGCCTCCCAGAGCGAGCAGGGCTGTGGTGTGCTAAGTAGGTGATGAAGGCAGAACAAAGTCACAGCACTGAAGACCACCAGCCCCTCGGAAGCATTAAAAGAAGCTTCTAGCAGCTCCAGGGAAAGAGTCTAGCTAGCTAATTTACCGATTCTGACTTTCCATCAGATGGATTTAGCTGTTATTTACTGTTAAGGAGTAAGCTGGACTCTAACTGATCAGTATCTGCCTTCTACAGTGGGAAGTGTCGCCCCTGGAGGAAATTACCCCTAAAGAGAGAACAAGGAACCTTACCTAAATGGATCATCAGTAGAATTTGTGAATGAACACAAACCAGTCTGTATATGTCACGTGAAATCACATAAACAAGAGTAAGAAGGTTATTTTCTGATGGTAATCATTTTGTTGTCTACTGTCTCGCTTTTCCTAACTAGATGTCTTCAGCATGTACTGCACCAATACATGGCAGAGACAAGAAGCAAGGATTCCCCACTTAGTGTGGGTGGTGTCACAGAAAGCTGAGTCTCAACAGTGCACAGGATTTGCTCATGACAAAGCTGTCTGCTGTCCATTGACTGCCCCTATAGTAAGGACCTGGAATTCTCTTTCCCCTTCGTCTTCTTGTTCCCCACATCCACAGACCTTCATCATTTACCATTGCTGCTGTCTATTCCTAACCTGATCCTGCTAATCAGGCAAAAAAAAAAAAAAACCAATTTGAATCCCTCAGAGTTTTTTAGGTCAAAGGTAACAATGAAAATTTAAAATGATGGCGGTCTGCCTTGTGTAGCGAGAAGACTCTGAAGCAGAACCCATGTCCGAAACTGAATAGTGCCAAAAGTGAGGCCCAGTTTGTCACCGCTACGCTATCAGGAAGTATGCAAGCGATGACCCCAAATACCGCAAATGCTGTTCTAGTCCCCTGCCCAGGCTACTGCAGAGACACTGCTAAGAAACAGAAGCAGGGCTGGAGGGTGTGTGTCATCACACGGCATCGGAAGCCTACAGCTGACAAAAAGAAAAGAAACAGAAGCTGGGCTGCAGGGATGGGTTTTTGGCCAATCCGAGAAATGCCCTGACATAACAGCTTTTTGAAAAATTATACTTCAGGGGCAGGGCTGTCACAAAAGTCTGGGTTATCTAAAGGATGCACCAATTGTCCTGGATAAAAGGGAAGATGCAGCCTGAGGGTACTCAAGATCTTTGCATCTGGCCTGAGGCTGTGGCCAGGTAGAAGGGCCATCTTTATTCTGCCTGCTCAGATGGGGCGTCTCACTCTGACTCACTAACAGGAGCCACATAGGAAGCTTCTACTCAAGCACACTCTCCAGGGTGAGCATACACTCGTACGGGGTAAAAGCGCAGACCATAACCTTTGCATGAGTCTGTAGTTAACACACTGTGATAGTTTACTTCATATCTGGCTTCTCATGAGACTGCAAGATTCCTGAAAGCAGACACTCAGCTTTAATCACCCCAATCACAGGAACTCCCTAGCATAGAAACTGATTTTTAAAAAACATAAACTGTGCCAATGCTCAAAAAACATGTCTATTTAAAGAATAAAAAGCTTTGTTATCTGTCTGGGTGGGTGGGTGGGTGGGTTGGGTTCATAGATGGGGAAACAAGCCAAATTCAGGAACAACATTTCAAGAATACGATAACCAGTCCTCAAGGACTCAACACACCTCACACAAATACAGTCTGAGATGGAGATTTTCAGTTTTAACCTCCAGATTGGATACCCACCCATCTCCACCTCACCAAGGACCAAGGAAGATGACCTATACCAACCGCATCAAAGATCTCAAAGAGCCGGGCAGGTCACTCTGGGTCCCTTATGTTGGCGCTCTTCCTCCTATGCCCTCTAAACCTTTTCTGTATGGTCTATTAAGAGAAGTAAATGCCAGCCTTGGCCAAGGTCCCCTGTGAGTAACTGAGTAAATGCTCAGGTGAGCATTCACCGTCATGGAAAAAGTTTTAATGGGGCCCCATTTCCTTGGAAGGCCGACTCCATGCAGGACGCTGCAATCTTAGCATTCACAGCAGTAAAGCTACTCTGATCAAATCTAAACCTCAGAACAAAAGATCTCTAAGTTAATAAACCTAAATGTTTTGATCATGGTGCCTTCTTTAGCCTCCCTGGAGACGAGCTGGGGGAGTTCTTTCATATTATTTATTCCCTAATTTGATGCTTTCCAAACTTTTTCAAAGAAAAGCCCACAGCCCACATAGAAAATCTGATTCCTGCTGCTCACGGCAGCCAACCTGGGGACTCCAGTCCATGTCGTTTGCTTCCCTGACAGCTGAGGAGACCGGGTGTCTTGGGCCATTGGCACGGGTTGCATGGCACAGCAAAGGCACCCGTTTTGGGCACGGATGCTGCGCCCAATGACACTGAATATAAATGACACCACTAAAACCGTGGAGACTTTGCCTCTGGAAATCGGATGTCACTGTGGAGCTCCACTGCTGTAATTCTCAGAAGGCTGCAATTGGCTCACTGACAAGAGCTCACAGAGGAATCTGGTCTACTGGTTCCCAGTAAGTAGCCTGCCAGGCTGGTTCTTGGGTTCTCTGAGAAATTATAACTGTTTTCTTAGGTTCTACATATATTCACAATGTTCAAAACAACACGGCAACATATACATGAAGACTTTGCTTTGCTATCCCCTTGTCCTCCATGACCCTTCACAACTTTTAAAGCATCAGTCTTAAAGGCTATGTATTCTGGTCCTGGAGAGATAGCTCAAAGGTTAGAGCACTGGCTGCCCTTCCTAAAGACCTTGGTTCAATTCCAGCACCCACAAAACATGGTAACTCCAGTTCTAGGGTATGTGATACTCTCTTCTATGCTCCCCCAGTGCCAGGTACACACGTGGTACACAGTTAAACACGCAGGAAAAACACCCATGCAGATACTATAAAATGTTTAACTTTTTAAAAGTCTGTGTGCCCCTCTGGCATTTCTCTCTACAGAAATAATGTAGAGAAATCAATGTTTAACTATAAATTTGACAGTGTATAATTACATAAATTTATGGCTACAAAGTCATGTTTTGATTTATAAGTACAATGTAGAACAAATAGACTAAACTGCTTAATACACCCCATCAACTCAAATACTTAAATATTCAAAATTTTATGGTAAAATATTTCAAATTATACTCTTAGCAATTCTCAATGTGCAGTATTGATACTAACAGCATTTACCATGACATACAGTAAGCTTCAAAAAAATTACAACTAATTTCAGATTTTAGAAAACACCTTGATCTGGGATAACTGGATCAGAAATCAATATTCTTATCACTCCTAATTCTTAAGCAAAAAATACATAAATATAGGTCTAGATAGATACTGTGTGTGTCCTTTTACCACTGTTTTTTTGCAATCAACAAAATATCTACCTGAGCACCCAGAGTTTTCCAGGGGCACCAATCTCTACGATGGGGTTGCACCATGGTTTATTCTATTGTTCATTATTCATTGATATTTATTTGGTTAATTCTCAATTTTATACTATAAACAGCAACATGCATGCCATTTTTAATGTATGTTTTTAGAAGAGACTCCCAGAAACATTATTATGAGGCCAGAGGCTGAATTCATTCATAATTTTGATAAATCTTACTAAATGGCCCTCCGAGAGGTGGATCATTTTGTCTCTCCCAGAAGTGTCTGACAATTCCTATTCCTCCCACAGCTTTGCCAACAGAGTATGTGGACCAACATTTGGGTTTTTGCCAAAGTGATGTATTTTAGTGTCATTTTAAATTTCATTTATCTTTTGTGGAAGGTTCATCATCTTTTCATTTTTTGAGGCCGTCTATAGTTCTGGTAATAAAGCCTCTTTCTACTGGAATCAGCCAGCATTTTCTGTTGCTAAACACTGCTGGTTAAGGCCCTTCCCTCCTGGAAATCACGGTGTTTCTGCAAACACTTTATTCGTTTATCTAGACAAGGTGTCATTTAGCCCAGGCAAGCCTCAGGTTTGCTCTGTAGCTAAGGAGGAACCATTAGCTTCTGCTTTCCGTGCCTCCACCTTCTGAGTGGTAGGACCACAGATGTTCACCACCACACCCAACTTGTGGTGCTGAGTACCAAACCTGGGGCCTGATCTATGCAGTTATTTTAATAATGGTATTTAAAATACTGCAGCGGGGTCTGGGACCACCAACGGAGTAGGCCTGAGCCAGAGTCCTTTGAGGGACCACACCCAAGTCAGGAACCCCCGCAAGAACAGGCCCAGACCAGGGACATTTACAGGACTGAGCCAGCAACCGAGGCCAGAGTAGGCCTGAGACAGCAAACTCCACAAAAGCAGGTAAAAGGAAGCAACAGCTGAGAGAGTTGGCCAGAACCAGAGACCCCGGTGGGTCTGGGCTTGAGTCTGGGACCTCCAAGGGAGTAGGCAGGAACCAGAGAAGACCTCTGCAGGTGTAGGTGTGAGTCTGGGACCACCAAGGGAGTAGGACTAAGCCAGGACCTCTGCCAGAGCAGGCCCAAGGCAGCAACCTCAGCAGAAAGAACCTCAAGCAAGCATATCTGTGGGAGCAGGCACAAACACTCCCTGGTATTGCAGAACAAAGTCCAGGAGCATCGATTGACCTCCAGAAACACGGGTTGACCAACAGGGTGGCTGGAACCATGGCCCTGACTGCACCATATAGAGAAACCATCTGAGCCTTGGGCCCAATGGTCCCTAGAAGATTGATCACCATAGTCAAAGACAGCCCCAACTACATTAATCAGAGGAAAAGATAGGTAGACAAGGTAAAAACACACACAACACCACAAAGAGTGACACAACACCAGTAAAAACTAGTGATGCTGTAATAGCAAGACTTGATCATCCAAATAAGGATGAAGCAGAAGAAGATGACCTAAAAAGGAACTTTAGGAGAATGTTTGAGGCTTTTAAAGAGGAAATGAAAAATTCCCTCAAAGAAATGGAGAAAAACACAAACAAAAAAATTGGAAGAAATGAACAAATTCCTTAAAGAAATCAAACATATGAAAGAAAATGTTCAAGACTGAAAATGGAAAGAAAAACAGTAAAGAAAACACAAGCTGAGGAAATTATAGAAACAGAAATCATGAGAAAATTATCAGGAACCACAAATGCAAGCATAAACTGCAGAATACAAGAGATGGAAGAGAGAATCTCAAGTACTGAGGATACAACAGAGGAAATAGACTCATCAGTCAAAGAAAACATTACATCTAACAAAAGCTTAACCCAAAGTATCCAGGAAATATGGGATACCATGAAAAGACCAAACGTAAGAATAATAGGTATAGAAGAAGGATAAGTTCAACTCAAAAGCGCAGAAAATATATTTAACAAAATCATAGAAGAAAGCATTCTCAACTTAAAGAAAGATATGCCTATGAAGATACAAGAAGCTAATAAAACATCAAATAAACTGGATAAAAAAGTCCCCTCATCACATAATAAGCCCTAAACACACAGAATAAAGAAAGAATATTAATAGCTGCAAAGAAAAAAGGCCAAATAATACATAAAGGCAGGCCTATCAGAATTACACTTGACTTCTCAATGGAAACTATGAAAGCCAGAAGGTCCTGGTCAAGTGTAATGCAAACCTTGAGAGACCAGCCCAGACTACTATACCCAGAAAAATTTCAATCACCATAGAAGGACAAAATAAGATATTCCATGGCAAAACCATATTTAACCAATGCCTAGCCACAAACCCAGCCCTACACAAAGTACTAGAAGGAAAACTAGAACACAAGGAAGTTGGCTACACCAACAGAAACTAAATTAACAGAAGACAGCAGACACTGGTCATTAATGTCCCTTAATATAAATGGATTCAATTCACCTATAAAAAGACACAGGCTTGCAGATTGGATATGAAAACAGAATCCATCCTTCTTCTGCATAGAAGAAACACACCTCAACCTCAAAGACAGACAGGAAGACCAATGGAACCAAATCAAAGACCCAGATATTAATACACACACCTATAAACACCTGATTTTTGACAAAGAAGCAAAAAACATAAAATGGAAAAAAAGAAAGCATATTTAACAAATAGTGCTGGCATAACTGGATGTCAACATGGAGAAGAATGAAAATAGATCTGTATCTATCACTGTGCACAAAACTTAAGTCCAAATGAATCAAAGACCTCAACATAAAGCCAACCACACTGAACCTCACAGAAGAAAAAGTAGGAAGGACACGTGAACACATTGGCACAGGAGACCACTTCCTAAATATAACTCTAGTAGCAAAGACACTGAGAGAAACAATTAATAAATGGGACCTCCTGAAACTGAGAAGCTTCTGTAAAGCAAAGCACATGGTCAACAAGACAAAATGACAGCCTACAGAATGGGAAAAGATCTTCACCAACCCCACATCAGACAGAGGGCTGATCTCCAAAATATACAAAGAACTCAAGAAACTGGTCATCAAAAAAAAAACAAATAATCTAATAAAAAAAATGGAGTACAGACCTAAACAGAGAACTCTCACTAGAGGAATCTAAAATGGCTGAAAGACACTTAAGGAAATGTTCAACATTCTTAGCCATCAGAGAAATGCAAATTAAAACAACTCTGAGATTCCATCTTACACCTGTAAGAATGGCCAAGATCAAAAACACTGATGACAACTTATACTGGAGAGGATGTGGGGTAAAGGGAGCACTCCTGCATTGCTGGTGGGAGTGAAAGCTGGTACAGCCCCTTTGGATATCAGTATGGCTATTTCTCAGAAAATTCAGAAACAACCTTCCTCAAGACCCAGCAATACCACTTTTGAGTATATACCCAAAGGGTGCTCAATCATAACTCAAAGACATGTGTTCAATTATGTTCATAGCACCATTGTTTGTCATAGCCAGAATCTAGAAACAACCTAAATGCCCCTCGACCAAAGAATGGATAAGGAAAATGTGGTACATGTACACAATGGAGTACTACACAGCAGAAGAAAATAATGACATCTTGAAATTTGCAGGCAAATAGATAGATCTAGAAAACATCATATTGAGTGAGATAACCCAGACTCAGAATATGTACTCACTCATAAGTGGTTTTAGACATAAGGCCAAAAAAAAAGCCTACAAATCACAATCCCAGAGAACCTAGACAACAATGAGGGCCCTAAGAGAGACATACATGGATCTAATCTACATGGGAAGTAGAAAAAGAAAAGATCTCCTGAGTAAATTGGGAGCGTGGAGACCATGGTAGAGGACTGAAGGGGAGGGGAGAAGAAGGGAGGGAAACAGAAAAATGTAGAGCTCAATAAAATCAACAAAACAAAGCAAAAAAACCAAAAACTACAGCGAAAAAGGTGGACTTTGTCTCAGGTGTATGCTCTTAGAGATACAGGGAAACAACACTGGTGGTCACAGGCTATCTCTACCTCCAACCTTGGCCCGAGAATCTCAGACCTTACCACATTTCACTGTTACACCCTGGATGTGGGAACACGCAGTAGTGTCCTGACGCTGTGCCTCTTGTGAAGCATCAACTCTGCTTCATGTTTCAACAACTTCAAAATATGTACAGTGTTATTTACCCTTCCCCTTTGTTTTCCTCTCAGCCTGCCTTTCTTTTGTTCTTTGTTTTCCATGATTAAGTCAGTCTCTGTATGTTGAGGGTACCTGTGGATTCCATCAAACAACCACATTTTTTCCTTCTTTTCCTAGAGCTCACTACCCCTACCCCAGTGAATTTCAACGACTTCTGCCAAGTCTTACAATTTAAGCTGACTTTGGTGTGTGGATTCCTCCCTCCAGGGTTAAGCCCTGATTTTATTTCTTTGAGCCTATAATTCGTGATCCTAGAGAAGCTAAATAAGAAGCTAATAAGAAGGTGAACCTGAAGAAAATCATATAGTTATCCTCCTGGATATTGGAAGTAGACAAGATTGCCAGGCAAACTTGGGTGCACGGGGGTGTGAGGAAATGTAAGGGGAGATGGTTAGAGAGAAGGGAGAAGGGGAGGATTTGGGAAAGCTTGGGGGAATGGGATGGGTGGGATGGAGGAAGGATGGATATGGAAGCAGGGAAGTAAATATCTTAATTAAGGGAGCCATTTTAGGGTTTGCAAGAGACTTGATTCTAGAGGGGTTCCCAGGTCCAAGGAGAGGTCCCCAGATTGTTCCTTGGGCAGCAGAGGAGAGGGTGCCTGAACTGGTCTTGTCCCATAGCCATACTGATGAATATCTTGCATGTCACCATAGAACCTTCATCTGGCGATGGTTGGAGATAGAGACAGAGACCCACATTGGAGCACTGGACTGAGCTCCCTAGGTCCAAATGAGGAGCAGAAGGAGGGAGAACGTGAGCAAGGAAGTCAGAACCACGATGGGTACATCCACCCACTGAGACAGTGGGACTGATCTAATGGGAGCTCACCAAGGCCAGCAGGACTGGGAGTGATGGAGCATGTGATCAAAATGGACACTCTGAACATGGCTGGCAATGAAGGCTGACTGAGAAGCCAAGGACAATGGCACTGGGTTTTGATTCTACTGCATGGACTGACTTTGTGGGAGCCTGGTTTGTTTGGATGCTCACCTTTATAGACCTGTATGGAGGGGGGAGGACCTTGGACTTCCCACAGGGCAGGGAACCCTACTGCTCTTAAGACTAGAGAGGGAGGGGGAGGTGGGGAGGAGAAGGGAAAAGGGAGGCAGGGAAGAAGTGGGAATTTTTAATAAATAAATAAATAAATTTTAAAAAAAAAGAAAAGAAAAGAAATCAGGATTAGGGGAAATAGTATGGAGGAGACGGTTGCAGGGAAAACTCTGGCCTCAGGAGCCAGCTCTAGCCAGTCAACAGGCAAAGCCTGTATTCAAACCAAGCAATGAATGAAAGAATGAGAGATCTGCCCAACAGATTCCACACTCAGTAGACAGTAGACAAGACTCATCACCAGGAAGGCTAACCACATGTGCTGCTGGTCGCTATTAGGAGGTGCTGGGCAGGGCTTCTTACACTCTTTCCACTTCTACTTCCTTCTTGCCCATGAAGGGGTTACACAAACCCAGGCATATAGGTTATAAAATGTATAAACAAGTCTAACATTTACCTATGACAAATCAGGAAGAAATTCACTTTTAAGTAATTCATTGGCATATATATTACCATTTATTAAAAATGAAAGCAAACTTACATACGAATGAGATTATGTACAATGCGATTTTGTATTAATTAAAATGTGACTGAATGTTTGATTCTGCAGGACAGAGAATCTTCAGTGTTTCTCAATTAGTAGGCATTTTGGTCCTATAATTAGTTGTTCATGCTAAGAACACTGCTTCTCATGAATACATAGGACAAAAATGACAGAAACATAGTTAGAGCCATTTTAGAATTCCAAGCCAAAATTCACTTTTTAAAAAAATATTTTTATGGATTGTTATGAGATGTTTGTACACTGTGTGAAGATATAGTTCTGTTACTGGTATAATGAAGAGTTAAATGGCCAATAGCTAGTCAGGAGGTATGGGTGGGACTTCCGGACAGAGAGAGGACGTAGGAGAAGAATCTAGGCATGCTTAGGGTGCCATGAAGATGTGGAATGAGTCAGATACACTGAATGGGAGAGAAGTCAAAGCCATGTGGCAGAATGTAGATTAATACAAAGGGGTTAATTTAAGTTATAAGTGGGACAAGCCTAAGCTAAGGCCAAGATTTCATAATTAATAACAAGTCTCCGTGTCATTATTTGGGAGATGGCCGGCAGGATAGAGAAAGACTCGTTGTAATGGGTTGAAGCCATGGCTCAGCAGTTAAGGGTTCTAATCGCTTTTGTAGTGGAACTGAGTTGTGTAGCGCACCACTCCCATCTGCACTCTATGTACAGTTCGTGAACCGGGCAAGGGGCTGGAGATTGAAACACACAAAGACACACAGAGACACGGCTCATCCTTGAAACAGGAATGCCCCAAGAATGCCCCCTTTATTGTGTCCAGGGGTAGCTTATATAGGGACACTTAACTGATAGCCACGCCCCAGCCAAACCCACCAGAAACCACTCCCCTGCCATCAGGAACTCCTGAGGGTCTGGTGCTCAGAGCAGCTGCAAGCATTACACATTGTTTACAAGAAATTCAGGATCTGGGGATTCACAGCTCCCAACAGAGTCCCAGGTCCCAGCACCCATGACGTGAGGCTCACAACCACCTGTGGGCATGGAATGCACATGTACAAACCCATGGGAAGATCACATGCACGTACATAATTAAAAATTAAAAAAATATTTAAAATTATACTTATTTATACTTTGACAATTTCATACATACATACAGTATTTCTTGATCATCCATGTTCCCCACTCCTCCCTCCTTCTCCACCCAGGTATCCCCTCTTCTGCCTTCATAGTCTTTTATTTTTATAACTCAGTCTACTTGCTGCTGTCCATGTGCACGTGGCTATAGGTTTGTCCTCTGGAGGATGAGCAACCTTCCAGAGGCTCTCTCTTTCCCAGAATTCATCAATTACCTGTGACTCCTCAGTTGGGGTGGGGTCTTAAGCACCTCTCCCTGACCAAGCCAAAATTTAATGACTTTTAAAAAAAGGAATCATAATTTTATTCAAATTCTCCAAAATTTATACCAAATATGTTACTTCTAAAAATGTATGCCACCCTTTATTTAATGGTTATTGTATATTTCTTTTATTTCTTTTTCTTCTTTTTGAAATAATTCTTTAGTAGAAGCCAGAATCTTGTGTTGCCCAGTTAGGAGCCTCTGGCTTACTATTATGGTTTGGTTTCTTTTCAATACTCATGGTCAACATTTGGCTTCTACAAAACAGACTTTTTTGTCTTTTCAGTCACTTGACGATAAGAGAGAACTGGCTGTCACCCTTTACCACACGGCCCAGTCTAGAATCCATCTTGGCATCCAACCTTGCATTTCTTATCAGACCCACAATCCATCTTTAAACTTTTTCCGGGGCCCTTATCTGCTATGGTATCAATATTAAGAGACGTAATAAAAATTCCCAAATGTGAAGAGAATGTGTGTTTTCAATGAAGTCCTCAAGAAAAACCACCAAAAAGAATTCCTTCCTAAGTACCAACACACATTACCTTGTCTTTGCCTGTGCCCCATCAAAAATCAAGATTACCATTGAAGCACTCAAGTTCTGTAAGTGAGTCTTTATATTTGTCAGCATGCTGCTGGGTAACTTTTAGTGCCTCTTTTGGCATCTGACCGTGATCCCAGACATCTTTGTTATAACAGCAGTGGTCAAATAGCAGAAAATATGTGGACACAATCTCTGAGTTGCATTAAGGTATTCCGGCTGGTAAAGGAAGAAATCAATCATATTATCTTGGCCCCTTTGGAGAGGCTAAAAAGAACATAAAACAGCAGGCATGTTGGCTGCTAAAGAGACTGGAGTGGAGAACTCCCAGGATTGTCATCTACAGTCTTCTACCCATGTCAAAGTCATCCGTGGCTGCTGCATCCAGTTCTCCATGAAGATTTCAGAGGCCTTTTTTTCCACATGAACTTGAAGCATTTCAGTCTATTGATGGATTATATTGCTGGATTTACATAAAAAGGTAAAGATATTCTGCTGTTTCCACTTACAATGAGGTTTTGAACATCAGTAAAATACATTTAAATACTCCTGCTAAACCCAGACTTGGCTTCCAAGTAGGTAAACAGCTCCCAACAACCCTTGGTTGACTGCATCTGCCTTCTAGATTCTGGGTCTTCAAAGGTCTTCATGACTGACTCTGTTTCTGCCTGAAGCTGTGTCAGCTGCATGGCAACTGGGCTTCCTTTTCTCACAGAGCACAAGGGATGCCATCGGAATGAAGGGTTTTGTATACATCCACAGTCAAGTCTACCACATTGGTATCACAAAGAAGACCCGCTTTCCCTTGTGATGAGTGCTGTTTCTTAAATGTCTTCTTCACAGAGAGAAACTCAAAGAACAGAAAGACTTGAAGGAGCTAATCCAGGAAGTAAGTGTAACACGAAGGGGCCTGTTTGGGTTTCTGTGCTGCCCGCCCCCACAGCTGTTTAGTCCCAGAGAAAATGACACAGAGGACTCTGTAAGTTATAAAGCTGATTGGCCCTTTAGGTCAGGCTACTTACTGGCTAACACTCACATCTTGATTAACCCATTTTTCTGATCTATTTTAGCCACGTGGCTCAGTACCTTTTTCAGTGGGGCAGCTCACATCCTGCTGCTTCGGTGATCTGGGCAGGAGTGGGAGGAATCAACTTCCTCCTCCCCAGAATTCTCCTGCAATCCTTGGATCATTTCCACTTCCTGTCTGGTTTTCCCGCCTACACCTCCTGCCTGGCCAATCAGCGTTTATTTAAAACATGATTGACAGATTACAGACAATTCTCTCACACCAAGTAAGAGATGTGAGGAGTCAAGTAATAGTACACCATCTTAAGGGAGTGAGGTAGCTAACGACTTCTTTAACGAAACTCAAGCCAACAACTCCAACAGCAAGTCTTTAAATCAAATATTCTAACAGTATATAGGGATATATTAATTTGATAGTTACGTGCTATGAAATGATGGTAGAAAAACAAAGGCTGCAGTAGAGTCCCACAGTGCGACACAGGCCAGCACCAGCACAAACCTCTTAGATTCAATACACCTTTAATTTTGAACTAATCTCTGGTTATCGTCCAATCAAGCTCTCACCAACAATTTTTTTTTGCACTCCCAACACTCAGTTTTACAGCCATGTACCAGTCAGAACCCACAGTCTAAGAATCTCTATTCTAGAATATCTGCAAGTGGTTAGTACCCATACTCCCCTGCAGAGATTAAAGCAAGAAATCTCCGAAATAAGGCAAAGGTCAAGTTGTAAAGGTTGCATCCTGAAAATGACCCCATGACACATACAACATAGTCATAGATAAATAAGTAAACAACTGCTTCTTTTCAGATTAATAGAACTACTTTGAAGACAGTCATGTCAATAATATTCTTCTTCATTGAACGCTGGCCAGATATACTAGAGTCAAGTCTATCAGGCCCTGAAGAGGGCTGGCAGGGAAGTGAGTATGGCAGCCAGGAACCCCAGAGCCAGACAGAACCTGAGTGATGAACTATCTGAACAAAATTATGACAGACTTCACCAGAGACTGTACACCATCTATCTGTATCCTAAGAAAACAGGGCAGTCCCAGACCACAAAGAGACATCCATGAGGAAGTTCATACCAGAGAAGGACAAACTCAAGGAATCAGAAGTTGAAACCACACGAAGAGCACATGAACCATCTCTTTTCCCGCTGATTCAAAGTTTGTATCTAATGATAATGAATAACTGTCCAGATTTCCTGGGATGAGTCTTAAAAACAATTTATACAGCTGCTTCCCATGCTACCTACTGGGCAGTCAGCTGTGTCAGAATGAATATCTCCTTCCCAAACACAGGCTACCAGAAGCTCAGTGATGTGGATGATGAATGAAAGCTTCATTCTTTCTGTGAGAAGTGCATGGCCACAGGGGGTGAAGAGTGGAAGGGTTATGCAGCCCAGATCAATTGTGGAAACAACAGCAAGGCTTTCCCTTGAAGCCAGGTTTTTTGACCCACAGCAGAGTAAGCCAGTTGTTAAATGAGGAACATTCTTGCTATAGACCAAAGAGAACTGGAGAGTGGATGACATGTGTGGGATTTGTTATGAATGCCAATCTGAGTGTTCTTAAGTTGGTTATTGTTTAAAAATAGAAGGAGGAGAAAGAGAAGAGGAGGGAAGAAGAAAGGAAAAGAAGATTATGGAAAGGGGGAAGAAAAGGAAGGGAGGAAGGAAGGAAGGAAGGAAGGAAGGAAGGAAGGAAGGAAGGAAGGAAGGAAGGAAGGAAAGCAGAAAGCAGAAAGGAAGGACTGAAAGATGCCTCGGGAGTTGAGGCCCAAAAGAGCTAAGAGCATCTGAAAGCTTTTGAATGCCTCTAAAGATGATGGTGTCCACCAATACGTTGTAAGAAAGCCCTTAAACAAAGAAGGCAAGACGTCCAGGAGCAAAGCACACAGGATCCTGCATCTTGTTACTCCCCATGCCCTACAGCACAAAGGCTGACATACTGCTCTGAAGAAACAATACACTAAGAAAAACAAGGAGGGGGCTGCGGAATGTGCTAGACTTTTGCTAAAGAGAATGAAGGAAGCCAAAGCTAATACCAAGAACAGACTGTCAAAGGACATGGGCTGTCCTGGCTCAGAGGTTCTACTTCAGAGTCCAGTCAAACGGAAGTCTTCAAGAGTCGCAAGTAAAAGACCAGGCATTGAAACTAAAATCACACAAACTTGGTGTAGTTTACTCTTTAAAAGAGAATTCTAGCAAACCAAATAAGAGGGTGTGAACATCGTTAGGAAAATGATTTCAATGCTCATGGTTTTGAAACTGGATACTGACTCATTTTGGAATCTTAGAGTAATGTTCCAGGAGAATGAAAAACGTGCTTTTCCCCATTGTATGCTATAATTCTAAAATATATTATTGTTGTTGGATAAACGTTTGGTGCAGGAGAATTGTCTGTATTCTGTCAATCATGTATTTTAATAAAACACTGATTGGCCAGGCAGGAAGTATAGGCGGGTCAACTAGACAGGAAGTAGATGCGGGGCGATGAGTATAGGAGTATTCTAGGAAGCAGGAAGCTTCCTCCACTCCTGCACAGACCACCGAAGAGGCAGCATGTAGCCTGTCCAGCTGAGAAAGGTACTGGGCCGTGGGACTAACATAGATAACGATAATGGATTAATATAAGTTACAAGGACTAATAAGAAGCCTGACCTAATGGGCCAATCAGTTTATAATCTTATGGAGTCCTGTGTGTGATTTTCTGGGATTTACTGGCTTGTTGGGGTACTGGGCGGGACAGAAATGCCAACAAGCCCGCCCTCATGTTACAAATGTTCTTTGTCTTTTAAAATTATTTTTTTTTAATCACAGTGATGCTTGTGTGGATGATTCCTGAGGTCACGGGACCTGGGTTGGAGAGCACACTACGGGAAACTGACTAAACGGATTTTCTCACTCGGTTTGCATTCCCTCGTTGTCCTCCTCTCATGCAGTTACGACAAAGCCTTTGTGTAAATGAAAAACAGAAACCGAACTATTTAAACCAGTGGTTCTCAGTCTTCCTAATGCTAAATGTGATCCTCTAATACAGTTCCTCATGGTGTGGTGACCCCCCCAACAATAAAATTATTTTCATGACTACATCATAACTGTAATTTTGCTACTGTTAAGAGTCATAAGATATTTCCAATAGTCATAGGTGACCCCAGTGAGGGGTCCAGGACCCACAGGTTGAGAACCACTGATTTAAACCTATTTTACTTAGAACCTTTATCACAAGGTAAATAGAGATTTTAGCCAAACAACAGTAAGAATGTATCTATCTACTGTAAGTAGAGCTATTCAAGTATATCCATTTTCTACTTGGTTCTTGCTTGTCACCTTTCTCTTATGCACACATTTTACAGGATCCACTCAAAGCATGAGACTGATCTTTTTGACACAGAAAGGGACCTATGTACTGGCTCCTACTGTTAGCATAGCCACTCTCACGTCTCACCCGGGATGGGCTTTCTGCAGCTGGGGCTGTCAATAACAGTACTAAGTTAAGAGCACGGTTGTGTTTATTTATTTATTTTTCTGTCTGTTTCCTCTAATCCAGGCACTTGAAAACCAGCCATATCAGCAAGTGTCTGCAGACTTCACTAATTCCTTTGCTACAATTTCCCCTTCGGCGGTGCTGACATGTAATAGATACTGTCAGGATTCTTCCAACGGGTAGGAATGACAGGAACTTCTTTGGCTCCTAGGGCTGAGTCTTGATAATTTATTGAAACCACCTGGCTTTGGGTAGCCTACTCTGGGAGATATCTAACTAGCATCTTGGAAAAGGTTCAGACCCATGGAAAAATTGAAGCTGGATGAAGGTCGCCCATGCAGCTTCTTTCTTCTCCTTAATTTTAACACATTAGCTTTCTCTTTCTCCTGCTGTGTGTGGGATCACAGGAGAATAAATTGTACTTCGAGTGACACTTTCGCCCTACACAGTTGAACACTGGCTTCTAAAGAGCATGGGCATCCTCCCCGCATAAGTGCATCGCCGTTACGGACCTCAGAATGGTTCATGTTGCTGCAATCAGCAGACAGCAGCTCAGACTTTCTGGGTGACGCACTGAAGTTCTCAGCGCTGTTTTCACTTTTACAGCCAGGATCCACTCGAGGATAACGTGTTGCCTCCGTTGCCGTCTCCCTGAGTTTTTTATTCTCAACAGTTTTCCTGCAAACCTGCTTTCCTCCCTTCCCTTGTTCACTCTTTAATCGTGGCAGCGTTTCCAAAGAGTCTCCGGCCTGAAAATCATTTCCCTATACTTTGATTTGGGTAAGCATTTTGAAAAGATTTGGGCAACGCCATGTAAGTGATGCTTCATTCTCTTTACATCACATTAGCAGCCGGTGCCCCATTTCTAAGGATACTAATTTTGATGACTACGGTAAGAAGGAATCTGGCAAACGTTTTCACGGAAAAGGTACACTTTCCTTTTGTAATCTGCAGACTAAGAAGTGACCCTTTGAGGAGATGTGCATGCTCCACTGACTGTGCTCCTTCCCCTGAAAGCTTCCCGTCCAGTGACATCTGCCGAGACTGACCGTGGCACTGTCGGTGGCAAAATAAAGACTTCCAAATATTCTCCATGTGTTTATGATTCTTTGGAAAAGAGAATGCTTCCCTTCATCTCAACCAACACCACTTCTGATTCTTTTAGAAGTCGCAATGTTCTAGCCCGTGATTCTTATCACTTGACGTTATTTTTGAAATGTGATCCAAGGAAACCACTTGAAGTTAGCAACGCTTGCAACTTTGTTACATTATTAAATATTACCATCCTAAGAAAGAAGTTATGACATAGAAAAATAATGATTTCTAACAACCAGTCCTTTATTGAAGTATTAATAATACAGCCCAAATGCCCCTCTGTGCTCCTCATTATTCAAGGAAAATAATTTATACTGCCATTCCAATAAAATATAGAAAGTCCACTTGATAGTTTCAAAGACTGAAGGCAGTGAGATTGTAGCTGCTTCTTCTGATTACCTCCCTCCTTTCCTGAGCAGCCCAAATTCCATCAGCTCAGCTCAAACGGAGGCTGGAGTTAGCTCACTGGGGGCCGTAGAGGAAAGGACTGTGGTAAAAACTGCAGGTTGCTCATAAATATCATGATGAAAACAGGCTCTGGGGTTAAAGGACAGGTTAGGGTGATAAGAAGCCCAGAACACTGTCGGAGTTAAATTAAGCTTGCAAGTGGATTTAAGACAGCCAAGCTGGCCTGTTTAAGAGGCAGACATGAGCCCTGAAAGACAAGGCTGGGGTCCACGGGCCTACTGAACGGCTTCCCTGAGGAACGCTCTCTCTCTCTCTCTCTCTCTCCCACAACATATATTCTTGCTCTTAATGCACCTAATTATAATGGGGTAAATTCTAAAAATGGTCTTTCGGAAGCCTCCACCTATTTCAAGAAAGAGACCCCTAAGGCTGCCCTGTGAACAAGGAGTTACTATGAGGTAACCGAGGATAACTGTGTCTTCATCTCAGTAACTAACACACACACACACACACACACACACACACACACCACATTCTGTTCACAATATTCCTACCCACAGGACTTTGAAGAAGGTTTGAGTAACGTTTGTCCTTGAGAAAACAGGGAAGCAGGCAGTCTAATCTGCAGCACCGTGTGTCCTGAGCCACTGAATCTTCTGTCTCTTGGTGCCCAGAACCTGGCCTGATGCCATGATGCTGAGAACCAGTTGCTGAACTTACAAATGATTATTCACCAGGATATAAAGGTCATGTCTCAGCCTCTGGCCTAAATTACACAGGGCTACATCTAAATATTTTTAAGCACACACACCATTACACCATATGTTACTCCTCTGTGAGTCCTTTTATTGGTGAATTACATCTTTAATTACATTTATTAATAAAGTACAAACAAGGAGTGAAGAAATACTATGGTTTGAAGATGTCCCCTTCTCCAGATTCCTATGTTCCAGCATAGACACAAAACAGTGTTAAATGTGGGATATTTATTTAAGGGGTGATTAAGTCAGAAGACACTGTCGTCATGAATAAATTCATGATATTTTTATGAAAGTAAGTTTATTATCAAAAGAGTAGGTTTAAAAAAAGCAAATTCAAGTCCTGTTGACCTTCTCTCTCACATTCTTGGTCCTTCTCCCCTTGTCAGACGTAAGCCCCTAGATCACAGACACCCAGGCCTTCAAATGTGAAGAACACTGAATTTCTACTCTTTACGAATTTGTCTGCGGCATTCTGGTGTAGCAGCACCAAACACCCTTCGTGCTGGAATGAGAAGAGGATGCAAGAGAGAAATAAAAGGCAAAGACTGGTCCACTTCAACAATTTTCTTTTTGTTGTTATTGTTGTTGCTATTGTTTTTGAGACAGTGACCCTCCACATATCCCTGGCTATCCTAATTCTCTCTATGTAGACCAGGCTATCCTCAACCTCACAGAGATCCTCCTGTCTCTGTTGCCCAAGTTCTGGGATTAAAGGCATGCACCACCATACCAAGCTAAACATTTTTCTTTTTCTTTTTTTATTTTATTGTATTATTTATTGATTTTATGCCTATGGATACTTTGCCTCCATGTATATCTGTGCACCACAAGCATGCCTGGTGCCTACTGGGGTCAGAGGAGGAAACTAGACGGTTGTGAGCCATCGTGTGGGTTCTGGGACTCAAACCCTGCAAGAGCAGCCAGTGCTCTTAACTGCTGAGCCATATCTTCAACACCCTGACATTTTTCTTAAGGAAGCAAACTCAGCCCCACTTGCCCGCTCACATAAATAATAACTGTGGTTTATTCTTCCAGTTCAATGTTGCTTTCCCTTCCTCAGTGGGTGTTGAACCAAGTTCTTCATCAGATGGATCTTACAACCCCCCCATGCTGTGTGGAGAGACCTCAGAAGAATATGCGGGCTAAGTCTTATACAAGCATCGAACATACAATTTCTTTTAAATTTTCTAAAAAATGGAAGTACTGCTGTAGTTAACATTTTAAGATTGGCATCAATATCACCCTATTAATAGTAACATTGTACCATTGTGTAGTCCTCAGTTGACAGATAAATATTTCTATAAGCTATGGCCTGGGTATATTCTTGGTATAATACTGCAGGAAACTAGGAACCATTTTAATTACACGCAATTAAATACTGGTATTTCTTAAGTTCCCTTACGGCCTTGGACTGTGTCCCACTGAGATCCTCTAAACACCAAATGTGTTGGATCTTGCAATGGAAAAGCACTGGAGCAATATGTTCTACATAACATGAGTGAAAAGATCCCGTTCCTTCCTCTCCCTATGGACCTCATCTGGGGGTCTCAACATGCAGTCAGCTGGGGTCCAAGCAAACAAAAGGAATGAAGATCCCGTGGTGTCAGCCTGCTTCATGGGGACAGGACTGTATGCTCTGATACCCAGAGAGACTTTTGCTTTAACTGAGAAAGAGGAAATGGTTTTATGAGAATACATAATTAAAAAGCAGCTTAAAGAACTTGCTTGTGGACTTAACTCGGTTAGAAGACTGCTTGCCACACAAGCACAAAGACCTGGGATGAGTTCAATTCCCAGAATTCTCCTTGTAAACACTGAGTATCTGAACAGTTGCTCTGACTCAGCAGGTAGAGGGGCTTGCCACCAATCCTGATGATGAAATCACCAGAATCTACATGATAGAAGGAGAGAACTGACTCTGAGTCCTCTGACCCCACATGTGCACCGTAACATGCACATGTTCATGCATAATGGATGGATACATACATACATACATATGTACATACGTACATAGATGATAGATAGATAGATAGATAGATAGATAGATAGATAGATAGATAGACAGATATATTAGAGATAGATAGATTATAGTTAGACAGATTATAAATAGATTATAGATTATAGATAGATAGATAGATAGATAGAAGATAGATAGATAGATAGATAGATAGATAGATAGATAGACAGACAGATATATTAGAGATAGATAGATAGATTATAGTTAGATAGATTATAGATAGATAGAAGATAGATAGATAGATAGATAGATAGATAGATAGATAGATAGAAACATAGATAGATAGATACATAGATACATAGATAGATAGATACATAGACAAACAGATGATAGATTCATACAAACATACATGCATACATACATAGATAGACAGACAGAGAGATAAGTAGATCTCTGGAGCTTGCTGGCAAAACTGCCTAGCCTGCTTAGCAAGCTCCAAGAGAGGTCCTGCCCTGCAAACAGTAGCCCCCCCCAAAAAAAATAATAAGGGGATGGTACTTGAGGAACTACACCCAAGGTTGACCTGTAGTCTCTCTATTCTCATACACACATACACCCACATGGACATATGTAAATGTTCATACATGCACACACAAAAAGAATTTTGTTTACTAATTCAAGAAATCTAGAGGCAAAGAACTTTGAGAATATTTGGTGCACAATTATATTACCATGATCACCCTAATTTTTTAATCTTATTGGTCTATGATTATAGTAAGTTGGGTTTCGGATCAAGAAGACTGCAACACCTCAATTACATCAAAAGGCAAAGAAAAAGCAAGTTTGGGGGACTTTTTTTCCCTTTCCCATCTGTTTTTAGAAGGAAGAAAATCTTTCCCAAAAGTTCCTCCCTGGGAACTTTACCAGCAATTCCCTCAGGGATCTCTGATGGAGTTCACATTGTTGACTCGGACTATGGAGAGACAAGAAAAATATGCACGGAAACTTTTCCAAGCTGAAAAGTCGACATGGGCAGCAAAGGGTTGGGTCTCTATCCTAAGATGATGGAGTACGGAGGGGGCAAGGTGTTAAGGATTTCTCATGGAAAAGTCAGGAAGCGAGGACGGCCCTTTAGACAAGGGAAGTGAGACTGGGCTGCAGCTGTGTTCTTTGGGCTCTGGAGTCAAAGGACTCAATTATTCCAATTTCTCTCACCAACCCACTGTCCCTTCTTACTGCCTGCTCCCAAGTGTTAAAAGCTTTAATATGTCTTGCTAAGATTAAGGTTTTTTGTTTTTGTTTTTGTTTTTGTTTTTGTTTTTGTTTTTTGGGACAGAGTATCATTAAATAGCCCTAGCTGGCCTAGATCTCACTATGGACAACAGACTTGACCCCAAATGTGAGTGACCCCTCTGTGACATCCTGCTGAGTTCCAGGATGACAAACGTGTGCTACCACGCCCTGCCTTCTTTGGGGGGAAATTCAAATCCACTATAGAAAATACTAATAAGTCAATAATAGAGAACAGAAAACAGAGGCAAGGGAGGTGATTCGGTGGGCAAAACACCCGCACTACAAACTTGAGGACCTCAGTGTGAATCCCCAGCACTTGTGCGAAAATGCCGGGCATGACTGGGTTAGCCTGGAACCCCAGCATCAAGGGGTAAAAACGGGCAGATCTCAAGAGCTCCCTGGGCGGGCAGCCTAGCCAAAACGGCAAGCTTCCAGTTCAAGGAGAGATCATGTCTCAAGGTAATAAGGTAGAGAACTATAGATGACACCAAATATCCTGTGGTGGCCTCCACATGAAAGTAACACACACACACACACACACGCGCGCGTGCGCGCGCGCGCGCACAAAGAAAATAGCAACCATGTCCTCCTGAGATATGCGCTACTGCTGCTCACCGCTTGGTGCGCACTTTCTTAGCGACAGCTGCACTAATGTGCATGCACATCTTACAAAGCCCCTTCCCCCCTAGCACTCTCTGCCTTTGCAGCACATGTAAGAATGGTAAGACAAATGTGTGGACCCCACGTTAAGAGTTGAACTGTTTTGAGAAACAGACCGAACTATTTAGAGAGGAACAAGCGTTACTGCCAGAAAAAGCATGGGGAAACAGACACTGCGGTAAAGGAGTTTGGACCGCTGTCAATTCGCAGTTAATTCATCAAGTTTCTATCTCAGAAAATCTGAGGTTGCGGAGCTCTTGGCTGGAGCAGAATCTTGGGTAAAATTCGTTTCCAGACCAGCGTTTGAAATGGGAGCACCGTAGTTCTCCACGCACAGGCAGGCTTGCGGCTGGGATTCCAGGCGTAAATCGCTCCTCCACACTCCATCTCGAACATCGCGCGCTCCTCCACACCCCTCTCGAACAAGGCCATGACCTTGTTCAGAGCATTCAGAAGGATTCAGAGCATTAAATGTTTGTTGACGTTTGCAAATAGACTTCTATAAGTGGCAACTTCATCTCTCAGAGAATTCTCTGAGATTTCTCAAGTGATATTCTCAAGATCTTTCTAAAAAGCATAGTTCCTTAGTAGCAAACACACTGGGTTTAAATTAACCAGCATCACAAGGACGATAGCTGTGCATTGGTAGAGCACTGCTGTCTACGTTTGGATCCTCGTGTGTCACATGACTCGCATGTGTAGCATGGCAGCCTGATGGAGTGATTTTTGACCCAGCTCCTTGACTTCACCCCTTTGATGCTGCCGCTCTGCCGTGGGGATGATTTGACGTGGGTCAGATTCTGCTCTAGTGTTCACTAGATCCTTTTTGGTGACATATTGCTTGACATTTATTAAAGACACCGCTTTCTCACCTCGGAGATTGGAAATAATAACATGTACCCTAGATATTTGTGGTGAGGATTAAATCAAATATTTTCCGTTTTTCCTGCAAAGCCTATGACATTTCACTTGCTCTGTAAGTCACAGCAATGGATGTCAGTGGTGGCATTGGTGAGGGTGGTGGCCGTGGAAAGGGCTGTACAGAGCGGCCTGAACACATGCGCTCCACTCAGGAGGCTCTGGGGCAGTCATTCCTAAATGCAAGCATGTTCAGTGGACTTAGTTACAAACTTCTAACCCAGTTGACAGAATTCTCTCTCTCTCTCTCTCTCTCTCTCTCTCTCTCTCTCTCTCTCTCTCTCTCTTCAGCTACGAGCATGCCATTTTCTAGGAATCTCACCAGAAACCTTATTTATAGAAAAATAACATACCTTGAACCTTTGTACAGCCATTGTGGCTACTAGTTTTACCTTACTAGTTTATTATTCCACCAAGCACTTGGGGAACCAGCCTGTAACCTCCCTTATCAGAAAAAAGACAAAGGGGGTCTTTTCCGTAATAACTAGAGGAACACCAAAATGGTATACATGACCACTGCTAAGATCCTGAAAACACTCCGTCTTGAAAGCCACCCCCGGAAGTTGACTATGTCTCACTTTCTGCTGTCCTGCCTTGGAAGGCCCATGACACATTGGCTCTGTCTTTCTTCCTGGCCGTCTCTCTTTATTTTAGCCCTCATGTTTAAGCTATCTTTCATAAAGTCTCCAGTGCTTCCTCAAATTGGCTTGTCCTGAAATTCTTTTCTCTGTCATAGCCGAAAACCCTGGCTGGGTCTGAGCTGAGGTTCATGGAAGAATAAAGGTACTCCTCAGGTCGATGAGAATGAGCCTGGAGCTGTGTCTCTGTCCCATCACCACTAAAACAAACATCAGACAGGGAACTATTGTGTCCCGGTGAACCCCTGTGACAACTGAGGCTACTACCCACCAACATGGCATGTTAGGAACACACAGACTTTCTCAGAATCGTCAAAGCAGGTAGCAACTGCTGGCTGCCACAGTAAAATGTGCTGGGGTAGCATCACCCAGCAGGTCCTGGAGAGGGGGCTTTTGATGTTACTTCTCTTGTCTCTGCCAGCCCCACTCAATACTGTCATCACCTGAAAGAACAGAGAGGAAAAACAGCCACAGCAG
Source organism: Myodes glareolus (assembly GCF_982192425.1). Taxonomy (NCBI): domain Eukaryota; kingdom Metazoa; phylum Chordata; class Mammalia; order Rodentia; family Cricetidae; genus Myodes; species Myodes glareolus. Next base: position 15,498,872 of record NC_142033.1, on the reverse strand, counting down.
TCTATGAATGAGGCTCCAGGAAAGTTCGGCAGCATCCGTGCTGACAGAGTAAGGGGGGATAATATTCTCAAGAAGGGCTTTATCCGACTCAAATGCAATTGTGTGGCTAATGGAAGACTGTTCTCCAGCTCATGAAAAGGAAGGAGGAAGCAGATGATAGTACCAATCTATTGATTGAATTTGAAGCTAGTTTGCTACAGGATGTCCCCCCTGAGGAGACTCAGTGCCCAGAGATCATCTGCCACAGGTTTAGCTGGGGTACACGCTCACAGACGCACCGTCCTCTCTGACGCCATCACCATTGCCTCCACCACGAGGCGTGTAGGCAGCGGCTGATGGCAAAACATTTGTCCGTGATAGTTTGGAAATTATAATTGTATCTTGCATGATAACAGCTTGGTGTACATTTGATACTCTTGTCTACAAATGTGGGTCTGGCAGGCTAAGATGAGATATGACTGAAAAGTTGATTCTGGCTTAGTGTAACCATCCAAGCATATGTCCGTGCCTCTCCTGTTCTGTTAACACATCCTCCTCAACAGATGGGGCAGGGGGCAGGGCTGAGGACCAAAGAATAATCCTGGCTTCCCTTGTCTGCCCCACAGATGTCTTTGAAAAAGGCTTAACCTTTTTTTTTCTCAGAGTTCTGTGATGTTTTGTACTTTACTAAAGTTATTTGAAAAGGCCGCATGCTCTCCATTCTTTGAATACGGACCCAGAGAAGCAAAGGAAAGATGGAGTATGATGACACTCTAGCTTGAAACCAAGCTGAATAATTTTAAATTTAGGATACCACAATAATAAGTTTCAACATTACAATTTATATGGTTACTTACAATTATCTCAAATCGAGGTTCAAAAAAGGTGCTTTTCAATGGAGCAATCTGATAAGGGAAAAGGTGTGTGTGTGTGTGTGTGTGTGTGTGTGTGTGTGTGTGTGTGTAAAACATCTACCATAAGCTGGTCAATCGTATCCTGTAAGAGTTGTCACAAGAAAGAAACGGGGGCAGGGGTGGGGCAGTGGGAATGTGGAAGGAACCTGGCATACAAAACCATGAACTCTCCAAATACATAGAATTCTACTTTATCTTGACGTCATGGACACATATGGTTAATTCATAAGTTTGTTGTCTCATTTCTGATTCTTTTGAATTTCCCAAAGCTCTGGCTACGCTAACTTTTGATTATCTGTGAGTGATGTGCACAACTCTACCTGCTGAGGATTGTGTTCCTCCAAGATAAAACGCTCCTGTGCAGGCAGATGCCACAGCACCCCGTAACTGGTAAGAGTTTAGGGAGCTGACAAAGTTCACTCTCGTGTGACACTGTTCCTTTGGACAGCTGAGCAAACACCCACTCATCCAGGCGTGGGACTGACAACAGACTGAGGTAAGGATATTACTAAAGTCCAGCTTGGAAATTTCAGTATGGATGAGGGGTTCCTTCCAGGTACAGAAAGGACACAAAGACAGCTGTATCACCAAAGCTCACCCCAGCATGGGTGACAGCTCACAAAGCCTGGGAACCTGGAGCACACTGCACAGCCTGCAGGCAGCCCAGTGGGTTAGAGCATCCTTGCTGGGTAGCTCAAGGTAGTTTGAACATCTACCAGGAGGCTCCACTGGTCTCTGCTTCTTCTAGAAGCTCAGCTTGTCTGATGGCATCTCTGAGCAGTCCTTGTGGCTTCTGTATGCTTGGTGGTGGAGTGGTCTAGGGATTGTTCAGCTTCATGGACTTCCTGAAACCACTGAGTTGTTTACTTCCTAACACCAGAAGACAGGAAGAGAGATACATACATCTTGAATGTTCTGATATGGTCCTTAGATAAACATGTGTCTCTGTGTGCTGATCGCGTGTTCATCTTTGTTTTTGTTTCCGACTAGAGACTCTACCATTCTTAGATGACAATTCACAAGAGAAAGAGATCCGACAGCCTGCCGTCTCCCTACTCTCACTGTGCTTCTGTGTCCCTGGCTCTGTGAAGAGGCTCATGGCCCTACTCTTCTCTCTGCTGGACTGGAGCCCATCCGTGTGCTCTGTACCATGTGCTTGGTGCCCATCCCAACATTTATCCTGCCAACTAGCCCTTGTGCTCTCGTGTGGACCAGCGATGGGCTCAGAACAATGGTCTGAGCCAGGTGGGCTGGCACCCACCCATTATGCCAGCCCTTGGAAGGTAGAAGCAGGAGGACTTGAATTCTAGAACAGCCTGGACTAAGTACTAAAACCCTGCTCCAAAAGATAAATGTCAAAGCTGTCTTTGCTCGGTAGAATCTAGGAGACACTGATGGGCCTTTCTTAGTTTGTCCTGGCTGGCATCCAGGTCTTCTCATACCTCCCTAGAGAAACTATTTATAGGTCTTGGTTTAGTCTTCACTAAAATTGAAGTTTCCCTGGGATCCTGTGCTAAATAAAACAACACATTGCCTCTTTTTCTTACGACAGCTTGAGTTGGGCTAGGGACTCCCGACTGAAGCAACTCTGACAGGTAGAGATACTGGGTCTGGCCAGCCTCTCCAGCCACATACCTAGAATATGGAACTGGGCAATTCTTTCTAACCCACAGTGTGAGCAAAGACTTGGATAATTCTGCAGAGAAAGAACTAAACAGGCAGAGCATGACCCGCTGCTGAGGCCCCTGAGACCACAGACAGACAGCGCCTTGCCAAGCACAAGCAGAAACGGAGGCCTCTGAATCCAGCTGCCCCAGTCTTGTCCCTCGGCGTGGGAATCGCCTTGCCCTTCCCACAGGACCAAATGCAGGGAGTTGGCAGTGATGGGAGAAGAGGGTCAAATAGCTCAGCTTCCTCCCAGAGTTGATGCATATTTTTAGAAGTGAGTGGAACTCATTAGCACCGTGACATTCCCGGTGCGGGTCTAGTCACGGGGCTGCCTGTGGCTTTTGATGCTAGCACGCCACAGCTGTTCCTACATGTCTGCCCTGAAAGCGAGATCAGATACCTAATCCTCTCTCACAAGCCATCACATGCTAATCTGTCTCCATCTCCCCAGGCTCCCAGACCTTTCAGACTTGTCGTCCCCACACACGCCTCTGACATAACTCAGAGGTGAGTTTCTCTTCTCTGTCTTCTATTTCCATAGTTTCATAAAACTTTGCATGATTAAGGGATTTCCTTTTTTTATTTTTTTATTTAGTTTAGTTTTATTTGTTTTGTTTTGTTTTGAAACAGGGTTTCTCTGTGTAACAGCTCTGGCTGTCTTGGAACTCTCTTTGTAGACCAGACTGGCTTTAAACTCACAGAGACTGGCCTGCCTCTTCCTCCCCAGTGCTGGGATTAATGGCGTGTGCCACCAACATCTGGCTCATTCTTTAGTTTTTTTATTGTCTCTACTCAACAGGAGAGGTGACAAAAGTCTCATCTCCATTCCTAGACAGGAAATGCTAATTACTCTCACCCAAACCAAATCCCAGGGGAAAGGCATAGTTCAGTCCAGTAGGGCTCTAGGGCTCACTCTGGAGTACTCAAGAGCTAGGTCTCCTAGAAGGTGAAGTCACCCACTCAAAAATCTAGGAGTTAGAGGCAGGAGCATCCATCAGAAGCACTACATATATACATTACACCTGATGTTTACAAAGACTGCTTGGAGAAATTCATTCACTGCATGATCAAAGTTTATGAAAACAGCCAGATATTAGCTGTATCTTCAATATTATTACCAGAGTTTAAAAATAAGTAATAAATCTTTAACATGCATGCCAAGTCACTGCTTTACCCAATCACACCATAACACATAATAAATAACAGATTCACAATAAATGCTTGTCAAATGAATGGATGGATGGAAAGAAAATAAAGGCAGAAACAGGGCACAGCAAACAGTAATGACTTAGTGTAAGATTACAGGATACTTTTATTTTTATCCATTTCCAAATGCTTACAAATGCCACCATTAGCGTGTGTTGCTTTTAAATTTTATTTCAAAACATTATTATTATAAGGAAACTTATGAAAAGTGAATATTCTATACTTCCCTGGAGAGAAAAATCGAAGTGTCATTGAGCTCCCTGGGCAGCGATCAGTATTAACCTCTTGGTGAAAGAAAGAAAGGACACTTCTCACTCCTGAGAACCCAGCCTGCCAGAGCCATGCCCCATGGAGTACTGGGGCATTTCATTACGGTGCTAACAGTGACCTCTCTCCCAGGACAGTCCAGACTCACTTTGCTGTTTGCCCTGCTTTTGACACAAGACACTTCCCAGACTAGACAAGGATCATCCAAGCAGCCTACCGCATTCACCTCTACAGCCTTTGCTACTCATCCAAATGTTTCCACTACGCCCCTTTTCTTTTGTGATGATGCACAGCTGTCTTTCCAGGCACAGAGATGTCAGAGTCGGGGTCATTACACCAAAGGAATTTGGACCAACTCAAGGCAGTTTGTATTTTCAGAATCTAGACACATTGTCCTGCTGCTTCATCATCAACTGTCGAAGCTCTGCCTTACCTTCCTTAGAGGAGTCTCCACCACTCCATGCCCCCCTCCCAGGTCCTTCCTCTAAACTTCCTCCTCTGGGGCTAAGTGGTAGCTCGGTGATAGAGCACTTGCCTAGATGCCTGAACTACATGAGGTCCTGGGTCTGATCTCTAACATGGCCAAAAGGAATAGGCTTACCTGTTTTATAGCTCTCAAGTTTTGCCAGGCACTGGAATCTAAGCCCTTACTGGGGGGGGGGGGGGGGGCTCCCACAGCCCAAAGCCTCAGCCTAAGGGATTTCATGCAGATGTTGGCCATGAATCCTTGTGTCTGCGGCCAGAGTTTGGGTCTAGAGTCTCTAACAGTCATTCACCTCCTTTCACCTGGTTGCCCAGCTCTCGTTTCCCCTTCATTGTCCTTATTGCAAGAATATCTTTCTCTCCTATGAGTCAGGATCCTTTCTAAAAATGATTTCCTTTCACAATATATTTAAACACCACTTTTTCAAAAAGCGTACAGAACCAGCCCTGCCAGAGCTATCCACAGCGGGTTTTCTGTTCCACGTTTCCGCTTTGCTCTGTTTTCCTTCTCTTCCTCCCCTCATTGTTCTCCCTGGTAACTACCTGGGACGCTCATTTCTCTGCATTCGCTTGCATGCTCATATTACACATATATAAACATGTGGCAGGGACCACACTTTTCTTCTTTTATAAAATGAGATCCTGTTTTATAGGCTTTGCTGTGTCTTCTTTTTCTCATCCAGTAATTTATGGAAATCCCTTCCAGTCCCATGGTGTGAGTCCAATTCATTTTCATTTAGTGGGTGCATAATATCACACGGAGAAAATGTTCCACAATTCGTTCAGTATTTCCTGTTGATAGATGCTCATTTCTGTCTGTTTTTGCCCAGCCAATGCAGTCTTAAACACCCTTAATTCACATTCCTAGACCTGGGGCTTTTATTTCTGACCATCACTCCCGATTGATAGCTGCTGGATCCGGAAATATAGGTATTTTTATTTTGACAATAATTTTCATTTGTCTTCAAAATGACTGTAACAATTCCTGTTTCTGCAGAAAAAGGTGAGGCTATTGTCTGCGTGCCCAGCAGCTGTGGATTATGCTTGAGAGGCCTGGCCTCTGTCAGATCTTGTTACCCCCTTCTTGTCTGGAGTTTCCTTGGCCTATTGTAGATGTGAGCATCCTCTTTGATCCTCCCTGAACTGCCTCTGAAATTCTTTTGTCCATTTACCCACTTAATGTTCATCTTTTGGTCATTCTGTAGGGATCCTTCATATAGAAAGTCTTAGCTCATCCTTGGCCTTGTAGATCTCTTTCCAAATTGATTCCCTATTTATTGATTTGTTTATTGTATTTGTATATAAAAAGTTTTTTTAAATTTTTTTATTTTTTTATTTTTTTTCTCAAAGTTTATTAAAATACAAAAGTCTCCATTTCCGCCCCTCCTCCCAACCCCCTCCCACTCCCCCCACTCCCTCCCCTCCTCCCTCTCCATCCCCAAGAGCAGTCAGGGTCTCCCGCCTCCCCCCTCCCTCCAGGTCCAGGAAGGTGAGCATCCAAACAGACTGGATCCCAGAAATCCAGTATATGCAGAGGAAACAAGTCCCAGTGTCATTGTCAATGGCTTTTCAGAAAGACTTCGGGCCAGCCACATTCAGAGAATCCGGCCTCATTCAGAGAATCTGACTGGATCACGTGCTCGCTCAGTCCCAGTCAGCTGGCCTTGGTGAACTCTCATTAGATCAGTCCCCTTGTATCAGTGGGTGATCGCACCCCTCGCGGTCCTGATTTCCTTTTTCATGTTCTTCCTCCTTCTGCTCCTCATTTGGACCTTGGGGGACTCCGTCCGGTTCTCCAATGTGGGTCTCCGTCTGTATCGCCATCCGTCGTCGGATGAAGGTTCCCTCTGATCTTGCCTTCCTTGCTCACGTTCTCTTTCCTTCTGCTTCTCGTTTGGACCTAGGGAGTTAAGTCCAGTGTTCCAATGTGGGTCTCTGTCTCTATCTCCATCCATCGCCCGATGAAGGATCTGGGACTCTTGTCTATTTCCAATCTCCAGGAGGAAAACTACCTGAATTTTCTTCAGGTTCACCCTCCTATCCAGCTTCTCTAGGATCACGAATAATAGGCTCAAAGACCTTTAATTATGGCTAGAATCCATTTATGAGTGAATACATACCATATTCCTCTTTTTGGGTCTGGCTTACCTGACTCAGTAAAGAATTTTCTTTTCTTTTTGTTTTTATAAAAAGCTTTTTTCAGCTTTATGTAGCCTATGGTTTTCAAAAACTCTTCCTGTATGTGTATATACAATGCACATGCATGTACAACATATGGACAAACATATACTCTTTGTGAATGGTCAGTGCATGTACATGCAAACATTTATGATCATGTATGTGAGTGGTCATCCATTTAAACATGCTAGAGCATGTATGTGGAAGTCAGAGAACATCTAGTGTGTCTGTCTTTGTCTTCTACCTTGTGGGGGACATGCTTTCCTTATTGCTCCCCACTACGTACAGAAGACTAACTTGACTACAAGCTTCCAGCAATTCTCCTGCCTCTGCCTCCCACCTTCCCACAGGACCTCTGGAATTACTGACACACATCATTGCACCTGATTTTGCATGGGTTCTGGGAATTCATACTCCAGTCCTAACACTGGCATGGCAAATGTTTTCCACACCGAGCCATCTTCCTAGGCCCCAGTCTGTGATAAATTGCCCCTGAACATAATATCTTGCTTACAGTCTCCTTTCTCCCAGGAAAGGTATGTAGGTATGTCTTAGATCTTCTCCCAGGTATTTTTTTAAATTGCCTTGTTGTCTACATTCAATTCATTGCCCTACCTATATTAATATTCAGCTATTGGATATTGGAATATCCTTGGAAATACAAAAAGAAATGTGTATCCTTTCATTGTTTGACTATGGCTTTAAGTGAGAGGTTTGTGGATGTGTTATCGACATCATTCCCAGGACAAGGAGAGGAACCACTACCTATTGGCTGTTGACTGTGAATTAGGATCCAGACTCTGCACATTTTCATGTTAACTTGTAGAGGTTTCGCCAGCAAAAATTCAAATTATTTCTAGCCAAGGGAGAACGTAGCTTATAGAACAGTTTTGCTTCCGAACAGGTCATTAGTCAGTTTGTCTCTTGGTAACCTTGCTCCAGAATGTCTTTCTTGAGAGACACACATCTCTGTTAGTCTATCCTACAAATGGCCTCCAGACCATCTCTCTCATCCCTCTGCTCCCTTATTCATGGGTGCTAGAAATCTTTGGTCCCTGTTCAATTTATTTTCACAGAAGAGCCCTGTCTGTTTGTTTTTTAACTTTTAACAGTCACATTTTGAAGCTGAAAGGCACATGTGTATCTATTGTGAGAGATGTTTTATTTTCCTCTGTATGAATGATCAGTTGTGCCAGATCCATTTATTAAATACCATCCTTTTTACCTCCAATGAATTGTAAGGCTTAATTATTTCAGCCCTCGGAGAAAACTTAGCGTGCATAGTACCTGCAGAAAGTACATATTCTGTAACTATTGTTTGTCCAGCCAGGTACCCAGGAGGCAGGGCGGGTGGATCTTTGTCACCAGCTTGCTTTGTACTGTGTTCTGATGTCTCAAACGGTCACCTTTATTTACTTTTCTATCAATTTTTTGCCCTCTGTGCATAAGCATTTTTCTTATAAGTTTTAAGACATTTTCTTCCAATTCTAAAGTTAAACCTATTTTTGAGTTTTACTGAAGGTTATACAGTCACCTGTTTCAATATCTTGGTGAAGCTGGTATTGTTCTGGTTTTGAGCCTCTCTACTTTGGCACTGATATGTCCTCCCATTATTTCAGCTTTTGCTTTATATCTTTCAATAGCAATTTTATGGTTTCTTTTTACAGGACCCACATTTTACTGTCATTACCGCTATGTGTTCTGTAGATATTGAACATGGAATGTTATTTTTCTATTTCCATTTGCAGGTAATTTTTGCCACAACAGAGAAAAACAACTTATATTTTATATCTCAATCTTCTTGTACACAAATGCCCTAATAAAGTCTCATTATTTTTAAACAGCTCACTTGATTTCACATTCTGGCCTGAAGAGCTTCTAGAGAAAAAAATTAAATATAGATAGCCTATATGTCTATCTCTACATAGTTTATTGCAGCTAGCAGCCAATCGTTTAACACATTCCGTATTTTTTCCTAATGCCATAAAACTGGCCATAGGCACGCTCTTTAAAGTCGCTGTTTAAGCTCTTGCTGAGAGAGAAGGGAGAGCCTTGCAGGAATACAGTCTACCAGGAGGCTCTCTGCATGACTCAGGTCGTGGGAGACAGATCAGACCTGGAAACGGTGCGATCCACAGGTTCAGAGCTGCACATTACACCATCCCATCTGCCAGGAAAAGGGCCGTGTGTCAGTAGTGAGGGCTGATAAAATACTCTGTAGAATCTTAGACACCAAGTACGGTGACAGGGTGAAGGGGCAGGGTAGGATGGGGAACAAGAAAGAAGTCCTGACAAGAAAAAGTTTTAGAGGACTGAAGTATTTGCAAAACAGCTCCTGAGAGCTGAATTTGTGCGGCTTCAATTGTAGCATTAGAAACCCAAGCATCCAAACGCCTCTGGGGCACTGAGCGCACTTTTGTAAAAAGAGCTGTGGCTTCACATGAGCACGCTCAGAAGCTCACACTCACAGTGCAGTGGCTTCACGTGAGCACGCTCAGAAGCTCACACTCACAGTGCAGTGGCTTCACATGAGCACGCTCAGAAGCTCACACTCACAGTGCAGTGGCTTCACGTGAGCACGCTCAGAAGCTCACACTCACAGTGCAGTGGCTTCACGTGAGCACGCTCAGAAGCTCACACTCAGTGCAGTGGCTTCACGCAAGCACACTCAGAAGCTCACACTCGCAGTGGTAAATAATCTTTCTTTGTACCCCCTGCTTTGTCTAAACACTTCCCTGGTGGTAAAGTCTGTTTTATCTTTTCTGGGGGAGAAATGGGAGGATAGTTCATTTCCTACCACCCTTTAAAATAAAGGGAAAGGGGAAATATGGTTATCATCTTTTTATGTAGTAAGATAATAAGGTGCCAATATTTGGGGTTTTTTGTAATTTAATCAGAGTGTTTTATAGTCCGTAAAACCAGTCGCCTTCTGAATTCAAAAATGGTGTTTTCCACAGGAAAAAGATTCACCAAGAGCACATATGCTTTTCAAATCCATTTGTTCTTGGTGTCTGCAATGTTGGAGGAGGCATTTACAGCTAGCCTATACTTGTTCTAAATGTCATGAGTGACAGACTCTTAACATTAGAGAGAACATCTTCATTTACCATCATCTGAGTCAATATTGTTGCAAGAGACATTTGCTCAATCTAATAAAACACAAACTCCTTCAGCCTGGAAAAACAAAAGGGCCCTGAAACACCCCGAGATCATTTTTCATGGGACTAAGAAGAAAGAGTCGGCAGACAGAACAGCTGGATCCTCTTTAGGCTTTGAAAAGAACACACCGAAGGAAACGTGGTCCTTGTTTTCCCCAGGAAGCTGGGTAGGAGCCCACAGTGGTCATTCCACATCCTCCCTCTCACTCCTAACACTTCACTCTGAAAGAGAGCCTGTGTCTCTCTGTCGTCCTGGACATGCATGCGGTCTTTGGAGCCAAAGGCCAGGAGCCCTCTGGCATTGTCTTACACCTCCCTTCTCTCTCTTGTCTCTCACTTCCTGACTTAGCTAGTGAGGAAGCATTTTCTGGCCTGCTCATCTCAGTACTGGGCTATTTCACCAGTAAATAAGCAGACTTACTGCTCACCTTGGGGTAGCCATTCACCCCCCAGCTCCCACACGCTTCTAAAGAGAATGAGAGCTGATAACCCTAACTTGACAAACCACTGAACGATAGTGATGTCTAGCTCAGGGCTACCTTCCTCTCAGGATCTACAGCCCTGAGTGGGACATCGTTCATTCATTCATTCATCATAGAAATGTAAAGCAATTGAGCATCTCCTGTGTGGCAGGTAATGGAAGCTAACAGGCCACTGTCACACGGCACACCGTCCTCTGTCCACTTTGTACAGAGGCAGAATAGAAAGAGAGGGAACATTAGGGAGGGGAAGGAACCCCTCTCCTATTCCTATAGTCTGGTTGAAGTCTCTCACAAGCTGAGGATCAAGAATTCCAAGGCAGTTTACAAGTTTTGCTGTGCAGGCTGCCTGCAAGGCAGCACCATCCTTTCTATACTGGGATATTTCAAACAGGTATAAGGTAACAGTTGAGCCGCGCTTAGACCGAAGCACATCTGGCATTTCTCTCTTTCTGGGTGCAAACCTGAAATTTTCTAAAAGTCTCACAAACCTCTGCATGTACAGTAAGAACTAACCCTCAAGCCTCTTGTGCAACCTTGATCCCCATTATTTTATTTCATCAGATTGTGATTCCATCAAGGTACCCTCAGGAACCATTCTATGATCTCATTTATCAAAGAGAAGAGGAAGGAAGATCCCTCAGAAAGCCCGTGGTTATAACTTCCAAAGCTACAGAAGTCCTGAAGTGTGCAGCCGCTCTGCGAAGCCCCTGGCTGTGTCTCCCTATTAACTTCCACACCGAAATCTACCCTAACGTCTCTTAATAAACACTCCAACTCTGAAACGCCTTTCTGCACTGAAGCCAAGAATCCCAGCTTTATCTGAATAGAAAGAAATGTCAGAAAAGCCATTTAGAAGGCAGCATGGAGCTGTGCTCCGGGCCCCATGGCCACCGACAGCACTAATGTCTATAAGGTTGTCACTGGCGCTGTCTACCAGCTACAGACACGGTGTGAACAAGACAAGCCTCTGCTTACACTTTCACAATAGCACGGCCACGCTGGCTTCTCTTTTAGCCTGGTGGATATCACCATTGTTGAATAGACCATCGGTGCATACTGTATTCAATAATGGCAATGCAGAATCCATCTCTGGTTGACGTGACTGAGATTTGTCACTGGAGTCTAGGAGGTAGAGGCAACAGACGTTGTTAAGCACCTATAGTGCGTATGGCAGTCTCCAACAGTGAGGGAGTCCTAATGTTAGCAACTCCTGCTTAGCCTTCTGTTGTTTTATAATCAGTTCAGGCTCTCTAAGATCCAAGCAGGTCAGTGTCTATGAACAGCATCTTACTCCTGGGGATGCTAGGGCTTAGTCCTGGTTACAAACCTACGAAACCTTTTAGAAATAGTGGGAGGTCATGGGGAATAAAGCTGAAATTAACCCATCATTTCCTGTGTGGGGGAAAGAAAGGGTGTAGTTCCGGGGCTGAGAAAGAGCAGCAGGGCATATACCAGGCCTGGGCATACATGCCAGACATGTCCCTCGCTCTGACACTCTAAATCCTACTTACAATCAAAGCCACAAAGCAGTGAACCAAAAGATTTAATTAGCTCTGGGCATTGGAAAGAGCCAACTCAGGCTTTTCAAGAAGCAACTGGATTTGCAAATGCATACATCAAACTTTAATAACAAATTGGAGGAAATGAGTTCAAGTCAACTCAAATAGCATCCCAAGTCCATAGCACAACACAAGGTGCTCAGAACGCCCCACCCACTTCGGGGTCAGCAGAGTAACACCAAGTTATGGAAGCTGATACGCCAAGATGGAGACCCATCCTTGGAAATGGCTAAACTTAGCTTTCTTTAATACATACTAACACCCACCCACCCCTACACACACACACACACACACACACACACAGAGAGAGAGAGAGAGAGAGAGAGAGAGAGAGAGAGAGAGAGAGAGAGAGAGAGATTACTTAGTGTCATTGAGTTATCGGCAGAAAAAGGATATACTATGATATACTATCTTACTCAAATTTTTTGGGGGGAAAAACAAAGCAAAACGAAAACTTTCCTGATACATCTTTCAAGAAAACCAGATTTTTTTTTAAAGTTTCATTATTAAAAGAAAGAGTAATGACTTGTGATCTTTAGGAATGGCGTTCTGTCTCTGTTTCTGAAGCCCTTTAGGTCTAGGGGGTGGATTGTTCTTTGAGAAATGGGCTGTGAAACACCCCTCTGATGGCCACACTCTCCGCTGCTCTCATGTATGCCTTTAGTTCTCAGGCAGAACTGTAGGAGGTGCACGGACTAAAATGGTCTCAGATAAAGAACTACCAGAAAAGCCTGTGCTACCCCTGCCCTCCTTAGAGTAGGATGTCCCACCACACGTTAGCCTGGGAACTCTTTTGTCCCAGGATGTAAAGCCCAAGGCAGGCAGCTCTTCAGGGTTTTGCTTACCAGTACAATTTGTCCTCTCTCTCTCTCTCTCTCTCTCTCTCTCTCTCTCTCTCTCACACACACACACACACACACACACACACACACACACACACACACACACACACACACGATCAGGAGTCCATTTGCCTCACGTCATGCCTGAGCCTTGGGAGAGCTGCTCACCACTGACTCCTAGGCCTCCGCAGCCCCTGCTGGTCACATCTGTAATGAATCAACCTGCTTGGTGCACCGTGTAGTGTCCTGTTTCACCAGGATGACAAGACTCAGCACCACCCATAGTTTAGCCGGTGTGGTGGTCTAGGGGCCCCAGGTGGAACTGATTTCCGGGAGCTCGAAGCCTGTTTCCCGTGGGCTGACGTACCGGGTGTGAGTTTGAAAAGCTGTTCCCAGGAGTTTTCTCTCCATTCCTGCATCTCGATAACTCTTGAGTGGAAATGTCCGTTTCTACTAAATTAAATTCTCAGCAGCTCCTGTCTTCCTAAGAAACCACTGGAAACTGACCCGGCTTTTCAAATGCCTGTGTCGCTGTTGAATGCATCATTCCCTCCTCTTACCCCCAGCATTTGGAAAGGTGAGCATTGTATTTAAAGCCTCAATACAGTGTGTGGCACCAAAAACACACAGTGCGGTATTCTGAAGATGAGGCCTGTTTATGGCGTCGCCTCTCTGCACACAGGCTATGAGACTGGCTGACAATCACCATTCCTCTTCTGGCCTCGGGGTCCCTGACAACGCAGCACAGAGCGGAGCACAGAGCAGAAAGCAATTAGAAAAAGCAGGCAGAACGGCAGCAATGTGGCACCATGTGCACCTTGCAGAATCTCCAAGGAGAAGGATTAAGGAAAATCATCCAAAGTAATTATCCCAAAGACTGGGAGGACTGAGACAAATCCCCCACAAGTTCTCAAGATGCATCCTAATGTGCTCAAACCCGGGGACTGAAGAATGTTTGCCCAAGTGACTTCAGAGAATAAATACTGTTCAGACGATCACCAATTCAAGGTAAACCTGCAAGTGTGCCCTGCTATCCTCCTCTGCTATTTCCACTTCATGTTCTTCTACTCTGTAATTTCCCCCTCTCCTCTTGACCTCTGCCTCCTCCCCATCTCCTCCCTTCCCTCCCTCCACATATATATGTACATGTGTGTATGTACATGTGTGTGTATACATGTGTATCCACACGTGCCCAAATGTAATATGAATGTATACACAAAAAGGTTTTAACTTTTCACTCTGTGTGTGTATTTGGGCATTAGTGTGTGCACACGTGTGACAGCACACACTTGAAAATCTGAAGACCACCTGTGGGCTTCAGTCCTCTCTCTACCATAGCTGTTCTGGGGACCAGACTCAGGCGGTCAGTCCTGGAAGCAAGCACTCCACCCTCTGAGCCATTTCTGCAATCCCAAAGATTTTAAATTTTAGAAAGGTGCTAAATGTTAACTTAGGGTTTCCACTGCCATAAAGAGACACCATGACCATGGCAACTCTTATGAAGGAAAATATTTAATTGGGACTGGTTTATAGTTCAGAGGTTTAGTCCACTATCATCATGGCAGTGGCATGCAGGCAGACACTGTACTGGAGGAAGAGCTGAGAGTTCTACATCTTGATCTTCAGGCAGCAGAAGGAATCTGTGCATCACACTGGGTGTAGCTTGAGTATATAAGACTTCAAGCCCCACCTCCACAGTGACATACTTCCTTCAACAAAGCCACACCTCCTAACAGTGCCACTCCCTATGGGCCAACCATTCAAACACTTGAGTCTATGGGGGCCCTGCCAATCAAACCACCACTGACGTGGTGACACAGGCATCCCAGATGGTAGAGACAGGGGATCATAAGTTCAAGGTCATCTTCAGCTACACATGGTGAGTTCAAGGTCAGCCTGGGCTATGTGAGACCAGTGTCTCAAAACAAAACAAGGGCTGGCAAGAGGGCTCAAAGGCACCTGCCACAAAGCCTGATGACACTAAGTTTGAGTCCTGGGACCCACATACATTGTCAAAGAGAATTACCTCTCACAAGTTGTCCTCTGACTTTCAAGGGATTCGGTGGTACAAGTGTCCCAGCTCACTCCCACATATAAAAACAAATAAGCTAGCTAATTAAGACAAAATTAAAGCAAAACTAAAAATAAAGAGCACTTTTAAGCTGGTGTCATCTTACTTAGCCCAGGTTCCTTTTGTTGATAAGACTATTTTGAAATGAATTTGAATAACCTTCCTCATGAATGGCAACACTTTTCATTCAACATGAGTAGATGTTATTGGCTATCCAATTTTAAATATTTCATGTAAACAAACTACATAGCAGTGGTATTTATATCTGTTGGCTTCCCTCAACCACTGGGTGTAGTCATTCCATAAATACTCAGCAAAGGAAACTATTATTTAAAATTGAAAGTAACACCAGGTGGTGGTGGCACACACCTTTAATCCCAGTACTCAGGAGACAGAGGCAGATGGATCTCTGTGAGTTCAAGGCCAGCTTGGTCTACAAAGCCAATTCCAGGATAGGCTCGAAAACTACACAGAGAAACCGTGTCTCGAAAAAGAAAAAAAAATTTGGAAGTAACTGCTGAAATGTGAGACTTTTGATTCAAAGGCTTTGACAAATTATAGAAATTCCTTTGGTTAAGAATTTGCTTTTTTCTGCCCACTCTCTCCATATCTCTTCAACATAGTTCTTGAAGTTCTGGCTATAGCAATAAGAAAACAAAAGGAGATCAAGGGGATTCAAATTGGAAAGGAAGAGGTCAAGTTTTCATTATTTGCACATGATATGATAGTATATATAAGTGAGCCTAAAAACTCTACCAGGGAACTCCTACAGCTGATAAATACCTTCAGTGATGTGGCAGGATACAAGATCAACTCAAAAAAATTAAAAAATACAGTCCTCCTATATACAAATAATAAAGGGGCTGAGAAAAAATCAGAGAAACATCACCTTTCACAATAGCCACAAATAACATAAAATATCTTGGCGTAACACTAATCAAAGAAGTGAAAGGACCTATTCTGCGACAGACCAGCTCAGCCAGGGCATTGGGACTGATGGGACAGGGTCTCAGGAATAGGTGGGAAGGAGTTGGCGAATGACCAACAGACATAAGACTCAAAGAAATTGCATCTGAATGCATCTTTGCTAGGCATGAGGCTCAACCTTTATACAGAAAAGATTGCTTTACAGCATGTATTGTGTTTTCACGTGGTACAGATTATTCTTAGAATCATTGTATCAGATACAAGAAAATAGAATTTCATCAGACAGATATCCTCGGTGTGAGTCTGCAACTGGCCGTGCTAGACATGGCTTGGCATTAGTTTCAGTATAAATCTTTATCTAGGCTATGAGTTCATGGCATTTTGAGCTAAGGGCAAGCAGTTGTGGTTAACAGTCACACAGTCTACAGTCTTTTTATATTTCTGCAATCTATGCAGAAGAACTTCTTTCTTTCTTTCTCCTTCTCCGTATTTCTAACTCCTTCTCGATCCTTCCCCAAAACCAATCTCAAGACGTTACATTTATCTCTCTCTTCCATCCTTATTCTGTCTTTGCTGAATCTGTCTTAATTTTACTAAGCACCAGATTAAACCCGGAAACCTTTTTCCCTCAAATGTTAACCGATCTTCCTCCATTAGCATCAATACTCCTGTTTATGGCAGTGGCTCATCAGTAGACTCTAGAAACATAAACATACTGTCTTTCCTTCCAGGAGAAGCCAGACCATATTCCTTAGCACATAAGCAGGTAATTCCAAAAGTGCAAAGGCTCCAATGCAGGAAGCACAGCATACACACATCTTCTCTGCGGGCACTCTTTCTTGAAGTTTGTGCCACAGCCTACGTGAGAGATCACACAGACTCCGCAGGAGGTGGCGTGACACTATTCGACAAGAACTTTAAGTCTTTAAAGAAGGGAATTGAAGAAGATACCAGAAAATGGAAGGATCTCCCATGCTCTTGGATAAGTAGGACCAACATAATAAAAGTGGCAATCCTACCAAAAGCAATCTATAGATTCGATGCAATCCCCATCAAAATCCCAACACAATTCTTCACAGACCTTGAAAGAACAATACTCAACTTCATATGGAAAAACAAAAAATCCAGGATAGCCAAAACAATCCTGTACAATAGAGGAACTTCCAGAGGCATCACCGTCCTGACATCAAACTCTATTACAGAGCTACAGTAATGAAAACAGCTTGGTATTGATATAAAAGCAGAGAGGTTGACCAATGGAATCGAATTGAAGACCTGGATATTAATCCACACACCTATAAACACCTGATTTTTGACAAAGAAGCTAAAATTATACAATGGAAAAAAGAAAACATATTCAACAAATGGTGCTGGCATAACTGGATGTCAACCTGTAGAAGAATGAAAATAGATCCATATCTATTGCCATGAACAAAATTCAATTCCAAATGGATTAAAGACCTCAATATAAATCTGACTACACTAAACCTGATATAATAGGAAGTGGGAAATAACCTTCAATGCATAGGCACAGAAGAGCACTTCCTAAATATAACCCCAGTAGCACAGACACTGAAAATAGCAATAAATAAATGGGACTTTCTGAAACTGAGAAGCTTCTGTAAAGCAAATGACACAGTCAATAAGACAAAAAGGCAGCCTACTGAATGGGAGATCTTTCCCAACTTCACATCAGACAAAGGACTGATCAAAATATATAAAGAACTCAAGAAATTTTAGACATCAAAATTCCAAATAACCCAATTTTAAAAATGGGGTACAGAACTAAACAGATAATTCTCAACAGAAGAATCTCAAATGGCCAAAAGATGCTTAAGGAAATGTTCAACATCCTTAGCCATTAGGGAAATGCAAATCAAAACAACTCTGAGATACCATCTTACACCTGTCAGAATAGCTAAACTCAAAAACACCAATGATAGCTTATGCTGGAGAGGATGTGGAGTAAGAAGAACACTCCTCCATTGCTGATGGGAATGCAAACTTATACAACCACTTTGGAAATCAGTATGGTGGTTTCTCAGAAAATTGGGAATCAACCTACTTCAGGATCCAGCAATACCACTCTTGGGCATATATGTAAAATATGCTCAAACATACTACAAATGCATATGCTCAACTGTATTCATACCTGCATTATTTGTAATGGCCAGAACCTGAAAACAACCTAAATGCCCTCAACTAAAGAATGGGTAAAGAAAATGGGGCACATTTATACATTAGAATTCTACTCAGTGGTTAAAAAAAAAATGACATCTTGACTTTTGCATGCAAATGGATGGAACTAGAAAATACTATCCTGAGTGAGGTAATCCAGACCCAAAAAGATGAATTTGGTATATACTCACTTATAAATGGATACTAGCTATAAACAAAGAATATTGAGCCTGTAGTTCATTATGCTAGAGAAGCTAAGTAACAAGGTGAACCCTAAGAAAAGCATATATAAATCCACCTGGAAAGTGGAAACAGACAAGATCTCCTGAAAAAACTGGGAGCATGGAGGTGGGGAGGAAAGGGAGGGTGGAAGGGGAAGAAAGGGGGAAGAGGGGAAGGAGAAGGGGGAGGGGGAGGAAAACTTGAGGGAATGGGATAGTTGAGATGGAGGAAGGACAGAGATGAGAGCAAGAAAAAAGATATCTTGATTGAGGGAGCCATTATGGGGTTAGCAAGAAACCTGGCTCTAGAGAAACTCCCAGGAAATCCACAAGAATGACCCCAGCTAAGACCTTAAGCAATAGAGAAGAGGGTGCCCGAACTGGCCTTGATCTGTAGTCAGACTGCTGAATATCTTAAAGATCACCATAGAACCTTCATCCAACAACTGATGAAAACAGAAGCAGGGACCCACATCAGGGCACTGGACTGAGCTCCTAAAGTCCAGTTGAAGAATGGGAGGAATGAGAATATGAGCAAAGAGGTCAAGACCATGATGGGGACACCCACTGAAACAGTCTATCTGAGCTAGTGGGAGCTCACCAAACCAGCCAGACTGGGAAGGAACAAGCATAGGACCAAACTAGTCCCTCTGAATGTGGGTGACAGTTGCATGGCTGGGGCAGACTGCAGGGCCACTGGCAGTGGCACCTGGATTTATCCCTACTGCTTGTACCAGCTTTTGGGGAGCCTGTTTTCTTTGGATGGATACCTTGCTCAGCCTAGACATAGTAGGGAGGGCCTTGGACCTTTCCTAAAGCAGTGTGCCTTACCCTCTATGAGGAGTGGATGGAGAGGGGAAGTAGAGGGCACAGAAGGAGGGGAGGAAGTGGGAACTTGGATTGGTATGTATAATGAAAAAAGATAGGTAGTTTTCTTTTTTAAAAAAAAATAAAATAAAATAAATACAAGAAAAAGAATTTGCCTTTTAAGATTGTGTGTGTGTGTGTGTGTGTGTGTGTGTGTGTGTGTGTGTGTGTGTGTGTGTCATCGTATGTATGTATGGAGGTCAGGGGACAACTTTTGGGAGTTGTTTCTTTCCTTCTACTATGTGGTAGCAGAGATAAAACTCGGGTTTGGTGGCAGGCCTTTACCCTCTAAGCCATTTTGCCACCAGAATTTGTCTTAGTAGAGAAATTTAGTCTCTTGAGTTCAGGGTCTTGCTATGTTGCTAGGTTGGCCTCCAAGTCCCAACCACCCTGCTTTCTCCACATGAACACTGAGGTTACAGACATTATCTACCATACCCAGATTCAGGTATTCATTTTCAAGTTTGAATGAAGACTAATTTGATCATTGAATTTCCTTTGAACACAAAAAAATGTTTGAGCTCAAATGAGTCATTAAAAAAAAAAAAGGAAGCCAAGAGCTTTCACCAGAGATCCACAAGGACCACTCCATACCTTCCCTCCGCGGCAAGGCAGTAGGTACACTTTGAGAGATTGCTGGGTAGTTCTGCACTCCTAGTCAGCCTGCTCAGAACAGGGGCCTGGAGCCCAGCTGCTCCCACACACAGTTCCTTAGCGTAATCCAGAAAATTCCTCCGTGTCTACCACGTATTCGGACTTTACATACTGACAAAAGCTGAAGTGAGTTCTGGACTCCATGAAACCGCATGAAGGCCACAACACTAAACGGGTCTATCTCCCTGACTGTGCTTGAGAAATCTGAAACCATTTACCTGTTGTCTTCATTGATAAATAAAGCCTGCGTAATGACTGCTGTGGTTGGAGCAGGCTCTGGGCACACCTTTGTGCTCTTGTTATCAGCTCAGCTCTTGCTCCCTGAGGTCCCTTCTGCACACTCGACAGCCACGGCTGGATTATTCTGTCCACTGTCAGTCATGTTTAGACATTCACCTTTTAACCACTGTGCTGTGGAGACTCCAGAACAAAGTTACCATGTCAGCACAAATTGCCTTCTCTTGATCAACCAGACATCCTGCGGCCTTGCAATCCAAATAAATGTGCTCTGACAAATGGGATGCATTAAAATATTGGGCTGAGATAGACATAATTATAAAACTAAAGCTTTGTGGGAGCAAAACGGGATACACTCCAAAGTTAATTTTAAAAAAAATAGAAATTTTCAGCTCTCTCAGTTCCAGGGGCAACTATATATACTTTCCCAAGTCAGCGTTTCCCTTTGTGCAGCCAAGACAGGGTCCAAATGATGCTGAGCCCTGCAGCATTGCTCCCTAGAAAAAGATCAAGAATAGGCTGTCCTTTCTGAAGAACGATTCCCAATGAAAAGCCAAAGCATGGCAAGACTGTTGGGGTCATGTCTTCCAGTAGCCCCCACCACTGTAGCCGGAGTGAATTCCTCCCTTCACGGGCGATTTCCAGCCCCATCCTCCTGTAGCTAGGTGAACAGCTGCCTCCCAGGAAGGCATTAGCATCCTGTTCGTCCACTGCACTGCGAACAGCTTGAAACACAACTCATCAATTTCCTGTAAATTCTCCTCGGCCTTTATCGTTCTTCTCGGGATCTGTGTGGTGCTGCCGAGCCGTCACGGCCACTGTCCCTGGAAAGCCTCTCATTTTTCTTTTAGTTCTTGAGAAACCACAAAGCAAAACAAATTACCCCCATAAAATTATAATGGTGAGCTGGAAAATTCATGAGAGCCCTCCTCCAGGATGACAGTTGCCGCAACTCATGCTTGCTCAGACCCTTTAAGTACCCATCTCCTCTGCCCCCCAGAGCTGAGGGATCCTGGGAGTTTGCTTCAAGACCTTGGAGGGCAGCAGGGCCCTCTCCAGTCTCCCAAGCCACCCTAGCCCTCTTCTGATCATGCTGCTGTGCCACCAAAGCTGTACCAATCAACATCATAAGTGATGACCTACAATCTGGACAACCCAATAGCAATGATTCATTTATTCTTTTTCTGCTCCCTCAAAAGAGACGAGCACGCTTGATTACCTCTTTCTACCAGAAAAATGTCTTCATCAGTTGGAGTCCAAAATATCTCACCCTGAATCTGGTTTTCCTCTCATTCTCCTTCGTTGTTCTGCTCCTCCAGCCTCTAAAACCGTCAGGCCCCTCCTTGTAGCCCTTCGCATGCCTCGATCAGCCTCCCTGTGCTCTGCAGAGATGTTCACCCCGCTTGAGAAATTCAATGACCTTACCACCTCAACTCCACCATTTCTCACTCAGATTGCCCAGTTTAGATCCTAGGTGGGTAGTGCCTCTTGAAAATTAGATTTGCATGCTTCTTTGGTGAGTCAAATTTACAACTTGAAGCTGAATTCTTCTACTTCTCCTTTAAAACTATCCCTTCTTCCCCATCTCAGGAAATGACCAAGACCCACTCAGTGACTCAAGAGTCAAGATGGACCCATTTCCTGTATTCTTCTCTCCAAGACCTCACTATAGCCAGCCGAGTCTTTATCTCGTCTTCTTCCGTTCCCTGCTCTGGGCCCAGCCTCGGGCATGCCTCTCCTGGACTAATCCAATAGCCTCTCTCCCTCTGTTCCCCTTCAATGAGTGTTCCACACAGTGGCAGAGCAAATGTTCTGCACATACCAGACTATGTATCACGCTGGTCATAGTCTTCTGTACCTCCTATGGCTACTTACAGAAAGACACTGGCATGGCTCTCAGGCCCACTGCCGTACACTGGAATTCAACCATCTTCCTGCTATGCACAGGAAGGAAGTCATGAGGGTCTTCCTGCTATGCACAGGAAGGAAGTCATGAGGGTCTTCCTGCTATGCACAGGAAGGAAGCCATGAGGGTCTTCCTGCTAAGCACAGGAAGGAAGTCATGAGGGTCTTCCTGCTAAGCACAGGAAGGAAGTCATGAGGGTCTTCCTGCTAAGCACAGGAAGGAAGTCATGAGGGTCTTCCTGCTATGCACAGGAAGGAAGTCATGAGGGTCTTCCTGCTATGCACAGGAAGGAAGTCATGAGGGTCTTCCTGCTATGCACAGGAAGTCATGAGGGTCTTCCTGCTATGCACAGGAAGTCATGAGGGTCTTCCTGCTATGCACAGGAAGTCATGAGGGTCTTCCTGCTATGCACAGGAAGTCATGAGGGTCTTCCTGCTATGCACAGGAAGTCTTACAGTAACATCCACCTGGATCAGGTGTCAGACAACCAATCTACTTTTTATAAAGAACCCTCTCAGGCAGAGAGTAGGGGAGAGGCAAAAATACGTTACAGAAAGTTTCTGCCTGAACCCACTGTTTACCAGCATAGAAGGATACAAGCCTTTTTTAACCAAAGGACAGCTTTCAGAGCCATTTCAAGCCTGTATCTGCAGAGATCTGCAGCTTCTCTGAATAACTAACTTGAAATATACCAAAGAAATATATTTAGGCTTAGATATTTTACTCTCCCGCAGGATGGACAAAGATAAATTGAATGTAAAACACATATTTTTTTTTCAGTAGTGGGCATTTAATAAACAATAGCTGTCACTACTGTACCCAAACTAGGTCAACTGTAAAAACCTTAATTATGCCTCTGACAAAGCAGGAATTACTAACTAAATGGCAATATATACATGCCAAGCGGCACTATAAATTCATTTGAAACGCCTTTAAGTAATATCAGCTACATGGAGTAATGTTGGCACTTATAATGTTATTGACAAAAGCAAATCTAATAACGATGTATCAAGCAGGTCAAGGTGTTAGAACCGAGAGCACACAGTAGCAAAAGCTGCCTTATGGCTCCTGGTTCATGGAACTCCAGCCTATCTGGAGTGAGAAAGTGACTCAGAAACAAGACCCTGTGCAGCGTCATAGGCAGTATGTGAATAGACACACCATTGTCAGGACCCCATCTAGGAACTGTAGGGCTGTGGTTGTTTTTATAACCCGAGTTGTACTTACATGGTATTCTCCAAAAACATGTGCTGATTATTTAGCTGAAACCACTTGCACAGTTTTATGAACCTGGCTGCTCATGGAGGACCTTGGTAGAGAACTTCTAAATCCTCTCTTTACAGTTGGTTTTTCTTTGCATTTGTCTTACTTAGTTCTTATAACAACATAATCGGAAAATCGGCTGTGAACTGCCTGAGTTTCCTGCAGTCTGCATCCATCTCCTCTTCCCACACTCCAGCAAGGTGTCGGGCAAGCAGGTCAGCCCTCCTTTGCTTTACTCCACGCTCCTCTGGGTCCAAGTCATTCTTGTCCAGCCCTCCCGTATGCAGGTTAGCCTGTCCCTCTTCCCTCCTTCTGCTTAGGTCTCTCCCATCTTCAGTGCTCCTGGCCATGTGGACCAATCCTGATTCCTACCTTCTTTCTCAACAGGCAACATTCGTAAGAAAGGTCTAGACACTTCCCTCCGCTTTATCAGCTCCCTGTCACTTCAACGTGAGTTCAAGTATACACTGCCCTCATTGGGACAGCCTTGCTAGCGTCTCCAGGAACTATTGTCACGTACAGAGGCCACCTCGCATTTTTAATTTTAAAACCTCTTTGGGACTTTTGCTAACTGGTTAGCCTGGAATGCTTTCCCCTGGCCAGACTAATGCCATTTTATTTTTATTAATTCTAAAGTTCCAACTCAAATGACGGTGGCCAAAGAAGGCCTCTCCAATCCTCCACTCCATCCACACCCACTAAAGGTAAGCTGTCTCTTACATTGTATGACTCTCTTACATAGTTGATGGGAGTAAGAATTCTTTTTCCTTTTGTGTTCTTATCTTTTGTTTTTATAGCCTTTCATGCATTTAGATCTTTAGTTCATTTCAGCAGAGGTTTAGTGTAGAGGTTTTTTACAGATTTTATGAGTATATACATATTCTGTGACAAGGCAGATTTTATTCTTATTTATGTTCTCTTATGCTATTTTGATCTTTTAAAGTATTTCTAGTAGCTGATTATTCATTGCTAGTACATAAAAAGCACTTGATCTTTGCATATTGATCATCTATTCTGTAACTTTGAGACCTAGATACTTCTTTCATCCTGAGCAGATCCGTTGGATTTCATGCAGAGATGGTCATTTCAGCTGCACTCAGATAGCTTTGCTCCTTTGTTTCAACCACAGTCTCTTCCTTCCCAGTCTGAATTTATTTTGGTTTCCTTGCCCTATGCCACTGCGCAGAAACTCGCTTATAAAGTGGGGCAGATAGGGTGTGAGAAGCCATTTCCTTGTCCCGTGTGAAACAGTAAAAATGTCTTTGTTTTGATTTGCTGTGGAATCCTAGTCTGGCAGCCGCCACACACACCCCAGTACCTCCTCAACACCCCTCAGTGGCCCCCAGCTATTTAAGATATTTTCTTTCTATTTTGCCCTCACTGCTTTTTGTAAGTAATGTGCTGTCATCCTTCCCTTTGTTTTCCTGCGCATAGCATCTTTCCTTATTATTTCTTTCAAGAAGAAATAATAAATCACTGACTTAAAAATTTGACGATAATGTGTCCTAAGGGTTTGTTTCTTTGTTTTACTGTTTTGTGCACTGAGGCTTATTGAGATTCTTAAAACATTTTCACATTTCTCCTCTAATTTGGAAGATATTCAGGCATTACTTTTGAGTCATTTTTTTTCCTTTGTGTTTTATTTCCATCAGACATACACGTATGAACGTGTCCCTTCTTTTGGCAGACTCCAGTCGAGTATAGATTATATCGCTTGAAGCTATCCCAAGATAGCTCATTATTTGATGATTAAAAAGTAGTTTTCTGTGTTTCATTTGAATTGTATCTATTGCTAGATCCTTTCAGAGTTTATGTATATGTGTATACACACACATGTATGTGTTTATATGAGGAGATATGCATGTGTGTAGGTGCAATCACCTGTGCATGCAAACAGAAGCCATAAGAGACATCCTCCTCTATCACCGTCCATCACTTTGAGGCAGAGTCTCTCCTCAAACCTAGGGTTTGTTTGTGTTTTCTCAGCTACATTGACAACCAGCAAACCCCAATGATCCTCATGTCTCTGCCTCTCAAAGAGGTAGAGTTGCAAGTTTTTGCAGAAACATCTTGCTCGTGACATGGATGTTGGGATCCAGGATCCAGTCCCTAAGATTATGAAGCAAGTTGTTTTACCTGCTGAATCTTCTCTTCAGTCCTGCTATTATGTTGGATTCCCCTCTATGTGCTGTGAATACTACTGGTTAATAAAGAAGCTTCTTTGGGTCTATGGCAGGGCAGGATAGAGCCAGGCAGGAAATCAGAACAGAGATATAGAAAGAGAGTGGGCGGAGTCAGAGTGATGCCATGCAGCAACAGAGGAGACAAATGCCCCTGAACCTTTGCCTGTGGTCCATAGCCTCGTGGTGACACAGATATTAATAGAAATGTGTTATAGGAGGAGTTCGGGCCTGCTTTTTGTCCTGTCCACCCGGCTCCTGTCCACCCAGCTTGCTTAGCCCCGAAATAATTACACAGAAACTGTATTTATTTAAACACTGCCTGGCCCATTAGCTCTAGCCTCTTATTGGCTAATTTTCACATCTTGATTAACCCATTTCTATTAATCTATGTTCACCACAAGGTTGTAGCTTACCGGCATGAGTCTAACCAACATCCGTCTTGGGCAGGAGAAGCATGGCATCTGCCACACTTCCCTTCTTCCCAGCATTCTGTTCTGTCTACTCCGCCCACTTAAGGGCTGCCCTATCAAAAGGCCAAGGCAGTCTCTTTATTCAACCAATGAAAGCAACACATAGAAAGACGACCTTCCTACACCAGAAATGGGTTCATTTAAGATGTAAGAGTTTGTTAATAAGAAGCCTGAGCTAATAGGACAAAGAGTGTTACAATTAATAAAGTTCTGTGTGACTATTTGGGTCTGAGTGGCCGGGAAATTAACGGTCTCCATTTACACTGCTGCCTCTTAAAGCTCACAATTTATTTCTACAATGTTTCATCTCCTGTTAATATCACACAGTACTTTCCATCTTACACATTGCGGTCTCCATGTCTAAAGCTCAATGTGCATTTTAAATATCTTCCATGCCTCTACATGGCTTTTTGGGAGGATGAGGAGTTGGTTTTTCTAGACAGTTTCTTTGTGTAGCTGTGGCTGTCCTGGAACTAGCTCTGTAGACTTCAGACTCACAGAAATCAGACTACCTCTGCCTCCCACATGCTAGGATTAAAGGTGTGTGCCACAACTGCCCACTCTACACAACTTCTTAAATACATGGAAAATAAATATAGTACCTATTTTAATGTCCTTGCACAAATAAGAACATCAGCCAGCTAGATTAAGAGAGTCACTCAAACACTTGCCCAGTACCAAACTCTACACTTCAGTAAACTTCTACTGTTCTGGTGGTCATTCCAAAGCCATAGGGCTTTGTTCAGGGTTTTACATGTCCACTGACCATTAAGTTGTATACACTTATCACATATTAGGGTTTTACATGTCCACTAACCATTAAGTTGTGTGCACTTATCACATATTAGTGTTTTACATGTTCACTGACCATTAAGTTGTATGCACTTATCACATAATAGTGTTTTACATGTTCACTGACCATTAAGTTGTATGCACTTATCACACAGGAAGCCAAGAAACTATGACACAATTGAAACATGAAAACCAATTAGCTTTATGTTCTCATCCATCCATAACTCTTGTTATTTTACCTGCATTCCATCCTTACTCATCATCTAATTCATCTCACTCTTTCTCGATCTCCTTACTAAAGGTTATACTCTAGCCACACCTACAGACACACATCATAGACTGCTGTCACCTGTGCAGGAGGGAGAATGGGCAGTTCTTGTCTCTCTGAGTCTGAATCAGTCCACTTAATACTGATTCAACCCACCCGTTTTGCTCCTGCAAACTTCATTACTTCATTTCTACACTACATAAAAGCCCATCCTGTGCATAGCCCACATTTTCACTACACAGCACCTGCTGATGGGCATCTAAGATGGTGTATTTCCTTGCCCCAGTAAACAGAGAAGCAACAGACATGGGTGTAGAGATAAGTGTCTGTGTGGTGGGATGTAAAGTCCTTTGGGTATATGTTGAAAGGAAGAGTTGGGTCATATGGTAGACAAAAAATTTCTTATAAACACAGATCATTTCATCAGGCAGGCTCACTCTTTGGTATTCATCAAAGATAAACAAAATCATGTGCCACACAAAGGCCTAGACTCATTCACAGCAGCTCTATTTAAAATCACCAGCACTACCAGGGCAAACAGCCCTGGTGAGTAGGTAAACAAACCAGATACAGGCACTCAGTGTTAAGTTAAATTCAGCCCAAAGGGATAAAAGCGACTGTCACCTGCAGCAATGTGGATGCATCTCAAAAGAAAGCTGCATTAAAAAACACTAATCACCTGATCCAATCCACAGGAAGCTCCTCCATGATCCAATCCACAGGAAGCTACACTGTTGAGGAAAAATCAGGCCAGTGGCTACCAGGGCCAGGAATGAAGGAAGTGATTCACTACAGAGAGGCTCCAAAGAACATCTTAAGGTGACAGAAATGTCCTACATGTTAGTTGTAGTCGTGATTGTGGAACTGAGTGCATTTGCTAAAATTTGTTCCTCTTGTATATTCCTCTAAGGACCACGGCTGAGGAACTGAAGTAGAACTCGAGACTCCGCAGAACCAGAGGACTCAAGGCAACGTTGCTCACGGGTTCGGCACTGGGCTTCTCTGAGGCTTTTGTTCTGGATGGTTTGGAATTAACAGCGGGTCAGAGAAACGGGGACAAACATACAGAATTTTTCTCATCACTATCACTAGATGAAGTCGGGATACATGTCTTGTTGCCAAGTAGGTGCTGTCTGCAGAATGCCCGTAAGCAAACTAAGCCGGACATCCTCCCAAAAAAGCCATGTAGAGGCATGGAAGATATTTAAAATGCACATTGAGCTTTAGACATGGAAACTGCAGTGTGTGAGATGGAAAGTACTGTGTGATATTAACAGGAGAGGAAACATTGTAGAAATAAATTGTGAGCTTTAAGAGGCAGCAGCGTAAGTGGAGACCATTCATTTCCTGGCCACTCAGACCCAAATAGTCACACAGAACTTTATTAATTGTAACACTCTTTGTCCTATTAGCTCAGACTTCTTATTAACAAACTCTTACATCTTAAATTAACCCATTTCTGGTGTAAGAAGGTCTTCTTTGCATGTGTTGTTTTTATTGGTTGAATAAAGAGACTGCCTTGGCCTTTTGATAGGGAAGCCCTTATGTGAGAGGAGGAGACAGAACAGAATGCTGGGAAGAAGGGAAGTGTAGCAGACGCCATGCAGACAGCACCTATTTGGCATCCATTGTCCCAGCAAAGCAAAGGTTCTAGTGGTTCTGGTCTCTTGTTAATCGCAGCCGATTCTTCAGCCCCAGCTAAAACCAGAACCACAGGTCACAACTCAAAATAACAAACAGCCCTGAAAGAGTCACTGACTCTCAAACTTCCACAGCCCGGCCTTGGTCATCTGCATTGCCTTCTACATTCTTATCTTCCAGACTCCCACAGGAAAGTTCACCAAGCTTTGAACACTCAATGGCTTTTCTAGCCCAAATTTCCAAAATCTTTCCACAGTACTTCTCAAACCAGCATGGTCAGTCATGGTCTGTCACAGCAGTATTCCTTTATCTTGGTACCGGTGGGTCTTAGTCAGGGTTTCTACCTCTGTGATGAAACACCGTGACTGAAGCAATTCAGAGAGGACAGGGATTATTTGACTTACACCTCCACATCTGTTCTTCATGGGAAGATGTCAGGGCAGGAGCTCAAACAGGGCAGGAACTTAAACAGAGCAGGAACCTGGAGTTAGGAGCCGATACAGAGCAGATGGATGAGTGCTGCTTACTGGCTTGCTCCCCACGGCTTGTTCAACCTGCATTTTTATAGAACCTAGGACTATCAGCCCAGGAATGGCCCCACCCTCAATGAGCTAGTCCCTCCCCAAACAAATCACTAATTAAGAAAATGCCCTACAGGCTTACCTACAGCCAGAGCTTATGGAAGCATTTTCTTAATTCAGGTTCCCACCTCTCAGATGATTTTAGCTTGTGTTAAGTTGGCATATAAGTAGCCAGCACACAAGCCAAGAGTGATGACAGAGAAAAGAATCCCATAATTTCACTCAAGGCCACACACCCAAAATCCTAGGGCCTTCCATTATAGCCTACTTCCCAAAGGCCCCCATGCCTCAGAGCAGCATCTGGTGCAGACCCAGCCTTTAATGGACCCTTAGGGAACACTCAGATCAAGCCCCCAAATGTAGCAGTGCTTAAAATAGTATTTACATTTTTACATGTCTGGCTCCCTGCTGAATAGTGAGCTCATTAATGAAAGGAACCGTGTTTTATTTGTCTTGTCTCCCTCTCTCACTCTCAAGTTCCTACCTACTCCCTCCAGCTAGCGCATTGATCAGTTGATGATCAATGACATCTCTCCTCTGTTCTGCTTAGCAGGCTGTCTAATGACGTCCCCTGCTAAGTTCAGAATCTTGCCTCAAAAGTTGCCTCATCAAAATTCTCTATTTTCCTTTTCTTTCCTTCCAAGCTAATGTGGCTACATAAGTCTTAACACCGCGTCAGTGACTGGTGGTGAGCACAGAAACTTTATTTATTTATGGGAAAGATAGGACCCTAATGGTAGGGTTGGGTTCTTTGTTGTTTTTGTTCTTGTTGTCTTGTTTTGTTTTTCACAAACTAACAGCCTTGTTTTGGGGTAGATACTGATCAGTGTCTCTTGAATTAATTTAAGAAATAACTACTAATTATATTAGAACACATTCGCATTTTAAAGTCAGGAGATATGAGGTATTTCATGTGTTTTTTCCTAGTGACTTCTGAAGAGTCTGTTACTTTGTACAGGGAAGATGAAATATGCCTTTTAGAATGGGAAAGGAGCTTAGTCGGAGCTCCCACCTCACACAAGGCTGCACCTGAAAACCAGAACTCGGTGACACCACTCACTCAAGACAACCAGACATGGTGCTAGACCCCATGATGCCCACTGGACAGTCTATAAGCAGAGACCAAGAGCGAAGCTCTGCTCTGCACATCTGGAGAGACATCATCTCGATCCGCCCTGAGGCTAAAAGGTCTCCTCAAAATCTTGACCCTCAAACCAAAAACTTCTGTTAAAAACTGGACCTAACCTTCAGCTAAAAATATTACACAGGTGAGCAGCCTTGTGGAGAGAAGCTTAGGACCGCAGTTACTAATTTAAAGTATGAACCTTGGATGACAACCCTCAGCATAACCAAACATAACTGCATGCATCTACCGCCTTGCTCACAACAGAAGGGTAGATGTGACCTCCTCTGCAATGCAGCCTGTATCTGGTGCTGCTGGGGTTTCTTTTGCACGCAAATTACAACATAAACTGAGTTCTGCATCTCTTTTTCTGAGACTCCGTCAATGAAAAGAGTGGGGTAATAATTCGAGGTAGACATTGATGGAGAGCAGGCTGCTGCTCTCCTGGGCCACCTCTTGAAGACCCCTGCCACACATACAAGCTGCCTTTCTTTAAAGGCTACCCACTATTCAAGGTTGTGTGGCTTCTGAAATGGTTCTCACCTACAAATCAGGTCGTTCACAGTAGCAGGGAAGGGAAGCAATCCACAAGTCCTCAGCCTTCCCTCATCTTCCATTACACTCTTGAAAACCACAATGCATTTAATCCAAGCAAACTTTTCCTACCCAGCTGGCTCACTGTTTTCTCTGCTAGTCTCTGCTGGTCACAGTTCAGGATCAAGTTCAGTGAGAGAGAAAGGATGACTGTTTGCTGTCAACTATTTTCTATCCTAGGTAGATTCTTTGTCAACTTGGCACAAGCTAGAGTTATCTGGGAAGAAGAACCTAAGTCAAGAAAAAATGCCTCCATCGGATTGCCTGTAGGCAAGACTATAAGGTGGTTATTTTGATTAATGATTTATATGGAAGAGCCAAGCCCTTTTTGAGTGGTACTGTCCCTGGGCCCGTGGTCCTGAGATGTATAAGAAAGCAAACTTACGCATCCATGGGGAGAAGTCAGTAAGCAGCATTCTTCCGTGGTTTCTGCTTTAGTTTCTGCCTCCAGGTTTTTGTTTCCTGGTTCCTGCCTTGCTTGAGTTCCTGCCTTGGCTTCCCTCTATGAACTGTGACTTGGGATGTGTGTGAGTCTGATAGAAGCAGTAGACAGCAGATGAAGACACTTGCCTGACACCAATTCTAAGCATCAAAATCATGGATAGGATTATCAGTCGGAGGCCACCTCATATAAAAATTTCCTGGAAAATAGGATTTTTTTTACATCCAATTCTATGACATACCTGATCTTGTCTGTTGTTTCCTGACGCCGTGATAAAAACCCTGATCACAAGTAGCTTGGGGCGGAAAGGGTTTATTTGGCATTATGGTCACGTGAAGGAAAGCTGGGGTAGGAACTCAAAGCAGGAGGCAGGCACTGAAGCAGAGACCATGGAGGAAAACCGTTTACTGTCTCACCCTCCATGGCCTGTGTTCATCTCGCTTTGTTATACAAGCTAGTCTACACCTACCTAGAGATGGCACCACTCACAGCAGACTGGACCCTCCCACGTCAATCCCTAATCGATGCCCCCAGGCATGCTCCTAGGACAGTCTGACAGAGGCAACTGACCGCCTTGGTTAAGGTCCCATCTTCCCAGGCAACCCTAGTTGGTGTCAAACTGCCAAACTAGTCAGCACAGTGCCCTTATTTTTGACAAGTATTTCTTTAAAACACAGTAAAAGGGCATATATTAATAAAATTAGTATAAATAAGTAAATATTAAGCATATTAGCATTTATCCTATATTTGGAGCCATAGAATAGCTTTGAGAATCTACTAGAGGGGCAGAATCATTCCCCTGGCAATGCGTGTGTGAAAAAAAAAGTAAACGTGAATTTCAGCTCCTTGAGCCTCCTCGACTCCTTGTCAATCACCCCACAACACTCCATCCTGCTATACGGCTCCTGTCCCCTTAACCTCAGCTCTGGAGGATAGATCCGTGAAGTCGTGATGACCCTGGAAAAAGGATAAGATTTTCCACCCTTGAGTGTAGGTCCCACGCTTCTCTGAACATCAGCTCTGTCCACACACACCACCATCCAGCCCTGTGCCGTGTGAGTCTTGACTCACAATGAGTTCTAATCTGCCTTAAGTACTGATTGCTGGCTGGGTCACCAGAGTGGCCTTTTTCTCTCTTGGCCCTTATGATAAAACTGATATTCTTCAGCAAAAGAATCCAAATGACTTCTGAATCTTTTTTCATTAGCAATCAGTTGAAATTCGCTTAATACTGTAAAAGCAAGAAATGCTGTTTTTTTAAATGCCATTTAATAATGAGACTTGCTTGGAACTAATGTCGACAGAGTTGATGCTATTTTTGTCACAGAATTAGCATACATTCTTCCTCATCCAAATCACTTTCCCTTTCTCCTCTCTGCCCTTTTCCAGAACCCCCAGAATTGGCTGGAATATAGAACAGAACTACCCACAGCTCATAGACAGTGCCCATCTGTCCCTAATTTCACAAAATGACAAACCAAAATGGCCCTGAGAGACAAAAATGTTATTTTCTTCTTCTCTCTGGTAGTCCAGTTAGGCCAATAGGTTTTTAATTTTTCTTTCATATAAGGAAGGCATTTAAAGCTGAGTCGAGAAAAGAGAAAACAGACTCCAAGCAACTCACGGCTCTGCTATTGATGAGAAATTGCAAGAAGCCGAACCCTTCAGATCCAAGTGAGGGCAGTCAGCCCAGGAGTGTCTGAGAATCATAGAGATCACTGCACTTCCCCCTACAAAATATAAACTGAAAGATTTCCTCTGAATCTAGGAGCAATCCTCTAACATGGGGCAGAGTGTGGGAAACACGTCTCTCCCCCCACTGACTTTTATTTGGCAGTGGAAGTCAATGACTTTGTATCTCAGGACAAGGACTTTTTGAGGTAAACCATTATCTCCCAAAGAAAACAGTTTCTGGGTTTGTTTGTTTCATCTTTCAGAGGACCTTAACATGAGCTGAGATTGTAAGAAAAAAAAATGAAACGGAGACAAACACAAAGCTACAGAAAGAAATTGAACACAGCTCCAGAGCGTCAAGGATGGCAACCAAACACGAATCCCAATCGCTTTGCCTGGACGCTTCCTTTAGAAGGACACTTTCTGACAGAAAACACGGATTCAAACTCAGGAAACGGACGCACGGAATTAGTCATATTTCAAGAAGTGGGCACGACAGAAAATAGAGCATTCCAGAAGGTCTTTAATTTAAAGTCAGAAATCCTTATTGAGCTCTGATCCCAGGCTTAATATGAGGTCAGCTGAGACTTGCTCTTCACCCAGTTCCAAACACCAGTTATCCGCAAGCGTCCCACTGGGAAGGGACATGAGTCGCGATAAAGATGCAGCACCTGGAACAAAGAGAACGCAATTAAAAGTCAGGGAAAGCTCTACCATGGGGCAGAGCTGCCCATTCGCTCTGAGGCTCCCAAGAGGGACACATACTCCCAGAACGGGTTGTCGGTAGGATAGCGGAGCACCTCCTTACGTCTTGCCTTCCCACTTCGCTACTATGTAGCCCCCGGGGCACGTTCCCTTGCTTTAGGCCCAACAAGCTCCTTCTGCAGCGGGAGAAGGGCATGGAATAAAAGAAGAGAAACAAACCAAGGACCTGAGATGAGTTTTAATAACTCCCCCTGCTGGGAGCTCTCTCGGAGTTGCCCACCGACCTCAGCAAGGCGAATACCGGTGGTGGTCTTGGGGGCTTTGATATGGGAACGGGAGTGTTAAGTATGCCGTCCCGAGGCTGTCTTATAGTGTTCTTTTGTTTGTTCTAGCCTCCAAAATGACCAACACTACCTGCACATCACTTTCTTCATTCTAAGCCTCGCAGCTGTGGATGAGTCCATCCTTCCTGAAGAACCGCAGCCCTTTGAAGCGGTAAGGCTTCAGAACGTTCCCCCTGCCCACAGCCCCCACCCGCTCTGCTTTTCTATCTACTCTCAACTTAAAATCATTCAGTCCAGGAAGCTTTCCTTGACCTCTAGGTCAGATACTCATATGTGTTCCCCAGGAACGGCATCCGGCTTCTGGGTGCTGTGTAATCGTATCTTATATTAAATGCTTCCTGAAATATCTGTTCCTCTAGTCACGCAAAATATACCACTCAGTCATCAGTTCAGTGAGATCAAGAAGGGCTATCCTTTATTGATAGATGTGGCTCCAAAGCTTTGCACACTGCCTGGCACAAAATTCTAACTAATAAACTTTTGTTCAGTT
The DNA here is from genome assembly GCF_982192425.1 of Myodes glareolus. Lineage (NCBI taxonomy): Eukaryota > Metazoa > Chordata > Mammalia > Rodentia > Cricetidae > Myodes > Myodes glareolus. The sequence continues at coordinate 15,464,505 of NC_142033.1, read as the reverse complement.
CACCAAGGAGTGGGTGGATGGAGAAAGGAGTGTGTAAAGAAGTCAAAGCCATCTGTTGCAGCTGAAATCTGCCTGCAAGTCTTTTCTTCCGAGGGCCAAGACTCTCTTTCTTGGTATATTAACTTCAGAGTCATGGTTCCAGAACGCTCTCTCCCTGGAAAGAAAAAAAGCTCACCCTTTGCTAGAGTTGCCCTGGGGATTTCTCCCTTCTCTGCACCTCTGCCCTCCTTCTGGCTGACCTCCTTCTGAGGATCACTGTCTGTTTGGTAGTTAGCGCTTCCAGCAGCAAGCAGTGTTGTTAGACCTGTCCTGGCTTTAGAGATGGTTTTCTTCCTGAGTCTGGTGGCCATCTTTCCTTGTTGCTAAAATCTGGGGCGACTTCTGTCCTTGTGAAGTGGGTGTGCGTGTCCTCCTCGCTTCTCATCTCTGTGACTTTGTCATTCTCGAAGAATGCCAGCCCTATACAAAAACAGAGAAGAAAGTAATAGAAGCCCTCTGGTGAGTTGAGCTTTCCTCACCACGAGGAGCCAAGGACATGTTTCCTTTGGGGAGCAGAGGGAGGGCTCCTCTGAACCTCGGGTGACTTCATAAACAAGCAAGGAGAACATCTCGGAGTCAGCCAGCCTCCTCGTGAGTATAGGGAAGGATGTTGTACTGTCTCAGAGGAGACTTCAGCAGACAGCAGATGCTTCCATGTTGGCATACAGCCACCGGAGTTTAATAACTGGGAGAATAATAGATGAGCCCAAAGCTGTCTCCAAAGGCCAGCAAATCTATGTAAGGGCCGTTAGCACAGATGAGAGCATCCATATTTGTGCACAAAACTGATGGTGGATAAACAAAGCCCATCCCAGTCCCCAGATGATGGCAGATGGCTCAGAGCTCATTCACACCACGGTACTTCTTACCTCTTCAGTGGCCACCGGCTGTTCTGCCCAGGGGCTGGTCCCCACCTCTTTCATCTTGCCACCCATGTTTCCTATGCTTGCTTCTATTTGCCTCTCCTAGAAGGTGTGCCCTGAACCCTGGGGTGGGCGGGGTACACCTTCCTCCTCATCCCTATCCCTGCAGGTACTATGTTGTCTGCCCCTCCTGCGGCTCTAGAGGAAGGAGAGAGCTTGTTTATGTTTGTATTGCCATCTCTCTCAAATAGCACCTTGCCTGCACGAGGTCCCTCAGCCAAACTGAGAAATACGCTGAATGAAGACATAAACCAGGAAGAAGTAGTTAGGTCCAGCTCTCCGATGTAAGGCAGGATTTCTTTGTAAGAACAAGCACAAAGTATAAGATGAGATTGGCTCCCAGTCCTGGACCATTGCTTTCTAAAACCTTGTTACCAGAAGTCAAGATCAATTTAAGACTTTGATATGAAACCAAGTTCATAGATAAGGGTCTGTGGTGGTTAAAAGAAAATGTCCCCCAAAGGAGATGACCCTGTTGTTGTAGGTGAGGTCTTGTTGGAGAAAGTGTGTCACTATGGAGATGGGCTTTGAGGTCTCTATATGCTCAAGTCATGCCCAGTGAGACAGTTCACTTTCTGTTCCCTTTGGATCAAGATACAGAATTCTCCAGCACCATGTCTGCCTGCACACTGCCGTACTCCCAGCCACCGTGCTCCAAGATATGATGATCATGGACTAAACCTCTGAAACTGTGAGCCTCCAGTTAAATGTTTTCCTTTATAAAAGTTGTGGTGGTCATGCTGTCTCTTCACAGCAAGGGGAATCCTAAGACAGGGTCCTTCCGACTCCAACCCTGGTGGCAGTAGAAGAATCTAGAAAAGTTAGCAGTATTTGCAGTGGGTGGATGAAAGCATTACTCTGGATTGGCAGGGACTGAAAAGCTTAGAATGTGGCAGGTGGGTGGGAGGAAGTAAAGAGACATTTATTTGGGGAGAGAGAATCACTGATAGAATCTCCCCAACCCAATCCGCCCCTCCTCCCTCAGCATGCGCCAGCTTCCACCCCAGCCCTCTTTAAATTTGTGGACTATGCCAAAATCCTTCCTGCCTCCAAGCCTTTGCGCGCGCTCCTTCCTCTGTCCTGAATTTATATCTACCTACACCTTGAAGTATAAACTCCTTCTCCTCTGTAGATTTTAGATTAAACATTAATCTTCACTGAGGCCTTTGATGGTTACCTTATTGGCTGTATATGTCCCCCATCACAGCCCATTAATCTCAATATTTTTTTCCTTTCATCATAATAGTTATACAGCTTGTAATTGCTTCATGTATCTATCTATTTACCAGTGCTGTTAAGAGGGATAGTGCTCCTTACCAGAGAAAATTCCAGTAGGACACAGGGGTCTTCGCAGCGGGTTCGCTGGATTGCCTTTTGCGTTTCCTATGTCAGCTGGCACCTAGCAGGAGGTCACTGTTGCCAGCCCTGCTGCTGCTGTAGTTGTTATTTTCAACGGAATTCCTTTAGTATTCATAAAACTGAGTAGACGCATCAAACTATTGACTGCACCGTGAGCTGTTTCATTTTCTAGATATTTTATCTTTAGTCTAGAACAATCCATTAGCACATTCAGGACCACCTCAGAATTCAACAATATGTTTTAAAGATGACTTGTAGGTCCTAGTTAACTCATGAATAAATCCCTCCTAATGAAAGAAAATGTAATTTCCTGATTAAGGGGTTTAGAAATGATCAAAACAGGGTTAAAAATAAAACTAGTGGGAGCCAAGCACACCGAAGAATAGCTGCTGGCATTAGAAGCTTCCAAAATAATGTTCCAGACTCTGATTTTACATGAAAAGATACATAAAATAATTTCTTGCCAAGCTGCATAAGGCATCATAAATTCTCAGAGAATTTAGAGCAGGAACTAAACCTCAATAGGCCTACAGAGTCTAGAACTTTCCAGTCCCAGATTTTTTCCTAGCCACTTTGCTTATTCCCTCATCTAAGTTTTCATCATTCTTGAGATGAGGCGCCATCAGTGGTCTGGTCTTAATTACCCAAACCAGGACTGTTAAGTTAATTGAAAACAAAATAAAACAGAAAATATGCCCTAAGCAAAGTTTTTAAATGAGCTTTGGTGTTTTTGCAAAACCATGATACAGTCCCTGATCAGTCTCTAGGCAATCTAAACATTAGCACTGTATGTGTGTGTGCGTGCGTGCGTGCATGTGCGTATGTGTGCGTGTGTGTGTGTGTGTGTGTGTGTGTCTCATCACAGCCATGTCTCATCTCCTTTAATCTAGCTTTTAAAACTAATAAGTTATAAAGAAAATTTTGCTTCCTACATTGAATGCTAGAGGCTTTATTGTCAGCTTCTGGAGGCATTGGAAAGAGATGGTTAGAAATTGTGCAGATACAGTACTCGTGTATATATATTCTCAAAAACATCTTTAATCAACATGGCGTCTGAAGGCAGAAGACAAAACTTTTCCAGTTATCTCTCTTCTCCCACCCACTCCCACCCAACCGTCATGGTTCCTACCCACACATCCTGCCATGTTCTAGAAATCTATTACTGTTTCACCTCATAGAGATTATCCCAAGATCTCTATAGGAGAACCCAGTGCTCCTTTGTTTATTAACGTCTGGTTGCATAAGATAAAGAACAAGATGGAGAACTATGGGAGAAGCCAGAGAGAAGAGACGTTAATTGTGACAAAGCCAATTTTTTTTAACAAAATATTCCACAGGCTGTCTCAATTAATCTGCACCAAAAGCCCATGAATACGAATCCCTTACTACTTTCCAGATGAGCAAACTGGGGTTCGGTTCGTGAGAGGCTACAAGACTCAACTATATTCCAGAACCAGTAAAAAGTAAAGCTGGGCTTCGAACTCAAGACTCCAGCCCTGCAGATCATTCTCCATCCTCCACATTGTGGAACCAGCTTCACCTCTTCTGCAGCTTCATCACCAAGGCGCGGGGAATAGACCAGTGTTGCCAGGGAAACGAGGGTTCCTGTTAGGATTTTAGCCTTGCTAATAAGAAAGAATTTAAAAAGAACCTCAGGACAACACTTAGGACCATGCTATGAAGATTTGGGGGAACCCAATCAGGGGTCACAACAGGAACAGTTACTAGAGAAATTAGGGTCCCGTCGGGATTCTATGCTGGTTGGTTTTTGTCAACTTTTGACAAACTAGTCACATTATAAAGGAAACATCAGCGGAGGTATCGCCTCCATCTGACTGGCTTGTGGGCTCGTCTCAGGGCATTTTTGTGGTTGATGGTTGGTGTGAGAGGACCCAGCCCACTGTCGGCAGTGCCACCCATTGGCAGGTGATCCAGGGTTGTATGATGTCTTGGATAGGCTTAGTATTGCTGTGAGGAAGCGCTACGACCACAGCAAATCAGGGAGGAAAGGGTTTACGTGACTCACACTGCCACATCACTCACTGTTCAGTACTGCAAGAAGTTGGGACAGGAATCCAACCTGGAGCCAGCAGCTGATGTAGAGACCACGCAGACATGCCGCTTACTGACTCGCTCCCCATGGCTTGCTCAGCCTGCTTTCTTATAAGACCCAGGCCCACCAGACCACAGGTGGCACCACCCACCATCAGCGGTCCTCCCCCATGGATCACTAATTAAGAAAATGCCCTACAGGCTTGCCTACAGCCTGAACTCATGGAGGTGTTTTTCTTAGCTGAGGCTCCCTCCCCTCAGATGACAAGAGCTTGTGTTAAGTTGACATAAAACTGGCCCTCCCAGCTGAGCAAGCCGGTGAGCAGCTCTGCACTATGGTTCTTGCTCCTCTGCTCCTGACTGAGTCCCTGCCCTGACCTCCCTCAATGATGGACTGTGGTATGAAGTGTAAGCCAAATAAACTCTTCACACATACACACACACACACACACACACACACACACCGCGTCAAGTTGCTTTAGTTTGTTGTGTTTATTGCAGCAGAAAACAAACTAGAAGTTCTTAGTCTCTTTAATAGGATAATTTAAAAGCCGACTCAAAAGAAGCCTGAGAAGAATTTTATTAGCGTTTAAAAATAAAATCCTCAGGGTAGCAAGCTGTAAATCTCGGCAGCTGTGTGGAAGTGGAAGCTAGAGAGCCACGCTGTTTACGTTAAGGTACGATTGAGGTCAGGCACGTGAAGCAGCAACCACGTGATGGAGAAGGCTGCCTTAGGCAGAGTGAAAAGGTTCAAGTATGAGAAGAAGAATACTTGGAAGAAAAAGATAGAAGGAGGAAAAGTTGTGACTTTTTTAGACGGGACCCAGAAAGGCCAGCCCCAACAGAACCTCCTGGTGCTTCTAGAGAAGCTGCAGAGACGGCAAGGATGCTGGGAAAGAAAAGCGCAGTGGGTCTCAACCTGTGTTGCATATCAGATATTTACATTACAGGTCATGACAGTAGCAATTACAGTTCTGAAGTAGCTTGAAGACGGCATGAGGAACTGCATTCAAGGGTTGCAGCATTAGGAAGGTTGAAAAACACTGCATCATTAGGATTACTCCTATCTCCTTAGCATGGTTTAAGGTGGACCCTCCTGCCTGAGGGATAATCCCTTATCCAGGTAAGCAACTTGTCCACTTAAGGAGAAAACAGTGACATGTCTTCACTCTCACATGTGTATCCCATGCTTTACTGTGACAACTGTATTAAAGATGGAAAGAAAACAGCGTAGGAAGTCATCTCTAGGCAGCTGCTGGAAGGGGGAGATGAAGAAAAGGAGGAGGAGGAGGAGAAAGAGAAGTTTGGGTCCAAGAAAGCAAGAATGTTTAGCAACGAAGGTTATCAACAAGCAGATCCACGGCAGCAAGGGGACAAAAAGAGACTTCAGAGAACAAGTGAGGAGCCGGGTAAAGTTTATTTAGACTTTTGCTCCACACCCCAAAAAACAGATAGAAAGGAAATAAAAGGAAAATCACATTTTTTTCTGTCAGAACTCAGTCTCTGGGCAGGCCTGGCAGTACTGTCTGTTGGGAGCTCTGAAGCCACTGCCTGGGGGAAGAGCTTTCAGAAAGTCTGAGTATATCTTCTCATTAGGGATAGTTAATCTTCCCATCTCCTCAGCAAGGCTTCAGGTAAACCAGCCTTCCTGGGAGGTGGGGGGGGGGTCTCTTAGCCAGGTGACTGATGTGCCCAACTAGATTCACTCTTAAGGGAAGAAACAAGAGTAAGTGATAATTTAACTTCAGGCACAGGTTGAAATATTATGTTTCCACCCAGAGCCGGAAGTAGAACTCAGCTTCCATTCTTTCAACCAGGAAGAAGAATCTTTCTCTTAATGGGCCTCAACAAATCCCTGACATCTCCACCTTTCCATGTGGTGTTCTGCATCCTAAAGAGAGGCAATGTTTCCCTTTCTAGTGCTACCATGAAATGGAGGGTCTCCAGGCAACCGTGTGGCAGAGGTCCATGCTCAACAGTTGATAGAGTTGAGAACAAGAGTCTCTGTGGCCTAAGATAAGGGACTCTGCCCAAGGTCTGGCGACGCTTCTGAGGTAGATTCGTGGGTATGAGCTGAGCCTCAGGGTTAAGTTGTGCTGTGGAGCCCCAGAGGCCTTCTCTAGCAGGCTCTAAAAAGAGCAATTACTCCTGGGAGAATAATACAAAAGATGAATTCTCCATGCACAATGTGGAAATTGCATTCTCCTTCTGTCATCTGGTCACCGTGAGTTGAAAACAACCCTTGCAATTTCATGCTTTCTTCAAAGAAACGGACCTCATCAGAACCCATTAAAAGTTAGTTTACAATGCCTTCCCAAGTTTATGATGCTGATAGAAAATATTGTTTGCAGAGATGGCCAATCTAGCAAACTGCCATCTACTACCAAGTTCATATTTTTGTCAAAAACACTAATTTCCCCCTATCGTAGCCAATTCCTTACAGCTTTGGGAATCTGAGTCACTAACAAGTAAATGAGTTTGGGCTACAGAATCATCTTTGTCTTTTTCCCTCGGTGGGCCTTCAGTCTGAAGCGACCACACTTAGTGTATTGTCAAAGCCGTGAGGATGCAGCTTCTCTAAAGGACCGAATCTCGGGAAGCAGAGGACACAAGAGGCGACTAGAAAGGGTAGAGCAGGGGACGGGACAGAGACAGGCAGACAAAGGCTACAGACCTGGCTGTCTCTGTTCTTTGCAGACGACAGGAAAGAGTGCAGAAATTCTTGCTAATTTCACCACATGAGATTCTAGAGTTTCTGTTGTCTTCCCTGGAGAGCTGCAGATTGCCAAGGTCAACTTCAAAGGCAAAAGTACTGGAGAGCCAGGGCTTTCCTGTTTATAAAATGTCTGTCGGCCTTGTCCCTTTACCTTCGTCATTTCCTGTTTTCCTTTCTCCACTCACGTAGACTCTCCCCTTCCTCCTGAAGTGTTAGTTGACAGAGAGATGGTCATTAATTTGAGCATATCTTTGGCAGGTTGACTCTGAACAAGAGGTGCCAGGGTTTTTGGATGGCCTGCACAGTCAGAAGAAGACACTGGACACCAAGAAAGAATTTGGAAGTTTACAAAATGTCCCTTTTAAGCCCTGCATTTTACTGACTCAAAATTGGATAAATTCTCTGAGGGAGAGGAGCACAATTCTTCTTAAGAAAGATGAAGAAAGCATCATCCAAAGAAGCATCTCTCACCTCAAAGGAATAACAGACATTGTTTCTTCCGGAGCCAAAATTATGAATAGCCATGGCCTGGAGGGGTATACCTTAGGTCTACCCAGATACAACGTGCCAACAAGAAAGCAGTTTCATGAGTCTTTATAGTAATGGAAAAAAGGAAGTTCCTGAGTAGGCATTTTAAAAGCATTAGATGTGGTTAGAGCGGATGGAGGATACTCCTATAGCCCTCACAGGCTACCTGCGGGCATTCTCATAGGCTATCATGGCCGTTTAGAGAGCTAAAGCTAGCCCAAAATAAAGTGCAATTAGCTCTGGACTTGCAGCATTCCATCCTGTCCACATCACTGGGGCTCCAGCAGTCAGTCTGTCTTTTCAGACACAGCTTCTTCCCAGGAGTTCTCATTCACAGAAGAATTTGTTAGAAAATGTACAGTGTTATATGACTGTAAGACAATTGTAATTCTTGTACAGGTGTCTATATATGGTTCTTGAAGGTCTTGGATGTGGGGTCCCTTTCTATAGCTCTTTGAGGAAGGAAGGTCTCACAGAGCAAGCCTGTAGCCAGGCTCTCTGATTCCTACAGAGGACACAGTGAAGGGTGGAGGTCAGGACGGGTGAGTATTTATCCCCCTTTTGATATAAAATCAACTCCATGCTCCCACTCTGGTGTGGGATTCCCCTCTGTATGCTGTGATTATGTTTTATTATCATTGGTTAATAGAGAAGCTGCTTTGGGCCTATGACAGGGCAAAATAAAGCAAGGCGGGAAGTCCCAAGCAGAGATAGAGGAGAAAAGAAGGCAGAGTCAGAGAGGCACCATGTAGCTGCCAAAGGACAAAGACACCCACAAAAACCTTACCAGCAGGCCACAGCCTTGTGGTGACACACAAATTAATAGAAATGGGCTAATTCAAGATGTAAGAGTTAACTAGAAATATACATAAGCTATTGGCCAAACAGTATTGTGATTAATATAATTTCTGTGCCATTGTTCAGGTCTTGGCAGCCAGGAAATGAATGAGCAGTCTCCGCCCACACCACTCCCATCCCCATCCCCGGGAAAAATTCAGGCACCCTCAAAGTCCATTAGCTAGAGATTCACAGGCAATGTCCTCAGTAGGGGCCTGTGGGCGTCTTGGAGAGGGGAGGGGGCTACAGGTATGGTGGCCTGAGCAGCAATCTGGTCTGGATCCTGACATTACAGGAGCCACACTGAACAGGTTGTACAGATGAAAACAAAATGAGGGTTGTGGGTCCTACATTTTGAAAACTACATTATGAAGAAAGAGGGTGAAGGACAGAGAGAAAGAAATGCAAAGGCTTGATTTGTTAAAAATTTAAACTTTTAGAAAATGTGTTGAGCTCCAGGATGTCAATAAGCCACAAGACAGGAAGAGCAGACACAGGCCTGTTTCTATAAAGTCATTTGGAAGATAAAAATGTGCACTCGGGAGCAGACAGTCCATTGAGAAAATTGGACAGCCCCATGAGGGGACACAGGAACTTGGCACTCAACCTCTCACCTCATCACCACCAGCCTTGTCCAACCCCAGCTATGAACATGCTAGCAAATGCTTGCTTTAATGGAGTTGGACAAACTATGCATGAATATTCCTGGGGATGGAAAAATGGCTCAGCATTAAGAGTGTGAACTAACTACTCTTGTAGAAGACTGGAGTTTGGTTCTCAACACTCACACTGGGCAATTCACAACCACCTACAACTCCCGGGGATCTGATGGCTTCATTGAAAACACCCACATGCATACTCACTAACACACATACTCGTAAATAAAAATAGGTGTTCTTTAAAAAGCAATGCCCAGAGTGGAAAAGGAATCTTTTCCTCCCTTTTAGCTCTTCTCCCAGTCACTACTCTCGCCCTCTTTAGCTTTATGACACTTTAAAGGGTAAAACTTGTTTATTTTTAATGAAACAGTACATGGTCTCAATGAATAGAATGAATAACTATTTAATGGGTAAATAAGGAAATATTGTAATGCAGTAAAAATAATAAATCATCAAAATTTTTAAAAGATAATGTTGAAAAGCTACAAAATTGAAAAATGCGACCTTCTTAACGATAGGCTTCTACAGTGTCAGGCATGCATGTAACAGGCCTCAAATCCAAATTAGGAAGTGAGCAGTTACCCCCCAAAAACATTCAGGCCATTATTGCACCAGTAAACCAATATCATAACAGGTTAGGTTCAGAGCATGGTGTGATCACTGGTGACTTCCCCAGCAACCTGCATAACATGATTAACTATAACTGCAAGCCAGGAAAGAGGAAGCTTCCAGCTGTTGCAGCTTGGTTTCCCTCTATCCTATATCCAGCATATGCAATGCCTGCAGCAACAGGCTCTTCCTGTCTACTTCCGGGAGCACCTAAGAGCAATGGCAATAGCCTATGCTGTTTGCAGAAGCCTCTGAGCGCTCCCTAGACAACACCTCCTAGGAGGTATCCTACCTCTGACATTGGAATTTGGGTCGAGACGTGACTTTTGGTAGCATCGTTTCGTTTATGAAGATAACAGATGCTGGCGAGGATGTGAAAAGGGAGGAACCCTCATTCACTGTTGATTGGAGGGTAACCTGGAACAGTAGCTTTGGCCATCAGTGGGGAGGTACTCGAATAGTACAAGAAAGGACCATGGGAGGTGCAGGGGGGATGGTAAAACACGTGCAAGGTGAAAACAGAAGAGAAGAATCTTGGAGGAGGAAAGGTTTGAAGCAGGTAGGTTGGGGGTAGGGGAAATGTAGAGTAGTGGGGGGCCAACAGAAACAAAGAGTGGATGAAGGGGCCATGTGGAAATCCATTACTTCATATGCTAACTAAAAGCATCACACACACACACACACACACACACACACACACACACACACACCCTGTGGAGTTTGTATTTGAATTTACAAACAACTACAGAAACAAATACTAAGATTATGTGTTCAGATCTTGGGAAATGGCTCAGTCATTAATAGGAAAGCTAAGGTTCACCTTGAAATCATTGTAATTTTGTCCTACTCAACCTACGTCACACTCAGATACTATCACAAAATAGGCATTCATTCTTCACTTTTAAATTCTGTTGGTGCGGGAGAATTATCTGTATTCTGTCAATCATATTTTAATAAAACCCTGATTGGCCAGGCAGGAAAGTAGAGGTGGAGCGAAGAGACTGGGAATATTCTGGGAAGCAGGATGCTCCCTCTGCCATTCCGGCCCAGACCACCGAAGAGGCAACATGTGAACTGACAGCTGAAAAAGGTACCAAGCCAAACGGCTAACATAGATCAGAATAATGGGTTACTGTGAGATGTAAGAATTAGTCAATAAGAAGGCTGAGCTAATGGGCCAATCAGTTTATAACCTAATGTAGACTCTGTGTGATTGATTCTCTGGGACTTGCCGGCCATGGGGTACCGGGCAGAACAGAAACCCCAACAAGCCAGCCCCTCATGTTACATTCTGTGTTCTTCTCACAGTCAAGAATGTGTCCTCAACTCAGTCAGTAAAGCTGTCACCTTGCCTCCAATAGGATGACGTCTATGCCATTCTACAGAGGCTGTCCTACCCTATCCTGTGAGTGATAAACTATGAAGATGAAAGAGCCAGGTCCCTAAATGACAGTTCTAGATTCACTTTTAAGGACTTTTAAATTATTATTTAAAAATGAAATGTTTATATGTTTATATAAGTGAAACTTTGTTGTGATTCCTGTTACTCATAACTTAATAAAATCTTATCTGGCACATTTAACATGTAAACCCCAAATAGGCCTAGCACTATCTAGTTTATCTAATATAGCTCAAAAAAAGAGTCAGATTGGGAGAAACATGTATTTGTCCTATCTATGAACTAAAGACAGACTATTCTGAAACCAAACTGTCACGGGTCTTAAATCTGAAAACACAAATGGCCCGGACAGCTGGATGGACACAGCTGAAGAACAAATTAAGTAACGAGACAAAATCCTTCTTGATCGCAATGAAGCAGAACACAAAGCCTGAACACAGCTGTGCCGGTCCCCTCAGCTGTAATGCCACATCACCTCAGCTGAGGTGGATTAGGGAGATGTGTTTCCACTGTTGTGGGCTAAACATCGGAATGGAGGTGTTGACAGGCGGGTCCCTTCTGCGGGCTGTCAGGGAGACTCTTGGTGGTCTCCTGTCTGGCTTCTGTTTGCTGGCAACCGTAGACCTTCGCTAGCTTGTAGATACACTGCTCTGATCTCTGTCTCCGTGTTCACATGGCTCTCTCTCTCCCTGCATTGTGTCGATGCTCTGGCTCTCCTTTGTATATGAACAGCTGATCTTCCCATGATCAGAGGAAGTCGGGTGAGCAACATCCTCTGGCAGTCAACTCCCGACAGCATTCTCAGCTCTTCACTCTCCGAACTAGCTCCCTAAGAGTGAAAGAAGGTAGATGTGGCCACAGTGCCTAGCTTCCTTTAGTCTAATGAACAAAACAACACGTTAAAGAAAGGAGTATTGCCCTTTGGGGCCATCCGTCTACCTCAGCAGCAGGCAGCGCATAACCATGTGGTCCTTGGTCTTGGCTATACACTGCGCTATTCTTGGTAGGATGTGGGCTCAAGGTGTTGTTCAGGGCTACCACATTCCATCCCCTGGCTACTCCTGACCAGGGAAGCATAACACCAAGAAAACCTTTTCTTGGGGGAAGAGAACTAACTGCCAAGTCAAGCATAGAGATCAAGGCTGCTCTCTTCCTGGTGAGAAGCAGGATCAGAGGGAATCCCACGGTACCTAACCACAGTGCAGGGACTGTAAGAGAGGGATAGGCCCACCCTGGCCTGAGGTGAAAGTTTGTGGGATTGAGTGGTCCAGGGCCACTCTAACTATGGTGGGCGTGGTCAACCGATAATTAATCAGACCAATTTAATACAAAAGATTTAGCTTTTAATAAAAGGGGAAAAACTTACAAGACCAGAGATCCCACAAACACCAAACAAGCCAGGAACCATAAAAGAGGAAGTGGCAAGGCACTTCGATCTTTTGTTTGTGTAGCCTGAAGGGGACACACCTTAAGCAGAATGTGATTGGCTGAGACTCCCCATCATCTCCCCCTTTGTCTAAACAAGATTGAACTAAACCCAATACAACTATATACAGTAGGAACAGATACCAAATATATAAAAAATTACAAACAACAAACAGTAATAAGCAAGAAACATACAACAAAAGTTTTATTAAACATTTTATTTCAAGGAGTCTAAATAATGTAAAAAGTAACTACAACTATCTAATCTTCAACTCCATCAAAGATCTGAGAAGGGAAATAATTTTATTCAAGCAGTCAGGAAGTACAAGCGAGAAACTTCCGAAATGTGCAACAAATGAAAGAGACAATTGATTACCTAGGCAATCACCCAAAGTCTCGTTTGCAATGTTGAGTCAACCAACTTTGGCTAAGGCCTAACCTAACTGACATGCCATTTTCAAAGGCAAGGAACCTTTTAGAACTCTCTTACCCTGTCTTGGCAAGATAAGACAATCCTGTTTTTAATCCATTTATGGATATCTTGCAATTTTGTCAGTGGTCAAGGTATGGGCTTTTTCTTTGCCCAAAGGCCAGTTCTGCCAAGAAGAAGACAAGCTCCTTGGAGTGTCTTTGGGGCTCAACGTTCTCTCGGGAGTAGAGCGGTGATGTCAGGAGTGATTGTGTCTCGTTAGCACAGGACTCTAGGTTAAATTAAAGGCCATTTTTCACAGCTCTTTGAAGAGATTGAAGATTATATTATCTATACTAAATGTAATTTCTATGTATCTAAAGAACCTGATTAGCCTAAATATAAATATGACAAAGATATTTGACTATTGATTTATAATTCTCGATATCTATCTAACTTGAAGACTAAGAATAAACAGCTGTGCAATAAATGAGGACAATGACCTCCAAATGTCAACAATGTATATCATTACATAAACAATATATAAGTATCTTAATCAGAGGTAGAAATGTACATTGCAATATGATAAATATATGTGTATATATATATCAATATAAATAGAGGTAGAAACATATTCACATACAATATTTAATATATCAATGTATAAGAATCAACATTAATACAATTTTCTAAAAACAATAACTCATAAACACCAATATATTATTATTCCATCACCAATTAATCCCTTCTTTTTACAAAAATAATAATAAACACCCCTGAGCCTATAAAATACCTCCCCCATCCCCTCATCCCTGTATCAATTATAACTAACCCCTAAACGATGCCTCTAAACGTGAGGGCAAACTCTACTGGGAGAGGGGACGTGAGATTCCCCATCACTTTAATAGTTCATTCTGAGCAATATGGGAGCAACAATGCAACACTTGCAGATGTGGGGAAACCCTGAGCTTAAGTCACCCTCTAGTGCTGAAACAGCAACAAGAAACCAACAGCCGCGAAGGTGAACTGTTTAGAAAACATCGTCTCTGGCTGCAGCCCCTGGGTAGGACCTGATTAGTTCCAGCCTGTCAGAGCAACTCCATCCTCCTACCGTAGTACCTTACACATTCCAGCTGAGACACAAGGAGAATGTTGTCATGAGTCTGGAAGATGGTCTCCCTTGTTCTCTTGGGACTGGGACGCCTGTCTTCCTCTGGTTGGATGTGCATAGGAAAACAGGTCTGACCCGTTTCTTAGCATTGCCCACAGGCCCAGAAAGAGGTAAGATGAAACCTGATCCCGGTGCCTTTGTCAAGCAGGCCTCTGCAGAATGATGAAGGGCTGCTGAAGGACACCTGGTGCGCCTTGGCAGCCCTCCCAGTGGTGGCAGAAGCTGGTACAACGCTGGGCACATGGCAGGCAGGTGTATCTAATGCAGTCTGGGGGTTCCTCAGGTCACTGACACTTTCTAGGGGGAGGGTGAAAGGATCAAGTCTGATGTCCAAATCCAGCTCAGCACCCATGTAATGGGATCCCAGACTCCCCTATTTATGCTCTGCCTTGGGGTACATCCACACTACAAAATCAAAGCTAAGTGCTATGACCTTCTGTCCACTGACGGTGGCAATCCCGCCTGAGAAACCCCAGGGAAAGTCTACAAAGGGGGCTGACTGTGTCTGTCTTGGTTTTTGTCTGACGGTCAGCAGGACTTTGACAGAGATGCTCCCATGCCTGTGACTGATGGGTAGCAGGGCTGCTTTTGTTACCCATAGCAGCGCTGTTGTCACGATGAACTGAGCGGGTGTCGTCGGTGATGAATAGTATCGCCGGGAGAACGGTAGTTCTTGTCCCACACGTACTGCCTGTCATCATTGGCTCTGCCTGGACCCAACTGGCTGCTTCCCACATTGCTCAGGTTTGCTATCCCACTGCAACTGCAGCTCACATTTAGCTGGCCGGGTTTCTTTAAGTTGCCTGCTCTAGGATGCACCATTCACAGGCCTGGACCTTAATAATTGTCAGCTGGACCGTGTGGCAATTAGTCAACTACTTACTTAGACTCCGTTTCCTGCTGAGAAGAGCTACAGAGTCTCGCTGCAAACATGGATGGAGGCAGCAGTGATTATCATCATTTATGTGTGCAATCTATTTCAGTCTTTGTGCTCTCGTAACCTTCCTGGTTCAAATATCAAGCATTTAAAGTAATATAAACAAGACTTTATTCCCCACACACACACCTTTTGAAATGCAAACCTTTATTAAATGGAAGCCTTTCAAAATACATTCTGTGGGCTAGAGAGAGGCCTTCACCATAAAGAGCACTGGCTGCTCTTCCAGAGAACCCAGGGTCTCACTTTAAAGCACCCAGGTGACAATTCATTGCCTTCTGCAACTCTAGTTCCAGGGGATCTGACACTCTCTTGTGGGCTGCACATGTGCTAGACATGCATGGGGTGCACAGACAAACACACATACAAAACACCATACACATAAAATAAAATAAAAATTCAGAAAATAAATAGCATGTTATGATGGTCAGTTGTTTCTTCTTCTTTTTCTTCTTTTTCAACTTGACACAAGCTAAAGGCACCTTGGAAGACAGACCCTAATTGAAGGACTGCCTCCATCAGATCGGCCCGTAGACAAGTGTGTGGCAGCATTTTCTCGATCAATGATGAATGTGGGAGGGCCCAGCTCACTGTGGGCAGTGCCTCTCCTGGGCATATGGTACTGGGTTATATAAAAAAGCAGACTGAGCAAGCCAGTAAGTACCAGTCCTCCATTGTCTCTGCTTCAGTTCCTGCCTCCAGCTTCCTTACATTCCTGCCCCAACGTCTCTCCATGACAGACTGTTGGAAAATGGGCGCTGTAGGATGAAATGAGCCTTTTCTTCCTCAAGCTGCTTCCGGTCATGATGTTTATCGCCACAGTAGAAAGTAAACGAGAATATATGTAAATTATTTTGTTCTTAGGGAAAAGATGCATTGATTCATAGCCATGATAATATCTAAAACAAAAATAATAACAAACACATACAAGCCACTTAGGATATATCAGGATGGCTTCCAAGCAGTTGATTACAGCAAGTTTTTAATCCATACAAGGTTCTATAGCACACGCATTATAAAATAGCATAGAAGATATTTTCCTCATTCTATAGGTAAAACTGCAACACAGAGAGGCCAAAGTCTTGCTTCAGCACTAGGTGGTAAAACTAGGGTTTGGGTTCCGGCAATCTGGCTCCAGGGTTTATCGATATGCCCAGTACACTATGCTGTCTCTAGGGATCGTGTGCAGACTAGCAAAGGTCTGTTGCTGGGTAAACATTCGATACAAAGTCTGGACCATTCAGTCACATTTCAGTTTATCCATAATGTTCTAATTCCCCTGTTACGGTAGGCCAAAGGCAGCTCGAAAGGCTCATACTCGGGTCCAAAACACATAAATAAAGGCAAAATTGGGTTGGGTTTATGAAGGAGAGAGCTCTGAGGAGAAACATTAAAGAAAGCAAATCCACAAAGGAGATGTTTCTGATCTTCTACTATCTAGAGACACAGCCCCCATGTGAGGTCCCAGTGGGAGAACAACCTGAGCCTTGCCTGTATCTTTGTGGGGAGGTCCCTGTGAAGAAACATTGCAGGAAGAAAGACTTCAACCAGACCTGGTTCACAAGAACATCCGCATGAAATAACACCACTGCCATACCACAGCCCCTCTGCAGGGTGCCTCAGAAAGCGGTGGTGAGGACACCTTCCAAGAGCAGATTCCAAAGCAGGGTGACTGCAGAGGTGGCCTGAGGTATGAATTAAACAGACACTTGGGTGTCAACTAATGGTTTGGCTGATTTCTTATAGGCCTGAAGGCAACAAGTCTAAAGTCTGGATTGCAAAGGTCTACGGGTGAATCCATGGGGATAAAACAGGTGCTGTTCTTCAAATGAAGCTCACAGAAAATTACCTGCTGCAGAGAAGGAGCCCAGGCAGACGGACCGGATGATGAATCTTAAGGATGCCAGCCAATCTCTGCCCATCAACCAGACTCCAGGTGGCACAACAACTCCCGATTCGTGTGCCTCCAGTGTCAAGGATGGCAGCTCTGAATGGCCAGCACCTCGGTCCCCTTCCATCAAGTCTAATCCAATCAGCGTCACTGCGGAGTGCTCAACCACTCCAGTTACACAGACCAATGCGGAGCCCTCAGTATTGTACAGTTCCCCCCTTACAGGGACAGCGTCTTTGTAAAAATCAATACTGACTGCCTTATACCACATTCCCTTCCCTCTTGTCTCTGTCACATCCGGTATCAGAAGACATCTAAGACGTGTAATGTCAATTCCGCACAAGAAATTCACTTTAAGATAAAAGTATCATCGCAATGAACATGTGATCCCAGGATGCTACAGTCCTACTAGGTACCCCATGACCAGAATCAGCCAGGCTGTCAGAACACTGAGAGGACCTATAATGTTTATATTGTGTTTGTTATTCTAAGTAACGTGGAGATGATCTCAGTGCACGGAAAGATGTTTAAGCTATATATAAATCTTTCACCAACTAAGGGGCTTCTTGTACATCTAGCTGAAGTATCCTCAAGAAGTCCTGGGACCAACACTTCAATGACACAGACAGACCATTGTGTCCCATACTTTAGAACTGATTCTAAAGCACCATTGTTAGAACCCCTTTTATCAAGGACATCCTTCGAGTTTGTGGGAATGAAAAAGAGCAGAATACCAGTGGATTCAATTTAGCAAGTTGGCTTAAGTCTGGAACCTGTTATGTAATGCTGGGTGATTCGTTGAACCTCTTCGAGTCTCCTTGCCCAACCTGTTATCAACAAGGTCTCCGTGTAATTAAAGCTGAGCTCCCGGGAAGGAGAGCTGGAGAAGTTACAGGACGTCCCAGGTTTCCGTTCACTCGCGTGTGAAATGCAAATAGGAATGCAGCCTCCATCGCAGGCTTTCTTTGGGAATTTGGTTGTATCAACTATGCACAGTACTCATGAAGTTATTTTTTGTTTGTTTTGTGTTGTTTTAGTCTTTTGAGATAGGATTACTCTGTGTAACTCTGACGTCCTGGAACTCTCTATAGATCAGGTCTGGCCTCACACTCAAAGATTCACCAGCCTCTGCCTCCCAAGTGCTGGGTTTAAAGGCAAAGGCCATGGTGCCAGGCTTATCTGTAAAGCTCTTAATCTATCATTATCACCTCTGGAAAAAAACAAAAGAGCAACTCCTCTCCACCCGCCCCCCAAAAATAATGGTTGTAAAGATTAGCTGTCTTCTCCAGGTAACTGTGGTCATGGTCTGCACACCTGGACTCTTAAAAGCATAGCATAACAATAGACGGGTTCCCCCCCTGGAGAGAAATATCATTTGCATTTGATTGCTTTTCCCTCCCATGATAGGAGAAGACTCGTCACCCTCTGAGCCCAAAGAGTTTACTCTCCAGATGGCAAACCACTCCTGCCCCTGCTCAACAAACCAGCCATTTCTGCTCCTCTCTTCTCCACCCCTTGCTTTAGCTGGCCCTGGCAGAAGACAGAGACTCGCAGACAAGGCTGCTTCCTGTCCTTACTCAAGTACTAATTTGAAATAAGTTACCTGAAGTACCCAGTCTAAGGAGAACAGATGCGCACCAAATGACTTTGTTTTGGTTGATGTTTGGTCTAACGTCACCCCTTTATGAAATAATGAAGAAATAAAAGTAAATGGGCTTGGAAATACTACCAGCATGAGGACCCATGCAGATGTCATAGATTGGTGTGCAAAACACGAGGCTACTAGACTCACCGAGAACTCCATTTCTAGTGACACAAGAGACAACAGACACCTATCCCTTCCACAGCTGACTGGGAAACGGAACGTACTGCCCCAGGCTCAGCTCAGAGGACGGATCCGGGTTCTCAGGCAATATCCTAAGAACAGCTCGCTTTCCTTTGTACTAGAGTTGGGCCTCAGCATATCTGAATAACCCAAAACAAAAACATAGCAAGACTGCTGAGATCCTAGGCCATAATGAGGCCGCGGATACGGCCTGATGGCAGCAGAAGCAAACACCAGAGTCTGCACCGACCCCGTTCAGTGCCCATTACCGCACTGATCTCACTCCGAAGGCCTCCACAGGTATTCTTCTCCCAAGATGTCCCCCTTTGGAGATTTATAATTGCCACGAAGCACCATAATTCATGCAATTAATGGTTTATTCCAGACACCACACTGATTGCCACTGTTCGGCTGGATTAGAGGTTGCCTGCTACAGAGAGACTTTGCAGCAATCTCTCCAGTTAATTATCATTTTCGAGCACTCGCCGGGAAGTCAACATCAACAGACGCTGCTGGGTAATTGCCATTGTGTACAGCAAATTGCAAGGTGCCGTGGCTCCCTCGTCCCGGTCGCTATGATCACAGCCATCATCGTCAGCGCTCTCGCTATGGGTTGAATGCCCACTTGAGTGCACGCCACTCTGCTAAGCACTTCAACGTGTCCTGCAGCACAGCCTGACAAAGAAAGCCAAGCATAAAAATAGCGCACCACACTTTATACCGCTGTTCTAATGTAGCTTCGCGATGTGCTAATTATCTTAGCTCAGTTTTGAAAACCAATGTCAGGGTATCACAGGCATTGGTAAAGTAACCCTTTGCTGGGGAACATCTCTTTTGGTGTCTGACATAGGTAAGCTCTCCCCATATCTACTGAATAAATAAAAATATAACTCAAGTCTATGACAACAATATCCAGTGAGACCCGAGGCACTGGATCAAAAAAGAGAAATAAGAAATAGCTTAGAGCTCTCCTTTCTCAAAAAAAAATATTTATTTTTAAGTATGTGTATGCTTGCGTGTAGTTATGTGAATATGAATACAAGTGTCCACAGAGGTCAAAGGCATCAGATCTCCTGGAGCTGGAGTTACAGGTGGTTTTAAGCTCCCTAACATGAATACTGAGAACTGAATTCAGGTCCTCTGCAAGAAAGGTACATTCTCAGAGCCACTGAGCAATCGCTCCAGCCCCAGTTTGGGTCTCTTGTGTGATGATGAGAGATGTAGGCTCCTCATCTACTCAACATTGCATCCAAGAGAAACAATCACCTTTTTTTCAATGAAGAAGAAAGGGAGGAGAGGGAGAAGGAGAGAACCATTGTCCTGGTTAGCCTAGGGTCACCTGATGGGGTGGGGAGTGTCAATTGAGCGATTGTCTTTATGATGGTCTGTGGGCATGTCTACAGAGGTGATCTTATTTTTAATTGCTGTAGGAGGGTTCAGTCACAGTAGAGAGATGCTGGAGAAGCCTTCTAGGGCCCAATAAATAGCATTGTCTTGGGGGCAGAAAAGTCACAATAGAGGATTAGCAACATGGGAATGTGCAAATGGTCCAAGATGAAACATACAACATTCTCCCATGTCTACATTAAAAACCATAGGTTCTGCACGGGACCGACCTAGACCCTCTGCATGATGATGACAACAGACATGCTAACATGGAAGGGTGAATTGCACAGGGTTCCACCCCTAGACAAAAACTGTAGGCAGTTAATGCTGAGAGTCTGAGAAATAGCCTTCACCGGGGCAGAGCCCCCAAATTGCTTATCTAACACCAAGTGTTCAGCGCTGCAATCATATGCATTTGAGTAACGAAAAGACTGAGAAAATTGTGTCTATATATTTAAGACTATATGTAGGGGTGATAGTTGTGTAGCTGGGTCTGTTTGTGGGACCCCAGCAGTGGGACAGGCGCACGAGCTGGCTTTTTGGAACCTATTCCCTATGGTGGGATGTCTCTCTCAGCGTCGATGCAGGAGGGAAGAGCTTAGTCCTGCCTCAACTTGATGTGCCCTTCTTTGATGACTCCCACAGGAGATCGAACCCTTTCTGAATGGAGATGGAGGAGGAGTGGATGGGGGCGGGGGAACAGAAGGGAAGTGGGGTGGGGGGAAGGGAGGAGAGAAGGGAGGGGAAACTGTGGTTGGTATATAAAATAAAATTTAAAAATTTAATAAAAATAGTCATAGATTCAGAGGGACAAAGAAATTTAGTCAGTAGAAAAACCACTTCTCAGTGAGGAGTCAGGTTGGTTTATTAGAACTCAAGAGAACTTCCACACTGTATCTCTCTCAAAATTAGCTTCTCCACTTTAGCTGATTTTTATCCAAGAGCCAATCTGTGCCACTGAACGTGTGGTCACTCTAGTTCAGGCCACCAAACGTGTTTTCTGTGTCTACTGTGGTATAACAACGGTTATGCGAGAAGTACGCCCTATATGAAACTGAGAAGTGTCAGAAAAGGAGGCTGGGGAAGATGCCCAAGAGCCTGGCTTAGGCAGCAGAACAACCAAGACGTAACTGAGAGAATGTAAGAGGAGAAACAGGAGGGGGCGGAAATGAGAACACGGGCTAGTTGGTTGCCTGATTGATTGGTTTGACATCAGGCCTGTTGGAAATGCTCCTGACTATAGAAACAACTCAGCCAGCAGAATTCTAGCAATAGACATTTAGTTACTGTAGCATAAAATCGGGAAAGATGTGACTCAGGCCAGTGCAGTTGGATCAGTTCAGACATATCATCAAAGAGCCAGGCTCCATCTAGCCTTTATCCCAGCGCCCTTGACATACCAGCTTTTTATCTTTGTTCTTACTGTTTTATGTTCACAGTATGGCTGCCATAGCTCCAGGTATCATTCTCCATTCAGGAAATGAATAGACCCTGTCTTATCAGTAGAGCCATGTTTTCCCCAGATGCCCTCAACATCAGGCCTCTCACCTCATCTCACTGACAACAGCTGCGACACACGGTCCCTCTTGGTACAAGGGAGGCTAAACAGGTGTCCTCCACAACCAGAGGTTAAAACAAAACAAACAGACAAAAACAGACCCGTGAGGGGCTGGGGAGATGTTTCAGTGGACCAGAGTTTGAATTTCCGGAACTCAGGTAAAAGCTTGAATTATAATGCAAGCACCTGTAACCACAATGCTCCTACAGGGAGATGGGGGACAGGAAAAACCCCAGAGGGTCACAGATCAGCTGGCCAGGCTCACACAGAAGAAGGGCAACAAGGAATGTGAGTCGAATAAGGTGAAAGGTGAGTGCTGACACCCGAGGCTGTCCTCTGATCCATGTGTGCGCAGGTACACACCAAACTAACATGTTCATTTGAAAATTTTCCCAAGCAAGCCAAGCAAGTTCTAGGAAATTTTCAAATACAGTTCCAATATGTTATGTACTTGTATGTGAGGGACATAGAAAAGACACTGCCCGTAATATTTTATGCCTTTGTATGCAATGGGGTGCAATAAAGAAACTATCAATATGGCCAGGTGGTGGTGGCACACGCCTTTAATCTCAGCACTCTGGAGGCAGAGGCAGGCAGATCTCTGTGAGTTCAAGTCCAGCCTGGTCTACAAGAGCTAGTTCCAGGGCAGGCTCCAAAGCTATAGAGAAACCCTGTCTCGAAAAAACAAAAAACCAAAAAATAATAAAATAAAATAAACAACCAACATGACTGCTCCCTTATGTGAGGGTTGGGGGTGTGAAGAAGGGAGAGAAAGTATCCAGAAATACTTGGATGAGTCTAACTGGAGCAAAGAGAAAAGAAAGCAGAATGGATGTGGCCAGGACTGAGGAGAGAGATCGTGGAGATAGTGAGTTAGCCAGAGAGCAAGAGAGAGAATGAATGTGGGGAATGACAGAGGGAAAGAGAAAGTAAGAGAGAGCGAGTGAGGGATAACAGGAGATAAAAACAGAACATAGAAAGAGAGAATGTGTGGAGGGCCGGACCACATTCTCCATTGCTTCTAGGAACAAAGGTAGAGATTGACCTCGGTGACCCCAAGGTGTGGCGGTACACGCCTTTAGTCCTGACGCCTGGGCGGCAGAGGCAGATTGACCTCTGTGACCTCAAGGCGTGGTAGTATACGCCTTTGGTCCCAATGCCTGGGAGGCAGAGACAAGCAGATCTCTGTGAGTTCAAGGTGATGTAGCACACGCCTTTAATCCCAGCGCACGTGCTTGGTAACTCTCTACCGCTGCGTCCCTGCCTACTCCCGAGGCATCATCTGGGATAATGGGCAGTGAACCAATCAAAGAGTGACACGTCCAAAGCAGGGTCTGTTTCCTATATAAGGGATGGGTTCCATCTTATCTGGGTCTCCGCCATGTTGACTGATGCCCGCTCTCCCAAGGGGCATTAAAGCTTTACTGCAGAAGTATCCTATGTGTACCGCGTGGTTCTTGCTGGCAAGACGGTAGCGCGGGACAAGAATGGATAGCAGGAGACAGAGAGAGCAAGAGACAGAGAGAGGGAGAATGCAAGGGTGAAGAGAGGAAGTCGGGCGGACAAATCATGTGTGTTATAAAGAGGACAAGCAGCCGGAGGGAGGAAGGGCCTGGAGGCCAGCATGGACTCTGAAATGCCTAACAGGCACCTATGACACTGAGGGAGCCTGCAGGCCAGCATGGCCTTCGGTATGCCAATAGACACCACAGGCAACCATTCCCTCCTACCAGAAACGACTCCTTTCGGCAGAAGGGAACTGGGTTCACAAGTTCTTGAGGGATGCCGCCTTTTATCTACCTACCAGAAATCCTCCTACAGTCCAGGTCGAGCTCATTTCTAGATATATGAACTGCCTGGAACCTAACACTTCTGAATCAACCAGCCGCCTTCACCACTTCATCGCACTGAGAAGACTAAGAGGCCCTGGAGCTCCTAACACAGGTTTAAGAGCACAGTTGAGATCAGTAAGCATGTCTCAATTTACTGACAAATGGAACTTGGGCCCAAAAGAACACTGAACATGAAGGACATTGAGCATGGAAGATTATAGGTGGAGTTATTTGTTGCCAGTTCTGGCTTTGATGATAAAATCTGACTGCACACAGATTTCTAAAACTGGAGAGAATAGCAACCTTGGCAAATCCATTGTCTATGTCAGCTCTCCAATTAAAATTTGTTTAATCTCCCTTTTCTGTCACTTTATTAGTGTCTTAAGCGCCAACTTTCAAAGACTAGTTAGTGTATAAACTGCATTAGCCCAAAAGGATAAACATCCAAGCGATCTTTCCTCCCCACTCTCCACACAGCCGTAAAGCAGGTGGCACTAAAAATTAAAACGCAGCCCTGACAACTGGCTAGATGCAAATCAAACCAACAGCCATAGACATGGAAAGTCTAACAACGCTATCAACTGGCATTTCTCTGGCAGTGCTCCAGCAGACGGCAGCCAGGCAACATTCTCTTCCAATCCTTTCCACTGTACGTCTCGGATCAATTAGTCAGAGCCACGGAGCACCTGTGGAATGTAAATTGCTTTATGAACAGCTGCTTCGTCTCCAAAGTAAACAGGCTGGATATTGAAAAAAGGCTTTCTAGTCTGGGGCCTGCTGATAACATAGCATCTTGATTTCCCTAGACGGAAGGCAATACATGTAAGTGTATTTATGTATAGCAAGCAGAAGAGTGTTGAGCTTCTCCCAGACAGTAGGTTATCCCTCAAACATTTCCCACTAGCCCCTAGACATCACAGAAGGAGATTTGAATATGTATTATTAATGATTCATTTACAGTCAGCCGCTTGAGGAAACTGTTGCATTAATGGGCATCGGTCTTCCCTGGAATCTGGATATGGTTGAGAGTCCGAACTCTGCCTATTGCAGGATGCAGCTTTCTTCAGCATAGTTACAGATTTCTGTGTGGTGTCAGACGAGAAGAGGTGATAAACTTACCTTCACAGGCATTCCATCGGCATGGAGGCTTGGAGTTCTGGAAAATGCAGTCCTCCAGAGACAGCCGAGCCATACAAAAAGAGAGTGCCCTGATTTCTCCCTCCTCTAATTTTGGCAATCACTCACCTGAAGGGCGGGTAAATACACAAAGAGAGACAAATGCAGGCGCACATACAGACATATAAGTAAGTGCTCACGCAGATCTAAAGAGAGAACTCTCGACAGATGAATCACAAATGGCTGAAAGACACTTAAGAAAATGCTCATCATCTTTACCAAGAGACATACAAGTCAAAACAACTCTGAGATTCTATCCTACACCTGTAAGAATGACTAAGACCAAAAACACTGATGACAGCTTATGCTAGAGAGGATGTGGGGTAAGGGAAATACTCCTCTATTACTGGTGGGAATGTAAACTGGTACAGCTGCTTTAGAAATCAGTATGGCAATTTCTCAGAAAATTAGGAAACAACCTACCTCAAGACCCAGCAATACCACTTTCACGTATCCCAAAGGATGCTCAATCATACTACAAGGACATGTGCTCAACAATGTTCATAGCAGCATTATTTGTCATAGCCAGAACCTGGAAACAACCTAAATGTCCCTCGACCAAAGAATAGATAAAGAAGACATGGTATTTACACAATGGAGTATTACACAGCAGAAAAAAACAACATCTTGAAATTTGCGGGCAAATGGATGGATATAGAAAACATCATATTGAGTGAGGTGACCCAGACCAAGAAAGAAAAATAATATCTGTACTCACTCATAAGTGGCCTTTAGACATAAAGCAAAGAAAAACCAGCCTACAATTCACAAGCCCAGAGAACCTAGACAACAAAGAGGATCTTAAAAGAGGCATACATGGATCTAATGTACATGGGAAGTAGAAAAGGGCACAATCTCCTGGGAAAACTGGTGATGCGGGAGAATTGTCTGTATTCTGTCAATCATGTATTTTAATAAAACACTGATTGGCCAGGCAGGAAGTATAGGCGGGTCAACCAGACAGGAAGTATAGGCAGGGCGATGAGAACAGAAGAAGGCTAGGAAGGAGGAAGCTCCCTCCACCATTCCTGCCCAGACCACTGAAGAGGCAACATGTGAGCTGACAGCTGGAAAAGGTACCAAGCCATATGGCTAACATAGATCAGAATAATGGGTTAAGATAAGTCATAAGAACTAATGAGTAGCCTTCCCTAATGGGCCAATCAGTTTTATAACTTATAGAGATCTCTGTGTGATTGATTTTCTCTGGGACTTGCCAGCTGTGGGGTACCAGGCGGGAACAGATACCCCAACAAGCCAGCCCCTTCATGTTACAAACTGGGAGAATGGGGACCATGAGAGAGGGTGGAAGGGGAGGGGAGATGTAGGGAGGGGAGCAGAAAAAAATATATAGCTCAATAAAAACAAGAAAAAAAGAAAAAAATAAGTGCTCATACGTGTAAACCCATGTGCACCCATAATAGAAACACATACACTTAGAAACACATGCACACACACAAACACACATAAACACACACAACTGCATATATAAACATATATCCGCATATAAACACCACGTATGTAAACACATGCACATATATAAGCATGTGTGCACATACACATAGACACATGAAAACACACACCAGGCCCCCTCAGCCTTCTGTGTGGGATTCTGTGTTCCTGAATAGTCAATGCCCCTTTCCTCATCACCTCCTTCAGACTCTTACTGTCCTCCGAATGTGACTTCTCCAAACACCAGGAAGAAAGTCAGTTGGCGCGACTGATAACAGCAGATGGTTGATGAGGCTGCTCCAGAGGGCAATCGCACTGGGAAAGCCTGGCTTCTTCCAGACAGAGGGAGTCTAATAACATACCTGGGGCAAAACTCGCTCCAGCAGAGGACCCTTTGTGGCCTCTCATCCTAGATTTCCTACTTGTGAAACAGGCTCTTGCAAATGTTTTCACTGTTTTTCAACTAAGGCCATTTGACAAAACAAAAGTACCCTATATAACAGACTTTCCTTTTTTTTCTTACCTGCTGAGCAAGGTCAGTTATTGCATGAAATGTGCCAGCTCCTATGAAAATGTAAACACCAAAGGCCTATGCTATTAAAGCGTAATGAACTAGATGGAACTCTCAAATATTCCTCAGAGAAAGGACTGTTTGCATCCTGGAAACAGGCGTTCACAGGGCTACATGAAGTTGGACACCAGGGGCATGAGGAGCCAGGCTCCTTGTGCAGGGCTGGGAAAATCTTTGAAAATAATGGAGAAATCACCACCGCTCTGGTTCTTGAAACTGAGAGAATGGACTGGAGAGATGGTTCAGCAGTTAAGAGCACTGACTGCTCTTCAAGAGGACCCGGGTTCAATTCCCAGCACCCAAATGGCAGCTCACACCTGTCTGTAACTCTAGTTCTGGGGAATCTTACACAGATATACATGAGGGCCAAACACCAATGCACATATTTTAAAAATAAATAATTGTTGTGCAATATTCCTTTACATTATGTGAAGATATGTCACTGTGGTTGGTTTAATAAATGGCCAATAGCTAGGCAGAAGGTACAGGCAGGACTTTTGAGAAGAAAGACAGAGCCTCCAGCCAGACTCGGACTAAGCAGGATGTGCAGTGTGGAGATAAGGGAATGAGCACATGGAAGGAGGTGGATTTTAAAATATGGGTTAGCTTAAATTATAAGAGCTAGTTAGAAACAAGCCGAAACTAAGGCCGAGCTTTCATAATTAATAATAAGTCTTTGTGTCATTTGTATGTGTGTATGAGAGAGAAAGAGAGAGAGAGAAAGGGAGAGAGAGAGAGAGAGAGAGAGAGAGAGAGAGAGAGAGAGAGAGAGAACTGGCAGCCCAAAAAAGAAAAATCTGCCTACAAATAATCTTTTTGAAAACTGAGAAAACTGGAGTTTGGGGTACAGCTCAGTAGCTAATCACCGTCTTAGATTGTGTCAGACCCTGGGTTCCAGCCCCAACACCACTAGGGCATAAATGGAAGGAAATGGATGGGGAATTGATTAAACAGTGAATAGATGGGGCCAAGTAGCAAACACTGGTGACAGCAGGCTGGGAAACCAAATGACAGAGCGCCTAGGTTGATCAGCACAGCCAGGCCAGAGCAATGGCTGCCACACGACGGTTTAGCGTCAGGAAACCAAGCTGAGACACAAACCTCACAACACAGGACAAGAGAAATAAAAACCTGGCTGACTTTCCTGTCTTCTGCTGATGCCTCCACAGGGCAAATCTGTCTGGAGCTCAGTTGGCCAAAGCTATGTAGAACTGGGGTTGGGGGAGAGTGGACAGTAAAAATGGACTTGAAAAAAATGGGTAAATGGCCAACCATGGATCAACTCTCAGAGAAGCAAGAAACTCACTGCCCACGCCTGGTCTAATCGAGCAAATGCCCCACCTGCCTCTCCTTGTCCTTCTTGGGGGCAGGCCGGCACACAACTCAAGGGCTCTTGTACACTGATGAGTTCATGAGAACCAGGGAGCATGGCCCCAGAATCCAACAGCTGCTGCTCCCTAAGGGTGGGGTGACAACTGCTGAAGACCCAGGAAAGGCCAGTTCGGGGCCCCTCTCCCCTTTTGCTTAGGGTCTTAGCTGGGGTCATCCTTGTGGCTTCCTGGGAATTTTCACTGAGTCCTTACTTAAAATGGTCTGCCTTGAGATACTCTTGATCCTTAATTCGGCCTTGTCTTCTCTGACCTCCCATTGCCCAGAATTTTGCTCACATCCCTTTCCTCTCCCTCCTGACTTTGCTCTAACCCCCATTGGTGTTGACCAGTAAGAACTAAATCCCAGTTAGTTGCAACTGTTCTTGTCCCAGCAGGCAGGTAGAGAGGAAGAAGCAGCTCTGGTGTAGTAGTACCAGGAGGATGACCGCACTGAATACTTCATAGAACAAGAGAAATGTTGTTGAATGTTCTCACCATGAAGCACAGAGGTGTGTCTTCTAATAGTTACTCTCCACTCACTCTGACTAAGTACCCAATGGAAGCAACTTGAGAGAACTGTTTGTCATACGGTTTGAAGGTACAGTCCAACACAGCAGGAGAGGCACATGGGCAGGAGTGGCTCAAGGTTGTAGACACAGAAGTTTGAGGTGATGCTTGCTCACATCTGGGCAGGTCAGGAAGTAGAGGGAAAGTAATGCTGCCATTCATCTGTCCTTCTCCTTCCCTCCCTTTAATCTAGTCTGTCCCCAGCCTATAGAATATGCCACCCACTTCAGGGTATCACCTCCCTCCTAAATTAATCCTCAGAGAAACAACTTCACAGACACACTCAGAAGTGTGTCTCCTAGGTGATTCTAAATCCATCAAACCAACAGTGAAGACTAACCATCACATATAGATAGGTGTATTTAGCCTGATTTAAACAATATATGATGTGTACACATATCAAAATACTATATAATATTCCATTCTTATATACAAGTTTTATGTTCTTATATCATAATAGAGAATGGGCATATTCACTGTTGAATGGCTTGTAACCGTGAATATGACCCTGAGTTCAATTTCCAGTACTACAAAAAATTAATTAGTTAAAATTAAAATAGGATTGGAGAGATGGTTCAGCAGTTAAAAGCACTTGCTGCTCTTGCAAAGGACCTGAGTTCAGTTCCCAGAACCTACACAATTGGTTACAACTATCTATAATTCCTATTCCAGGGAATCTAATGCCCCCTTCTGGTCTCCCTAGCCACAGCATGCATATGGTGCACAGATATTGCTCAGCTAAACACTTATATGATTAAGATAAAATAAATAAGCTTTTTAATTAATTAATTAAAATAAAATACAACTCTGTTTTGTGTGTTTTCTAGCCTTATTTGAAATGGCTTGCTGGTCTCAGGTGTTTTCTGCACAGTCGTGTGCCAGTCAGAAGCAGTAAAACATGGAACCCCTCAGAGTCTTGGGTTTGTTGCCTAGGCAGCAGGCTAAATTTCAATATTGAATAAAGCAAAGTCTTTCACATTGAGTTAACACATGGGTTTTGTTTGGGCTTATTTTTTTGTTTTGTTTTGTTTTAGCTTGTTTTGAGACACTTTTAGAAATCATTTATTTATTTTTATTTTAAGTTCACTTGGTGTTTTATCTGCATGTATGTCTATGTGAGGGTGTCAGATCCCTAGGAACTGGAGTTACAGACAGCTGTGTGCTGCCATATGGGTGCTGGGAATTCTCAGATGCTCTGGAAGAGCAGCCAGTATTGTTAACCACTAAGTTACCTTTCCAGGCCCCCTGAGACACTATTGCAAGGAAAATATTATTAATCTTTAGTATGAAACAATAGTACTTTATTTTTTTCATCCACAGTGGCCCTTCATTCCCTTTCGATGATTGTAGGTAATTACCCTTATGGTCAATCCACAGCATGAACAGACACTCTCTTCTCTCAACCCTGGGAAAGGGTTAGTGCATGCAAGGTGAGACTACCAGACTGTGAACTATCCAGCCCACAGAATAACATGGAAAGAAAAACCGCCAAAAGTCTAAAACTCCAATGATAAGGCAAAATATAAATAGACAAAG
Source organism: Myodes glareolus (assembly GCF_982192425.1). Lineage (NCBI taxonomy): Eukaryota > Metazoa > Chordata > Mammalia > Rodentia > Cricetidae > Myodes > Myodes glareolus. Next base: position 15,434,278 of record NC_142033.1, on the reverse strand, counting down.
CAAATGTTTGTTTGATATAGTCAACATTACTATATGATATTAAACTTTGGAGTAAATGACCTTGAGTCCTTCAGGAGAAATCTGAAGCTCATCTTTGAATCCTTAAAGGTTTCCTATCTTTAGTCAAAAAGAATAAGGAAGGTGATAGATGTACCAAGGACATAGTCAGTCAAAGCCCCAGATCATAAAAATGATTGGCTCCCCAAGCAGTAAAGATTCAACCCTCATCCCTCAACAGCCAGAGCCCTCTAATGATTCTGTCACTCCTTCATTACTCACAGGGGAAAAATAGGACCCCAAAACGTTTTTTTCTTCTCTCTCCAATTTCAGATTCTTGCTCTACTCCCCACCCACAGACCCCCTAGTCTCCCCTTCCCTCATCTCAGGAGCAATTGCTCTAGGCTCAGTCTTTGCTTGCTGCCCTGTTTTGGGAGGCTGCTTGTCTGTTCCCAGGTGCCCAGAATTGAAATAATCACACAGAAACTGCATTAATTACAACACTGCTTGGCCTATTAGCTTATGCATATTTATGGCTCACTCTTATCTCTTAAATTAACCCATTTCTATTATTTTGTATTTTACTACAAGGCCTACCAGCAAGGTTCTGACAGGCAGATTGTGTCTTTGCCCTCTGGCAGCTCCATGACATCTCTTTGACTCCTCCTACTCTCTCTCTCTCTCTCTCTCTCTCTATATATATATATATATATATATATATATATATATATATATATATATATATATATTCAGCCTGGCTATATTCTGTTAAGCCATTGGGTGAAAGCAGCTTCTTCATTAACCAATAAGAGCAACACATATACAGAAAGACTTCCCACATCATTTCCCCTTTTCTATATAAACAACAAGGAAGATTTTAATTTTAACATAGTAAAATTTCATATATCAAAACAGGTATCAAGCAAGAATTACAGTTATAATATTGATATCTATTTTATTTTTTATTATAACTAAGAAAAAGTATAACTATAACTATCCTTCAACTCCATTAAAGACTCCAGAAGGATATAATATTACCTAAGTAAACATGAAGTGCATTGTAAGCAACTTCCACCCTGGATTGCCCCCTACACTGATGCTGTCTCCATGGCTTCTCTGTCCCTCACCTGCAACTATAGAAGTCTCGTTTCCAACTAAATGTAGATTCCAGCCTGCACTGGATCTCAGGACACCCACAGGCTAGACAGAAGGTGCACACTGACTATCCTCAAACACAAAATTGTTCATATCACTCCTTTCATCCCAGAGAACCTGGAAGCTATGCACTAAAGCTATGGAGTTGGGATTTGGGGACAACTTGACCCTTCGACCAGTGTATTCTAGCAGGAATTCTCAGAAGCTAGGATCCACAGAGGAACCACAATGGTCCTTCCAGAGTCAGGGAAGGTGACAGAGTGTTCCAGATACCCAGCCTCCCCATCCAGAGTACTTCTTTGTCATACGTGGTCCCTTTCCCTGGTGATTTTGTCAAAGGAAGGATTCCAATCATTGAAGGAGTCAATTATCTATTTCTTCATATATATATATATATATATATATATATATATATATATATATATATAAAAGTTTAAAGTCTTTTTAGTGTTAAAATTGCTTTTGTTTTTTTAACAGCTCAAAACTACCGGTAAATGGACCTCTCTAAATAGAATTTTCTCTACCTTCATCAAGAACAAAATCCAGTTATTCAGAATCACTGCTGAGTGGGATCAGTCACCCCTCTTATCTCTTCATTATCCAGAGAAAAGAGTGGATTTTTCCTCAGTAAGACCGTTTTAGAGTGTCCATGTATGTAACAACATAATTATAAACCGTGAGAGCTACATAAAAATGTTAATGACTGTTTTTCCTGAGAAACAGCAAAGCCATTTAATGTTTGTGAATAAAATGCTATGGAAATGATTGCCAAGAAGAAGAAGGTGCTTTTAAATCCGGCACTGACCTTTGCAGCAGTCGGCTCTGGCTTCCTCTCAGCTAAGAACAGTATACAGCGGTAGCCACAGTTTTCCACAGTGCAGCTCTTAAGTCCCATTATTATGAGCTGTCAGGGCCACAGTATAATCTTCACAAACAATGCTGCCTCTCTCTCCTCAGGCGATAACACATCACCGAAGTGAGAGAGCTGACTGCTCTTTTTTTGTTTTTCCTCAGACAAAACGTCTATGTCTTTCCTGCTTTGGCAAAGCAGGATTCCAAAGAAGTTCTTCAAGCCCCTGAATCCTAACTCTGCCAAAAGTAGGTGTTGACACCAATCTCTCTGGACTCGCTTCCTACTCTTTATTCCTCATGATCCATCCACCTCTCCAACCTGTCATTCCCCTCAGAATTTGTCCCATCTCTGCTAATGGATGGAGGCCTCTTGTTGCTTTCTGGCTGCTCAGCCCTGAAATAATCACACAGAAACTATATAATTAAATCACTGCTTGGCCCATTAGCTCTAGCTTCTTATTGGCTAACACTTATATCTTAATTCAGCCCATTTCTAATAATCTGTGTATCACCACAAGGCTGTGGCTTACCAGGTAAAGTTCCAGCATCTGTCTGGGGACTGGAGCCACCATGGCTTCTCTCTCACTCTGCCTTCTTCTTCCTAGCATTCAAGTTCTACCCTATCAGGACAAGCCAATTTTCTTTATTCATTAATGATAATCATAGCAGGCAGAGAGGAATCCCACATCACTTCTCCCCATCAGCTGTGGTGAAGGGTGAGGAGACGGAACCTTCAAACATGGCCTCTATGGCTCTTGCATGAAGAAGACAAAGAGTTTTCTGTTCCTAATTGCACAGGGAATGTTCCCAAGATGAGCCTTGTACTACTGATGGCACCAGACTAACATTCAAGGCACTACATTCAATGGAGCTCTAAAACCATCCAAAGAGTATGCTGTCCCAGGTGGGCCAATATTCCAGGATGGAAATCTCATAAGGAAAGGGGAGAAAACAATCCTGTCATTTTCTACTTGGGCAAATATTAAAAGGAAGTAAATACGTTGAGAAATATTAAAAGGAAGTAAATACTTTGAGATTCTTTATCTTCTGTCAAGAGTCCTTCCAGGGACAGACAGACAAGGCTCTCCCATTTACTGAGCAAGAAAGCTAGTCCAGAAGCATCCACAGGTAGTATAACAGATCACTATGCTGTAGGTTTAATTCAAGGGGCTTTTCATGGGTTCTTTAATTTAGTCCTCACAATGCCTGTCACTTTAAAAGTGAAAAGACTGTCATTCTACCACATGGTCCTACCAGAGTCCCAGGTGGCTGTAGTCCCCACATTTTACCCCAGTTGCTTTGATATGAAGTCCACACAAATCAAATGGTAGAGGGACTACTGTCTTTTCCCATAGGAATGTCCTTCTAGGAGCAGAATTGTCTCCACATAGCTAATGATATGCAAGCAATCTCCAGTTGCATCACCTCCTGCACTCCACCAATGCATGCTTCCAGCACCCAGGGTAAAGTTGATTCTCTTAATGAGTTTGATCAGTGGAGACAACTGATGTTGTCTATCTTGCATCTGGTGACATCTTTTCTGCTGGCCTTATCACCTTTCCAATAACAAGACTGACGGCAGCTTCATCCAGTGGGCACAATTATGTCATTTGTATTGGGTTTGGGCAGGCTGTTGTCCCATAAGGATAGTGTCCTTTTCTGACCTCCTTCCTGGCAAGCTGTGGACTCCAGGCAGACTTCTTCCGGGGTACACTTCCTCCATCACAGCAGCAGCTAACCGAGGCTATCCATGTCATGGGGCTCTGAAACTGTGTATTGTGTTCCTTATAAAGTGCTGAATGAGGTCAGTGGTGGGCTGGCTGCGTTTACTTTACCTGGAAATCTCATGCTGAAATGCTTTCCTCTTCCCTCGCTGCTCATGCTGCTCACATGTTACCTGTCCATTCTAATTTGACAACCATCAAGAGCTTTCACAGAAATCATTTCATGACCAAGTGATTTAAATATTCTAGAAACTGCCAAGGAGCCTTCTATCCATGGTCTAAAGGAAAGATGTTAAGTAAAGGAAAGGAGTTTTCCTCACCCACAGTAGATATCTTCCTTCCTAGTTCTAAACCCCAAGACCCAGTATTGGTGGCCTTTCATACACACACACACACACACACACACACACACACACACACACACACATCCACACACACACACACACACATATACATAAACAAACAAACAAGATAGCTTGTCCTAGGTTTTACTTTCCTGGGATTAAAAAAAAATCTTAAATACCTTTCTTATCAAAAGGCCTGTAGAATGAGACTTCCTCTGCTTAATAACTCTGATAATAACTGATAAATGAGGGGGCTGGAGAGATGGCTCAGTGGTTAAGAGCATTGCCTTCTCTTCCAAAGGTCCTGAGTTCAATTCCCAGCAAGCACATGGTGGTTCACAACCATCTGTAATGAGATCTGGTGCCCTCTCTGGCCTGCAGGCACACATGTAGGCAGATATTGGATGCATAATAAATGAATAAATATTTTTAAAAAATAGCTGATAAATGAAAGATATCATCAGGAAAGTGAGCAGTCAATACATAGATTAAGAGAACATTTGTTGCAAGTTGTGTATTGGGGACCACCCTCAACAAAAATACCTCTGGCCATGGTAGAGGTGTAGGTATTTAGAAAATGTTTGTAAAGAATATGAAGACATGAATGAAAACAATAAAACAGCGAAACATATAGAATAGTGGTATCAGGAGGGAACTCCAGTGAGTGCTGAAGTCATCTGTGTTTAATTTCCAATTGCTTAAAATACCCCTGACCACAAAATATATGAGTAAGACAAAACTTGCATTAACATGATACAAGAAAATGAACAGACCAGTAGAAGGTCGCAGGCTACATCCACAGTTAAACATTCTGTTGCTAGAATAAGTCACAGCTCACACCCTAGACCAAAAGAGTCCGTAGGGAAAACACTCCCTTGTGGAATACAACAATCTACTTAAGGGAACTGGAACCTTTGTAGGATCCTTAGACTTTTGTTTGAGGTAAAAACATATCTACTTCTCTATTCCTGGAATACAAGGTCTGGCTCTTAGCCACACCTGTTGACAATAACCTTGAGAGAGCAGAACTCTCTAATCTATATCTAGACAGGGCCTTGGTTTGAGGTAGAAACACAACACCTTGAAGAAATAGAGGTAAGTTCCAACTCTCTAACCTTTGGTCAATGTGGAAATAGACTCACATTTTTTGGGCCTCCACAGTTGTGTATCTCATAAGGATCTTGTATATCCACTATATAAAGGATTCTCACAGTTAGGAGGCAGAAGTAGGCAGACTGCAATGAGTTTAAAGCCAGCCTGGTCTACACAGCCAGTTCCAAGACAGTCAGAACTACAAAGACCTGTCTTCAAAGAAAAAAGAAGAAGAAAGGAAGGAGGGAAGGAAGAAGGGAAGGACTCTCACAATCAATAACACAAAGAAAATAATGCAGCTTTAAAAGGATCTGATAAGAATATGTTCCAGAAGCTATTAAGTACAGAAAACGTTGTTCCATGTGGTTGGTTACAGGGAAATGCCAATCAAAAGCACATGAGAAATCACATCATCTGTGGTAGGAAAATTAGAGAAAATAAGTAAGACAATAAGCATTGGCATAGACGGGAAGAAGCTAGAAGTTTCCTAGACTGCAACAGAAATGTGACATGGCTCACTCATAGATTCATTCTTGGCTATCTTTTTTATACAGCCAAAATAATCTGCCTAGGAGATGATACCACCCATAGTGGACTGAACCCTGCTGCATCTTTTAATAGGTTATGTCAAGCTGATAGTTAACAATCACTAGGACACAATCTTGCCAATTCTATTCTTTTTTGTCCCTTGTCCTCCATGATGACATCTCAGGCTCACACTGGAGAGTGTGAAACCAACTGCCAATGAGGTGGACAAGGGAGGACCTCGCAGAGCAGCTCCTTCTACAGTTCCCAGATAATGCAGAAGTTGCACACAAGTTCCCATTTGATCCACGTCGGGAAGGACTGGTGATGTCAACTGATATAATGTCCAAGGGTCTACTTGGACAGGGACACATTTCCTTCAACAAGGCCACGCCTATTCTAACAAGGCCACACCTCCAAATCCCTCTCAAAAGTAGTGCTAAATATATGAGCCTATGGAGGAGAGTCATTCTTCAAGCAACCACATCACCTTAGACTCCACCTTAGAGGGAAGCAGAGTAGATGAAGAAAATCTGAAAGCCTGGACTACCCAGACACCGTGCTCACCTAAGGAGACTGCTTAAGCTACAGCAGCTGTCTACAAGGAGGAGATCTGTAAGAAAGCCAGACTGCTATTTATTTTACACATGAGCCTGTAGTATGAGAAAGTCACAGTCACATAATATACAAAAGACTTCTGTGCCTACAAGTGCAGCATTATGGTTTCATCTGCAGTCAACGTTTAAGAACATAAACAGCTTCTGGGGTGTTTTCTGAAAGTAAATTTAGTCACTATGGCATTCCAAAGTCACTTCCTACAACCCTACAACAAGGAAAGCAAGAAACTGTTAGAGAGAACTCCGGAATGTGTATAAACTATGGCAAAGTGTATGTGTGTGCCTATGAATGGTGTATGTATACATATGTGTGTATGCATATATATGGTTTGTGTCAAGATGTGTTTGATGTGAAATATGTATGTATGTGGTGTGTGTATAAGCAATATGTATGTGTGTCTGTATAGGCAAGCAATGTGTGTGCGCATGTGGGATATGTGGGTGTCTGGTGTGTGTTAGTGTGTGTAATGTATTGTGATATGCATGTGTGATATGTGTGTAATGTTTTAGGGGAATGTGGTATGTATGTGTATGGCATGTTTATATATAGTGTATATGTATGTATAGTGTGCATGTTGGATGTGTGTGTGTATCTGTGTGTGGTAAAGGTATGAGATGTGGGAGGAGGTAGTGCATGTGGGTATTGGTGCATATGCATTATGCATATTGATTCTATAGTCATTGAGATCTAGTTCTAGGAAGAGGGAACTAAGACTTCAGGAGAACCCAGGGGAGGGCAGTGAGTATCTCTGGGAGCAGTCAACTCTTAAGGGCTCCTTGTCGCTGACCTCTGCCCCCCCAGTATTCTCTCAGTCACTCTGCAGCGTTGGCCAGGTGTTCACATGCCTCTCCATATGGCAAGATGGCTTCCTTCATCTTCTACCTCCTTTGCTCTGCCTAGAGAGTACCTCTGGGATATGCTTGGTGAGGACAGTATGTCAATGTTGGGGAGTGGCCTCTGGGCCACCTCTCTCCACAGTGAAGGTTAGGACCTAGTGAATCGATACCCTGTGTTCTTCTGTCTGCAGTGGGATACTTCTGTGGCATGCTCCATCCTGTCACAAAGTATCCCCCCCATAGGATTGAACCCCAATTTCCCAACATGGGGGCCTACTCACTAATTCCATTAGCCTCTCCTCCTTGCCTGTCTCACCTCTCACTCCTGCCTTGCACTTCTGAGGGACTCTTAACCAAGTCAAATGAAGAGCCATATTAGGGTCAGGAGTTCTCTTCAGATGCCTAGACAGGAAAATCAAGGTGACAGGACTGACAGCAACGACCAAGTTATGGAAAGGACCAAACCATCTAGGGTAAAGGCCTGCACTCTCTGGTGTTCATTGGACGTTGCAGTCTGCCGAGGTGTCTATGTTAGGGGAGACAAAGGAAGGGACCTTGTTTGGTATGCAGTAGAACTGAGCCAGAGAAATGCAGGGGGTGCATAGTCTGGTTAGAGCCACAAAAGTCAAGGTGGGAAGATGTTGGGGGCAAAAGGAGGCTCACTGCATCCTGACCACGTAGGGGTAAATCTTAGAGACCATGAGTTTACCTTTTTTTTAAAAAACTTATTTATTTATTTATTTATTAAAAATTTCCACCTCCTCCCTGCCCCCCTTTTCCCTTCCCCTCCCTCTCTAGTCCTAAGAGCAGTCAGGGTTCCCTGCCCCGTGGGAAGTCCAAGGTCCTCCCCACTCCATCCAGGTCTATAAAGGTGAGCATCCAAACAAACCAGGCTCCCACAAAGTCAGTCCATGCAGTAGAATCAAAACCCAGTGCCATTGTCCTTGGCTTCTCAGTCAGCCTTCATTGCCAGCCACATTCAGAGTGTCCAGTTTGATCACATGCTCCATCACTCCCAGTCCAGCAGGCCTTGGTGAGCTCCCATTAGATCAGTCCCACCGTCTCAGTGGGTGGACACACCCCTCGTGGTCCTGACTTCCTTGCTCATGTTCTCCCTCCTTCTGCTCCTCATTTGGACCTTGGGAGCTAAGTCCAGTGCCATGAGTTTACCTTAAGGAGGAAGACATGCTTTCGAATCTAATCTCCACTCATACTAAGCCACTATTTCCCCTGTTCTCAAACAAGTTTCTTTAGCATGCTACAGTGTTGTTGAAATTTATGCAGAATGATGTTGGGTGCAATTGAATCTGTGAGTTAGCAGAAATGCCCACAATGATTAACTATGTAGAGCTGAAGGATTTCAAAATGGGCCTTTGACTGTGAACTCACGTGGGTCCAGTCACTTCTTTTCCTTTGGTACTGTGTTACACACCCTGATGCGGGAGAATTGTCTGTATTCTGTCAATCATATCAAACCACCGAGAACACGGTGCTAATGCGCCCTTCTTCAGAGATGGCTCACCACGACATTACAATTTTAACTTACTTGTTACAGTTTTCACAGTGAGTCAAAATGAAAGAGCAACTGATCAGTTGGGCTGTTGCTCACCTTTCTCAGATAATTATTTGCCTGCAGCACAGTCAGCCGAACTTTCCTGCTAGGTTCAGTCATGTCTAATCCTTTGATCTCTTTTTTTCCACTGATGTTTCCCTTCTCGTGACATTTGCTAATGAAAATTAGGCTGGTCCCTGTTGTCTCTCTGAAGAAAGGAACAGAGGAGAGTACTTAATGATGTAATCATAATGAACTCAAGAATCATTCATTGTGGAGTATTTTGAAGGACTTGTTCAGCTTTATAGAGGTAGTAGCATGTAGGATCTAGGTCTAGGTTTAGGGTCACAAGGTTGCAGCAATACTTGATGGATTATTTGACTAAAATGCTGTTCTGGAAACACTACAAAGCAAAGATTACAATCAAGAAGAAAAAGTGGTTACAAACATCAGGTTTCAAAGGCAATGTAGAGTCAGGAGGTCAAAGGTGAAGTTAGTAAGATCAGGTACCAGAGCAGAAAGCAAGATGGTTGGCTGGGGGGGCTGTGGACTAAGGCTATAAACAAGGCAAAGCTGCCAGGCCCCTACCTGAGCTCCATAGTGTCTTAAGGATGAAGGCTGAGAGTAGAAAAAGATGATAGACTGGTGGCCTGATAATGCCAAGGCCAAGGTCAATGCATGGCTGAATTGGGGCTTGGTGAGAGACCAGGTTCTGTTTCATTAGTGGGGACTTTCCCTGTGTCCTCATATGGTGGAAGAGGCAAGCTAACTCTCTGGGGTGTCCTAACCCCATTCCTAAGGGGCTAGCCTTCAGCATCTAAACATCTTCTAGAGGCCTCACTTCTTGATATGACCACCTTGGAGTCCAGAAGTTTAACATATGAATGGGTGACAGAGAGACAAAAGCATCCAGAGCACTAAAGCTAGCTCGGTGGTGGCGGTGATAATAATTTCGTCAATTAAATGCCAAGCATTTCTCCCCTCTTCTGGAGGTAAAACTGGACTTCCTGGATCACTTACAGTTGGTGGAATCATGTCAAGAGTTCTGTCCAATGAGGGTTAAGCTTATCTGTCCCTTCCAGAAGAGAACATGAGGCTGCCACCCTAAGACTCACCAGACTTCTTTTCCACTTGACCAGGTTATTAGCATTTTCAAGGTGGTAACTGGGACATTGCCGTGGGTTCAGTAAGGTGTGGAAGGCATCTGACTCCATGCACTGGTTATGCCAAGTGGGCAAGAAACAAACCTTACTGTTTTAGCCATGAGATTTTGCAGTTGAGTTTGTTTGTAGACCAGGATGACCTCAAACTCTTTACGTAGCTACGGGTAACTTTGAGCAGCTTCTCTTCCTGCCTCCCTCTCAGAAGTTCTGGGATCATAGGCAAAAATTCTCAACTTGGATTGCACAATGCTAGGGATCAAACCCAGGACTTCATACTAGGCCAGCACTCTACCAACTGAGATACACCCCCAGCCTGAGACTTTAGTAATTAACCACAGAGAATCTTGCTTAATCTGTCTAACATAAAAAAAAAAGTAATTCTGTTGAATTGAAGGAGATGGACATGCTAAATATTGGTCACATTTATACAAATATTTTAGGTAGTGAAAAGAACATTCAGTTAGGATGGTTGGGTGCATGACTGGATGGATGGTAGACACAAAGATGTAGACAATAATTTAGGGAGTCAAAATTGCACCATGGAACCAGAGTTGGGGAACCAGGGTCTACTGCAACCTCCTTCCAACCATTAGTCCACTTAGCCTCTTTAATGCAGCAACAATAGCTCCATCTGCCCAACAGAACTGAACCTCTCTCCAACTCACCTCAAAGGACTGTGTTGATCACTGTGGCTCATTTAGACTCATTAATGGCCACCTCTGAACCCTGCCTCCCAGAGCTCATGCCTTTGGCAATCTCCCCAAGAGCAGGAGTGAGACATGACTCCCTTCTAAGTAGTAGACTTTGAAGAAAGTTACAGGAGATTGCCTCCATGCTTGCAGTACATATACAATCAGCCCTCCATGGGGCTTACTTCTATAAATTCAACCGACAGATGGAAACTCTTCCCAGAATTGTTGTCCATACTGAACATGTAGAGATTCCTCTCTGGGTAATATTTTCTAAACAATACATCAACTATTTACATGGCACTTATATCAGATTAGATGTGGGAAGTAATCTAGAGATGGTTTAAAATATATGAGAGACTGCGTTCTTGTTGTGTACAAATACCACATCATATAAGAAATGAGCATCTGAGGAGTGAGATCTCCGGTGGGGTCCTGAAAGAAAGCCGCCATGGACAGAAGTCTGACTATATGACTGCATCTTGCTAGCAAACTTGGTAGACTGTCTCTGCTGACTTGATGAAGTCAATGACCATGATGGGGGAAACCGTTGGTTGGGACTTTCAGGGTCAGTGGTTCTCAACCTGTGGGTTGCAAACCCTTTGGGGATCCAGCAACCATTTCACAGAGACCAAATATCAGATATCCTGCATACCGGATATTTACATTATGGTTAAAATAGTAGCAATATTACAGTTACAAAGTAGAAACGAAACTAATTTTATGGTTGGAGATCACCCCAACATGAGACATTGGATTAAAGGGTCGCAGCATTAGGAACACTGAGAACCACCGCTCTTAATGTGGTCTCAAGAAACTTAGGGAGCAATCAGGGCCCCGAGCACAAGAAACTGAATCCTGCCAATGAATGAAGTTCATGCAGTAACGGGATGAACTTCAAGGTAGTTTCTTCCCCAGTCATTCCACTGGATGGGAGTACCGCCCAGTTGACCCCCTGGATCACAGCTTGTGAAACACTTAGGAGAGGAGCCCCGTCAGCTGCCCACTTCTGATCCCTAGAAACTGTGAGAAAAGAAATGTGTTGCTTCGACTGTTATGTTTATAGCAGTTTGCTGCGGTGATAGGGAAGAAAGCAATAGAAATGCTAAGTGACAGCAAAAGATTCATGGAGCCTTTGCATAATGTAAAATGAAGTAAAAGTCACTCTTAAGCTTTGGGGATCCACAGTCATCTTTTTACCAATTCTTTACACTAGCTCTCCCGATCTTGCTGAAAATTTCAACATACACTTATTTTATCCTAATTCTAAAGTTCAGACTCATTGATTTTGGCCCATATATATATATATATATATATATATATATATATATCTTCTGTATTGCTATCAATAAAGATAAAACCTAGAGTTTCAGTGTTCCTCGGGGTACTATGAAAAGCCCGGGATCCCTCAACTATGGATCCAGTTTAACAGGTCTGCTTCAGCCCACATTTCAGCCCAACTGCCACTTTCATCATTTTTATATCACCTCTACGTCTCCATGGCTACCGAGACCATCGAGGAGTGCTTGTGTTTTATGTCTGAATTTTTCATCTGGATACTTTTAAACGGATGGTGGAGGCACACTGTCCTTGTCAATATGCCAGATTTCATCTCAATTATGGGAGTAAAATGATCTGTCTTCAGTTTCTGTTACCAGCAATAAGTTGCCTTCTGTGTCAACTCTGCCCCATGGACCCATGGCCACTGTGGAATGAGCTAGGTGACTGTGGGGAAGACCTTCTCCCCTAATGAGTCGAGTGTTGGCATTGTGATGATGAGCAGGACCAATGAGGACCAAGAAGGCATCTTCTAAGTGACAAACTCCCCGTGGGCATCTTAACTAATCTTCACAATCTCCAGCCACTTTCATCCCTTTTGCAAACCATCTGGAAACAAGACTTAGGTTTCCTCACCAGAGGTCATGCATTTATAAGTCCCTCGGCCAAGAGTTTGCATCCATTAACTCGGCCTTAAAAACATGCTGTATTCTCCACTTCTCCAACTCTCCAGGACAAAAATATTGAAATCATAGCACTAATTTAAGAAATATTCTCCAATCTTCTCCCATTCATTAATTAGCCTTCAGAACGTCTTCAGAATGGCATTTATGTGATCATCGGCCCAGAAATAAAATGGTGTCCATTTCTGTACAGAAAAGAAGGAAGGGTCTTATATTACAATAATGTTTGGCAGTAATTGAGAAAAAAATTACCTTAGCTTAAACAATGATGTGAGCTTATTTCTTTTTCATGTGGGTGTCACAGAGATTGAAACACAGTAAACCTAAGACTTGGTGCTCAAAGAATTTGCAATCAAGAAAAGCAAGCAGTGGCGGATCATGTGGAAAGGAACAAAGCTTTGCTGCTAGTGGAGAAGATAGTTATAATTGGTAGAAATCTAAGAACACTCTTGAAGAACTGGCACTGCCTTAAGCTTTGAAAGTAAAGAAAACTTCAGCAGATGGCAAAGGATTTAAGGAATTTGTGAGGTACAAAGAGAATAAAAGAACTTTCCCCTAAGTAAACACAAAAGAAAGCAAAGGGCCATGAGTGTTAGGCCAGTCTCCCCTATGAGGTGGGGGTGGGGTATGGACCTGGGAAGGCCTTCTCTTTGTTTGCCCAGTATCCATTCTGCCTTCCTTCCATGGTAGTGGGATTTCTAGCTAAGTTCACATCCACTCAAATCAAAACCTGTGTTTCCCAGCCTGCCTAAGAGCTAGGTGGGCTGCCAGGCCCAATTCTGAGTGATGCAGTATAAACAGATGGACCGCACGAAACTGCTCCTGTGAACTGTTAAGAAACCAGCTAACACTCCGAGCCTGGCCATTCCGTGTCTTTCTTTCCTCCATGCTGAAATGTGTGTGCATTGGTTATGTCTTAAGCAGACAGATTGGAACACGAGATGCCATTAGACATGATGGTTCCAAAATCTTGTCATTTCCATAGGACCATCCGATGGATCTTCCAATTGACTTTTCAGTTGGCAACGGCAGTGTGGGGAGACAATGCTATACCTATTTTTGGAGTCAGTGGTGAGAATGTGAACATGTGACCCAATAAAGTCACAACTCTTCAACAATGCTAACATTAGAAAGAGACGACACAAACCTCCAAGCGAACATTGACTCTAGATTAACTCACATTCTTGTCTATGTTTGTTAAATACGTAACGGAAGCAGATACTTGATCACAGTAGAATCCTGTTCCATTCCTTTCCCCTAACCTTAAGCTTCAAAAACCCATCAGTTTTCCTCTATAAAAGCCCCTCCCATTAATATTTTGGAGAATGGGAATGGATGTTTGGCCTGGATGTATGTCTGTGCACCACTTGTGTGTCTGGGGCCTGCAGAGGCCAGAAGAGGGCATCAAGTCTTCTAGAACTGTAGTTACAAATGGTTGTGAGCAACCACACAGACCCTCTGCAAGACCAGCCAGTGCCCTTAGCTGCTGAGCCCCCTCTTCAGTTCCACTCCCATAAACCTTTGCCCTCACACCATTTTTCCTTTAACTCCCTTGGAGGTCCCAGACACACACCAATATGTGATGTGGGATTCCCCTTTGTATGTTGTGAATACCATTGGCTAATGAATAAAGCTGCTTTGACCTATAGCAGGGCAGAATGGAGTAAGGCGGGAACTCCAAGCAGATAGAGGAGGAAAGAAGGCAGAGTCAGGGAGATGCCATGCAACCACCAGAGGGGAAAGACACCCGCCCGTGCACTGGTACCAGTAAACCACGAACCTCGTGGTAAAATATAAAATAATAAAAATGGGTTAATTTAAGATGTAAGTGCTATCTAGAAATATGCTTAAGCTACTGGCCAAACAATATTGCAATTAATACAGTTTTGTGTGATTATTTCAAGACTGGGTGGCCAGGAAATGAGCAAGCAGCCTCCGCCAACATTTTGGCAGGGTTACCCACTACTATTGAGCTCTGGACCGGAGGTTTTCTCTTCTATAAAGCATTCAAACATGCAATAGATCCAGTTTATTCCACAATACACCTCCTTATCTCTGTGAAGTATAACTAGATAAAGCTGGCTCTGGCTTTCTATTCTAGTCAGGTCCACCATGGATTGTGTGATGTCAGTCCGCCTCGAAGAGAGTGATCTTTATTTAGTCAAATGACTCAAATGCTAATCTCTTCTTGAAACACTTTCATAAGCATACCTAGAAATAATATTGTGTTAGCTATCTGAGCATCCCTTAGCATAGCAAACATATAAAGTTAGCAGACATCAAAGGCAATAGCGGAATTATTCAAGAAACGATAAAAATGCACGCATGAGATAATATCGCTTGCCTGTCCCCATCATTCGCCCTTTTCCTTCCTAGCAATGTTTCTTTTGTTTGGTATCGGGGAGGCAATGCACTCAAGGAACTTCACTTTCTACTCTAGCCTTAGGAGATGAAACATAATAACCAGAGCAAGCCAAGTGCAGTCCGCTTGCTCTCCCAGCCATGGCGGGGAGAGGAGCATAAGGGACCTTTGAGTTCAAAAAAGTGAAAGAGGAATTCAGTAGGGACCTGTGAGGGTGGGTTTCCTCCAGGATGGCAGTAATAATAATAAAGGTAGTACCCTCCTTTCTGTTCAAATTCAAGCATAAAAAGACATGAGGCTTAGGGCTCTGTTGCTGTTGTGTGACCATGAAATAAAAGACGAAAGAATCAGAGGAGTTAACCCAGAAGCCAGAGATTGACTAACTATACTGTTAAATGAGCCCACCTGGAAACCCGTTCCCAGCCACATCAAACCTTTCATTTCTCAGAGTGAAAGCATCTCACTGACCATCTTATGTGGTGTTCTCAGAACTTCATACAAATAATGCCATTAAATGTTATAAGCAAAATCTACACTTCTATTTCGGTATATAGTTATATAGTTATAAAATCAGATACAACGAAATTGGCAGTGGCGGTTTACATGATTCAAATTCTCAGAGCTCTGAAAGCTAATTCTTTGTCTGTTCCTTTGTTTTGTTTTCAACAAGGTTTTCCTGTGTAGGCAAACTCAGATTTCAGTTCTTCCTGCCTCTTTGTCCCTTTCGGGCTCGGGTTACAGTCACAACGTGCCGTGCCGTGCCATGCCCAGTGGCTGAAGCCAAGTTTTCACAAGACTTAGCAAATCCAAGTCACTTTACAGTAAATGTTGAGAGGAAGTCAAAGCCATCTCATTTACATTTTATTCTTAGATTGTCAGAGCCCATTGACTCTCCAGGCAGAGGTGACCCCCGTATGCTGTGCCCACACTCCTGAGGTATGGCTCATGGATGGGTCATTTTATACCTACCACAAAGTTGCTTGAGACAGACCGAAGAGCCAAGGAGTGGATCTGAAAATCCACACGGGGTGCAAGGATGTAGACAAATCTCAACTTCTGACTTGGGAAACCCGAGGATGAGAAATCAGTGCTAATGAATCCAAACTGCTTTTTCACAGCTAAAGGAGGGTTTAAGTGTCGTGGGTCACAGTATATGTCCATAGGCTGTCTTCCTCATGGCCACATCACACTGGCACGTCGCATACCCAGCTGTGAGATGCACTTGCCCTGATGGGCCACAGATGCGTTTTAAAATGCCATTTGTATATTACTTCTCTCAGGCCTGCAAAGGACGTAATGAGATAATGTGGTGGAAACTCTCTGCAAGCTGTGAAGTGCTGTTTTATGGCAACTTAAGTGATTTTTTTTATGCTAAAATGAACAAAGGTTTTAGAACAACACAGTCGTCATCTCAGAAAGGCGAGCGCTAAGATAATGGGAGTCCCACTTAAAGGTGCATCTGTGCTAATGACTTCCGCCATTTGTGGAGGGTGAATTCTGCCAAAAAAAAAAAATCAACCATTTGAATGAACCCCACCTTCCTCTTCTCCTGTTTCAAGAAGAACTAAATAGCATGCACTTCCAATCATGGATGACTAAAACCAGGTACCCGCAGGTCACCTGTGATCCCGTGACCTGAGGGCTGATCCCAGGGCTCCGGTTTCAGTATACCAAACACAATATCTGTCCCCAGAGGACAGTTCACAGATCTCCACAGTTGAACTGAGCAAGATTCTGTCTTTACTCAAAATCTAATCCACAGAGCAGCTACACCGGACATTGCTGAGAGCTGACTGAACATGCATACCTTCCGACCTAGGAAATGGTCAGAATCTGTGCCCTCCTGATCCAAATGCTGGGTGTTCACTCTGCAGGGGAAGTGCTGCCGTCTAGCAAAATGTTGTATCTGGGCTGGAAATGGTAGTGCGGGCCTTTCATCCCAGCACTGGGGAGGCAGGCAGAGGCAGGCAGAGCTCTCCGTTCCAGGCCTGCCAGGACTACGTAGTGAGACCCTGACTCAAAAATCAAACAAACGAGAAAGAATGTCCTATCTGCTGCGGCTGTGTCCTGTGTTCTCTTCCCATGCCTGCCTTGCTGTACACCATTACCCAACAGCATGTACACATGGTTGCTTGCTGGGCTGGCCAAAGGCTAAAGTGTTGAGATGTGCTCACTGAGAGGTTAGCTTGGCATCTGAATATCATAGTTCTCTTAAAGTAGGAAAATTCTGAAGCACATTGCACACAATCTTCTAGAGGATTCCCAGCGACTTGGCTCCAGCTACTCAAAGTTAAAACTTACATGGGCCTTCTGATCTGCTGCCTCGTTTCCCATGTCCTCAACACTGCTTCCTGAATCACGTCCCAAATGAACAACGGCTCGCTGACCTTGCCTCAAGATCTGGTCTTGGAAGAATGTCAACGCTCACCGTTCTCTGTCACTTTTGATAGACAAGGCTCTGTCCTCAGCCCTGGATAGACTGCACTGCCCTAGCAGAACAAAGCAGTCAGGCAGCTTGATCAAGAGAAGGATGTTGACTCATTTCTAGACACTGAAGTTTTAAGATCAACATGCCAACACGATCTCTCCTGGCTTGAGGTGGCTGTCTTCCCAGTGTGTGCTCACATGACAGGCAAAGCGCTGAACGCCTCACTCCTCCTCTTAATCAAGAAGGCCTGCGAAACTTGGGCCAGAGAACCCTTCATTTTAAAAGATAAATAAGCCAAAATACCAAGTAGCTAAGTAAATTTCCTTCAGGACAACCAACATGGTTGTGTGGATCAGAGCAAAGAGGAGATTCAGCCACCTGGCTTTCAACACTGGCTGTACCGCGAAGCTCCCTGGGACTGCCCTCAGCGGATACGGGCGTTAGGCAGGTGCTCCCTGGGGCTGCCTGACTATAATGCTCTGTCTGGATGGAAGAACAGAGCCTTGCACGCAAGCCTTCCGACTCCAACTCCATGGTCACTGTCTGCACACCAAACTGCAGCTCCTACCCACCCTTGAGAGCTTTCATGGCAACGGCTACTCCCCAAAACCGGAGTTCCTCGCTCTTTTGTTTCTCAAACCTAAATCGCTTTGATTACAACCAATTCATGGTAATTCACACTGATGAAAGAGCATCGCTATAAATAATTCAGAACCTCGCTAATAATCCTCACAGCTGTAAGACACTCCTGCCAGAGGACGCATCCCAGGAGGCCACCCAGGCTCGGTAGGTGGTGGGCCGGGCTCCAGTGTGCGCAGACGGATCCCCAGTACAGAAAACTGCCTGTCGCCAGCTCCAGACTTGGATCAGAAAGGATGACAATTTTAGATGCTCCTGTGATGTGGGGGAAAGGCCACTTTTAGTACATGTGGCCAGGAGGCCAGCATGGCAACTGCGGGTCTTCAAAAGCTGACGTGCACAGGAGGTGCTTGCTGTAGGGGTTCTGCTCGCTGGGCACCTAGCATTGCTTTGTCCCGGGACTTCTGCTGGCAGCTCCCCTGCCCTCACCGTTCTTTCCTGGCCTTCAATGCTGCTATGAGAACCTGGTGCAGGGGTTGGAGGCACTGAGGAGAGGGAAGTGGTTAAAAAATGCATTGTATGCATCTATAAAATTCCCAACGAATTAATTTAAAATATTATATACTTTTAAGGAAAGGTGCTAGCGGTCCCATGAAACTCCAGCCGGCTGTTGAATGTCACCACTTTGGTATTTTCCAGAGAAGATGGGTTGAGTATCCCCAAACATACTTTCTCCCTCTTTGCTCTCCTGTCCCCTCTTGTTAAAAGTACGGTCTAGTGTAAAGGTATCTCAGGACACCTAACTGGATTTCCCTCCAGGATCAGAGACATGCTTTTCCCGTTCCTTGCTCTGGATCCTAGTTCAGTCAAACCCATCTTTGGGCCTCCTTGACCCACATCACCACAACCAACCCCCAAAGTTTTAGACCAAAACCTTGTCCCCAGGGATGTAGTTAGGCATCGGGTTAATGAAGCCACTAGAGATTTGTGCAATAATGTGACCTGGAGCCTATCCCTAACACTTGGGAATAACCTAGGAACTAAAGAGGGACTAGAACATGAAAACCAGTGGCTCTCAACTTTCCTAATGTTGTGACCCTTTAATATAGTTCCTCATCTTGTGCTGATCCCAACCATAAAATTATTTCATAATGGTAATTTTGCCACTGTTTTAAAACATAATGTAAACATCTGATATGCAACTCCAAAGGGTTTGAGACCCACAGGCTGAGAACCACTGGTATAAACCAAGACTGGTTCATTAATGCCTCTGATGTGGTGACACCCGCTCTCACTAGCCCGGACTACAGAGTGTCTTGTGAGGGTTAATCCTGATTGTCAACTCGACAGAACTTAGAGTCACTTTGGAGACAAACCTCAGGGGGTTTCTTCAAGGGTTTCCAGAGAGGCTTAGCTGAGAAGGAAGACCCAACTGCCCTGGATGTGGGTGTCATCTTTCCAGGGACAGGGGTCCTGTGCTGAAAACCAGGTACAAGATTTAACCGAAAGAGGTGCAAAGAAAACTGAGTGTTCAGCCTAAACAGCTGTCCTCTGCCACAGCCAGAGCTCAGAGCCCAGTGTGGACAGGAAGCTCTAAGGCATAGAAGACTCAGTGCAAAAACACGACAGAGACCAGTACCAATGGGCTCTTATTCCTGAGGACCCATATTCCCTCAGAATATTAGAAATACCTTGGGAACACTGACTAAAGTCTAAAAGCCAGTGTTGATGGCCTTTATCATCATCATGATTTGTACTTAAATAAATGTATCATTATCTTCATTATATCTAGAAAAAGTACCCTTAGACTTCATTATATGCTTATGAAATCTGCACAATTAAATTTTAAGACATTTAAATTTTAAAACATAAGAAGCGGAAGAGAAGGGTGACTTGGGCTATGGAAAAGGTCAAGAGCCACCATCTGCTGCAAAAGTGAAGCTTCCTTGCTTGGGCCAAGAGTGAAACTTAACTGTGGGTATAAAAATAAATTTTTTTAAGATTATTTGGCACATATGAATGCTTTTCCTGCTCATATGTCTGTGTACTACATGCATGCCTGGGGCCCACAGAGATAAAAAAGGGGTTGGATCCCCTGCGACTAGAGTTACGGTGGTTGTAGCCACCAAGTAGGTGCCGGAACTCACCTTAGTGCTCTGCAAGAGCGGCAGTGCTCTGAACCTCTGAGCCAAGGCTCCAGCCCAAGTCTAAATATTTAGAATGCAGAGAGTAAGTGATCATGGTGCACCGTCCCATCTGTTAACATCCACGGTGAAGCTTCTGTGCCTAGGGCTCCGGGACCGTCGCAGAAGAGGGCACGGCAGGATTACTGTGCAAGATGACCAGGATATCTGCGGTGAAAGTGTCTTTCATATAGGACAGGGAAGCTTCCCCAGGAAATCTCAGTGACACAGCTGCCTGAACAAGGTCTGCATGATGACAACCTCAGCTCTCATGACAGCACAGGTGGGGAAAGTCACAAGGTCCTTTCCTATGTGAAGAACTATGGACAACTAAGAGGCTGAGAAAAGAGAATCAATCTTTTCTAGGGACAAGCCCCCTGATAGGTTACACGTTATCCAATCCCAAGTGTTTAGTCCCAAACACATGGACATAAAAAAACACTACATGGGCTCAGTAGGGTGTCTGTCTGTCTGTCTGTCTGTGACTGTGTGTGTGTGTGTGTATGTGTGTCTGCGTCTATGTCTATGTGCGTCTGTGTATGTCTGTCTGTCTGTATCCATGTGTGTGTGTCTATGTCTGTATCTGCATATGTGTGAGTGTGTGTCTGTCTCTATCTGTGCGTGTGTATGTCTGTGGGTGTCTGTGTATGTCTGTCTGTGTGTGTATCTGTGTCTGTCTATCTGTATCCGTGTGTATATGTGTGTGTGCATGTGTGTGTACCTTTGTGCAAGTTGCTGACATGTTACAGAGCATAGAATATATAAGATGTGTAGCAAACAGGAAATATGCAATTCCCTGGACCTATTAGTACTTTCCTTAAACAAATAATTAAGCCATATCTCCCAACATAAAATAAGATGAAACTTTATAATTGTGAATATAAACATTTAGTATAAATCAAAAAGATGAGCCTATTTACTTTTCTATTCTCCATTTTTTTTCCTTCATTGATAAAATGATCTGATTTGTCTTAAAATAAGAACCCAGAAATTCCAACTTGGTCTGTGTATGTGTAATGTGTGAACCCGCTAAGCTCTCTACAAATAACGTAGCAGGAGAAATTATGTGAGACTCCTCTGAAGGCGTGGCTTCGTTTCCACAACATTAAACTGCTGAAGAACTGGGCCTGCTCGCAGCTTGGAGCAGCTACTGTCAGTGTCGCAAAGCTCCTGCGTAATGCTGACAATAGTGTAATTTTCTGTTGAGGTTTAGTTCTCATAATGTAGTGCGGAGCAGAGATCGGGCTACGTTAAGAAATCTGAAGCTATGGACGTCTAAATAGGCAAAAAAAAAAAAAATCCACTTTTATCACTGAGCCCGAAAGCAAATTCCTCTGAATTGGCATTTTATGCTGAATTTTCCTGACCAATAATCTTATGGAAGAACATAGTTTAAACAAAAATATTTAAAAAAAAAGGAAAGAAGCCAGATATGATTAAAAAGAGAGAGAGAGAGAGAGAGAGAGAGAGAGAGAGAGAGAGAGAGAGAGAGAGAACTGCATAATTCTGCTAAGAAACTTTATCACATGATAACATCTGCAGGGTAGAGTCAGCCACCTGGTGTCTGGAGGTTACCTCCAGAGAAACCAGTTTTTGAGCCCCTCTATAGGGCTGAACTCTGCCAAGAAGACCCCTTTCTAAAGAAAAGACACTTGTCCATCTGTCAAGTCTCATGACTTCCATGAGTGAGTTCTGAGTATAAAAACCATGCTAAATGACTATCTTCCCATTAAAAAACAACCCAAAGCACATGCTACTTAAGGAGAAATGATTAGCATGTGAAGAAATAGCGTAGTGGGCATGAGCCATGCTCCGCTCTTGCAGAGACCTGGGTTCAGTTCCCGGCATCCACATGGTGGCTCAGAACCATCTGTAGCTCCTGTTCCAAATGATCCAGCATTCTCTTCTGATCTCCTTCAGCACCAGGCACATATGTGGGGTGTGTGTGTGTGTGTGTGTGTGTGTGTGTGCCTATGCAAACAAAGCACTATACACATAAAATAAAATAAGCAATTTCTTTAATGGGAAAAGGCAATGCTGATGATCTGGGGAGGAAATGACAGGATGATTGTAAAATTCAAGACCATTCCTTTTGGCATGGACATCAAAGTGCTGGTCATTTCCTGTTCTTTCTTTAAACACATACATGGCAAGTGGGTCATACATGAACCTTAGGGATAAAAAGGAAGAGGGTCCTTGCCCTCCAGGACCTCAGTATCTATTGCTATCTAAATACGAACAAAAAATAAAAACAAAAAACAAAAAAAAACCCTACAAAACTATCTGCAAATGAGATCAGAATTCAAGAATACTGCAGAAAGAACAAAACTGTCAAGCAACCTTAAGTGACTGTTAGACCCAAAAATGTACATTCCTAGTGTACAACATTATGCTTTGACATGTTGTACACTAAATGTTGTACATCTAAAGCAGGCTAACTAGCATGTGCATTACTTCATATATGTGTGGTGAGCCATTTCCAAGTAAACAATGTGCTATTATTAACTATGGTCACCATGAAGTATGGTAATCTGTTGACTGTATACCTCCTGCCTAGCTGAAACTCACATCCGTGGACCACCATCTCCCCATCTCCTTGCCACAGGAAAATCGTGTTCTATTGTTTCTGCAGTTCGGCTTTTGAAACTTCCACACCTAAGTGAGACCACACAGCATTTGTCTTTCTGTATCTGGCATGTTTCGCCTCACACAATGTCCTAACTCATTTGACACATACAATGCTGAAATGAGAGGCACATATAGCGGGGGAGACAGGCACAGGCCTACAGTCCCGGCTACAGGGAAGGCTGGGGCGAAAGGCTCACAAGCTGGATGTTAGCCTGGGCAACCTATCTCAAAATGAAAAGACAAAAATTCAATGATAAGGTGCTTGTCCACCACGCAGTAGGCTCTAGTGACCCAAGCCCCAGTTCTAGGGAGGCAGAGACGGGTGC
The DNA here is from genome assembly GCF_982192425.1 of Myodes glareolus. Lineage (NCBI taxonomy): Eukaryota > Metazoa > Chordata > Mammalia > Rodentia > Cricetidae > Myodes > Myodes glareolus. The sequence goes on along the minus strand of NC_142033.1, from coordinate 15,411,264 downwards.
TTACATAAGCAAAACCCAAGATGGCTTTCTTGGAACAACAGAATCTGGGACAATGCTAAATTAAACCATCAATGTATTGCTTTACAGACTGTGGTGTGACGGTAGAGTCAGAATTTCTCTAATTACTAGAGAGGAAAAAAGCTGAGCAAAGTATTCGATTATTTCTATTGCAGTCTGCTTACTCAATTTACATAAACCAACTTCTTAGTTGGGTCCAAGGAGAATATTTAAGCAGAACCCTGCTAATCATGTTTTATCTCCACAGAACTCTGAATGGGAACCGGCTGCTACAGTGGCCAAGGGTCTGTTCTGTGGAGTCGTTTTCCTTGATGCTCTTGGAGAAACACTTTGGGTAACAAGTCTGAAAAAAGAAACTGGGTTTTTAGACTAGGAAGACCCAGGAAAGTAGAAAGAGTGTCCTCCAGGTTCCGAAGCCCTGGTGACACTCCCACCTGACTCCACTGTACCCTCTCCCTGACTAGAGACAGCCTCGCACCATTCATCCCCTTCCAGGGTGGATAGCTTATAGTTAATCATTCCTGACTATACCACATCCACCTGGCAAGACTGACCTGCTACTCACCCCTCAAATGCCACTGGCATTTCTAAGAAGCTCCAGAATGTTTTCAGAGCCCCAACCTACACAGGCCACACCAACCCCGATCCATCCTCCTTGCTCACAGCATCGTCTTTTTAAATTTTCTGTAGTCAACATCATTTGACAATATTAAAATGGAGATGGAGGGTGGAAACGGGATTTTAGAGTTACACTCCAGAACATCTCCCAGTGCACAGCACATGAAAACCCGGTGTGCATTTTTATTCCTGCAGTCCATTGTAAATCAAACTGCTCATACTTCAAGTGCATGGTTACAACATTTGGCTAGAAGTGATTGAATTGGCCAGTCTAGCTCTGCTGCTGCATCCTTCCTATGTGACACTGGATAGATTAACCTCCCTTTGCTTCAGAAAGTTGCTCTGAGTAGTATATGATACGTGATCTGCAAATCCTTTAACGTAGTACCTAGCACCTACAAACGCATCCGTAAACACCAACCACAGACTGTATCTCAAAACACAGGGGTTTTGAGCACCAGGGAATGCTTGCGAAATGGTGGCCCTCAATCAAATACTTGCAAGAAAGCAACAAATGAATAAAAATCTCACTACGGCTGCTTAGGATTTCCAGGTTGTGTAGTCACTAAGCGCTGGTATGGGACTCACCCTCAGTTCTGCTGTGTACCAGCTGTACAATACTAGAACATTTATTTCATCACCGAAGCATCGGTGCCATCACCTGGAAAGTGAGAATGTAGTGGTATTGATCTTACGTGACGAGGAAGAGGATCTAATAATTTCTAGACGACAAACACTTAGAAGAGGAACCAGGAGTGGGGATAAGTGGCGGTCACCATCTTATGACATCATTGCTGCTGGAACTGTGGTCGTCACTGTTTCCCTGCCAGCTGTGTAGTTCACACTGCTCTCACCATCTCACTGAATACCTGCTGGGTTTTAGTGGACCCAGATCCATCTGCGGGCCATCCAATTATAAACATCTCTATTTGAATTATAAAGCAGGGGCAAAAACAATTACAACACACTGGTTAAAAACATCCAGTTGGCACACATCACAATCCGGGTCACAAGTCTAACTACTGAGAAGCCACACCAGGTGACTGGGGACTGAACAATAAATAAGTGAATAACCAGATATTATCCGTCAGTCCTCCGCTCCCGCTACCCTCTTCTTTGTTCTCCTTGATGACTCACAAGTTAGAAGGCAGGAATTAAAAGCCATGGACACATTGCTGACATGCTACCGGGTCTGGTTTGTAACCATGAGATACGATCACTGCTGTCAAACCATTCATTTGGGTTTCAAATGTGGAGAACATTGATAAAAAGCTTCCAGCTTCCCTTGAAATCTGCCCTCTGAAAGCCTCAAAAGAGTTAGGGGGCCCACAGTGGTGGCTTCTTACCCCGGAGTGGCATCAGCAGCTCTCTGGCTCCCTGGAAGCCCACAGGTGTGATTGTCCCCTTGGTATTTGCTGTCGGCCTCCTCAGCGACTAAGGGGACACCTAGAATGATTTCTGTCTTCCTAACTTATCCTCTGTTTTCCTCTGAAATTTGATCTTGACTCCTTGAGCTCGCTGATGCTTCCAAGAGCTGTGGGGAGGTAAATGCTGGGAAGACTTTGAAATTCTGTTTCATTTCAACATAGTAACAACCATGAAAGCTGTAAGTCATTGCCCAGTCTCAGTGACAAACCAGGGAACCTTTTTATACGACAACTTGTTTTCATGAGTCCTGTCTCAAGGATTCAACCTAAAATACCTTAGAACAAAAGCCCAACCCCTTTTTAATAATAAAATTGCCTCTACCTAGTGTACCATAATTGAGAAACTGTGGGGGCTACTGGAGGGTGGGAAGGCTAGGACCACATCCACACTCAGTTCAACATCAGTGCCATCACCAGCAAGAACTGTCACATCTTAGCATGATCATTGTCCTTCACGGGAGCACAGACCGGCTCTGAAAAAGTCTACAGGGTCAAGATAAGATCACGTCTAAGGCGGGTCCGTTTGATTTCAGAGTGAAACAAACATGTGACAGAGAAATTCCCAGCAGTGGTTTTGAAAATCCTGCGTCACAGGAAAAGCGTTTGTTTCTACCTAATTTAGCAAACCTCATTGACAAATTGCCCGGGATTCCCTTTCCCCCTGGAAAAAGCCTGGGAATTGGGGCCCTTCTCTAGGGAGCTGGGTCGAAGGCTGATACAATGGACGTCTCCTCTCACACTGGGCCGCTTTTGCTAATGAGATATAAACAGGTAGATAAAGTAGCTGAGATCAGAAATGGGTGTTCGTCGAGGCTTTGGGCTCTGTGTTTCCACAGCAACGTCATACCTGGAGAAAAGCAGCATTGTGATAAAGCCCAGCACGTCTGTCTCCATAACAACAGGATCATGGCAAGCTGGCTGAGATTCCTCCTCAATCTTCCTCAGCAGCAGTGACCATGGTAACAATGCCACACACCTTCACTTTCCAAATAGATAAATGTCCACCTTCGGGCTCCTATGATAAATGTCTTAGGGCAGGCTCCCAAAGGAAACCAGATAGGAGAGGGTAATAGCACACGAAATGAGAAAGTCAGGTGGTGGGGCCATCCTACACAGTCCTGCAAGGACAGCGTCAGCTTAGTGTAGTGGAAGAAATCACATGTCTAAGCTGCTGCTACCCAGAGTTGTCCATCACGTCACAGAAGAACAAAGTTCCACATACTTTTATTGGGTTTTTTTTTTTTTTTTTTTTTTTTTACCTTTGGTGGTGTTAAAATTCCAGGAGCTGGAAAAATTAGAGAAAGGCTGCAAGGACTGGCTTGCAAAGTGAAAATTAAAACCAGAGAGTGCGCAGACACAGTGCGAGGGTGTTCAAGGCAGGGATGGTAGTAAAGGGTGGCACCACCATCCGCTGTGTCAGAAGCCAGAGGGCTATGCAGAGGCGGATGCTGCGGCTTTAAATGCCAGGATCAGCTGACGGCTGCTGATCACCCACGTCTGTTCAGCACACGAATGGGAGTCACAGAGGCGTAAGGCAGCACAGCACGTTAACTATGTACAGTGGGCTAAGACTTGGGTGACCCAGCAAGGAATGCATATCTGTGCAATAAAAAAGGAACTCGGAGCTATATGACTCCCGAAAACAAACTCGGTGAGGATCATGTGATGTGACATTGTCTCGACTACTTTTCTATTGCACAACATGTCTAAGGGGATTTTCTTCCAAATATACAAGATAAATTTGACCCTTCAAAGTTAATGTAATCTACATATTAATGAACTAAAACAAAGGAAAAAATACATGATTATATCAATTAATGTATTTGTTAGCTACTTTTGTCATTGCCATAACAAACTAGTCAGCAAAAGCAGTTTAAGGGAGGAAGGGCTTTTCTTGGCCCCTGGTTTGAGGTTACCATCTATGGTGGAGAAGGGAAGAAAGCAAAATCATGGTCATATTGTGTGCACAGTCAGGAAGCAGAGACACGAATGCTGGTTCCCGGCTAACATTCTCTTTGTTATCCATCACAAGACTATAACCCACTGAATGGTGCCACCCACATTCAGGATAGGTTGTCCCACCTCAATCTAGAAACTATCTCACAGACATGCCAAAGTGTGTCTCCTAGGTGATTCCAAACCCTGCCAAGGTAGCAATCAATATTAACCATCACAGTGCATAGAAATCATTTGACAAAATTCAACATGCACTCATTATTTTAAAAAAAGAGAGAGAGAAACCCCTCTCTATTTAACAAAGATCGTTTGTAAATGTTCCTACGGCTTACCTTGTACTTGATGGTGACAGGTGTAGCATGGGTAATAAAAACAGAGACAGATATTGGGGTTCAAGCTGAAAATCAGAAAAGCTACTGGTTCTTACCACTACCTCAGACCGAAATGGATGATACTGCCTCCACAAATCACAAACTCAGACTGAGACTGAGCTGAGACCTGTCTATCTCCTCCCATCTTACAATCCTTTCTAGTGCTGGGATTAAAGGTATGTATCACCACCACCCAGCCTTTATGGCTAACTCATGTGGCTGCTGGGATTAAAGGTGTTTGCCAACACTGCCTGATCTGTATGGCTGACTTGTGTGGTGGCTTTGCATTCTGATCTTCAGAGAAGCTTTATTTATTGAAACACAAATACTATTGATGTGGGATTCCCCTCTGTATGTTGTGAATATGTTTTATTACCATTGGTTAATAAAGAAGCTGTTTCTCCCTACAGTGAGGAAGAATAGAACAAGGTGGGAATTCCAAGCAGAGATGGAGGAGAAAGGCAGACAGGCAGAGTCAAGGAGATGCCATGTAGCCATGAAGGAGACAGATGCCAAAGCATTGACAGGGATTTCTGTCCCACCTCCATTTAGTACCAAATAAACACACAGAGGCCTACATTAATTATAAACTGATTGGCCTATTAGCTCAAGCTTATTAACTCTTGTAACTTATATTAGCCCATAATTCTTGTCTGTATTAGCCACGAGGCTTGGTACCTTTTTCGGCAAGGCAGTCACATCTAGGTTCCTCTCTGTCTGGATGACTGCAGACTGACTCTTTCCTCTTCCCAGAATTCTCCTCTTCTCATTTCCACACCTTTACGTTCTACCTGATCTCCCCGCCTATACTTCCTGCCTGGCTACTGACCAATCAGCATTTTATTAAACCAGTACAAGAAACAAACTTTACAGGGTAAAGCCATTGTCCCACAGCAGTCGGGAACCTTACTGGTAAACCATGAGCCTCATGGTAAAATATAAAATAATAGAAATAGGTTCTTCCTCGGCACTACCTGCGAGGTGGCTGCCATCTCCTTTGTGGCATCATGGCTGCCCTCCGATCTCTGGTGAAGCCCAAGATCGTGAAAAAGAGGATCAAAAAGTTCATCTTGCACCAGTCAGATCGATATGTCAAGATTAAGCGAAACTGGCGGAAACCCAGAGGTATTGACAATAGGGTGCAGAGAAGATCCAAGGGCCAGATTCTGATGCCCAACATTGGTTACAGGAGCAACAAGAAAACCAAGCACATGCTGCCTAGCGGCTTCCAGAATTTTCTGGTCCACAACGTCAAGGAGCTGGAGGTGCTGCTGATGTGCAGCAAGTCTTACTGTGCTGAGATGGCTCACAATGTTTCCTCCAAGAACCGAAAAGCCATCGAAGAAAGAGCAGCACAGCTGGCCTTCAGAGTCACCAATCCCAACGCCAGGCTACGCAGTGAAGAGAATGAGTAGATGGCTTGCAAGCGTGTTTTATTTGTGTTTAAATAAAACCACAAAAACTGCCACAAAAAAAGAAATAGGTTAATTTAATATATAAGAGTTAGTTAATAAGAAGTCTGAGCTAATAGACCAAGCAGTGTTTTAATTAATATAGTTTCTGTGTGATTATTTTGGTGGGCAGGAATGAACAAGCAGCCTCTGCCTACATACTATAGATGGTCTAAATGCATTCCTGAAAAGTCAAGAATAAGATTGGTATGTCCATTCATCATTTCATTTAACATGCTATTTACTTATGCAGAAAGGTCAAGGAATCCAAAACAAACAAAAAGCAGAATGCAATTGCATTAGTAGTTTGTCAAGGTCATAGAATACAAGATAAGTACACAAAAGAAATTGTATTTCTACAGATGATCAATGAACAATCACTCAAAAAATATTTAGGTATAACTCAAACAAAAATGTTTATATCCTTAAATTTACGTATTAAATTCCTAACCCACATGCAATTAGGTTTATATGAGATCATTATGGAGCATTCAAAATGCAATTAGTGTACTCATAAGGACTGAAGAAGATACTAGAGTTCTGTCCCTCCTGTGTAAGGATGTAAAAAGATTCAGCAAATCAGGAACCAAATTGGCAAGTACTTTCATCTTGGACATCACAGTCTCCAAACTATAGGATTCACTGTTTGTCACTTACACCACACGATCTGTGTTATTTTGTTGTTATATGACAAAGATAGACTTAAATGCTAAAAACAGTGCCACAAAGAAAGATAATAAGTGTAGAGTTATATCATGTTATGGAGTTGGAAGAGCTAAAGACAAAAATGTGAACTCTTCCCAAATTAATACCTAATTCCTGTCGAAATCCTTGCAAGATTTTTATAGGTGTAAACAAGATGACTGTTAATTTTATATGTGTACAGGAGAAGTGGGTGCAGTAATACAGCTTTGAAAAATAAGAAAGTGGGAAGAACCACCCTACAGGATTTTTAGACTTAGTAGGTTATTACTACCATCAAGACTATGTTGTCCCATCAAGGGGCAGAGTTAGTAGGTCATTACCATCATCAACAGTATGTCGTCCTGTCAAGGGGCAGACACACAAATGGACAGATGAGAGCGCAGAGCCAGTAGACATTTCTAGACAGTCTTATAAAGGTCCAAAGCAGTTTTACAGAGGAAAGGCAGCCTTGCCACAAATGATACTGGAAGAATTGAACACTTTCAGCCCAAGTCTTGTGTTTTCTATAAGCTGTGGCCTTAAAACCTAAAAACTTTTTAGGAAAAATGCAAGAGAAAAGCCTTGGAAATCAAGGGGGAAAAAGTTAATGCTTTCAGTCAAAAACACAACTCATAAAAATAAGTCTTAATGAATTGTAGTACACCAAAATTACAACCTTCGCCTTTAGATTTATTAATAATAAGAGCATAAAATGGGAGATAGAGAGATGACTCCTTGGTTAAGAGCACTGTTTGCTCTTCCAGAAGACCCAGGTTTAATTCCCAATACCCACATGGTGGCTCACAACTGCCAGTAAGTACAGTCCCAAGGGATCTTACACCTTCTTTTATCCACCATGGGCACTGCACACGCATGGTGCACAGACATACATTCAGGCAAAATCATACATATAAAATATTTTTCTTTTTTTCTTTTTAGTTTTTTGAGACAGAATTTCTCTGTATAATAGCCTTACTTGTCCTGGAACTAACTCTGTAGACCAGGCTGGCCTCAGACTTACAGAGATCTGCCTCCCTTGTTCCCAAGTGCTGAAATTAAAGGGGTGCACCACCACTACATGGCTAAAATACATTTTCTTAAGAATTTTAAAGAAAATGACAAACTGAGAGAAATTATTTACAAACAACATACCTGAAAAAGGACTATACACTTAGCACTCATAACTTATGAATAAATAGCTCAATTATGACATGGACAAAAGATGCAACCACATTTCAACAAATAATGTTTACAGACATAAATAAATAAATGTAATGAAGTCTGAGATCTAGCCATAAGGAAAATACAAAGGCCTATCAGAATGGCTAAAATAAAAAACAGCAGAGCCAACTATGATGGTACACACCTTCAACTCCAGCACTTAGGAGACGGCTTGCTCTGCATAGCCAGCTCCAGCATAGCCAGGACTATAGAAGAAGACCTTGTCAAAAAAAAAAGTGAAAACATGAAATAAACTGTCAAAAATAAGCCCGAAATAACAGTAATTACAACAAACTTTATTTAAACTCTTAGTTTGGATATTACTAAGCTATGTTTAAAAAGAAGACTTCTAACATGAAATTTGTGAGCTTTCCCTCAAACCAACCAGTCCTCTCACCCTCTTTGTATGTCAGCTGGGAAATCCCACAAGCTATTTCCATTTTAACAGTCATTGCCAGGTGTTAGCAGTGAACCCACAGTTCTAAATGTTCACCCATTATTTCCTTCACATACTAGGAGCAAGTACTGGGTCTCAGGCTAGTCACGCTTAGTTCAGCTTAGATTCAAGCATGGGAGCCCATGTGGAAGATAATGCCAGCACCTGGGAGGCTGAAGCAGGAAGGTCACAGGCCAGACTGGAAATCAGGAAGATCCTGTTTCAAAAGAAGGGAGGGAAGGACACAGGGAGGGCAGGGAGAGAGAGGCAGAGGGACAGAGGAAAGAGAATCAGGAATTTCTACATTCCCCTCCCCGCCCTCTCATCCTCCACCACCACCACCCACAGCCTCCCCACAGTCCCGGCAGTATCAGAAATCTATAGACAGCTTACAGAGAGCGAGAACAGAGTTGACTTGCTACTTATTTGTTATAAAGGCCACAGAAAGAACAGCCAAAGGGAAGCCGCACTGCGCAAACTGTGGGGAAGAAGAGGGAGCAGAGAATCTGTGCGGTCCCCAGTCCCTCCCAACCCTCCCGACACCTTGACATTCAACCAGCATGCCCTCCTAGCTTTGCCATTTAGAAGTTTTCATGGAAATTTCATTACTTAACTACGCTTGATTAAATCCGCAGCATTGGTTATTAATTCAATATCCAGCGCATTTTCCTTCACGATTGTTTATAATCTTTTGTAAGAAGCAAAGATAAGTAGAAGATAGAGAGATGAGAGATAGATAGATAGATAGATAGATAGGTAGATGATAGAAAGTAGATGATAGTAGATATATAGATGATAGATAGATAGATGAATAGACACACAGACAGAGAATAAATGTTCAGCGTTTACGCAGAACGCACCTCAACAATCCCACTCCTAAGCACACACACTGACAGCAGGCTGGCTCTGCTCTGGGTTATCCAGCTTTGCGTAGCACAGCAGCTTTCAAGCTGTGCCTAGCCTTAAGTTATTTCATTTTACAAAGCAACAGTTTTGACTTGCGTTACTCCATTTTGACTCTAAGTGACAAGAAAGAACGGCTCCTTAACTGCCCCATCAGCACACCAGGAGACACAAACTCATGGTTTATTCATAAGCATAATTAATGACACCTGCGAATGCATCAAATCATAAAAAAAACACCAGACACAGGACTTATCAATCACACGGATACAACCCCTCGCCTGGGAGATGTGACAAGCACGGCTACCTGATACTCGCTCGCTCATCACACGCCTTGGATGGGAACACTGCCAGTGAGGGACCGCTGCCTCTGTCCCCAAGCTTCAGATCAACCACGGATCCTCCTGCCCTGACAATCAGCTTCAAACTGACACCCGAAATGCCTGTCCCCCTGCCCTGCAGTGGACAACTTCATTTTCGGACAGTGCTGCTGTGTCTCTGTGTCATACTTCTTAGCTGTCCTCCAGACTTTCCCTTGTGCCACGATTCCACAGCATGCATACGTGGGTATGACATGTGATCTGAGAGCTACCATTAGCAGTTAGAATAAAACATCCAAAGGTCAAGTGTATCAGCAGACATGGCAGCAGTTGATAAATGACTACTAACTAAACTGATGTATGGATCTATTATGTTGGTCAATAGATTCTGACATTATGGAAAGACAATAACCTGCCATTTGTTCCTGACATTGCATCCACACATGTATGACAGAAACCCTTGCTGGGACCACTAGCTTGGCATGCTAATATATGTCACATATTCGTGACAGCACTGTTTGGAAGAGCAAAAAATCCTAACAGTTGGGATAGAATAATGTCTTCAGACTGAATAACAGTTTGTCTCAGGGAAAAGAAATAGTTACCATGGCATGGATGAATCTGTCAAATGTTAGTAAGAAAAACAAGTCCTAGAATTTTATTCTTTGTAAAGTTAAAAAACAGATAATACTGTATTTTTCTGTCATATATGTATACAAATATGTATGTATATGAATATGCAGCATCCATATTTACCAAATATTCTTACTGTGTGTTTATATGGATATATTGTATGGATACATACACTATCTATTTGATATATACATATATCATATATACTTAGTACAAAATATAAAGGTATATTTGGCAAAATTATTTTTAAAGAAAACAATGAAAAACACAAAAACTAGGCAAAATTTTTCCCAAGCAGGGAAGCAGGTGATGGCAGAGACACAGCTGCCGCCATCTTTGTTCTCACGTTGAGCCAGGAGTTAAATGCAAAAGAAAATCTGTGGTGGATGAAAAAGAGATAAACTTGCTAAAAATGAGCCAGAAACACCCAAATATGTCTAATTTGATACTCATGTTTCTAAAAGATTGCAGAAGTTGCTAAAACATAGCGGTTCTACATGCTGAGTGATGGACAGCAGGCCAAGAGGACTCATGATCATGAACAATATGCATTTAATAACAGACTTTAAAATACAGAGAATAGCTGACAGACAACAGAAGGAAATTAATCCGGCTCCTTGGAAATTGTTAAACTCATATTTTTATCTCTGTCCTTCCATGAGGCGCCATATACCAGGCATGAGTCCTGTTAGCAACAATTTATCTCTCACACGTGTGGAACCCAGAACCCAAGACCAAGGTGGTGGTACATTTGGTGTCTGGTGAGACTCCACAACTCCTCATAAACTGCATTGGCTCATGATGACCTCATTTCATAGGAAAGCCTCTTTTATAAGAACACGAATGACATTGATGGAGGCCCCACACCATGACGTAATCACCCTGAAAAAGCCTCACATATTACTACAGTCATATTGAGAATTAGATTTCAATATATGAGTTGGGGAGAAGGAGACACAAACACTCATACCAACTGATAGCCTAAGTAAGAGGGGAAAGAAACAGAATATTTAATCTCCAATCAAGAGGTACATAAATTCAAGCCAATAATACACCCACAAGAATAGCCATCCTCTAAGGGGAAAGAGACAGGGAAGGAGAGTGAAGGGGAAGGAGAAGAAGAGATAGAGAAAGAGAGAAGATCACTAATACTACATGATATCCTTGATTCTACAAGGGTAGTAGCCAACATGCTGCAAAGCCAGAAGAAACTAAGACTCACGCTATTAAACACAGAGGCACAAACTACATAACACATCCCTAACTGTGAGTTCGGGCTTTCTCAGGAATGATTTCTTTTTCTCAAGTGTTTTATCTTCCAACTTTGTGAAACAAGAGGTATTGGCGGTTCTGGGAATAGACTCGGCAGTGTGAGAAGCAAATTCCCACTTCCTCTGAAGCTTCCAGAAAAGCACAGCTTTTCTGTGGGATCAAACTGGCCTGACAGCATTAATCTGGCAAAGATTTGTAAGACACCTAGACTTCAGAGACATCCTAGGGCAATAGTTCCTCACCTCTAAGAAGCTATAATGCTGATTGGTCTTCATTAATGTGCTACCCTGGAGATGTTTATCTGCTTCTTACAGACACAAACATTGGTTGCCTTTCTTTGTTACGCCAGAAAAAAAAAACTTGTTGGCACTTAACATGACTGGCAAAATCAAGTATAATTGTGTTGGCGAGAAAGCTTTGTCTTATTTAAATAAATGAATAACACCTGGGCTAAGTAGACAATCACGACAAAACAACAGTCTCCTGGGCACTCAACAGTGGAAGCCCTATATGTTAAAATTTGTGGACTCCATTTAAATAGCACGTAGAGGGAAAGCTCTGTATCTGAATATATTGAAGCATGACCAAGAAATAAATTATTTCTCCTCTTCATCATCCTTCCGTTCTTTGTCCCTCCTCCTTCCTTCCCCAAACAAAACTCAGTCCTAACTGTATTGGATGAACTCAAGCAAACCAGGCATCCTCGCCCCAGGAGAGACTGAGCCCCGATGGTCCACAGGATACGTGGAGTCCGTGAAAGCTAAGGAGGCAGCCATGCAGGAGAGGAGCCCAGCTCAGCCAAGCAGAATGACGGGAAGTCTGCCACCACCATCAAGCCGAAGGGAGTCGGGTGGGAGCAAGGGAGGAAGGCCCCTCATGGACCAGCAGCCTGGCAGGAGGTCAGAGCTGAAGTACCGGGAGGATAACCGCCCCCTGCGAGGGCGTGGAGGCCAGGAATTAGAAATCAGCTGCACATAGGATGAAACAAAGAGTGCCCGGGAAGTCTTAAAATTTCTACCAACTCATAAAAAGAGCTAAAATGTTTAAGGACTCGCTTATTTGTGTGCTCACTCATTTATTTATTTTGTGGTGCAGGGAAGCACACTCGGAGCCTTGCACATGAACAAACTTCTCGCTTACAAATATTGCCTTTCTTGCTCTTTGTTCTGATCATCTTTTATGTCCCTTATAAAATTTTATTATTTTCTTCAAATAATTCTTGTGCTTTCCTTTCAAAACATATTTCTAAGTATTGTGTGCATGCTCCCATTGATATAAATGCTATGTTTTTTACTCATTACTTATTACTTATGTTTAAAAGTTACTTTTAGATAGGGACTCACACTGTAGCCCAGACTGGCCTTAAATTTACAGCAGTTCCCCTGCCTCAGCATCCCAAATCCTAGAACTTAAACATGTTACCAGTTATCTAAACAAATCTTCTCATTAATTTTTATGTTTTATTTACAAATGCCTTGTACTTCCTGAATATGATGTCATTTCATCAGTTTTCCTACCAGTGATACCAATTATCACTGTTTTAATATTTATTTTACTTTAATTATGTGTGGGGGTTTTTGCACATGAGTGCAGTTCATTCAGAGGACAGAGGTGTCAGATTCTCCTGCACCTGGAGTTATGGGTGGTTGGGAGCCCCAAGACATGAGCGCTAAGAACTTAATTCAGGTCCTCTAGTGGAGCGGGAAGCACTTAACCACTAAGCCATCTCTTCAGCCCCCAGTTATTATTTTTATGGTCTCTGTACCAGGAATTTTCAATAATTGATAAAATGATAACACAGCTTTGAATAGTTCTCTATTTTAATAGGAAAATATTTCCCAACTTGATTTTAGGGTAATGTTTACTGTCAGGTGCCAGCGAATGGCTGCGGTATGCTTTAATTTGGTAATGGAATGCGAAGCAGCAAGCCGTACAAGCTAACAACGACGTAGGGTTGTCGGGAAACGTCAGTCCTCAGGCACTGAGTTAATGAACTTGCCCTTCGGTTTGAACATCACATAGTGTTCTGCTAGCTAAGCAACTAGAACCATAAATCTTCCTATCGCAAGATCTAGGGGTATCCTTGGAATACTTTGTACTGCAGAAGAATTCACTTGTTTTAAAAAACTTGGGCTAAGCCTGGAGCAATGGCTCAGCTGCTAAAGGTTAGGCTCACAACCAAAAATAAAAAAATTTGGGCTAGGTAGGCAGTTTGCTCTTCAAGCTGTTTAGAACATTGAGAGTATTCACCATACAGATGGAGAGTCATAGGCCGTTCCAATTGGGGGTACCGTGAAATGAGTCACTTACAAACAATAGGAATATACTCTATACAACTTTAGATGGCTAAAAGGTCACATTAGGGTGCTGACCTTTGACCGAGAAAGGACCCACTTCCTGGTTCTCAGACAACTTAAAACCTTACTGTGTCTTCTCATGCAGAAGGAATATGGGAGCTCTTTAGGGTCTTTTTTATAAGGGCACTGGTACTGTTCATGAGCACTGCTCCCATGATTATCAAAGTCACCACAAAAGCTCTCCTGCTACCTACTACCTTGGACATTAGGAGTCTAACATACGAACTCAGTAGAATATAAATACTCAATCTGTAACAATAAAAAAAAAGATTTAATGTAACAGAAAAAATAATAGTTGTAAACAATGAACAATAAAGAACTCTGTCCTATTCCTAGCTTATTTATGGTTGAATTGGGCACCAATACTGACTTTCATCAAATATTCTTCTATACCTATTAAAATGATATGATTTGCTAATCCAATAAAGTATTTATGGATTTCTTGCCACTAGTTCATTTTCATGTGTCTAAAATAAAAATATATTTGATAAAGCATTACTATTGATTTAGTGCAAATTTATTTTTTACTAATATTTTTTAAGTTTTTTCTCCTATATTGACAAATAAGGCTTGCTTAAAATCCTTCTCTTCCTCAAATCTAGGTAACAATAGAGGTGGCATTGCAGGCATGGACAAATCATCCAGGACATCCCTGAAACGAGAGGATATTCTATAGATCCCCCAAAACCAGACCTCAAGGAGTCCTCCTGCTTGGTGACCTCTCTCTCCTCTGTGCATTTTCTCTCCTCCCTCCTGGAGGAAGGGAGCTGCTGCCTTCACTGACCCAGCACTACTATAAATGTCCTCACGTCTGTACCATGTTGTTGGAAGCATTTCTGTAAGTCGCCAGCCCAGAAGTGGAACCGCGGCACAGAGGTGTGTCTCTCTGGAGGTGCCGCTCATGCACCCGGCCCTTCCTCCCCAATTCCTGTCATTGTGACACGTTTTGTCTGTTTTGCTTCATTTATGACAGGGGTTAAGTTGTTAGCCCAGGCTAGCCTAGAACTTCTGATTATCCTGCCTCAGCCTCCTGAGTGCTGACTATAAGTCTGTGCCACTAACATTGTGAAACCTTTTCTTAAAGAGTTTTACTTTATGTGTGTGAGGTTTTTGACTATAAGTATATATGTGCACCACATGTTTACAGTGCTCACGGAGGTCAGAAGAGGACATTGGATCACTTAGAACTAGAGTTACAGATGGCTGTGAACTGTTGTATGGGTCCTCTGCAAAGGCAGCCAGTATGTTTAACTTCTGAGCCATCTCGCCAGCCACAGAGACATAAATAAGACTCAAAACCCATTCATTATATGTTTCAACTTTATTTTTCTAGGGCTTCAATTGTTTTTTTTTTTCTAAAATGAGCTCTGAGTTCTTCAAGTAACCTGCCTTTTACAGTGCTAATAAAAATACTTAAGATTATTGTCTTAGGGTTTCTATTGCTATGAAGAGACACCGTGGCCATGGCAACTCTTATAAAGAAAAATATTTATTTGAGGTGGCAGCTTACAGTTTCAGAGGTTTAGCCCATTATCATCATGGCAGGGAGCACGGTGGCTGGGAGTGTGACAGCATGCGGGCAGACATGGGTTTGGAAAAGGAGCTGAGAATTCAGCGTCTTGATCCAAAGGCAACAGGAAGTGGTCTGATATACTGGTCCTGGCTTGAGCATATATGAGCCCTCAAAGCCCACCTCCACAGTGACACACTTCCTCCAACATGGCCATACCTACTCCGAGAAAGCCATACCCCCCAAGAGTGCCATTCCCTATGAGTTTATGGGGGCAATTACATTCACACTGCCACAGTTATACATTTTTATTTGGGCATGAATAACTTTTGCAAAATACATTGATTTTTGGCATAAATCATTCTCTTATTGCTTCCTAGAGATTACCCAGGCATATAACATGTATTATAAAGTGATAAAGAAATTTCAGGTCACTGTCCTATCTTTCTATTCTTATTAAATTTTAATCCTAGAATATGACCTGCAGTATCTCTAGCATTTAAATCTTAAGATTTTCTTTGAGATCAAGAACATCAGGTTTTATAAATTATCCAACTATAAATGAAAAAGAATACTTCCAATTCAAAATGTGTATGTTTCTGTAAATGCCAATTACATTGACAGCATTTAAAGTAGCATTTGGCTCTCCTGGTGCTCACTTAATTTGCTCACTACATCTGTTTAGTTAAACAAGACAGTGAAGTCTCCCACTGCTATATATCTTGATCAAGTTTCCCTTGGCTGGAAGAGGAATTACAGTTTTCAGTAGTGGCTGGAGATGACTAACCAAGGCCTGAAGGGAGGTCAATTATGCAGTTATTTTGGAAAAGAACAGGCATGTTGAGGAACTATAGACTATCCAGAATATTCCAGAAACCAGGAGGAGGCCAAGGTAGATGGGGGGTCTAAGAGAGAAATGGGCCGTTCGAGCAATGCAATCAAAGCGTAGAGGACCTAGTGGTGAGCCAGTGAGAAACCAGCTTAACTCCAGATGTGCTCCCTCTGATAGCCAGCATCCCAGAGCCACATCAGCCTCTCCGGGAGGTCTCTGCAAGCTCATCAGACCTTTTGACTTGAGAAAAAGATACAAATGCCCCTGCCACTCCTCTTTGAGTGACATTGGAATTCAAAATACAGCTTTCTCCTCAAAAGTTCTCCACTCTGGACCCTTCAGATACTAATCATAAATGAGTTTGCAAAGCACTGAACCTGTAAGTCCTGATCTACACCTCGCAGAGTTTAGTACCTATCTTGTTTCATCCCAAACTTCCATTATAAAACCTGTAATGATCAACTTTGATTGCCAGCTTAGACTTAGAAATGCCTACAGGATTCATCACCCACCCTGTGTGCCTACAGGGGCCCACTTCAAATGACAACTAGCTCACAGAGATAGCACCTGAGGGGAAAGACCCACTGTAAATACAGACAGTATTGTTCCCCAGCCTAGGGACCCAGAAGGAACAAAAACAGCAGGGGAAACTTGCCTGCGGTCTCTACCTGCCCCTCTCTGCTTCCTGGATGGCATGAGCTGGGCAGTGTTCCTGTGCCGCCATGTTTCTTCCTAGTCATAGGCTCAAAAGCAGCAGAGCCCTCTGTCTGGGGCAGAAATCATTCAAACAATGAACAAAAATAAATTTCCCCCCAATTGTTTCTTTAGGGTACGGGTTACAGCAATGGAGATGCACCATAATAGCCTATGAAAATACAAGTCGAGGACTTGAAAAATGGCATCAAACACAAGCTCCCTTGCCTTGCATCAATCCATGCTTGTGTAATGATATTTTCAAATTAATGAGTGCTTGCTATGAAGTCGGTAAATAATTAGTATTAATTATCATGTTTGATAATTGGTATTAATTTGGGGAGGAAGAGAGAGCAGCAGAACAGGCTATTATAATCACCCCACTTTATCCATGAGGAAGATACATCTTTCCAGTCAACTCTCAGCTAGCGTCAAAGCCGTATCTTGGAACCCAAGTCCATAAATCCTCCAAATTAGGTTTCCCTACCACTATTATTTGAATAAGAACATATTACAGCTAGCTGAGGTGGTAAGTCAGCATGGCTCTGTTTATGCATGGCCAGGTTTGTTATAAATGTAATGACCTTCCCAAGTTCTCAGAAGCTGAAGAATTGCCAGACAATTCTTTGGTAGACCCTGGGTCTACCAAAAGTTTTTACAAATTTTACCAGGATGTAGGTGAAGGAAGAAAAGGAAGGAAGAAGGGACAGAGGAAGAGAGGGAGAGGTGGAAGGGAGAGAGGGAGGGAAGGAAGGAGGTAGGAAGGGAGTGAGGGAGGGAGGGACAGAGGGAGGGAGGGAGAGAGAGAGGCTGGCTAATGTAAGGAGGTAAACCAAAGGTTCCTGGTGAGAGGTTTATTGTTAGACCAGCTTCTCAGCAGTTTTCTCTTCTGTCCATGTATCTAAAGACCCCCTGAGAGTCTGATGGTTTCCCATGACTTCTCAGGAAAGCAAAATCTATTACTCCAGCTCCGTGTCTTCTGTTACATGGAGTGTTTAACAGTGAAGTGAGACACGGAGCCCTCCCAGATGGAGTCAGCAACTCCATCCCAGATGTAAACACAACTCTTCTGGATCAGCCTACATCCTGTGCATCACGACTGTGCACTGCTCAGGCAGATGGGGAAACAAAGCGACCTTTTCTCTACTACCCACTGGCAGTCACTCTCAGTCAGGGTCACAGCGCCCCTTAGTTGGTGCCTATGTCTCACTTCTCTGCAGTCTGCCTTCTGTAGTGAGGGGCTGCAGGGCAGGCCTGCTTTTCGCCTCACCCGGCTCCTGCATGGCTAGCTTAGCCCCAGAAATAATTACACATAAGTTGTATTCATTTAAGCACTGCCTGGCCCATTATCTCTAGAGAGTTAGTTACTGACTAACTCTCATATCTTGATATTAACCCATTTCTAATAATCTGTAGCACCACGAGGTGGTGGCTTACCTGAAAAGATTCAGTATGTCTGACCTGGTTGCTGGCTCCATGGTGTCTGCCTTCTAGCCCTCTTCCCAGCATTCTGTTCTGTTTACTCCGCCTACCTAATTTTCTGTCCTATCAAGGGGCCAAGGCAGTCTCTTTATTGACCAATGAAAATAACACAATAGACAGATAACCCTCCTCCATCATTTCCCCTTTTTCTGTTTAAACAAAAAAGAAAGGCTTTCATTTTAACATAGTAAAATTACACATAACAAAACAGTTATCAAGCAAGAATTACAGTCATAATATTTATAACTAAATCTTTATCATAATAATGGAAAACTATAACTACGACTATCCATTCTTTAACTCCATCAAAGACTCCAGAAGGATATATTACCTAAGTAAACAAGAAGTAAGCAACTTCCAAAACTCTAGAAATGACAGAGACATCTCGCTGCCTGGACAGTCATCCAAAGTTCCTCTGTATCGTTGGGGCATCCATTTTTGGCCTTCAGGCCCATAATATCCAGCAGACATTTCCATGAAGCTGGAACTTTTAAAGGCAGTTCAGTCACTATCTGCTGTGTCCTGCAGAATGTCTCACAGACTCTTTCAGGAATCAGGAACCCCGAAAGATCATCTCATCTTTAGGCAAGTTCAGCAGTCCTCTCTCTGCAGGTTCTCTGTGTCCAGTTTATATAACAGCCCAGGCAAGAGCAGTTTCTTGCCCAAATGGCTAACCAACTCCATAAGGAGCCTCTTCGATGCCCATCTTCCTCTTGAAGTAGATTGGTACTGCCAGGAGCAGACGTGTCTCATTGTCATGAAAATTCCTAAGTTATTAAAACATTAAATGCCATGTTCTGTAGTCTTTGAAAGATATGAATGTCTATCTGAAATATATCTACGCACTTCTAGAAAATCAGACTAACATTACTACAAGCTTTACTATTATCGATGATTATCCATTAACAACCTATATTTTCTAATTATACATTACATTTTTAAAATGAACTACACAATCACAATACATCAGTCAAGATCAGAAATATATATACATATAACAAAATTGACCTTAAAATCCATACCAATGAAATTACTCATATCTATATCATATCCCCCTTTAAATGTAAAAGAACATTTATAAACAATATTTGGGAATATGGACGTAGTTATTTCTCTCCAAACTTCTTCCTGCTGTATAGGGGCGCAGTTAATCAGGTCTTTCATGGTATAACCTGTCTGCCAGGTTCATCTCAGTCGGCAGTTGAGTGAAGAAATTTTTTGAGGGTGTTTACAGAAACCTTTCAGGAGGGCGTGGTCTATCATACCATATTGGGATAGAAGCAATCAACAGGGTCTCATCCTCTGTGAAAACAAAAGAAGAACCTCCTTTCCAAAGCATCATATTCTTAGACCCAAATTCTGAAGTCAAGGTATTTTCAAAATATCTATCTTGGATTAGTTCAGCAGCATTTATAAACAAAAGTCTTTTAGCAGCTGTTGCTCCCTCCTCAGCATTTAAACAATTTAAAGAGAGCATAATAACATACAGTATCAAGATTCTCTGTATATTTTCCATCTTTATGTGGCTTTACTTTAACCTCTATTTCTTTTATTTTTACTTTTAACTTTTCGCTTTTTGAGACAGGTTCTCTGTATATCTTTGTCCTGGAATAACTCTGTAGACCAGGCTGTCCTTGAACTCACAGAGATCTGTCTGTCTCTGCCTCCCCAGTGCTGGGATTAAAGGCGTGTGCTACCACACCTTGAACTCAGAGATCCTTTTGTCTCTGCCTCCCAGGCATTGGGATTAAAGGTGTGTGCAACCACACCTTGAAGTCACAGAGGTCAATCTACCTCTACCGCCCAAGTGTTGGGATTAAAGGTGTGTACCACCACACCCAACTACTTTCTTTCTTCCTTTTTTACCCTAAGAACTTTAACCTTTAGCATGCATATATTTTTAACACATAGTAAAGCATTTAGAGGTTTCCTTTGTCTTTGAATCTCTCTTTACTGTATATCTTTCTGACTACATGAGTCTTTTTGGAGAGGATTAAAGCCGCAGCTTTGACGGCCCATTCCTTAGCTTTCCAGCCTTGGTGGAGGTACTGGCTGTAGCCATTTTTGTTGCCACAACTCTATGGCATTTCAAGGTCCCTGACAGCAATCAAACTGCAACATTCTGCTCACAAACCACACTCAGTTGGACTGCCTGCCTGAAACAGTCAGAGTTTTCCCTGGCAGGACAGCCCAGAAAGCCGGCATTTTAAAATGGCAGGTTTTTTTGTTTTTTTTTTTTTTTTTTGCTACAACTGACAACCGAAAAGCATGTGTTCAGCTTTTCATCAACACTATTTAAGTGTTTTGTGGCAGGACCTCTTAATGAGCTACAAAGTTTTGTAGCTAAAGCTGAGTCAGGAAGCCTCTCTTAAATGAGAACATTGCTTGCCTCTAGCAAGCAGAGCAGACCTGAGAAATTGCTGCCACCAAGAAAACATGCTTCACTCTATTCTTTCCCAAACTTTTCAAGTTTTCTGTGGATTCAGTTATCCACGTTGGCGCCATCTGTAGTGAGGGGCTGCAGGGCAGGCCTGCTTTTCGCCTCACCTGGCTCCCGCATGGCTAGCTTAACCCCAGAAATAATTACACATAAGTTGTATTCATTTAAGCACTGCCTGGCCCATTATCTCTAGAGAGTTAGTTACTGACTAACTCTCATATCTTGATATTAACCCATTTCTAATAATCTGTAGCACCACGAGGTGGTGGCTTACCTGAAAAGATTCAGTATGTCTGACCTGGTGGCTGGCTCCATGGCGTCTGCCTCATAGCCCTCTTCCCAGCATTCTGTTCTGTTTACTCCGCCTACCTAATTTTCTGTCCTATCAAGGGGCCAAGGCAGTCTCTTTATTGACCAATGAAAATAACACAATAGACAGATAACCCTCCTCCATCATTGCAGGAGCCGGGAGCAGCAGCCGAGACCGAGCACCGGAACCAAGAGCCGGAACCAAGAGAGACCCTTATCCGGAACTGCTTCTCTTTTTAAAAGAGAAATATACCACGCCCCAGTGGGCTGGTATTTCAGCAGCTATTGGCTGACGGAGCGGAAGTCGCTCCCTGCTGCACTGTGGGCTCCTGCTTCAGTGATTATTGGTTGAGGCAGCGGAAGTTACTCCCACAGCCTTCCAGACATCAGATGACCTAGCTTGCTTGAAATCTTCCCAGGTTTCCCACTTGAACCAGGAAAACATCCTTCACTTATCAGCACAACATTCAAAGACTGCACGAACCGATCACCCTTTACACTGCAACACGTCTTACCTACAGGTACCCAGGCCAGGGTTCCCACGTTCTGCCTCTCCTTTGTCCCAACGTGAACCCCGACTGAGGCCCCGCATCTGCTGCTAAGTGTGGCTGGATTCTCTGCCTCATCCAGCCTGCCCCACCCCATATCTGCATACTTCTCTCCCACTTCCCAGCCCTCACTCCAGTGCAGTCTCTGTGCAATCAACCCAGCTAAAGCAGCTGCCCACCCCAGACACTTCCTCTCCATACTTTAACGGCCCTCGTAGTATTTTTTCCGTTACCCCATTTCTGTTTTGACTGTCTTTCTTCGCCCCTAGAATATAAGGCTCCATCTATCAGTGTCTCTATATCCTGCTGTATCGTGAGCACTGCTGCCCAGTGGAAACACTCAATAAGTACGCAACTGCCATTACCTTCTGGATGAGAGCCAGACTTCCCATTCCATCTGGTGTTGGCAATGTCTTCCAGCTCCTGCATCTTAACCTCTCCCAGTATGCAACTGGGAAGATGTGAGAGGTGATGCTGACCAGATACGTCTCAGAGTCAAAACCTCAACAACAACGAAAAAAGAGGCTTATGCTAAACACAATCCAAGTACCAAGAAGGAAGGTAAGAGAAAAGGGAACAAGGAAGAGGGAAGGGAGGGAAGGAGATGCTCTCAGAGGTGCCGGGCATATGCCGGTGGGTAAAGAGCCTCAAAACCAAGAGTGTATTTCTCATGGTGGGGAATTCTACTTAGAGGAAAAATGAGACTTAAAATCGGGGGCGGGGGACTTTTTACTGTGCATGTGAAACTACAGTACAAGGTAAACATTGCGTTATAAGAAAAGCATCATAAGAAACTAAAATTCTTGAATAGTCATTTTAATCCTTCAACTGGTTTCCCCAAAGACAATAGCTAGCCTTCCCACCTGGCTTTCTTCTTTCCTTTATTATATTTTTTTGTTTCCCCCAAACCTTAAGTATAATATTCTTTAAGTAACAGGAAATGATTACTGAGCCCATGCATGGATGATCTCAGGGTTTATTCGGGAGGAAGAAAGTGAGAGATGGGTACAGCAAGGCAAGGTAAAAATCTGGTATCTCCTTGTATGAAGTTAAGAATATCTCACTGGAAGGAGTCAGAGGACCCACCTGTGCCAGGGCCAGAATCAGCATCAACAACCCAGCCCTCACGACAGGTTAAAGGAAGTGGGCAATCTTTCCTGCTGGTAGACATTGGCTCACATGTGCATCTGTGTATAGACAAAGGGAGTTCATTGCCAGGCTAACGGAAGCTGCATCCTGACCTCAGGGCAGAGATCATTCTCAAGCACAGAGCAGAAAACACTTAATGTGCTGACCAGAGGAAGAGCGCAATTATCTCTTCTGACCTCTGTCTCCTCCATTCGCAGAGGCCTGGCTACTGGGGTCAGCTGTGAGGATGAGACGAAACTGAAGAGGAGCCAGAGGGAATGCCGATTCAGATGATGCTAAGGGCATGGATACCGCATGCTCGCCAGGGCGGCCCACCTGTCAGTTCCTGCCCTGCTGTGGTATCTAAGCAACACCTTCCTCTGAGCACATCTACAGTACTTACCTCCCTGTGGATGAGCACCAAGTACTGAGCAATAGCAAATTCTCAGTTTAAAGGGAAGGAGATAGGGTGCGAATCCTCTAAGATACGGCGAGTCTCTGGAACAACCCTGTAACTGAATACTCTAAGCTCTGTATTTTATGAATGATGAAACCAAGGCATAAAGAAATTAAATGGCATGCTAGGGCCACACAGCAAAGCCAAGATTCAAAATACAGAGACCTGTCACTAAACTCTCAGCTATCACCCAGTACCATCTCAGTTCAAGTGATGAACTATTGCTGGTTACTGTCTCAGAGTCAATCTCCAAATAAATGTTTCAATACATTCTTAATGTATTGAATGTATTGGAAAATGTCAGACACATAGAAAACTAGATAAGGCTGTATAATAGACCATCTTATGCCCAGATCCAGTTTTACAATTATCAAATCTCGGTCTTATTTTGTCCAGAACCCAGCTCCCAACAATTATCTTCACACAAGCCCTGAGCACCATGTAATTCTAGAATCATTTAAGATTTATTTTTATTATACAGCATTTGCCTGGATATATTTATATGCACCACATGCATGCCTAGTTCCCCCAGAGGCTAGAAGAGGGTATCAAATTCCCTTGGAACTGGAGTTACAAATAACTGTGAACTGTCATGTGGGTATGGGAACAAAACCCAGGTCCTCTGCAAGAACAGCCAGAGAACTTAACCTCTGTGCCATCTCTTCAGGCCTTGGAATCATTTCTTAACTGGAGGAGAGCAAACACTGTTTTATAAATAGATAGATAGGTAGATAGATAGATAGATAGATAGATAGATAGATAGATAGATAGATAGATGGATGGATGGATGATAGACAGACAGAAAGATAATAGCTTTATTGAGCTGTGTATGACATAAAATACACCCATTTGAGTTTATAAATTCAATAGGATGTTTGTGTATTTAGTCACATAACCATTATTACACTGGATTTTAGAATAGTAACTATTGTCATCCTCACCCTCCATAACCAGCCCCCAACCCTTGGCACTATTTTACTTTTGTTTCTATGGGTTTGCTCATTCTGAACACCTCATCTAAATGAAATCATGCAACGGTGTGTGTCCCTTTGTAACCGGAGTCTTTCATTTGTCATGTTTTCAATATGCACTCATTTGTAGCATACATCAATCAGTACCTCATTTATTTTTGTTGTTGAATTTTTATTTGTGTATGGGTATTTTGTCTGCATCTATGTCTGTGCACCACATACAGACTTGGTTCCCTCAGAGGGGATTGAGTCTCCTGAGACTTAAGTTACCAATGGTTGTGAGCTGTCATGCAGGTCCTGGGAATTGAACCCACGTTCTCTGGAAGAGCAACCAGTTCTCTTAAGCAGTGTCATCTCCTCAGCCCGTCAGTACCTCATTTCTTTTATCTGTTTGTTTGTTGGTTTGTTTTTTTGGTTTTTCGAGACAGAGTTTCCCTGTGTAGCTTTTGGAACCTGTCCTGAAACTCACTCTGTAGACCAGGCTGGCCTCGAACTCAGAGATCTGCCTGCCTCTGTCTCCAGAATACTGGGATTAAAAGCATGCGCCACCACCGCCTGGACAGCATTTGATTCCTATAGTTGAGTAGTATTCCACCTTGTTCATTATGTTTTCCACGCATAGTCTTAAATATAAGCTCCATGGGAGGGGAAACCCCACACACTGGCTCCCCACTGTATGCTGGGTGCCAGAAGAGTCATTTGAGAGTTGAATGATTAGTTCTCATATTGTGGAGTTCTCACTCAACCTTGTTAACGTGCTAATGTTTTACCTCTTTACAACAAGACCCATTTACTAAGGACAGCACTGGAAACAGGTATGTCACTCCTCACCCTGCACCTTAGAAATGAAGGTATGGGTAATCCGGTAAATGTCCAACTTCTACAAACTTTGTACAAGGCACTTACCAATGCTTACAGGGAGACTATTCCTGGGATATTCTTGCTCTACCATACGGAATGAGGAAAACACAAACATGTATTACAATTACAAATCTGTTGTTTTTTAATACATGTGTAACTCGGTTTTTTTTAAAAAAAGCCCTATTTTCAGTAAGCATCGCCAGTGTTCCAATGAAGATAAGCCTGTCACGTTTTGCCTCCTCGTTGTTAGGCACATTTGATTACCTGGCTCTGACTAGTTTACAGTTATTGGTAAGTCGAGCCATCTTTGCTTGCTCGGACCATGCTCTGCTTGGTCCTTCAGTTTAGCTTCCCCAGGGCACTGAACTCCCAGCAAACCAGCACTCACACTGCAATCCACATCAGTTCGGTACTGTTCTCCCTCCATCCTCCTTTGACCACTCCAAAAAGGATTTGGTGAAACCGTAGCCATTTTGTCATTTTCCCGCTTGACTGGGCTGTGTTTTAGTTGTCTGCTCATCTGGTCAGTGTTTAGAGAAAGGATCTCACGGTGAGGCCTTGGGACAGCCTTGGGCTGTCCTTGATGGCTGGAATTCTAAGGACTGTAGTGGTTTGAATGAGAACGCCCCCCATAGGTTCATATATTTGAGTGTTTGGTTCCCAGTGGCCCACAACAGGAAGTGTGACATCGGTGGTGGTGAAGGCTTCCAAAGCCTATGCCAAGCTCAGCGTCCTTTTCTGGCTGCAAGTTTCAGGCCAGATGTCAGCCACCACCCCAGCACCATGACTGCTTACCTGCCTCCCACTTCCCACCCTGTGCTGGCCACCGTAGTTTCTGGACCAACCCTGCAAGACTGTATGCAAGCCTCTACTTGGAAGCTTCCTTTTAGAAGTTGTCTTGCTCATGGTGCTTCATCACAGTAATAGGACAGTGAATAAGACAGTCATGTGGCTTCCTACTTGGCTCAGTCACAGCCTCCTGGAAATATTCTATCTACAAACCTGACCCAAGAAACAGAGAAATACAAAATACAGTGGTAACAGCCTAATTAAAATTTAAAGTCACTCAGTAACTGTGCATTCTTGGTGCCAGTTTATGTCACTATTACATAATGGACAATAAAAGTCCTCAATGTTAGTCTCCAGCCAGGAGACTCTTAAAGTGCCAGGTAGAGAAAAGGAAAGTAATCCTGTCTACATTTCTATCATGAGCAACATTATGGCACCCTCTGCTGTCAGTAAGCAAAATCTGAGGTCCCCTTTTTCCTTCAAGTTCCTCCAGCATCCTGGTTCTTACCAGATCTAAAGGCGTAATGTAGAGGGAGAAAAGACTTGGAGCAGGCTGCTGTAGCAAGATACAACAGCAAAAGAATGAAGATCCAGTTGGTGTGGGCAGTAGAGTGAGAAAGGAAGGGGAGGGGGCTGTGCTGAGACTCTCTAGTCAGGGACCACAGGGCAGCCAGGCTGTCCGAGCACTTACACGAGGAACACTCGACAAACAGCCCATGACACAGGGAAAGATCAAGTATGATGTCCTAGGTCACAAAACAGAGCCAAGATACAAACTTGTAGTTTTAGCCATTTTTTGCTCTACTTCCCAACAGTTAGCTGGGATTACTAGTTTGCAGGGGGCAAACTTCCTCAAGTACATTTATGTTTATTGCTAGTTATTTTTACTCTCATCTAAAAAAAAAAAAAAACAATTTTCAGGAAAATTCCTCTCTTCATCCTAAGAAAAGAAATAAAATAATTTCAGTCTCCTGCCCACAAAGTTAAATCTGTCCAAAGTTGAAAAAGATTCTTTTCTAAACTTGGGGAAAAATTTATTCTTAGGGATAAATTTTATTGTAAAATCAAAATTACAGTAACCAAAACAATGCCCTTCACCACAGCCTCACTGAAATTGGCACTTGTTTTACAGAGCTGAACAGACTCTCAGAATGTTCCACACTCAAAGACTAGTCACTTGGTAAGTAACACCAGTAACAGAAGGGTGGTACGGGGGTGCATGGAGTGGTGGCGCTTTCTTCATAAGAGACACAACAGGCAGTTCCCCTCCTCCTCAGTGGAAAGGTCTGGGTCAGAACAGGAGGGAGCTGGAAGATGCCAGGCTGCAGGCGATACCTAGCAGGGTGAAAGGCCTCAGATGGCGCTGCAACAGCTACGCTGAGCCTGCCTGACAGCCAGGAGCAAGGGCCAATCATTTAAAGCTGTTTTCCCTGCCTGAGCTCTCCTGGCGCAGACTCCAAGTGATAACAGCAGTGCCTAGGCCCCGCTGTGATTGGAGACTTGTATGGTTCATTACAAGCACAGGCAGGAGACACCCCTGTGTTATGACAGCTAAAGGTATAAGACTTAATACTTATGAGGAGCTAGGATGCTTCAGACAGCTCCTAGTGCCTCACACTTTAGCCTGTTCAGACTTCACCAGACAAATCCTGATGTCAGGTCCGTTTTGGTTTATCCTAAGGGGAGGCTAGTCTTTTCATCCTAAATTACCTTCAGCCCACAGGGTCTGACCCTAAATGCCAAGTCAATAGGTCTTTGGAATACATTATTGTCTTCTGTTTTTGCTTTAGCTAACCAAACAGAAAATTCTGTCCCCATTTAATAGTACTGAGAATAAATTTTTCATTCTCCTTGGGTCTTCCATTCAGCCCACTCTATAAAAGGAAGAAGTCATTTGACTGGTGAGATTTAGGAAAAGATCATAGCATGTACATGGTCTGGGACCTTCTGAGGACCAGTGCTTTCTGTAGGCAACTGCAATGCTTAGGACTCCAGGCTTCCCTTCCCGGGAGGTGGGCCCTGTGACAGAGGCCTGCTCAGTGATGCCTGGGGAAATTCAATGTAAATAAGTACATATGACCAGATATGTCAGTACTGGCATGCATGGTCCAAAATACATTTTGTGAAATTGAATAAATAAAGGTCTCTTGGGCAGGTTCCAGCAGGATTTACTTAATCCTTGTATTTCTACCTTAAGAATATTATGGTAACATCAGATTTCACTCAGTTCCAAAAATAAACATATTTAGGGGATGGTTTTCGAACAGATTTTTGTCCACATATGTACATGCACAAACGTGCATGTGCACACACACACACACACACACTTCACATACTTCTTTTCTCCTTTTTATATATTGTGTCTTTCACACCACGCATCTCCATTCCATTCATTTCCCTGTCCCTTCATATCCATCCTCTGCCCTTACAACCTCCTCCTCCCCAAAAAATAAAATTTCAGAGAAAAAAGGAAAAAAAAAAGAAGGAAAAACTCAGTCTCATCATGGAAGCTGTAGTGTGACAGTGAGTCGTGTGGCAAACCCTTTGATCCAAATCTTTACCCGTAATTCACTCTTCTAACCACATCCTCCATACAGTGAAAACCCAAGAACAAATTATTCTTAGTTCTCACTGCAAATTCTATCTATAAAGCAAGTAGGAAAGCTAAGAAAGAAAACTCAAATAAATAAAGCCGTAAATGAAAGAAAAATCCACTAATACAAAATATAGTAAGAGACTATTATGGACAACTACATACCTACACTTTGAATAACCTCGAATAGATAGATTCTTAAGAACCTACAACCTATCAAGATTGAATCAGAAAGAAACAGAAACCTGAACAGACCAAAAACAAGGAGACTGAACCAATAATGTAAAAACTCCCATCAGAGACTTAGGAAACTGAGCCGGCTCAGCAGGAAAGAGATCCTACAGCACTTGCAGAAGGCTCCCATCAGAGAGCTCACAACTGTCTGTAACTCCACCTCCAGGGGTGGGGCCAATGCCTCTGGCCTCAGCAGGCACCTGCATTCACCTGTGCATATCCACACACAGATAAACACATAATTAAAAATAAAAATAAAAAAAAACCTCCCACCCAAAGGAAAAAGGAATAAGCCTTCCCAGTAGAATTCTAGCAAAGATTTAAGAACTAACACCGATACTCTTCAAAGTCTTCTGAAGTGGGGAGAGAAGATGATGATGCTGGTACTCACTGACCCATTCTATAACCCATTACAGTGTTACTACCAATGCCAGGCAAGCCCAAAAGAAAAATTACAGGTCAATGTCACTGATGAGCACAGATAACAAAAACTCTCAACAAAATACTAGCAAAACAAATTTTGGGGACTTACTTTAAATACTAGATTCAAGATGTAAAAGTGACATACAATGTTAAGAAAAACCAGTTAGCTCAATAAATTCAGAAAATATATTTGACAAAATGTAAGATACTTCCACAACTTTAAAAAACTATCAATAAATTAGGTATAGAAAAATGAACTAAACAAAAAGTCCCCAGCTGGAAAGCTGGCTGGCTGACCAACTGTGGCTTCCTATAAAATCAAAACACAAACTAAATACTTTCTTACTTCAAGAGTGAAGAACCAGGGCATAGGCACCATTTGAACAAAGCAAAACCAAGTTCCAGCAGGTCCTGGTATCCTGTTCATCACGGCTGATTCTTCAGCCCCTGCTAACCAGAACCACAAATTCTTTTTAATATTTTATTTATTTATTATGTATACAATATTCTGTCTGTGTGTATGCCTGCAGGCCAGAAGAGGGCACCAGACCCCATTACAGATGGTTGTGAGCCACCATGTGGTTGCTGGGAATTGAACTCAGGACCTTTAGAAGAGCAGGCAGTGCTCTTAACCTCTGAGCCATCTCTCCAAGCCCAGAACCACAAATTCTTAACTCAAAACAGCAAATGACTCTGAGGGTCATTAACATCACAAGTCAGGCCCCATCATGGGCACTGCTCTCAACATTCTCATCTTCCAAAGCTCCCACAGAACAGTTCACCAAGGCTTTCTCAATGACTTTTCTCACCCTAATTCCTACGTCCTTCTACAACCCTCTCAAAAACAACAGGGTCAGGTCTGTCACAGCAACACCCACTATTCTGACACCAACTTCTGTCCTAGTTAGGGTTATGATTTCTGTGATAAATCACCATAACCAAAGCAACTTGGGGAGGAAAGGGTTTATTGGCTTACCCTTCCACATCACTGTTCATCATCAAAGAAATTTGGAGCAGGAACTCAAACAGGACAGGACCTGAAGGCAGGAGACCATGGATGGGTGCTGCTTATTGATAAGCTCCTTATTCTTGCTCTGCCTGCTCTTACAGAACTCAGGACCACGAGCCAGGGGTGGTCCTCCTCCATCAGTCACTGATTAAGAAAATGCTCTACAGGCTTGCCTGAAGCCCAGTCTTATGAAGGCATTTTCTCAACTGAGGCTCCCGCTCTTGATGATTCTAGTTTGTGTCAAGGTGACATAAAAGTAGCTGGCACAGTATCCAAGCATTAGATCAAAAGAGAGATTATCTGTCTTCAGAAGGCCTCTTAGATATAAAAAAGCCCTGTACACACTGTACTTGGGTCACATCCATTCCCACTACTTCCCACCAAGATCCCCTAGCAAATCACATCCCAACTTTTATTTATTTTTTTTATTTTTGAGACACGGTCTTTCTGTGTAGCCCAGGATGGCCTTGATCTCAGAGATCTTCCTGCCTCTACCTCCTAAGTGATAGGATTAAAAGCAGGCAACAACATACCTGACTCCTGTCCTTTTTTAAAATTTATTTGTATATAAAAATATAAATTTTTGATTTAATTTATATGAATTTGTGTTGGAAACCCTGAAATTCTGGGGGAACTGGGAGTCAAACTCAGGTCCTTTGGAAGAGAAGCAAGTGCTCTTAACAACTGACCATCTCTCCATCTTACCCTACCTTTTCTTAATTAATAATACACTGGGTCCAATTAGTGCTGTCCATATACACAAAGGTGACACCATCCACTGGAGCATATATCACCACCAGAAACCCACACACTCTAATAATAGGTAGTTTTTCCTCCATCGGGAGCCATTCCTAGGGACAGGGTTTTAGGAATCACTCCTCCACCTCTTGCAGGATTTTAACTGGCTTAATCTCATACAGTTCTTGAGTGGGAAAACAGCATTTCCCAACTCTCCTCCTCATCCTCTTACGTTCTTTCCATCCACCTCCACTATGTTGTTCCTTGAACCTAGAGACCAGGGGGTTGACACAGATGACCCATTCATGGCTGGCACATTATTAATTTTGGTCCTAATTTAAGAGGTATATTTAATTCTATTATTTAAATACAAAAAAAGTATTATAAAATGCAAGTACTTGCCAGGAATAGCTCATCCCACTCATTCATCTTACTTCTGAGAATTATAAAACAATCCATTTGTTTACATTGAATACATATACTCCTTACATTAATTAAACAGAATATGTTGATCAGATACAAGGAATGGCAGAATGTACCACTACAAGAGCAGGAACTTTTGTATACACTATTCATTGTCATCTATAAAGCTTTGAGAATCATAACTGGATTACATCTGCTTGATAAATATCTGATGAACGAATTACAATGTGGAGAAGTTGTACAGAATTCATTGGCAGAATGAAAGAAATTACAACAATAATAGTTGCCTTAAAATCTCGGAAGAAATTCATTACTTCACAAGCCACTTTTTCCCAATCAATCATTTTTACAGAAAAACACCTCAAAAAAAAAAAAAAAGAAGAAGAAGAAGAGAACTTCTTTTACAATATAAAATGACCTTATTGTCACAATAAAAACAAAAATAAACAGCCTTGGGGGGAAAAAATCCTGTAAAACAAAGCCTCAGTATAATTTTATTGGTAGTTTTTTACATAGAATCTCACTTGTAGGACCCAAAGGACTGTCTTAGAAAATTTAAAACCATTAGATTTTAACAATAAGAACTTTAAAATTATATTACAGTCCTTAAAAATCAAAGACTAAAATTAAATGCAGTTCTATCAAGAACTATAAATGAACTCTGCGTGCATAGTGTCACTTAAAGTTCCATGAAAATATAAAATATTTCTATGTGTGTGACTATATCTGGGGCAAACATCATTGCTGGGGCAAACATTCAAAACTTGACTAAAAGAATTTCCAATCAACACATCAGCAGCGGCTTCATCCAGTACGAGTTACGGTAATTCCATCCAGAGAGCTTGAATCCGTAGGTGCATATAATATTACCTGCTGTTTTACGACATCACAGTTAGGACAGCATAGTTAGGACACATTCTGACAACAGGATCTTTTACACAGAGATTTATCTACATCACAGAACTGTTCTCCAGCTAAGGACAGGCTGCTCACTGCTGGTCCACTGCAGCTCTGCGGCCCCCAGCCTGAGCAGTATTATAGGAGTCACAGATCTTACATTTCATGCCTAAGATATGGAATTGGACTGTGGATCGCCCATTACAGTCATTGCAGAGAATCTGAAAAATGAAGAATAAGGACTTAAGCCTTGTAACTACAAGTGGCACTGTCTCTATAAAACAATCATTTGAGGGTCATATAAAAGGTTTGAGATACAGGCATATATCTATATACATTTCTGCAGTGAAAATGTCTTTTCTCCAATGAATATTTTAAAGATTATTAAGGTAGCTTTGAATTCTGAAAATACGAATCTGAGCATAGAAGACTCATTTTAAAATACTTTCTAAAAGTATACATAATACAAGCAAGAAAATTAGCACAGACATATTCAAATCTAACACTTATCATTAGGTAAACAATACTTAAAATATAAAATAACACGTGTAACGACTTCATTATTTTCACTGATACTCAGAATTAATCTTAACTAATAAGATTGAAATTTCTACAAATTGGAATATTTTTGCTTAATTTTTAGGTTTACTGTGCCTTAGGAATGAATCAAGAACAAGAGCATTTTCTAAGAGTTAAGCCAGAAAGCCTCTTGCTGGTCCCTAACATAATAAGGACTCAATGTCTTCTGGTGTTAAGACACTGAAAACTCAAAATGTTCATCTGAAAATACATCAACATACAACTACATAGCAGTTTTAGCATATACACATCATAAACAAATTCCATTTGTTCTTCACATAATTTGGAAAACTACTTTTAAGAATCCTACTTAAAAGCTGTGCCAAGGTGGCTCAGTGGGTTAGTGACCCCTTCTTAAAAAAAAAAAAAAAAAAAAAGAACCCTACTTAAAGGCAGAGATCAGAGGTTGTCTGAGACGTGACTACGGCGAGATGCAGCTGGTGGGGTGCAGCTGTTGAGGTGCTTGTTGTTTGGTTATGTTTTGTGGTGTGGTGTGGTGTGTGTGTGTGTGTGAGTGCGTGTGTGGTATGTGCGTGTGTGGGTATACCTGAGGTCCATGCTGGGTGTCTTCCCTTCAATGCTCTCCACCTTCACACCTGAGACAGTCCTCATGGGACATAAAGCTCAAGGACTCAGGTAGGCAGGCTGGTCAAGGGCTCTCAAGGGACTGACTCTACTTCCCCCTCAAGGACAAAGCTATAGCATGCAGTAACCATGCCTAGCTCTTTCCATGTTCTAGACATCCAAACTCAGGTCACTGTGCTTGGGTGGCAGACACTTTACCAAATGAGCCACCTCATCAGTCCTGGCCATAGGGTTTCTTCATAAGTGACAAAAATACTTTAAAATATTAAAATAAAAATTGTGGTACTGCTTGCAAAATTACATAAAAGTACTAGTAATCACTGAATTATATACATTTAAGGAATGGGCTCCAATGTATGTGACATGTACCTTCATAAAGCTATTATTTTTTTTAAAAAAGCATCTATATGAACACAGTAAACTTCAGCTACTAATAACCATCTCAATTACCAGATAGTATCTAAAGGATCTTCCATTGTCCAATTCAGTTACCAACACTAATTTTGGAACTTTATGGTGTAAATAAACCAGAAGGGGTTTTTGTTTTTGTTTACAGTGCTAGGATCAAACCCATGACCTTGCACATGCTAACTACTACTGAGTTATGTGTCCAATACTAAAAGTAATTATTTGGTTTTGTTTCCTCCTTGTGTTTGAAAGTATTTATAGACAATGAGAATATTTGTATGTTCAAAAGTTATGAAAGCATCAGAAAGCTATTTAATTTTTCAACCTGATTTAACTCAGTACCATGCTGAGAATAAACTACAGTGCAGCAACTCTCAGTTCTCCGTAGGGCCAAAGGGAATAAGCTAACTGAGACCAAATAAAGTCTACGGCAAAATAAAATGGGCATTAATCATTAAAGTCCAAAAGCTAGCTTTCAAACACCAGCAAATATATTCTCTTAAACCAAAATTTTGAATAATTTAAGTGAAACAGGTAAAATATCAGTGATTCACCTCTGACTCTGGCAAGCGATTTGTCAAAAATTCACAACAAAGTTTTTGCCTGCCATCTAGTGTTGAGGAAAAACTATACAAAGGTATTCTTAGGATTTTTTTCTCACCCTAGTCTGACACCAACATAAAAAAATTTTTTTTAAATAATTTATTTCCTTTGCTTTAATTAGTTACAGTGCCAAATAGTAATTTTGGGATAAATTCAAGCAAAGAAGTAAAAATAAGAAAGACTGTATCAGCAAGAAATCTAAAAAGTCCTAAGCATGGACTCACATCCACAGTCATATTCTGGTACTCAGATGGCATAGGGGTTTGTGCGACCTCATTATCCAGCTGTCTCCAGTACCGCGTCATATCTAAGGCAGAGTGCATACACAGTGGGCATCTGTAGCCTCTGCAAGAGAGAATAAATAGGATCTATATACAAGACACAAGCTCACTGGCACATAACCCGAATAGGGTAGTATTCTACATTTCAAGCTAACTTCTCAGGAACCTGAAAAATCTATGCAACAAAAAAGATAAATATTCAATTCTGTATTTTATGGTGTGTTTAAATACTAAGTCTTTATCCTCAACTCTCTAAAACAGAGAATTAGTCAACACTTTTTGTAGAACTATGTCTTTATTTAGTAATACCAATTAAACTATTCATTAGCAAAACAACTTCAATTCTGATTGAAAGAATTTCTATTCCTTAAAAAGTATTCCAATCATATTACTACTTCCTGTCTAAAATTTTCAATAGTTGCACCATTTCTACTCTTTCCTATTTTTCATTTTAGTTCCAGTTTTAAAGAACATTTTCTTTGTAGTTCATTGCTGGACCAATATAGAGAGCTAATAAAATGTGAACACTGTTCTTCAATGCTTTTACAATACCATGATTAATCCCAGTGGCAACTATGTGCCCCAGAACATATGGTTAGAAAACAAGAGGTTTTGCCCACCTCAAGCTACGTAAAGAAATAGGCATGATAAGGACATGGGAACAGAGATACAGTCCTGTTCCCCAAGATGCCATGGCCAGCTAAACACCAGTTATCTACTCTACCCACCTCCACATACGTCTGCCATACCCAAACAGTGTACCTAGCCACCATGGTTTGCCCACCTCCTCACCACCCTCCTCACAAAATCAAACATCTTAAAACTGTATGTTTTAAAATCCAAAAAAACTCACTCTTTTAGCATTTCTTCGTAACACGTTCTGAAAGAGAACAGAACAGTATTTCAGTAAAGAAAAACTACCTCCATTTGTTTCCAAACACTTCCAAGCAGGAAGAAAGTTATCTTACCTATGTAAGAGATGCCCACACGGCAAGACATGAGCAACAACGCGGGACGTGTGAATGTCCTAAAAGGAAAGGAAGCTATTAGTGCTGTATAAAGACACTAGCAACACTTGAGCACTTTAAACCGAAGAGATTTCCAAAGTGAAAAATTTTTCACACTCACCTCCAAACATATTGGACAATTCTGCCGAGAAACATTTTCAATACACTGTTTAAAGAAGAACCATACATTAACAAAAGCATGAAAAAATAAAAATGTCAGCTATAACAGCATTAATAAAAAAATAAAAATAAACTGATTAAAAGAGCCAATGAGATAACTCACTGGCCACCAAGCCAGAGGACCTGAGTTCAATCCCTGGAACCTACATGTTGGAAGGAGAGAACCCACTCCTGCAAGTTGTACTCTGGCCTCCATATGTACACTACTGAGGTGGAGTTAAGTTGGAATCTCAGCAGTGTGAGGTTTTTGCATAGCAATACATGTCTAATTATATAGAAGGAGACATCATTTTGGTTCTCAAGTACACTTTATATATATACAAACCCACATACCTTAACATTTA
Organism: Myodes glareolus; assembly: GCF_982192425.1. NCBI lineage: Eukaryota > Metazoa > Chordata > Mammalia > Rodentia > Cricetidae > Myodes > Myodes glareolus. The sequence goes on along the minus strand of NC_142033.1, from coordinate 15,375,273 downwards.
CGTAATTAGGATGCTTCTGACAGTTAATGTCATCGCTGAGTGAACTAAATTCAAATGAAGTGAATATGCAATGGGCTGGTTGTGTGTATGCACACGTGTGCATGTGTGTATACAAATATATTCTATATATGCCATGGAAATCAGAACAAAGCCAAAGAAATACAATTCATAAGGCTATTGTATAGTCGAAAGTCATTCTCTATCCTGCCCAGTCCCACTGGACCAGTTTCTCTGGCGCCCACAAGTCTCCGCAGCCATTTAGAAAATAATCATTCAGATGCTTAATATTAATTACAATTGCTTGGCCAATGGTTCAGGCTTATGATTAGCCTGCTCCTACATATAAATTAACCCATTTCTAATTATCTGTGCATCACCACGTGGCTTTGTGGCATTACCTGTTCTCTAGCACATCTTGCTGTTCTGACTGCTCGCTAGTATCTCACCAGATCGAGCTCCCACATTACTGACTCCAAGCTATCTTCATTAGCCTGTCCTTTTAATTTTTTTAATTTAATGACTTTTGTTTATCTTGAGACAAGGCCCTTCTATGTAACTCAAGTGAGCCATGAACTTTCATGTACCACAACATCAGCCAGTTTATCTGACTATCGCCCCCCAATTTTTTATTTGTCTGTTGTTGTTGTTTGTTTGTTTGTTTGAGACAGGGTTTCTCCATAGCTTTGGAGTCTGTCGTGGAACCAGATCTTGTAGACCAGGCTGTCCTCGAACTCACAGAGATCCGCCTGCCTCTGCCTCCTGAGTGCTGGGATCAAAGGTGTGCATCACTATCGCCCAGCCACCCCAAAATTTTTAAGGTCAGACTCAATCTTTAACAAATTCATATCCTGCTCATCAAATTCCTTTAAGTTAAGACTGAGTATCTTGGGAGTTATCTTTACTCAGCCTCACTCTATTCTCAGTTATCATTTCTTAATGTCTGTTATTCATCCTAATTTTCCTCACTACTATATATTCCTTCTCTGTGACTCTCTTTGTGTGTGTGTGTGTCTGTCTACCTGTCTATCTGTCTCATCTTCAGACAGAAAGCTATTATTAGCCTCTTACTGAACTGCCCTCTATTTAATACTTTGCTTTGCTGATCCTCCATTCTTTATGTCCTTACAGTAGATAGAATCAGTACTATAAATACAGTATTTCATTAGATTGTTTTTAAATAAGAGAGAGGGTCTGAGATTACAATAAAATTCCTATATTCATATTTATAAGCCTTAATTATGAAAGAAATACAAAGAATACTTTCTAATTATTCTTACAACACTGTAAATAGTTATATCACTTAGTATTTTTCCTTTTACAATTAATTTTAGAAGCACTATCTATGATAAGAATCTGTACTCGCTATAAGTGGCCTTTAGACATAAAGCAAAGAAAAATCAGCCTACAGTCCACAACCCCAGAGAACCTAGACAACAAAGAGGACTCTAAGAGAGACATACATGGATCTATATAAAAAGATGAAGACAAGATTTCTTGAGTAAATTGAAGCGTGAAGGTCACAGGAGAAGAGTAGAAAGGGAGAGGGGAGGAAGGAAAGGGAGCAGAGAAAAATGTATAGTTCAATAAAGAAAAAATTCATGAACCGATCGAGAAGCTGCCAGCATTATGCTAATAACTTCTATAGGCATTCTTACATTACGAAAAGCAAACTGTAGATCAAATATTCTGAGGCATAGATTTTAGATTATCTTAATTCTACTTTTTAGAAAACAAAAGAACATAGTTGTAGTTGGTAATATATGAAAATTAGCATGTTTCCAAACATACTAGAATTTAAGCTTGTTTTCAAAAACACTAATAAGTTTGAAATTATGCAGCTGAATTAGATACCTTATGTTTTCCTCGAAGATTCATGGCTAGGCATAAGTTACATTTCAAGCAGTGGAAAAAATCTTCTTTTGGACCAATCCTAACAAAACACAATATGAAAGTCAAAAGAATATTTTTATCACATGATAATTTGTTCACTACATAATACCCAAACTCAGTCGCACTGTAGAAATATTCAAACACACTGAAGAACGCGGAGAAACGCCATCTTCCCAGTGTCCGTGGTAACAAGCACAGCAGCGACACTTGTATAAAATTGGATGTGGTGCACAGAACAGATGCACACAAGTTGAGCTTAATTTCTTACACAATTCTGCAGATGCCGTCCTGCAACTTATTTACACTTAGTAATATATCCTGATGATTGTGTCTGTCCATAGAAAACTACTTCATTCTTAATAGCCACACAGTAGTCATATGGCATAAATGTATCATAATTTTCAAAAATATTTCTTTATTGATAAAATTTTCAGTCTTTGTTTGTTTTGTTTTGTTTCAGTATTTTGAAGCTGAAAAAATTTACAATCTTTACTTGCTACCAATGACATAATTTAAAAACTTTCCAGCTAGCATTTAATCTGTATTTAGCCTATTTTTTTTACTATCCCTAAAAGTGACACTATTGAGTCAGAGAGTACTGGATCATCAACTGTGATATTGACAACCTGACCCCTCCAAAGACTGCTAGTTTACATGTCCACATGCATGTTCCTCACAACCTGGACTACATGGGCACAAAAATGATAGATAATATATGCTATTCTTTCATTTCTCAAATTACAAAGGACTATTTTTTAATGCTAAAGAACTGTTCAGATTTCTGTGAATTTTCTGTTAATGTGTTCTGTTCATTTCTCTACCTCAGTATTTGCCCTTTATCAATTAATTTAAAAGAAGCCTTATACAGCCTGGATATTCACTTTTCACTATGTATGTTATAATTACTGGTCTGTTGTCTAGCTCTTCATAAAGATCCACCATTACTTTATATTTATTAAAATGAGTCAGTAGTTAAAAGCAATACTGCCCTTGCAGATGACCCACATTCAGCTCCCAACACCCATGGCAAACAGCTCACAATCACCCACACTTCCAGCTCCAGGGGATCTGACCTCTAGCCACCACAGTCACCTACGCTCACAAGTACACACACACAATTTAAAATAAAAACAAAAAGTAAAACTTAAAGGCCATCAATATTTTCCTTTATAGTTTATGCTTTTTGCCCACTATTTATGAAAAACTTATGTAAACTATATATCGAAAACATTCTCCTTTGTATACACTAACAGTTAAAATAACTCATTTTATATTTTCTTCAGGTTAAAGCTCATTATAAAATTTATAATATAATATAATATAAAATATAAATAATATAATGATAAAAATAAGACTGCTAGCTGGGAGCCGGGTGGTGGTAGCACACACCTTTAATCCCAGCACTCAGGAAGCAGAGGTAGGTAGGTGGATCTCTGTGAGTTTGAGGCCAGCCTGATCCACAGAGCTAGACAGGTTCCAAAGCTACAGAGAAACCCTGTATCAAGAAACTTAGAAAAAAAAAATTGCTAGCTGATCCCTACATTTCTATTCTTTCTTTCACAATAAAACATTTATTTAAAAGGCAGTTATTCAGACCTATCCTGAAAACAGACAATTTCCCATCTTCTTTGGAGACTGTGAAAAGACCCAATTTTCTTGTGTGAGAAGCGCTCTACGAGATGACCCAGGGAGCACAGGCCAGCGGTCGGCCAGCCTGACTGCATTCCCTGAAACTCACATCGTGGAAGGAGGGAACAGACTCCTTCCAACAATCCCAACTTCCACATGCACACATGGCACACAAATTAAAGGAAGAAATGAAGAATGAATGACAATTATTTTCTAATAAAGGGAAAGAGAATGCCTCCCTCACAAATCTAGTCATTTTTCCCTGCCCAGAATATGAGCCTGCAGAATCAAAGAAGAAAATACCTGGGGTCAGAATGTGGAGGGTGCTACGTTATTTAAGTACCTGAATTAGATTTTTCCATGAGAAATAAAATTCAGACTTTCATGAACTACTATTGAGTTTCTGTCACAAAATGCTAAAACCATTTTATAATGAATATGCACATTTCAGAATCAAGTTTTTTCCAAATAGATATCAATTATCTTTGCTTGTTTTGTTGGCTTTTGTTTGCTTTGCTTTTTGAGACAGGGTTTGTTTCTATAGCCTTGGTTTTCCTGGAACTAGCTCTGTAGATCAGGCTGGCTTTGAACTCAAAGAGATCAACCTGCCTCTGCCTCCCGAATGCTGGGATTAAAGGCATGATATCAGTTATCTTAATACCCTTTTTTCAATTTAGAATATCATTTTTGCTCCTGACTCATATTAATAAAAATCTAATCTTTACATGACAACAGAACACTACATTTAAAAGTAACATGACTTTTTAAAAAGTTATAGTGAGAGGATAATTTCAACTCTGCTGCAAATGCACACAGATTTTAGATTCCCTTTTGATATTTCAATCACTTCAAAACAACAGTGGCTGAAATGGCAGCACGCACCTATAATCACAGCCTTTGGATGCTGGAATAGAAGAGTATTAAGTCTGAGGTCAGACTATGCTGTACCAGGACTGTCTCAAACAAATGAAAAGGAATCCTTGATGTCACACATTATTTCTGAATAGAGGTAGCAGTTATCAATCTATGTAACAGGTTTTATTTCTCTTATCTTTGAAAAAAATCTTTGAAAACTCAAGTTCTGTAAATCCTCCAGGTGAAAGCTCAGTGTGCCAAGGCAGTCATTAAAGCACTAGTGAGGGGCTAGGGCAACAGCTGCTCTTCCAGAGGACCTGGGCTCCATTTGCAAAATCTACATGGCAGCTCACAACCCAGCGATCTGAAGCCCTACATGAGCTGCCAGCAAAGCACACATACACATCAAATAAAATTTTAAGTAAAAAAATCAACTACTGAGCCAGGCACAAAGGTGCACCCCTTTAACTCCAGTACTCAGGAGGCAGAAGCAGGCAGATCTCTCTGACTTACAGGCTGGCCTGGTCTACATAGTAAGTTCTAGGCCAGAGTAAGACCTTGCCTTAAAAAAAAAAACCACACCCCACAATTACTAAATAGACACTTCAAAGACTTTTTAAAAACAAAGTGTTAATATCTGCTAAATGCTTGAAGTAATCACAATCATTCACCTCAAACATGAGTTACATCATTTGATGCTCAGTAAGATAAAAATGAAACGCTTTTCATTTCAGAATTTTTTTAAATATTTACTTCAGATTTTTCATAACTTAATTCTCATATGATAAGGATTGTAAGCAAACTTAAAGCACAACATTCTTAGAGGTCTCTAAGTATGGCAGAAACACAGAAAAGTCCCCACTATTTGCAAGACCCTCAGGTTTCTTTCTGTGCTGCTCACAGCACCACACCGTCTATTACAAAGGCATTAAGGATGCAGACTTCTTGGTAGGCTTTGTCAGCTCTTCTTCATCACATTGAAAAGGCTGAAATTTTTCTTTTTCATTCAAAATGGCAAAAAGTAAAACAAAAAGATAAATGAAGAGGCACACAGCATGCTACATTCCAGACTGTGTTTTTTTTCCTACCTAGCTTCTAACATCTGGACCAAACTGTTCTAATGACAGGGAACTGTTAGCACATTGTAGGAATTCTAATAGCATTCTTGGCTTGTACCCAGTAAATGTTATGACAACACAAAATGGCTTCACAACCAAACTATTCTCTCAAGGCAAAATCATCCTTACTAAATTAAATAAATAAATAGATAATAAGAATCCATAAAATCTCACCAGTATCACCACCCAAACATGAACTCAACAAGGACTCAAAAAACATGCCAAACTTTGCAGGGGAAAAGCCAACGAAGCCTCAACTCTACACAAAGAACTACAGGCAACTGAAGCTGGGAGAAGAGGTGGCCCTCCCCAGGGAAGAACACACCAATAGCTGTCCAGTGCGAAACAGCCCTGAAAACATGCATACAAGTCACATTATATCAACTCAGCAGGTTATATTTAAGAATGCTTATATACACAGAAATACACACATATACACATACCTATGTACGCTTATAATAATTGGTGACAAAATGGACCACAAATTTGAAAGAGCGTGGGGGAGTATATAGGAGGGCTTGAAAGAAGGAAAAAGAAAAGAGAAATGTTGTGATTTAAATACAATCTCAAAAATAAGCAAATACAAGAAGAACCACAGCGCTTAACTCTAACAATGAGCCCAACAGGCAATAAATCAGATCACTACTTTCAGATAACCATACCTTAGATGATGGTGTCACTTTTTAAAAAGTTAAGTCAGACAGTGGTGGCGTAAGTTTTTAACACCAGCACTCAGGAGGCAGAGGGAGGCAGATCTTTGAGTTTGAGGCCAGCATGAAATATACAGAAAGCAGTGAGAGCCTATCTCAAAACAAAACTAGCTAATTTTTTAAACTGGTTTACTGGTTTAAATGAGAATGTCATCCACAAGCTCCAGTATTTACCTTCTTGGTCCCCTGTTGGTGGTGACATCTGGGAAAGTTTAAGAGGTGTGCGCTTGCTAGAGGAAGTGTGTCCCTGAAGGGGAGCTTTGAGACCCAGGTGAGCTAGTTCTTTCTCTGCTTCCTGCTTGCAAGATGTGAGCTCTAGGCTGTCGAATCTGCCACCTGCTGCCAAACTGCCCCCCATGCAGTGTGTGTGTGAGTGTGTGTGTGTGTGTGTGTGTGTGTGTGCACACCAACTCTAACCACCACCAACTCTAACCCTCCGGAACCACAGCTCAAACTCTCCTCTCCTCCACATTTCAGCACAGCAACAGAAAAGTGACTAAGACACCATAATTGGCCAAATGCACAGGAAATATTGGGACATTGATATACAGTACCTACAAATTCCACAGTTCTCGCAATGATACTGTTTCTTATCTTTGTCAAACAGATGGCATATACTGCAGTAATATTCTCCAAACAGTGTGCTACAATGTTCACAAATCTGCTGGGCCTGAAAAAGACACCGTAGTTAAAAACTCAAGTAACTTTACCAAAACAATTTAAATATTCACAATTTATATGAAAGCATGTTTAGCTTATTTTTATGTTTTTAAACATCCAACTCAACAACGTTATTTACTCAGAGAGTTAGAGTTAAGTCTCATTTCCAACTTTTGATTAAAGTTTTTAATCCATCTTAAAACTTTAAAAAGTAAGGCAGGTGCCATAAAATCTTACATGCTGGAGTTTTTCACAGTTGATGCACTGCACTTCCTTTACTTTGAAACGATCCAGTTGGTGATCTTCATTGTTGTCATGACACAGCCGGCAAGTATAGAGTTTGTCACAACAAGGTGCCTAACACCCAGGGGAACAAAGGGAGCATAAAAAGACAAGTTAATTATAAAGAAAGAAAATTCCTACCTCCTTCTCTGGATCAAGATCAAAGATTACAACCGATGGATCCATGGCTAGATTTCATTTCTTGGCATATCTGCCTGAAAGACTCTAAATACAACTTTAAAACACAAACGTTATAAAGGCAGATATCTCTAGACAGAAAAATCAATCCCACAACTGAATCTCATTCTCAACCTAAATAGTAGATAACACCTTCTTAGATATTGCCAGAAAAAAAATCAACATCTAAACACAAACTGTTTTAACTTCACTAATATTTACTAATCATGATGCATATACCTAATATTGCACGGGATGCAATAAATTTGTTTGTTTTTAGAGAGGGTCTCTCAATGTAGTCCTGGCTGTCCTAAAACTAACTACGCCAGCTATGATCAGATTACCCTGCCTCCTAAGTGCAAGGGTTAAAAACATACACCTCCACACCCAGACTCACTGATTTTGAGAGTGTTAAAAACTGCCAATTGTCCACTGAAATCTGTTCCCTCCTTAGAGCAGATTATTCAACTATTCTCCAGCTGGATCTCACATAAAGATGATCAAATGCCTTACAATATGTTAAAATAATACAACAGAAAAAATTTGACTCTAAAATGACCAAGTGGAACAGTGGTCTTTACCCATCTGGATCACACTTGGAATTGTTACATGGAAAGAAATGTACAGAAATGTATTCTTGATTATTTAAACCTCATTATTGTTAGGTCATTTCATAAGTGTTTAACTTTTACCCCGTTATATCAAGAAATGCCAGGTTTGGGATGTAGATTATTGGTATAGTACTTTCCTGGCATTATGCAAGGTATTTGTTTCAATACCTAATCAAAAAAGAACATCTCTTTTATTTTTTTGGGGGGGGGAGGGGGAGCTGAAATGACCAAAATGTATGACATTGTCAGGGGGAAAAAATGTAGCTATAAGAAAGGAAGGAAGGGAGGGAGGGAGGGAGGGAAGGAGGGAGAAAAAAGAAATTCCCAGGCCAAATGTTTTTCCAGTATACTATTACTGTGCAGATCTGCACATTCTGACCATAAAAGGCTGTTACGGAATACACTCCATCTTTTAAGTGCTGTAACATATTATTGACTTCTTTTTCTCCAACATTATTCTTGACTAAATTTTAGTGACAAATATATCCACAATAATCCCTTCAATAACCTAAATTTTCTCATTTTAGATGGCCTTGTATCCCAATCCTCCTCTGCCACGCAGTCCCATCCCTAAGTGTGAACACAACGATACCCACAGCATTTCAGTCTCAGGCCCCTGTTAAGCTCTGAGACTCTTAAGGGTATCAAAGAACTTCTGCTTACCTGGACTACAGCTATCAATATCTCACATAAGAATTACTTATGTTTTTAAAGTATTGTAAATTGTTTCTCTTTCATGAGTTCTGACTCCTTCCACACTTTTGAGAAAATGTCTGCCATATACTCAAGCTTGAATAACCAATTAATTTAGAGCATAAAAAAAGTTCCATGAACAAAGCAACTAATTTACTTCACAAGCCAACTGCCTAAGAATCTTTACTCAGGAAAACCAAATGCTTGTTGAAAGTCTTCTATTTGTCAAATAAGCTACTAAAAGATATGGATGAGAATGAGCTAAGATTTGATAATTATTAATTTTAGCACTTCATCAATGACATTTTTAAGTGACACTGGCTCTAAATGTAGGTATACTACAGTGTACCTGATCGCAATACAAAATCCCTGCTTGATTCACACGGAGACTAATTTTAATCATTGCTTTCCACCATCAGTATAAATGACAACACACTGGATACAGAACATCTACTATCCTACAAAGTAGTTTTTAGAGATTCCTGTGGACCCAGTCATCACACTCTGGAACTGCTGCTCCTGAGAAAGAACTGTACTAGCCCTGTATTTCAACTCCAACAAAGAAATTCTCTAGCCAATAACTCTCTACTCTTCTCAACTAACTCCGTGTGTTCCCTTGCACATAGCCTAGCTGCCTCCTCCTTTCTCCAAATACCAGACAGTTAAACCCTAACAATAGTTGAACCCTACTCCTACCCACTGACATGCATCAGAAGCAGCTAACCACAGCTGAAGTAAAACACCACCACACTGTCTGGTCTCCGTCTTTGTTTTTATTGTGTGACAGAGAAGAACACACTTTTGCATGCCTGCCCCCAAGCTTTTAAATTCTATTACTAGCTTTTAAATTCTATTACTCTGAGATTCCTGACAATACCTTTCATGAGTTGTGTGTGAACTTTTGAAGACTATAATAAGGAAAACTTCAGTTTTCTTCCCTTAAACACGGACACCATTATTAACAGAATTCATTTTTACACTAGTAGTGAAAATTGTACTAGAATTTATCACTAAAATTTTTATTTATTTTTTTAAAATGTCTTCATATCTTCACTGTCAAGTGACTTCTGTTCTTAACTTCTTGGGGCAATGATCAATAAAGATAAACTTCTTTGAATTTTCTGCACCATTCTTGGCACCTCAAATTATTCTTGCTTCACTGGACACTCAGAAAAAAAAATATTTTATTACCATCATTTCATAGTTAATGCTCTCATTCTTCTAGAGTCTATGCCTCAAGGTCTAGCACAGTGCTTCTCAACCTTCCTAATGCTGCAACCCTTTAAAACAGTTCCTCAGGCTATGGTGATTGACCCTGTGGCTAACATAGATAAGAATAATGGGTTACTATAAGTTAAAAGAGCTAATACGAAGCCTGAGCTAATGGGCCAATCAGTTTATAACTTATGGAGACCTCTGTGTAATTTTCTTTGGGACTTGTCAGCTTGGGAACTGGGCAGGACAGAAACCCCTACAAGCAGGCCCTCATGTTACAGATGGTGTCAACGTGTGGACAACTGCATCCACATAAAGCCTGAAAGAGCTCTAAGGAAGTAATTCTAGACAGAAAAGAATAACGTAAAGCATGCTTTTTTGGTAGTAGCAATTTCTCAGGTTTGCTCTGCTTGCTAAAGGCAAGCAAGCGCTCTCATCTAAGAGAGGCTTCCTGACTCAGCTTTAGCTATAAAGCCTTGCAGCTCTTTTAAGAGGTCCTGCCAAAAAACACTTACATAGTGTTGATGAAAAGCTGACCACATGCTTTTCGGTTTTCAGCCGTAGCAGGAAAAAAGGCTGTGCCCTTTTAAAATGCCGGCTTTCTGGGCCGTATCAGGGCAAACTCTGACTCTTCCAGGCAGGTGGTCCGACTACAGGACATTTGTGTGTGGTTTGTGAGCACACTGCTGCAGCTCGCTTGCTGGTAGGGACCTTGAAACACTGTAGAGTTTTGGCAATAAACGTGGTACCTCTGCCATGAGGCTGAAATCTCAGAAAGCTAAGAAATGGGTTGGATCCAGTCATCAAAGCCACGGCTTTAATCCTACCCATATTGTTTAGTAAATTAAAGACTCATGTGGTCAGAAAAAGAGAGAGATATACAGTAAAGATAGATTCAAAGATTTAAAAAAATCTAAATGATTTACTGTGTGTTAAAAATATATTCTGGCTTGGGAGAGAAAAGAAAAAGGTTAAAGTTCTTAAGAAAGAAAGAAAGAAAGAAAGAAAGAAAGAAAGAAAGAAAGAAAGAAAGAAAGAAAGAAAGAAAGAAAGAGAATAGTTGGGTGTGGCAGTACACAACTTTAATCCCAATGCTTGGGAGGCAGAGGCAGAAAAACCTCTGCAAATTCAAGGTGTGGTGGCAGACACCTTTAATCCCAAAGACTGGGAGGCAGAGCAGACAGGTCTCTGTGAGTTCAAGGTGTGGTAGCACAGGCCTTTAACCCCAAATCTTGAGAGGCAGAGGCAGACAGACCTCTGTGAATTCAAGGTGTGGTGGTGGACACCTTTAATCCCAGCACTTGGGAGGCAGAGGCAAGTGGATCTCTGTGAGTTCAAGGACAGCCTGGTCTACAGAGGGAGTTCCAGGACAAAGATACACAGAGAACATGTCTCAAATAGTCAAAAGTTAAAAGTAAAAATAAAAGAAATAGAGGTTAAAATAAAGCCATGTAATGATGAAAAATACAAAGAGAATCTTGATACTGTATGTTATTATGCTCTCTTTGAATTGTTTGAATGCTGAGGAAGGAGCAACAGCTGCTAAAAGATATTTGCTTATAAATGTTGCTGAATTAATCCAAGATAGATATTTTGAAAATACCTTGACTTCAAAATTGAAGTCAAAAGGTATGTTATTTTGGAGAAGAGATTTTGCTTTTGTTTCCACAGGAAACAAGAGGCTGTGGATTCATTTGAGTTAGGAAAAATCAGGTCTGATCAAGGAAGATCACCTGAGAAATCTCCAGTAGGAACAGATGGCCCAAATGTCTGAGTTCTACATCCAGAACAGATTCAAGACTGTTGTCTGAGATGATCAAGACTCACAGGATATTCCAGTCAGGACTTGATCATAATTCTAAATTTTCTTTAGGTCCCCATAAGATTATCAGTGCCCCCAACCAGCAGGAAGTAGCCTGAAATACTCCACCCACATTTCAAAAAAATGGACTATGGATATTTTCCTTTGCTTAAAAAAAGGGGGGGGGAGTGGTGTAGGACAATTCTAAATTCTGTCAATTACGTTTTAAATAAACTCTGATTGGCCAGTAGCCAAGCAGGAAGTAGGGGCAGGACAATCAGACAGGAAATAGAGACGGGGCAATGAGAACAGAAGTATTCTGGGAAGGAAGCTCTTTCCACAGTCTTCTCCAGACCAAGGAAGAAGCAAGATGTGAGCTGCCCCACTGAAAAAGGTACCAAGCTGTGGCTAACATAGATAAAAATAATGGGTTAATATAAGTTATAAGAGCTAATACGAAGCCTGAGCTAATGAGCCAATCCATTTATATAACTTATAGAGACCTCTGTGTGATTTTCTTTGAGACTTGCCGGCTGTGGTAACTGGGCAGGACAGAAACCCCCACAAGCAGGCCCTCATGTTACATAACCCCAACCACAAAATTATTTTATTGCCACTTCCTGTGATTTTTATAACCAATTGTTATGAATCATAATGTAAATATCTGCTATGTAGGATATCAGATATACAACCCTTGTGAGAGGGTCATTCCACTCCCTACGTCTAACCCCCACATTGAGAACCAGTGATCTAGATGCTCCTTTTACAGTTTCCCCTTTAAAATTCTGAATACCTCCTTCTTCCTGGCAACAGTCTGTCTGTTAATGATCTTGTTACTAATTTTACTATCAAAATAGTAGTAATCAAAATAAACTCACCCACAAGATCTATCAACCTTCTTGAGAATAAATATGCTTTATCTTCTAGGTAGAAACTAGACAGAAACTAGAATCACTTGGGAAGTGGGAACCTCAACTGAGGATTTGCCTCCATCAGATTACCCAGTTCTAACACCTGTGGGCATTTTTTGGATTCATGACTGATGTATGAAGGCCCAGACCACTGCCATCACTGCCATCCCTGGGCAGGTGATCCTGTATTATATAAGAAAGGATGCTGAGCGAGCCATGGAGTGCAAGCCAGTAGTAAGCAGCATTCCATAGCCTCAACTTCAGTTCCTACTTCCAGGTTCCTGCTCTTCATGAGATTCTGGCTTGGCTTCCCCTAATGAACTGTCATAAGAAGTGTAAGCAATAAACCCTTTGTTCCTCAAGTAGTTTTGGGTTATGGTGTTTATTACAGAACCAAACTACTGCACTCTGCCTTGTCTTCATCTACAAAGACTCTAGTTAGCCCAGGCTTGCAGCCAAGATCGGCTTCACATTGACTACTCAAGCAAGAACAGTAGCCCTAGAATGCTCCCTTTTCCTGCTGCATTACCAAGCGACCTCTTAGATCATTGCCCCAGTGTACAAAAACGTCTTCAGCAAAACAATGGCATTTGCTCTCCTTTGCAATAAAAATCCAAAAATTCTGTTATTTCCAGTATCCACTCCAATAAATCTTTATTTTGGATCATTTTATTGACATTTCTCTTGTCAAGATCAACCTTGACCTTCCCCTTGACAAACCAAAGGTCAACTGTCACTCCTTCTCTGATTGACGGCTGCACTTGAGCTTGCTCCTTCAAAGACCTCAGTCGGCCTCTCCTACTTAAGGAAGAGGGAGAGCGGAAAGAAGAGCAATGCTAGACACTTAGGGAAAAGCAGTTAAAGTGCTCTGAAACACAAATGTGTCTGTGAAATTGCTTTGCAGAGGCCAGGGAAGGGCAAGTTGGGAAATTCAGTTCCATATCTGACTTTGAGCCTATGAAAATATTGTAGTAGAAATGCAATCAGAAGAACAGTATTCAACTGTTTACACAACATTTGATAACTGATCAGTCTAAAAGAACTTCATCCAGTGCAATGAAACAATATTCACCAATCCTTGGCCTACAGGAAAGGGTTTAAATTGTCCCACAGATCTAAGTGTATCATTTAATCCTAGCTTTCAAGGTCAGTGACCAGCAGGGCTGACTGGTAAAGTGAAATGGGAGAAAAAAAGAAAGAAAGAAAGAAAGAAAGAAAGAAAGAAAGAAAGAAAGAAAGAAAGAGAGAGAAAGAAAGAGAAAAAAATGCTGATGACTGACAGTGGTGATTAATATCTACTACTCATTTCTGGGAATGCACCTCCTAAACAACTGTATTATTAATAAAAGAGGGACTTTCCCCACGGCAGTGGAGAGTGAACCTATAGACTCTCTGGTGAGGTTAGTACTACACACACACACACACACACACACACACGTGTCACCTCTCCCGACCCTTTTTCTCTTCCTTCCTGGCAGTAGCACCCCCAGGCTGGCATCTCTACTGCCTCCGCTTCACACATAGCTGGAAGTGCACCTCTGATAGAACTACAGGCCTTTACCTCTAACACCAGCCATGGAAAAAGGAACTTCTAGCCAGGCGGTGGTGGCACACGCCTTTAATCCCAGCACTCAGGAGGCAGAGGCTGGTGGATCTCTCCCAGTTCAGCCTGGTCTAAGGGACAGCTAGGGCTGTTACACAGAGAAACCCAGTATCATAAAACCAAAAAAGAAAAAAAAGCGGGGGAGGGGGGACTTCAGAAATTGACATTTTATATGCAAGCCATTTAAAAAGCAGCTTGCTCAAAATTACAGAGTAAATCTGGAATAGAACTAAGGTGGGGTTAAGCTATAGGATTCCAGCAATCAAGTTTCTTCTCAGTCGGAGGAGATTTCTGAAGCCCTAGCTGAACCGGGGCCTCCAGCATTTTAAGCACAAGGTCTACCGCTGAACTACTCCCCCAGATCAAATATCGGGCTTTCTCAACAAAATAGTCCCACTGCTTCCTTAAAAAAAAAAAAGTCAGTCCTAAAAGCAGTCAAGGTTCCCTGCCCCGTGGGAAGTCCAAGGTCCTCCCACTTCCATCCAGGTCTATGAAGGTGAGCATCCAAACCAGGCTCCCACAAAGCAGGATTGAATAGGGAGGGGGAGGGGGAGGGAAAGGGGAGGTGGGGAGGTGGAAATTTTTAATAAATAAATAAATTTAAAAAAAATAATAAAATAAAATGTATTAACTCTAAGTTAAAAAAAAGTCAGAAAACTCTTAACTGTGTGAAAGCCATTTTTAAAAACTCTAAATGACTAGGTTTCTTAAGCAGCAAAAATAATAGCATAAACGTCCTAGGCATTTCCCTGAAAGCCAATGTAATGGCAATCACACACTGTTTCTCATATCACACTTTCATAGTTTCTCCTTGACAGGTCTGGCCATCTCCTAGACAACAAAACGAAGCTGACAGGCCAGACCCTGAACTTGCTACACGAACAGAAGTTATATTCTGATTTTCTCTTTGCTTCGCCTCCTCACCGTCCTCCACATCTGACAGAGGTCCTGGAGCAATGCTCAGGACAGGCCTGCCACTACCTCCTTCTGCTGTCAACCGCAAATGACGACTCAAGCCATTGCGGAAGGGACTCCGTGCGAGGCCCCGCTCTCTACGAACAAGAACTCGGCTTGCAAAGTCCAAACGCTGAGATCGAGTCCAGGGCTCGTGCTCACCCTGCCCAAAAAGACTTCCCTGCAAGGGGAACCCATCCCAGATGCAGAAGGCATCTCAACAAGCCGATCAGTCTGAAACTTACGCCCAAGCCTAACCACCCGGCCCAAGCCGCCCCCGCCTAACCCGGCACCCCTTCAGGAAGCGCCCTTTAAAGTCGTCACCTTGAGGAGACAGCCCCGATCGTAGTGCTCGCAGCCCCGCCGCCCTCGCTCCAGGCTGCGGACGCCATCTTCCCGCGCCGTCGCCGCCATCTCCTCCACCTCCCCTCACGATCCACGGAACCTTCCCCCCAGCTTGGAAGCCACGCCTCGGAGCAGCGGAGCCTGCCTGACACGCCTCCTCCTCGAAGCGGCGACCACTGCGGGCAAGATGGCGGCTGTTCACGTGATCCGGGGCAGCCGGATTTCCGGTTCCTGCTCGAGGGGGCGGAAGCGAAGGGAAACGCTAGCTCCGTCGCTGTCTTCGCTGCTAACGGTAATAACGCATAGGTTGGCTCTCCTTTCGCCCCCGCATCGCTGCCTGCCCAGAGCTCCGGGCGAAGGGGGCCGCCGCGACGCCGGGTGGGGCCCCCGCTTGCAGGCGGCCCTCGGCCGTCCGGCGCCTGTGAGGAGAGGCCCCTCCCTCTGCCGGGCTCGCGGCCGCCTCCAGCAGGGGGCGGAGCTAGGTGGCGGCGCAACGGGCACCCCCTCGTGCTGGCGGCTGCCGACGTCCCCTTCCCGGTTCCCTGTGCTGGTCGCCAGCTAAGATGTGAGGAGAAAAAGTGGGGAAACGGAGGCACGCCGTGGCCTGCCCCAGTGGAACTCACAGATAGCTGGGGGAAGAACCACTGTGTTAAATGAGATCACAGTTTGGAGGGACCCTTGTGTGGTTTCCCTGGGGAAGGGGACTCTAGAGCCGAAAGGGGAAACGCAAACAGTGTCCCAGAAGTTAGGGTGCACAGAGCTGTGACAGGGAAATCGGGTCCGTAAGAGCATGGGACAAATAACTAAGTCTACAAAGTTGAAATCTTAGACCTCAAGGTGCATAACTAAATGACCATCCTTATAAAAAAAAAAAAAAAGGACCAACACTTTGGAAAGTTTTACCAGCGAAACTTCTTTTTGGGGGGGGTGGGGAGTTACCTTTGGCTTTAAACCTAAAGTCACTAACTCATTTTAATTCTCTTACAGTTTCGTTATGAGTTGCTAAAATCATGGTGAAATGTTGCTCGGCCATTGGATGTGCTTCTCGCTGTTTGCCAAATTCCAAGTTAAAAGGACTGACATTTCATGTGTAAGACTTCGCTGTTACTGAAATGAGAGATTCTACCTAAGTCTGCAGTCTCAAGCTCAGTTCCCCAGTCCTTTAAAGTAGCCTGGTTAAATCTGAAGTGGCGACGGCGCCTTCACGCCTTTATAATGTGCAGGGTATAAGGTGCCAAGGAATCAAAGATTAACACCACCATCAAGAATAAAATCCCACACACACAAATCGTTAGACTTGCCTTTGCTAATGTTTGCATTTTAACTGTTGGGCTCCCTATTGTTTACATGTCATTTACAGTCTAAAGGGGGATCTTCGTTAAAATACACCTCCCTTCTAGTTAGAAACAAATGAGGCTTAAATTGTTCACTATAAATTACAAGTTCAGATTAAAGATAGTTTAGCCTCATTGCAGATAAAGCATGGGGATTCTAATTTAGTATTCTGGCCATTCCTATTACACCCATGGAAATATCTAATATTATAAACGTGCTAAGGATTTTGCAGCTTTTGTGTGAAGCGCTTGACTTTATTAGGGAAAGATCTAGTTACTTTGCTAGCCATGGAAATAAAAAGTTAGTATGTCTACACTACCTTATCCAAAAAAATTGTACTGGTTTATAAATTTTGAAAATTTTGATTATTGACACCCATATCGCCCAAGACAATTCTGTCTTGAGAATTGTAGACCCCGCAGCTATTCTCCGCACACTTTCGTAAAGCATTTGTAGACCTGCTATGTATTAGCTGCTATTTCGAGTAATTTTTGAATAATGTCAGAAGTGAAAGTACAAGAGGCCCTCTCATTCAGGGTAAATTCTGGATGTCGCCTCAGAAAGGCAAAGGCCAGTGATATACTTTAACATCTGTAGATAAGGGAAAACCATGGATTGCAGATCTTGCTACAAGGTGCTAAAGGTCCATCGAAAAGTCCAGATGGTGTGATTAAAAGTTAACTAGAGGGCATATATCTGAAGAAGAGTTGGCAAAAACATCTGGATATTAAAACTGAGTTGTGAGACCAGCAGGGTATCTTAGTGGGCAAAGGCAGTTGTCACCAAGCCTAATGACCTAAGTTCAACACCCAGGACTAACATTATAGGAAGAGAGAAAGAACTCCCACAAATTGTACAAATTGCCCTCTAATCTATACTGTGCATACCATGGGATGCGTGTGCGCACACGTGCATGTAAATAAAATTGTAATTTTTAAAAATTAATTTGTTACATAAGCAAGAATCATGATTTCTTAAATGTTTCAGTCCAAATATATATCAGTAGTATTTAATTTTAATTTTTTCTAGATTCCCCACAGATGAAAACATCAAGCGAAAATGGGTGTTGGCAATGAAAAGACTAGATGTGAATGCTGCAGGCATCTGGGAGCCAAAGAAAGGAGACGTGCTGTGCTCGAGGCACTTCAAGAAGACAGACTTTGACAGAAGCACTCCGAACACTAAGCTGAAGCCAGGAGTTGTCCCTTCTGTCTTTGAGTCCCCAGATCACTTGCAGGTTTGTTTAGGAACTACTGCTCGCTCTGAGTGCTCACTCCCTGTGACGGTTCTGAAGACACTTAAGCACTCATGGGTCTGTCAGCGCAACTTTCTTCAACTGAAGTGCATTCTGGGAGTTCCATGGACTGTAGCTTCAGCTTTTCATGATGCCTGGCAGATGATATAGCCAGCAGCCACCCGTAAACACTGGTACATGGGTAGGGTTCAGATAAGTGAACTGATGGAAAGAATTGTCTTAACTCAGAACCAGCTTCTTAAAAACGGAGGTTGAACTGAGGTTTCAGATTGGTTGTACTTAAGAACTCAAGAGCATGTGGGGCATGTGCTTTACTCCCAGCCCTCATGAGACAGAGGCAGAAGCATCTCTGTGAGTCTGAGGCCCTCCTGGGCCACAGAGCAAATTCCAGAACAGCCAGGGCTACAGAGAAACCTTGCCTCAAAAATCCAAAACAAAAAAAGAAAGAAAAAGAAAACTCAAGAGCAAACTGCAAATTGGACCAAAGTGGTTCCAAGTGAAGTCACAGATATAAAATTTAAAACTTAGATATGAACAAAAGTCAAAAAAGCAGAAAAAAGAATAAGTGAAAAAGACAGAGATGAGGTTACGAAAGAAAAACAAAAGGGTTGCGGAGTAAACCTAGTTGAATTCTATTCTTTTCCAGTAGCAGTGCTGAGAGTTGGTCACTTTGCCCTTGATGGCTGTCTTTTCTTCAAGAAGAGTCAGGAACTGTGATTATCTCTGTAGCTCACTTCCTCTGGTCCTGTCTTCTTTTTCTCAACTGGTGGGGAGTATCCTCTTTCATTTTTAGGGAAATTTTATGTTAATAGATGAACCCTAGAGGTGCTTTAGGGATGCTCTTTGAAAGTAAACAGAATGAAACACACTGACTTCCTTCCAGAATAGTATCTGCCAGCAGTACAGTGTTTCACTACATACTTCTCTTCACTTTGAAAGTCAGGAAGGAATCAAACTGTAAGAACAGATACAGTATCACAATGGTTTTCATTAACTGTTCCTAACAGGAGAAGAAAGAAAAACTTCACTGTAGGAAAAACTTCATTCTCAAAACCCTTCCCGTCACTAACCGCGGTCACCAGCTTGTGGGTGCCTCATGCATTGAAGAATTCCAATCCCAGTTCATTTTTGTAAGTAAAATTTTTTGCTGAGCTAATTGCTGAGTTAATTGTTTTAAGGTGAATGTGGTCTCCACTAGGATCAAATATGTCAGAGTTATAGCAAAACAGAATCTAGACTTGTTGGGGAGGGGTCTTTAATATGTTATGTTTCCAAACACACTTGTTCTCAGGATCGTTGTGATCGGAATGTATGCAGGAGCAGTACGGAAACAGTTACTCTTCTGGTTACTGAGTTTGAAGCATGCCTTTACAAGGATGAGTCTGCCGATAAAATAACTCCTCCCATTAAGTAGTATATTTTCTTCGTGGAAATATGTAACTAGAAATAGCTGTATCTTTCGGTTCGTTGAAAAAGTCACAGAACACAGAGTGCTCAGGCTTGTGTGTACTTATTCACAGATTGCTTGTTCATGTAAATGCTGGGTATTAAATACAAATTGTCTTACACAGCTTTACCGTTTAAGATCAGGCACTGTTAGTCTGCTTTCCTTTTTATTTATCAAAGTTGTTTTGGCCATTATCGATTCTTTGCATTTTTATATGAATTTAAAATCAACTTGGTAAAATTTTACCAAAACCCATGATGGAATTTTCACTGGTCTGCTGATGCCTCTGTAGATCCTACGGAGAGAAGCGAGAGCTGGGGATCTTAAGGAGTCTTTCGGCACTGGAACTTGAGTGCCCCCTTGATTCGCCCTTTACCTTCTCAGCACTGCTCGAGAGCACTCAGCACACAGGTGTTCTGCTTTGGCAGATCTGACCCTTAGTATTTCCTGTTTGCTTGCTGCTCTAAATGCTACCGTTGTGTTTGCTCCTAGAAGATGGAAATATAATTTATGTTGATCTTATATCTGACAAACGTGCTGAACTCAGATATTAAGTACAGTAGAGTTTTTCTTAAGGCCATCAGATTTTCTGCATAGATCATCATGTTCTCTAGAATTAAGGACAGTTTTAATTCTTCCTTCGTCCTATAAATGTGTTTGTTGCTTTTTTTTTTTTTTTTTTTTTTTTTTTTTTTTTTTTTTTGCTTTGCTGAACTGCTTGAGACTCCAGGACTGAGATGAGAAATGTTGAGAGCCAGTGTTCAGGCAATTCCATCTCCTAACATGATTTTTCTTTTTTAAGTTAATTTGGTAAGTTATGTCAGCTGACTTCTCAAGGGCTTAACTAACCTTTTACTCCGGGATGACCCTTGCTCCATAATGTATCATTGTTTTTATGTATGTTGTGTACACTTGGGGGTTTTTTAGTTTAATCTTTCCTTGAGTGTTTAAGAGGGATATTTAATGCATAGGGCTCCCCTCCTTCTCTTCTCTAATGTTTTATTTGTCTGAATTCAAGATCAGATTAGTATTAACCTTTCAAAACAGTGAGAAAATCTTGGCAACTTTTCAAGTTTTTAGAAAAAGATTTTGTAGAATGATAATTTTTTTATAAATGTTTGATAGATTTGTCTAGTGAAGCACTGTGGAGTTAGGGGTTGTTGTTGTTTGCTTGTTGAAAGAAACACTAGCTTCTGTCTTCCAGAGTTTTGTCATTTCATCACAGCTACAACATTTATTAGGGTAAGGTATTTAATATACCTCCTTATTGGTCCTTTTGTTGACTCTGGTAGACTCTAGTGTCCTCTCAGTCCTGATATTTCTGATTAACCTGCCTGAAGGTTTAACTATTTCTTCGTCTTGTCATAGAACTCAACTTTTGTTCATTTTTTTATACTTCCCTAATTTCTGTTCATCTGTTATTATATTTTTCTACTTATTTCAAAATGTAAAATGTGTTGCCTTTTTCTAGTAAGGTGAAAGCTGCTGTCATTGTTAAGATTTGTGTCTTTTTAGTCTAGGCAGTCAGTGTTACTGATGTTTTCATTGTCTTTCATATTTTCAGTTTCCGTTTCAGCTTACTCTTTAGACCATGGGTTATTTAGAAGTATATTATTTGGGGCAGGGGAAATAGCCCAGTGATTATAAATGTGGTAATTCCAACTTCACAAGACAGACACAGGATTCCCAAAGCCAGCTGGCTAGCAAGATCAGTTTGCTCAGGATTTAATTAAGATTCCTTACCTCAGTGAAATAGAGACTAGCAAAGAGGGTAAGTCTGGACATCAACCTCAGGCTTCCACATGCACACACACAAAAATAGAAGGAAAAAAAATAGCCTCCTTGGTTTCCCTGATGTTTGCTTAATCTTCTCACTCCTATATACCAAGCTCTGTATGGGTTTCTCATCTTTGCACTGGGGCATACAGATTCTTCCAAGGCTAAGCTGGAGCGATTGCAGACCTCACCTCTGTTTTCCATCTTAGTGGAGTACCTGTTATCCTCAAATATTTTTTATGTCTTTGTACCACACATTGGTTCATGTGGTATCAGTCTAGTCTTTTGCTTTGTCTTGGCTAGACGCAAAAGTCCTCTTGAGTAATTTTAATATTGAATAACTTTACAAAATTAGTTTATAGTATCTCTCTATATCAGTGTTATTTTCCTTGTTTACAAATGAACATATAAAAGTGTATTGCCATATATTTAACCATAGCCAAAATAAATATTGATGGAATTATCTTTTTTTAAATTCCCATACTGGAGTCCTATCCAATCCCCAGCACTCAGCCTAAGCACCCACTCTAATGCTTCTTTCCTGTACCTTTTATAAAGTAAAATATTCATCAAAATGGAGGAAACATTTACTCTATCACGCACCATCACTAAATCTTGGAGCTGGGGATGGAACTCAGTTCCTAGGGTCCTTTCCTAACATTTCAAAGCCCAAGGTTTGATCCCCAGCACTGCAAAAAATAGGCATTGGGGGATGATGCATGCAATCCTTAGGTGGAGGTAAGAGAATCAGAAGTTCAAAGTAATCCTCCACTATATGGCAAGTTCAAGGCCAGCCTTGGATACATGAGACCCTGTATAAAAAGATAAATAAAAATTACTCATTCATTTGATAAATACATCGCCGTGCTTAAGGAATGAAAATGGTATAGATTTTGCAAGTGCTATGGTAGCCAGTGCAGTTTCATCCAGTGCTCATCTTAGCAGGCAGGAAGCCCCAAATGAGGAGTGATTCCCATCGTCAGTGATCCATGTTCCTCATATATGCTGAGCCTCAGAAGGAAGAGAGTCTAGGCACCCTAACACTGCTTCCACTTCCCGTCCTCTTCCTGTCTTCTTTAAACCTAATAGTCTCCTCTAAGTTTCATAAATGAAGAACTAGCTAAAACTTAGTGCTAAACTTTTGTCTAACCTTGTCTTTCCTATTTAAAAACCTGGTGTTTATATTTTAGGAACATAGCTACAGTGTAATGGATAGTCCAAAGAAGCTTAAGCATAAATTAGATCACGTGATCATCGAGCTAGAGAATACCAAGGAAAGTCTGCAGAATGTTTTGAACCGAGAAAAACACTTTCAAAAATCACTGAGAAAGACAATCAGAGAACTTAAGGACGAATGTCTGATCAGCCAAGAAACAGCCAATCGACTGGATGCTTTCTGTTGTGAGTGTTGTGAGAGCACAGAATGAGACTGGATTTGTGAAGTCATTTTTTATATGTTCCATCTAGAGTTGACATCGATGATGCTTCTTAGAAGACCTCACACACCATTTCTAAATCCTATAGTCACTGACAGCACTTTGGATCCAGGCAGCATTATGCATTTTCCCTGCTAACCAAAAACTTATCGAAGTTGTGCAGAAACGTGTTGTAGTTATGCTGTGTGTGACTTGTGACAATTACATTTTTACAGACATAAACTAGTGCTGGGTCACTATTGTAAAATGGCTGAATCCCAAAAAAGTAAGAAAATACATCAGGTTGGCCACATTAGTTATAGCAGTTGGAACAGAATTTTAACTTTGACTACATTATGTGTATATCCTTTATAGTAAATTGTGATTTTAATTTTAAATATTTTACTATAAAGCAGACATTGTTTACAGCACACATTTATCTTGCATCCAACCAAAGGTGCTTTAGTAATTAATTATAGATTATTTTTTAATAAGGCACTCCATAGCACTGACCCTGAGAATAGCCTATGGAAAAGATTTATTGGCTTTTAAGTTAAGAGCCAATTAGATAAGACTCCTGACAAGATGTCAGTTTTTTTGGTATAGTGCATCATTCCTCCTCACAAGGACTAGTCAGAATAGCTTCAGACACCAAAGAATAAAAGCACACACATTTGACTTCAGGTGAGCAGGTGTTGCTTCACAAGAACATGACTCCCGGCTCTTCAGTCACCTCTTCCATACACAGTGCTGCCACCAGCTGAAGATTTGCAAGGCTGTCTTGTGGTTTTAAGAAGTAATAGTGCTGACACTTTTAAAACTGTAATTCATAAGGAAAGCTGTTGCAAACATGCAGATCTTGCAGTAGAAATAGAAACGGAACTGATGACTGTTCAGTGGCAGTAATTACTCAGAAATGACATGCAGAAGCGCTGTTTGGAGACTACTTACCAAGTATATAGAAGAAGAGTCCTGGCTGTTTACTGATTGAGCCCAATGTTAGGAATATTGCTTCTCCCCTGATTTCTTACTAAAAAAAAAACTAAAATTAAGAATCTTACATACTATACATTAAAATAAAAAGTATTAGCCAAAGTCCCACCCTGTATTAAGCACAAGTCTGAATGAATCTTATCCAGAGATCTGTGCATAGTCAGAGTGTGCAACAGTTGTGTCATTGTGTTAGCAAATAATGTCCAGTTTTTGTATATTTGTTCCCTGTAACTTTGTTTCATAGTAGTACCATAAGGATATGGTCAGATAAAGATTTTTTTATTTAAGATATTGTATTTTCATTGTAGGACTTTAGCTCTTCCCTCTAAAAGAAATTTTTCCCCACACTTGAAAGATAATTGTTGTGCTAAGATTGAAATTACTGAGGTTCTTTTGTTACCCTCAATTTTTTTTTTATTGTCTGCCTGTTATTTATTTTCCCTGTTTAATTTTTTAAGTCACATCAGGTACTCTAACGAGAAATATGGGTAGAATCTAAATCCTCAGCCTGTTTGTGAGCCTGTACGCTTGAGTTGGTGACTGGGAGATGGTGAAAGGAAAAGCGCGGGTGTTTGCAGACTTCCCCTCCCCGGCTGCCTGATGGCCATATAGCAAGCCCAGAAAACTGAAGAGGAAGGCTCCAGGCTCCGCCCTATTTCATTGCACAGTCACTTTGCCTGCTTGTGTCGTGGTGAAGTCAGTTTCTGTCCTCTCTTTCACTGGTCCTAGGTCACTGTGACTGGTGAGTGGGGGAAATATCAGTAAGGACCCAGAGCTTCCCATTTGCTCTTTACTCTTGGACAAATAGTTACCAGTGGAAACCAGACTTGAAATAAAGGATCCCTACCAGCTGTTGCTTAAATGCCTAAACACCGCCCCTACCTCAGTCCTCCGCCCAGAGATTGCAGCCTAGGTCTTCCAGGGAAGAACTGTGGTGTATAAAGAAAAGGTGGATCACAACCTACCCGGAAGTTTCCAGGCAGCCAAAGCTGACCTAAGGACTCTAGTTTCTAAACATGGACTGGCCTCTAGACCCTGCAATACACTTGGTTTCCAAAGAAGGTATGAAGGATTGATGTGGCATTTTCTCCATATCAAGTTTGGATTTCTGAAAATAGACTGTGTTGCTAAAGGTACCTGTATATATCTTTAATTTGAGAAAGGGTGAAAATGTATTAATTATATACTTAGTTTTTAAAATAAAATTCTGACAAATAATTGAGGAATGAAAGCTATTTATTTGAAAAATAAAAATTTTGTCTAGTAATGTGTTGTGTGTTTCATACCTTGATTCAATAAATTGGTCAGGGAAAGATAAGCATGTACATACGCAGAGGGCTTGCTTTCATCCATGTCTTCCATCAGCCCACCTTCTAACATAGTATGAACTGGCAGCTCTTCATGTTCCCAGTATGTGGGAAAAGTGGTGTTGCAGGGTGTGAAATATGCTGCCTCTGAACACAAAAGACTAGCAAGCATTGTGCTTCCCAAGTCATAACAAAACATGCAAGATACAATGGTTTGTCTTTTACTTCAGGGAGATGTACTGGCATGCCCCAAATCACAGTGTCTCCTGACTGCTAAAGATTCTTGCCCCACTGTGGTGCGCCCCTTGACCAGCAAGGAAGAAATGACCACGAGTCGAGGATTCTTCTCAAATCACACTTTATTGGAGCCTCTTGGTTGAAGGGAGAGCGGGAAGAGAGAGAGAGAGAGAAAGCGAGAGAGAAAGAAAGCCAAGCGGCATCTGCTTTTAAAGGTTGAAGGGACTCGAGTACTGTCCTGCTTGGTGAATACCAGTCTGCTGATGTCCGAAGCCTCGGGATTGGCTAGGGACAAGGCTCAATTGCGCATGTACAAGCAAAGGGCGCTCAGCCCCACGCAGCAATACCAAAGAAGGACTTTGTTTACCTCCAAGCTGCAGGACCGTCAGCGCCATTTTGTAATGGCGATATCCGGACGGCTCCTTACACCCCACCCCTTACAGCACATATAATTCATGGATGCCCTGATGAGAGTTTACTGGACAGTTATAAAAAATACATTTTTAATTATGTGTTTATGAAAAAGGGTGTGCACATGAGTACAGGTATCTATAGAATCCAGAGGAGGATGTTGGATCCCCCAAAACTGGAGTTAGAGGCAGTTATAATCTGCCTGATATAGGTGCTGGGAACCAAACCCAGGTCCTCTACAAGAGTAGTATGAGCTTTTATCCACCCTTCTTTTAAAGACATTTTAGAAGCATGTCTCGGGGCTGGAGAGATGATTCAGAAGGTAAGAGCACTAATTGTTCTTTCAGAGGTCCTGAGTTCAATTCCCAGCAGTCATACAGTGACTCACAGTCATCTATAATGAGATCTGGTGCCCTCTTCTGCCATAAACAGAGACCCTAATAATCACACAAAAACTATATTAATTACAACATTGTTTGCTGATGGTCCAGGTGTATATCTAAGCTAGCTCTTACATCTTAAATTTACCCATTTCTATTTTATATTTTACCACAAGGCTCGTGGTTTGTTACCTCTTGCTTCTTGGGCAGCTCCATGGCACTTTCTTGACTCTGCCTACTCTCTCTATATCTGTTTGGATTTTCCACCTGGTTTTATTCTGCCCTGCCATAGGCTGAAACAGCTTCTTTGTATTCAAATGGTAATAAAACATATTTACAGCATACAAAAGGGAATCCCACATCATTCTAGCCTGCAAGCAAACATGCAGGCAGAACACTCTATACATAATAAATTTAAAAAAAAAAAAAAGGGGGAAGAAGAAGCATGTCTTATTATGTAGCTCATTCTGGCCGAGAACATACTTGACCCTGCTGTCTCAGTCTTAGTATTAGGGTGCTGCGGGAGAATTATCTGTATTCTGTCAATCATATTTTAATAAAACACTGATTGGCCAGGCAGGAAGTATAGGTGGGTCAAACAGACAGGAGGTAGAGGTGGGGTGATGAGAACAGGAATATTCTGGAAAGCAGGAAGCTCCCTCCGCACTCCTGCGCAGACCACCGATGAGGCAGCATGTAACTTGCCCAGCTGAGAAAGGTACGGAGCCATGTGGCTAACGTAGATAAGGACAATGGGGTAACATAAGTTATAAGAGCTAATAAGTAGCTTGACCTAATGGGCCAATCAGTTTATAATCTTATGGAGTCCTGTGTGTAATTTCCTTTGGGGCTTGCGGGTTGTGGGGTACCGGGCGGGACAGAAGCTCCAACAAGCCGGCCCTTCATGTTACAAATGGCGCCCAGAGGTGGATAATTGAATCCACAGAAAGCTTGGGAAAGAATAGAGTAACGTAAAAATTGGTAGCAGCAATTTTTCGGTTCTGCTCTGCTTGCTAAAGGCAAGAAAATGCTCTCATCTAAGAGAGGCTTCCTGACTCAGCTTTAGCTGCAAAACTTTGTAGTTCCTTTAAGAGGTCCTGCCATGAAATACTTAAACGGTGTTGATGAAAAGCTGAAGGCATGCTTTTCGGTTTTCAGCCATAGCAGGAAAAAAGCTGCGCTGTTTTAAAAAGCCGGCTTTCTGGGCCGTCCTGCCAGAGCAAACTCTGACTCTTTCAGGCAGGCCGGCCAACTGAGTGTGGTCTGTGAGCAGAATGCTGCAGCTTGCTTGCTAGTAAGGACCTTGAAACGCCATAGAGTTGTGACAAGAAAAATGGCTGCAGCCGGTACCTCAGCCACGAGTCTGGAAAGCTAAGGAATGGGCTGGATCTAGCTGTCAAAGCCACGGCTTTAGTCCTACCGATATTGCTTAGTAAATTAAAGGCTCATGCAATCAGAAAAAAGAGAGATATACAGTAAAGAGAGATTCAAAGAGTAAGAAAACCTCTAAATGTTTTACAGTGTGTTAAAAATATATGCAGGCTAAAAGTTAAAGTTCTTAAAGTTAAAAAGAAAGAAAGAGAGTAGTTGGGTGTGGTGGTACACAACTTTAATCCCAATGCCTGGGAGGCAGAGGTAAATTGAACTCTGAGACTTTAAGGGGCAGAGGTAGTTGACCTCTGTGACTTCAAGGTGTGGTAGTACACGCCTTTAATTTCAATGCCTGGGAGGCAGAGACAGACAGATCTCTGAGTTCAAGGTGTGGTAGCACACACCTTTAATCCTAGTACTGGGGAGGCAGAGACAGAGGGATCTCTGTGAGTTCAAGGACAGCCTGGTCTACAGAGTTATTCCAGGACAAAGATATACAGAGAACCTGTCTCAAAAAGTAAAAGTAAAAATAAAAGAAATAGAAGTTAAAATAAAGCCGCATAAAGATGGAAAATACACAGAGAATCTTGATACTGTATGCTATTATGCTCTCTTTGAATTGTTTGAATGCTGAGGAAGGAGCAACAGTTGCTAAAAGACTTTTGTTTATAAATGCTGCTGAACTAACCCAATATAGATATTTTGAAAATACCTTGGCTTCAAAACTGAAGTCAAAAGGGATGCTACTTTGGAGAAGAGATTCTGCTTTTGTTTCCACAGAAAACGAGAGGCTCTGGATTTATTCAGAGTTAAGAAAAATCACCTTTGACCAAGGGAGGCCACCTGAAAAATCTCCGACAGGAATAGATGGCCCAGATGTCTGAGTTCTACATCCAGAACAGATTCAAAATGCTGCCTGAGATGATCAAGACTCACAGGATACTCTAATCAGGACATGAATATAACTCTAAATTTTCTTTAGGTCCCCATAAGATTATCAGCGCCCCCAACCAGCAGAAAGTAGCCTGAAATACTACGCCCACATTCCCAACAAATGGACTATAGGTATTTTCCTTTGTTTAAAAAAAAAAGAGGGAAATGGTGCAGGAGAATTATCTGTATTCTGTCAATCATATTTTAATAAAACACTGATTGGCCAGGCAGGAAGTATAGGTGGGTCAAACAGACAGGAGGTAGAGGTGGGGTGATGAGAACAGGAATATTCTGGAAAGCAGGAAGCTCCCTCCGCACTCCTGCGCAGACCACTGAAGAGGCAGCATGTAACTTGCCCAGCTGAGAAAGGTATGGAGCCATGTGGCTAATGTAGATAAGGACAATGGGGTAACATAAGTTATAAGAGCTAATAAGTAGCTTGACCTAATGGGCCAATCAGTTTATAATCTTATGGAGTCCTGTGTGTAATTTCCTTTGGGGTTTGCGGGCTGTGGGGTACCGGGCGGGACAGAAGCTCCAACAAGCTGGCCCCTCATGTTACCCTAGGGTCACAGGCATTCACTAGAATTGTAACATCCAATTCTGTGTTACCCTCTTGGTACAGTTCGCATGCCACTGTACCATATGCGAGTCCAGCAAGGGCTGGAGATTGAAAGAACACACAAGAGACCTAGGTTATTCGAAAGGAGATCAGCCAAATGCCGTTTATTCAACCTTGGGGAAATACTTATGTACCTCGCTGCTGCGCAAGGATTTCTGCCCAGGCAGGTGAGAAATTACCACACCAAAGATGGAGTAAACAATGCCCTACAGCTAATCACCAGGTGGGGCAGAGGGAGCACAGGAACAAACAGAATGTTTTAGCTGGCTGACCAGAAACTGTCCTCAAGATGCACCCCAGGAGCAGGGGCAGACCCGGGCCCTTCATAGCATGTTAAGTTTATAAATGTTTATCTCATTGGATTAAACTCAACCATATTTTCAATTATGTGATTTTGTTTAGGATGTCTGTGTAATATAGATCTCTTCATTATAACAAAAGCAATAGTATCAATAGCCTTGGGTCAAGACTATATTACTGTTCGTTGCATATGAATATTTCTGATCCTTAATGAGGTTGGAAAAGCATGCATCAATCAAATAGTTGCGTAGCACATAGCTGTATAATTACCTCTAACAAAGATAAAATATTCAATACTTCAGCTCCTCACAAGGTTACTTCTTGACTTAATTTGCCTTAATCTGCTCTTATCCTGCAGAACAGGTCAAAATTTTCCAGGGGTCAGAGTGATGGATTAAATGGAGATATGATGAGAGTCAGAGTGATTTATACTGAATACCTCCCTGTTTTCTGGGGATCTGAAGTGTGGGACTATATTAGGCAGAGTGCCTTTGTGACTAGTCTGCACTAAAACCTTGGCTATTTGAATGCACTTCCTTGCTCTGCAGTATTTTCTCCATTATTGTCACAGTTTGATTCCACTGGAATTGTGGGTCATGCATTACCACACTGAGGAAGGACTCTTGCAAGTGTCTGATTTCTCCCAAGTTCATGTCATGTGCATTTTCTCCTTGCTGATCTTGGGTTTGTTTCTTTTCCTGTAATAACCACAAAGGCAACTATATGCTGAGTTCTGTGAATCTTTCTAGCAGATCACCAAATCTCAGTTTACCCTTGGACACTTCAACCCAGATGTCCCTTCAGAATAGTCTGTCATAGTCAGGATAAAGAAAACTGGAGGTGAAGTGGTAGAATAGACAATCCATAGAACTATGCATGGTCCTAAAAGAATGTGTTCTCTACCTCTGGCATTACTATTCAGCTGTCTCTTAGTTTTTTTAAAATGTCTTTCATCCTAAATGTCTTTTAGATGTTCTCCTTTCTATACTTAGTAAGGAAGTGTGTGTGTAATCTTCCATGCCTTGAAATTCAACCAGGTACCTAGAAATCTGTCCAAACACCATTTCTTTTGATTGTCTAGCTCCTTTCACAATCCCTCTCCAAGAAAATTTCATTGGTTTAAGCTATTATCATTTTTTGCATTTATTTGTTTATTGGTGGAGAGAGAGAGAGAGAAAGTGTGTGTGTGTGTGTGTGTGTGTGTGTGTAAATACAAATGCCACAGAATGCATGTAGTGACTTTTTAGAGTTAGAGCTGTTTTTCCTTCCACATAGGTTTTAGAGATCAAACTCAGGCTGTCATGCATGGTTGCAGGCATTCTTACTCTCTGAGCTATAAGCCCTTATTTCTTAACAAAAATATTCCTTGATTTTCCTGTGTCCTAGTGATAACCAGAGGAGTTCTATCTAAACTTCATACATCAATTACAATAAATGAAAGTGACCTAAGACAGTGCCATGGTGTGGAATGTCTTTATTTTGCCTCACCTGCCTAAGGCACCTTCTGATTGGTTTAATAAAGAGTCAAATGGCCAACTGCTAGACAGGAGAGGATAGGTGAAGCTTCCAGGCAGAGAGAGGAACTAGGAGGAAGGAATCAGAGAGGTGGAGATTTGTCAACACTGCACAAGCAGGACACAAAAGAAGTTGACTATCAAACTCTGCCAAGACAAGGTAGGTAGTCCTTCAAAATTTCTGCTTCACAGAAAAGCCAGATATTCTAGGCCTGTAGGCAGAAGATGAATGCCCCAACATTGCAGAGGAAACTTGGGTGACTGTCCAGAAAGCCAGCTGTCTCTGTCATTTCTTTAGTTTTGGAAGTTGCTTGTTCTGCACTTCCTGTGCCACCATCAACACACATGTGCTGTTCTGAACCAAAAGTGACCACCAAACTACTTCCTGTCTGTTCCTCTAACCATCTTCCTGACTCCTTTACTGTCTATGACTACTTCCTGTCAACCTGTTGTTGACCCCACCTCTTGACATCAGGTTTTTATTTAATTAATGCCATCTCAGGGTTCACAGTGTGATCAGATATCCTGCAACTGGCTCTGAGACTGTTTCTGTCTAAGTATTAGCTGCCTGTTTCTGTTTTAACATTGTCCCACTGTCTTAGTGGTTAAAAACATGACACAAATTTATAGGGAAAACTAGAATGAAATGACAGGGCTCTCCCGGTGGAATTCCAGGGTTGAATTTATTGCCCTTTCTTTTCCCACTTGTAGAGAGACTGTCAGCATTGCTTGGCCCATGAGTATCTCTCTAGACTTCTACTGCCATGCTTCTCTGACCCTTCTGTCTCTTTTCTAAGTACTCACATGAAGACTCCAGGATAATCCCCCTTGTAGCAAGATTTTTAAAGGTTTATTTTGCCATGAAAAGAACACATGGTATTTACAAGTTCTGACAATTAGAATATTATTTTGTTTCCCAGTGTCCCCAACTGACCAAAACCAACTTAAAGAGGAAAGATTTTATTTGGCTTACATATCCTGAAGCACAGTCCACTGGGGGAACTCAAACCAGGGAACCTGGAAGCTGAAGCTGATAAGAGGCCACGGAGGGGTGCTACTTAGGCTTGTTCCTTGTGGCATGCTCAATTTGCTTTCTTATAGAACCCAGGACCACCAACTCAGGGATACTCCCTTCCACAATGGACTGGGCCTCCCCACATCAATCACTAATTAAGAAAATGCCCTACAACCTTGTCAGCCTACCATTCAATATAATAAAGGCATTTCTCAGTTGGGGTTCCCTCCTCTCAGATGACTCTACCCTGTACCAAGTTGACACAAGACTACTACACTGTGTAGTCAGACTTTCTTTGTACCACCAGCTCCTGAATAATGACATGGAGACTTATTATTAATTATGAAAACTTGGCTTTAGCTTAGGCTTGTTCCAAACTAGCTCTTAAAACTTAAATTAACCCATTTATATTAATTATATTCTGCCTCATGGCTCATTACCTCTCCTCCATAGTGTAAGTCCAGCTTGCTCTCAGTCTCACTGGTGAATCTGTTTCTCTGATTCCCTGGTGAATCTCTGCCTCTCTGATTCCCTCATGCTAATCCCTCTCTTTCTCAGGAAGTCCCACCTGTCCTCTCTTACCTAGCTATTGGCCATTCTGCTTTTTATTACGCAAATCAGAGGTGCCTTAGACAAGCGAGGTAAAACAGAGACATCTTCACACAGTGTGATCAAACATCCCACAACATTTACTTCTTTTTAATCTAAAAAAAGGAAAAGTTTTAATTATAAAACAGTAAAACTATATCAATAATTATCAGGTAATAATTGTATTCACAATGTCCATTTGTACTTCGCAATTTCGGAAAAGTACTCTATGTATCCTATCTTGGTGAGTTCAAAGTTTTATATCTAAGCCACTTTCTATCATAATTTGAATTATCAACCTAAAAATGTCATTACAGACCTTAAAATATTTTCTTAGATAAACAGTCTAAGTTTTTATTTCTTTCAAACTTTATAAACTTTGTGTGTTTTGTATATTTTTTGAATTTGTAACAAAGAAAATGATAACACTATAACTATCTAGTCTTCAACCTCATCAGAAACCTGATAAGGATAGGATATTATCTGAGAAAACCCAGGAGCAGATGACAGTTTGTTACCTGAAGAACACACTGGTGTTGGTGCTGGAACCAGTAGCGATGGAGGAGGAGACACTGAAAAGCAGCACATTCAGAAGTTCCACACATTTTTTAATTATAGGAATTATATGCAGCGACTATGTTAGGCGTGGGACAAACAACAAAGACAAGACCTGTTTCTGGTCCTGAAGGTAACTGATGAGTGAGAAATTCTAACTCTGAAACTCATGATTTGTGGATATTAATGATGCTATCTCTATAGAGGATGGTTTAACTAATAATGTCTGCTCACTGTGCATTGCTCTAATGGATACCATCAAATTCAATAGGGTCGGTCACACCATAACATTAAGTCATTCATTTGACATAGTTTCAGAAACACAAGGAAGTTTATCCATTAACATTTAATGTGATAAAATCACATATACCATTTCAACAGTCAATACACTATTGTAAAGAATACAAAGATATGAAGATGAAATCCATAATCTACAGGGACACAGAGGTATCTAAAGATGGCAAGGGCTGTGGCAAAGATAGCAATACTAAAACTAAAGGAGCCTCAGAATATTTTAGAATTTTTTATTTAAAAGTTTTATTTTTCATTTTACATACCAACCACAATCCCCCTCCCTTCCCTCCAGCTGCATCTGATCCTGTGCCTGCCTCAGCTGCTGACTGTGGCAGCCAGGTGAGCCTTTGTGTTCCACCACTGCTGTGCTGCCGGGGGAGCCTTTGTGTCCTGCCATTGCCCCTCTGCAGCTGTCTCAAACCGCCAGTATTGAGGGGCTGACAGCAGTATGGAGGGGCTGATGTCAGTATTGAGGTGCTGACAGCAGTATTGAGGGGCTGACAGCAGTATTGAGGGGCTGACAGCAGTATGGAGGGGCTGATGTCAGTATTGAGGGGCTGACAGCAGTATTGAGGAGCTGACAGCAGTATTGAGGTGCTGACAGCAGTATTGAGGGGCTGACAGCAGTATTGAGGTGCTGACAGCAGTATTGAGGGGCTGACAGCAGTATTGAGGGGCTGACAGCAGTATGGAGGGGCTGATGTCAGTATTGAGGGGCTGACAGCAGTATTGAGGTGCTGACAGCAGTATGGAGGGGCTGATGTCAGTATTGAAAAACGTGACCAGGAAGGTTTTCTGTACTTCAAAAACATCTTCCCTCTCTTGTGGCAGTGAACACGGTTCCCCTTACAGAGAATCTTTATTTTATTTCTAGGGAGAATCCTTTCTCCATCTTTCCACCCCAACTATAACTTGCCATTTAATCCACTGTGATACACTTATTCCACTCATTCATTCTTCTAAAACATAAACAGTGCTGCTCACAATGTGGCTCACAGACTTGTTCTAGTAAACTTGCAGCAGAATATAGATCAATTACATTATGAAGCACAGTTCGATTCAGTCAATGATAGGTTTTCATGAACGGAGCAGTATGTTACTTGAGATTCTGGAGGAAATGCCTTATCTCATTCTGGAATAGTCACAGCTCAAAGTCTGGCTCCTAGTGAGTGGCTTGCTAGACAGTCTTTGACCAGCCAGAGCTGTGGTTTGTGGTCCCTTAACAGCAGCAAAGTTCCCGACAGATGGGTGTCAGGTAATCAGCTCCCCCGGATCCTTGTGGCAGACCAAATGCATTTGAAAAGTGACATCACAGCTGACTCGGCAGTTTGAGGCCTCATCTTTATAAGACAGAGAACATTTATTAAATATAAGAATGAGGCTATGCAGGATGCCAACCACAAAAATCAGAAATGAGTATCTTGCAGAGACAGGCGTTCAGCCGTCAAAATAAAGTATACTCAACATGCAAGTCAATATAAATGAAGCCTAGCTGGGACTATCTCAAAAGTAGATTTTATAATGCCATGAGTGCCGTTGTGCTGGAACACACAGCTGGAATGAGATTCTCCCCAAAATGCAGCTACCAGATCTTGAATGCCCCAGGCCAGGGCCACAAACTAAGTAGACCTCTTTCCTTTATGAAATGGTTCCATTCCGTGCATTCTGTTATACTAACAGAAAACCAACCAAGATAAGTATTCTACAAACTAAAATCTAAATCATGTCATCTGTGAAACATGGAGTTTCTTTCATCGTTTCCCCAGAGCACGGAGTCCTTGTCTGAATCACTAGTTTCATTGACACCCGGAAATTTCAAGGAACTTACCCAAGCTGTCCTGGCTGAGCTGTTGAGATTCTCAAAACCACTGTCTGTGTCAGTGTGGTCAGAAGGTTTAACTTCACATGTCTATAACTAGTCACTTAGCAGAACCCAACCCTGTCAAGAACATTAGAACATAGCTCTCCAGCCTGCTCAATATCCCGGAGAATCCAGAACATGACCGTAAAGTCTCCAACATCAAGACGTGTCTCTGCTCTCACTCTCAGAGAACCAGTCACCATTTTTTAAAATCCTTATGTCTCTGTCCCCTCACGCGACTTGCATTAGGCATCCATGTTCAAGAAGAAATGCTTGCTGAAGGAAGATTTAGTTTTCAGTCGAAAAGACAGCTAACATTTACAAAGCGCCGATCTCTATCTCAGTCTATCAACTCATGTACCTCAGACCCACCCTGTAAGGGAGGGACTGCCATCGGTCGTTCTAATTCTACAGCTGAGAAGATTGAACAGAGAAACATAAGGTGCCCCTTCCAGGCCTCACAGCTGAAAGAATAAAAGCAGTAAGAGGAAATCTCATTCTTGTCAGCTCTGATCTGCAGCGCCAGACCCAGAGGTTTGGGTGTTGAGCTGTTGAATTATTCACAGTGTCCTATGGGCCAGACTTCAGCCATTCCATTCAGAAGCTCCCAGGGGGTGATGTCATCCTGGTCTGAGGAGGAGGAAAGCCCGCAGTTACTCATTACCACAATCTGGATCTGTCTGATGCTCCCACCAGGCTGAGGGTGGCTGAGCGCTCAGGGTGAAGTCACCTCCCCACCTTGCATGCAGAACAAGCAGGCATGTGTTTCTCCTGCCCAGGTCGCCTGTCTCAGCCTATGGCCCCCTGCGCTCTCGGAAGGGATGCGCGGAATGATACAGTGGTTCTAAGCTATAAATACAGAGATAGACGCTTCAAACACTCTCCCTTCTGCTCTTTAACACACACGAGTCTCACTCTCAGTGACTGCTCTGACCGACGGCCTGGGTGATGGTTCACAGTCAGCTGCAGCAAACCCCACACAGGACACGGTGCATTGCTTCAAATACAGCAGGCTCTAGGTTACTCCCCAGTTGTAGAGCCATAAGACTAGGGGGATGGGGATTTCCTAGAAGGAACCCAGAGTCAGGAAATGGATCACAAGTGAGCTCTGTGCTGGGCTGGGCACAGGAGTGAGCGCACACGGCGGGAACCACACACGGCAGTGGGAGCACTGCAGAAAGGAGAATCGTTGCCAGGAAACCTCTTCACATACATTTTCCCATCAGAATACAAACAGCGAAAAGCACACCTGGGACCGGTAGGAAATACCCAGGATCATTTGATCATTATATTTTGCCCAGACGTTAAATGCTATTCTTGATCTCCAGCTCACTGTGGACCAGATTCATCCCCATGTGTGTGTTCACAGGCCCATGCATTCAGTTACATGACTCTGCAGTGTCAGCCATACGGAAACCGTCATGGGTCTCTCCCCTTGTAAGTGGTTGTACCCTTAGATGGTGAATCTCTTAAGCAATGTCCCACTAGTCTACTTTCAGTTTTATTTATTATTGTTATTATTATTATTTTGGTTTTTGGAGACAGGCTCTCACTATGTTGTTGGAGGGGGCCGCTGCTTGTTGATTTCCAGCTACTTAGACCTGAAATAATCACACAGAAACTGTATTAATTAAAACACTGCTTGGCCTATTAGCTCAAATTCTTATTGGCTAACTCTTACATCTTAATTTAACCCATTTCTATTAGTCTGTATATCGCCACATGCCAGTGACTTACCGGCAAAGATTCAGACTCTAGCGGCTCCATGGCATCTCTCTGACTCCGCCCTTCTTTCTCCCAGCATTCAGTCCAGTCCTCCCTGCCTACCTAAGTTCTACACCATCAACAGGCCAAGGGAATTTCTTTATTCATTAATGGTAATCACAGCACACAGATGGGACTCCCACATCACTATGTAGCACTGGCTGTTCTGAAACTCACTGTGTAGACCAGGCTGGCCTCTGATTCACAGAGCTCTACCTGCCCCATCTCCTGAGAGTCCTGAATAAAGATGTGTGCCACTACAACCAGCTTCAGGACTCTCCTTTGGTCTCTCTGTGGAGTGCTATTCTGTTAGCCTGGTGAGGTAGGACTTTGGTGCTCTTGACATTTTCCAGATAGAATTAGACAAATGTTCTTATAGTTTGACTTATTTAAAAAGTATAATCATAAGGTCCAAACAAAAACAGTTTGACTCTAGCATACTCATCAGCTACTATTAAATAGTTATGAAATGGGTAACCGTGCTCCATCTGGAGTCCTATCGACTGTCCTTTCCTGGTCATTTTGAAGCAAATCTGAAATAGCATATACTCTATAAATACACATATCTCCTAAAGGTACAATTCTGCTTTCTTTTCAGAATAAGCCATATATCATAACCACACAGGAAACTAGGTAACAAGAGTCCTTTGACATCATCAAGCATCCATTCAGAACCATGTTTCCCCCATTGTCTGTTTTTTAACCAAAAGTTGTTTGAAGCAGGAGCTAAATGAAGGTCATGTGTTATACCTGGTCAATGAAACATCTCATGCCTTCCACTCTATAGCTCCTGTTCTGGTTTCATTCCTGTTTCTGTCATGTTCTGAGAAAAGGAATTTAGGAGAGAATGAGTTTATTCTTGTAAATCTTACAGTCCATCGCCGCAGGGGAGTCGAGGCAGGGACTCTAAGCAGCTAGCCACATGCCTCAAGCAGATCAAACAAATCAATGTGTGCATGCTCACTTACTTTCTTGTTCCCAGCTGGATTCTTCCACTCTTACACATCTTAGGACCCCTGCCTGAAGAGCTGCATTGCTCACAGTAGGCTGTGACTTCCCATATCAATGAGCGTAATTAAGACAGCCCCCACCCCCAGACATACCCACAGGTATGTCAACCAAAGGTAGACAATTCCTCACTGGCTATCCTAGTTAGCAACCCTTATAAAGGAAAACATTGCCTTCTGGGGGGCTAACGTACAGGTTCAGTGGTTTAATTCATTATTACTCATGGCAGAAAGCATGGCAGCATGCAGGCAGAGACAGGGTGCTGGAGGAGGAGCTGAGAGTTCTACATCTGGATTGGCAGGCAGCAGGAAAAGAGAGTCGGTGGGCCTGACTTGAGCTTCTGAAACCTCAAAACCCACTCATGCCCAGTGACACACCTACTCCAAAAAGACCACACCTCCTAATATCACTCCCTAAGCATTCAAATATGAGTCTCTGGAGGCCATTCTTATTCAAACCACCACACTGATATTTTCTTTCCTGCAGTGAAATAATCCTCTTGTACACTGTAAAGATTTGTCATTCAAATTGATTTAATAAAACACTGATTGGCCAGTAGCCAGGTAGGAAGTATGGCTGGGACAAAGAAACTAAGGATGATAGGAAGTAGAAGGGTGGAGTCAGGAGTCACCAGCAGATGCAGAGAGAGCAAGATGGCCATGCCATAGACATGTGGGTTAATTTAAGTGTAAGAGTTAACTAATAACAAGCCTGAGTTATTGGTTGAACATTTATAATTAACATAAGTCTCTGAGTCAGTTATTTGGGAAGTGGCTGCCAGATATTTGGGAACAGGCAGATGGAAGAGAAATGTCCCTTTATACTTTCCAAGTTGACAACTAAAGCTGGCCATTGCAAGGTCCCTCCCTTTTTTTTCCCACAAGAACAAATTAACAAATCTTTTGTGATGTAGTACAAGGACGATTTTAAGGATACTTCCATGGGTCTTCTACCAAAATTGAGAGCCAGCTCTCAAAGCAACCAAGCATGCCGTTGAAAGGCCAGAATGCTGGAGTCAAATTGCTTGGGTTTGTTACCATTTACTAACCACATGTCTTCACTCTCTGTGCCTCCATTTTCTCATCTTTAAAATGGGGGTGACAACTATATCTACATCATTGAGTCATTTAAATAAGAGATTTGTGTATGTCCAGTGTTTAGACTGTGGTAAACAAAACAGAGATGAGAAAACTGAGAGATAATGACACTAGCTGGCCCAAGGTCACAGCTAATTGGAGACGTGGCGGCATGAACTGGAACAATGATTTATCCCAGCGGTCTCTCAACCTGTGCCCCAAAAGGCCATCAGAAAACACAAATATTTACATCACAATTCATGACAGTAGCAAAATTACAGTTAGGAAGTAGAAATGACTAATCATTAAAATAATTTTATGGCTAGAGGTCAGCACAGCATGAGGAACTGTAATAAAGGGTCCTACATTAGGAAGGTTGAGAACCTTAATTGACAAGGGCTCCATGAAGCAGGCACCACTCTGACTTGGCCAGGATGTTATTGCCATTCTGTTGTTAGATCTCTGAGGTGACTTCAGGAATTTTCTACAGAGCTCAGTTCCCCTGCCCTGCAAAGTGGGGGAACTGGAGGTGTAGCAAAGATGTCTGAACCTCCTTTAATAGAAAACCCAAAGCCAAGAACTAAGCACTCTATTTTTAACACAACCTAATGTTTGTCTTTCTACTCTGGGCAGCTTCACCTGCTAGCCTGTCCATCCTATCACATCAGGAACTGACAATGTAGGCGATTTGATCAATAAACAAAAAGTAATCATCGCTTGTTTATTTGCTGATATCTGCAGAACTGAAGATTTCTTGCAATTAAACAATCAAGGTGCACATCACCTGTTCACAGACCTGGGACCTTGCAATGATGAGAAGGCTTTGACCAGTGTGTTAGCACCCATCACCCACCTCTGCAAACTGGACCAGTGTGTTAGCACCCATCACCCACCTCTGCAAACTGGACCACTGTGTTAGCACCCATCACCCACCTCTGCAAACCAGACCAGTGTGTCAGCACCCACCACCCACCTCTGCAAACCAGAAACCAGATCTCCTAAATCAGCTTGCATCACAATGGACTTTTCAAATAAAGTCACCTCTTTTGTCTCAACACCTTAGGTCTTATGGGCCTGCAGTACCAAGTAACACTCCAGTGACTGCCTAGAGGATGATCCCTAACAGGCCTGTAGGGAAGTCAGAGCTGCACCTCCAGTCAGCACCAACCACAGAACCTTTATATCTATCCCCTCAAAGCCATTAGCCTCAGCCATAGCAACTTCCTCAGTGTGACTCACCAGCATCCACCACTCCCATGCTCTCTGCCACAGCCATCCTGATCCGTGGCGCGCCTCAGGGCCACTTCTGGCATTACTCACTGGGCCCTATGAGGAGGGCCTCTCCCAGGCAGGAGGAGCAGTTCCAGTCTGATCAGATGTGGGATAGCTCACCTTTGCAGCTCTAGCGCCAAGCTACAGAGTGGGCCTCTCTGCAGAGCAGTGCAGGGTGAAGCGTATCTGTCTTCAGGGAGATCTAAGTCCTCAAACGCCTCCAAAGCCACAGTCCTTCTGAACATCCACCACCCCATCCCAGCTTCCATACCAAATTATATCAAAAATAAGCAATGTGGGTCAGAGAGATGGCTCAATGGGTAAAGACACCTGCCATCAAGTCTGTCAATCAGAGTCTGATTCCAGAAATCCACAGGGCAGAACAAGAGAGCAGTGCCCACAGATTGCCCTCTGAGCGCCACATGCTCACATGCACACACACAATAGATGTATAGGTGATAGATGATAGGTAGGTAGATAGATGATAATAGATAGATAGATAGATAGATAGATAGATAGATAGATAGATAGATAGACAGACAGACAGACAGACAGACAGACAGGTGGGTGAATGGATAGATGGATGGATAGATAGATAGATAGATAGATAGATAGATAGATAGATAGATAGATAGATAGATAGACAGACAGACAGATAGGTGGGTGAATGGATAGATGGATGGATGGATAGATAGATAGATAGATAGATAGATAGATAGATAGATAGATACAGACAGATAGATAGGTGGGTGAATGGATAGTTGGATGGATGGATGGATAGATAGATAGATAGATAGATAGATAGATAGATAGATAGATAGACAGACAAATAGAAAGAAATAGATGAAAGATAGATAGATTAATATTGATTATAAATAGATAGACAGATTAAAAATAGAAACAATGTTTGCCATTAACTGTTGAATGCAAGAGGCCCAAAAATTTTTCCTGTGAGGGGAAGATTGTCTTACCTGTCTTGGCAGGAAAAAGCAGATCGATTCCCTGGGTAAAAGGCCTCTTTTTGCTTCTGTGTGGGTCGCTTTGCAAACCCAGAGCAAGTCTGGGGGTGGCAGGTCTTCTGTCCTCTTGGAGGAGTCATAGGGTGCTGCAAAGGCTGGCATGCCTCTGTGTTAGAAGCTCTTGTTAAAATGCCGTGATCTCAGATCTATAAAGACACTTGAGAGCTAGGTACCATTACCTGGCATTTTAAACTAGGCATATAAGCTAAATTTTTAGAGTTGTTGTAATCTGGAAGCACACATATACACAAAACTCAAATTTACATTACAAAAACACAGTTACACACTTATACAAACACACTGTAACCACATTCTTTTAACAAAGAAACAGATAGGACAGCCTTAGGGTCCTGTGTCAGCTGACTAGGAATTGTAAGAGAGAACAGAAACGTAAGGACGAAACATTTTTGTAGAGTTTTAGAATGGAAGGACATGGGGGAAAAGCGGATCTGTTGTCAGCAGGAAAGGGCGGGGCAGCAGCAATCAGAGCGTGAACAGCAGAGACCAGGGAAACAGCTATGAAGAACGTAAAGCACTCGAGAGCCAGGTACCATTACCTGGCATTTTAAAGTAGGCATATAAGCGAAATTTTTAGAGCTGTCATACTCTGGAAGCACACATATACACAGCCAGTTTCTAGTGAATATCTGAGTTTTTGATACGATATTTTGCTCTGTTATGTTCTTTCTCTCTCTTCCTCTCTCTCTCTCTCTCTCTCTCTCTCTCTCTCTCATATGTGTATGTTATTTAATAATCTTACTCATTCAACACTAAAAATATTGTTACTATAAATTATTCTCGTGAGCTGGGCGGTGGTGGCACAAGCCTTTAATCCCAGCACTCGGGAGGCAGAGGCAGGCGGATCTCTGCCAGCTCAAGGCCAGCCTGGTCTACAAGAGCTAACTCCAGGACAGGCTCCAAAAGCTATAGAGAAACCCTGGCTCGAAAAACCAAAAAAAAAAAAAAATTATTCACTAGACTGGTGTGGGAGAATTGTCTGTATTCTGTCAATCATATTTTAATAAAATGCTGATTGGCCAGGCAGGCAGTATAGGCAGGAAAGCCAGACAGGAAGTAGGGATGGAGCAAAGAGACTGGGAATATTCTGGGAAGCAGGAAGCTCCCTCGCCACTACTGTGCAGATCACCAAAGAGGCAGCATGTAATTTGCCCAGCTGAGAAAGGTACAGAGCCGTATGGCTAACATAGATTAGAATAATGGATTAAGATAAGTCATAAGAACTAATAAGTAGCCTGACCTAATGGGCCAATCAGCTTTATAATCTTATGGAGTCCTGTGTGTGATTTTCTTTGTTGCTCTCCGGTTGTGGGGTACTGGGAGGGACAGATACCCCAACAAGCTGGCCCCATCATGTTACACTAGACCGCACAAAATGGTATCTATCCATTAAGCCTCTGCAGTGGCATGTATGTACATCAACATAGAGGAAATGTCATGTACGTTAGTGTTCGCCAGAGAAGAAGAACTAATAAAACATGTATGTCAGGAGAGGGTTGATTTTAAGGAATCAGTTCATTAAGGTGTAAAAGCTGACAAGTTCAAAGTTCACAGGGTAGTCTGCATGACCAGAGATCTGGAGAAAAGCCTGGGAAACAGTTGTAATCTGAGGCTGCCCTCACATTCAGGGGAAGGTCTGACTTAATCTTTGGGGGCTTTCCACTGACTCGCTGAGGTCCACTGACTCACATGGGGGAAGACAAACCTGCATCACTTAGTCCACAGATTTAAGTGTAAACCTCATCCCAGTACACCTTCACAATGGCACTGCAAACAATATTTGATTGCATATCTAAACACTAAAACCCAGCCAAAATAATACATAAAATTAGTCTTGACGGGGTATGATCAAAAGTAGAAAAGTGATTTAAAAAACCCCTAGATACAAAATGCAGAGCACAGTAAAGCACTAAAGACCCTGCATGCTACCATGTTCCCTGCCATGATGATAATGGACTAAGCCTCTGAACATGTAAGTAGGCCCCTAATTAAATGCTTTCTTTCATAAGAGTGGCCTTAGTAGACTGGAGAGATGGCTCAGTGGTTAAGAGCACTGACTGCTCTTCCAGAAGACCAGGGTTCAATTCACAGCACTCACATGGCAGCTCACAACTGTCTGCAACTCCAGTTCCAGGCAAAACAGCAATGCACATAAAATAAAAATAAATTAACTTAAAAAACAGAGTTGCCTTAGTCATGGTGTCTCTTCACAGCAACAGAGCAATGACCAAGACACATGGCTATCTTCCAAACATGTTGGTGACGTAGAAGAAAGTCTACAAAGAAGACTCACTAAGTTATGTTCCCTGC
The DNA here is from genome assembly GCF_982192425.1 of Myodes glareolus. NCBI lineage: Eukaryota > Metazoa > Chordata > Mammalia > Rodentia > Cricetidae > Myodes > Myodes glareolus. The sequence goes on along the minus strand of NC_142033.1, from coordinate 15,331,743 downwards.
TTTCCATTTTTATTTAAACAGTGACCACAGTGGCCACAAGAAAAGATACTTTTCTAACCCTGACCCTTCCCTCACAGGCAGACAGAGTAGAGAAGAATCATACACTAGATCAGAATCTAAAGGCAGCCTCTTCAAACACCGGGGTCAGGAAACCTCTGCATCTTCCTTTCCTCATGTTTTGCTCCAGGAAGTCAAGCTACATGGTGAAAAGCTGTGCTGGGTTCCTCCCAGATGATTCTTTTCTATGGGGGGATTTGAATGAGAATGGCCCTAATAGGCTCATAGATTTGAATGCTGGACCTGAAGTGGGTAGCCCTGTTTGGGAAGGATTAGAGGTGTGATCTTGTTGGAGGAGGTGTGTCACTAGAGGCAGGCTTTGAGGAGTCAAAAGCCCACTCCATTTCACTTAGATCTCTCTCTGCCCCAGGCCTGTGGGATCAGATATACGCTTTCAACTACTGCTCCAGCACCGTGCCTGCCTGACTGCTGCCATGATCCCTGGTGTGGGACAACGGTCTGTATTCTGTCAATTATAAGTAAATGCTGATTGGCCAGTAGCCAGGCAGGAAGTATAGGTGGGACAATGAGAACAGGAGAATTCTGGGAAGAAGAAAACTTGGTCTGCAGTCGTGACCCAGCCACAGAAGAAGCAAGATGTAACTGCCTCGCCGAATAAGGTACCAAGCCACATGGCTAACATAGACAAGTATAATGGACTAATATAAATTGTAAGAGTTAGTAAGAAGTCTCAGCTAATGGGCCAATCCGTTTATAATTAACATAGACCTCTGTGTGATTTCTTTGGGACTTAATAACTGCGGGAACTGGGCAGGACAGAAAACCTCATACAACAGATCCCTACCATGGTGATCATGGACTCACCATCTGAAATCGTTAAGCCTGAATAAACTCTTTCATCTAAAACAGTGGTTTTCAACCTGTGGGTCGCAGCCCCTTTGGGGTCAAAGAACACTTTCACAGAGATCACCTATCAGATATCCTGCATATCAGATATTAACAATATGATTCATAACAGTAGCAAAATTACAGTTTATGAACTAGCAATGAAATAATTTTAGGGGTGGGGTTCACCAGGTCGCAGCATTAGAAAGGTTGAGAATCGCTCTTCTACAAATTGCTTTGATCATAGTGCTTTGTCACAGCAGTAGAAAAAAAAGCAACTAAGAGACCTTCCCACCAGCTAAGGAATCACAGGCACAAGTAGGGAGAAGGCAGTTGGTAGGGGTGTTTGGAACTTAAAGGACATTCAAGGGGCAGTCCAAATGAAGGCAAGATGGACGATGCTTGCCAGGCATTAGCAGGAGCTTCAGGTTGATGAATTCTGTTCAACATTTCCTTGAGAATTTTTCTCTCTCTCCCCACAGGTCCAGGTAGTTGTGGTCCACTATGCTCATGCTAATTGCCTGACTCAGGCTGCCAGTGACTCATCCACTCTCCTTTAAAGCAGCCTTGGGTCCAGAGCAGCATGAGTGCTCAGGGAGGAAGCCATGGCTCCCGGATTCCACTTCTGGGTCCTGGTCTGCTGGTCAGTGCTAACTATGGCAGAAGGTAAGAGTTTGGGTTTTTATTTACTATGTATGGGTTAAATAATTAATACCATATGGAAAGGCAAATTGGGCTTCCATGATTATACACTTCCATAACTTGGAAACGTTTATATCTGCTATCATCAGCTCATGTGGTTAAAGGAAAGGCGGGATTTTCTCATCTGAAGACCTGAATCCAAGTCTCAGCATTGTGATTTGAGACACTTATAGCCTCTTTGAGCATTGCACATGAATTTCTTATATGTAAACTGACAATATCTATATGCATTATAGTGGGGCTGAAGAGAACCATTAAACTATGTGCAAAAGAAAAGAAAGGAAAGAAGAGGAAGAGAGAGAGAGAGAGAGAGAGAGAAAGGAAGGAAGGAAGAAAGGAAGGAAGAAAGGAAGGAAGGAAGGAAGGAAGGAAGGAAGGAAGGAAGGAAGACTCACATTAAAAGCATTACACAAATGCTATTATTGTTACTATGGTTACCAAGTAACAGTGCCAACCTGGAATTACAGTGCTGTGAGTTCAGGGCCAGCCTAGTCTACATGGTGAGTTCCAGGATGGACAACCAGAGCTACTTAGTGAAACCATGTCCCCAAACAGGTAAAAATATTATTTGAAATGTGAGATTTGATCTCCGAGCTTATAGTCTGGGTTATACATCCTCACTCACTTGGGCTTCTTATGGACTGACCTCCCAACAGGGTCATTGTGTCCCACATTCCCTATGCTCTTGCCCTTCCATGGCAGCGGCTGCTCATTTCCCGCTTCACGTCTGCTTTCTGCGATTCTGCTTCAAGTAGCTGCATTTAAATGTGACTATAATGTTGCGTTTGCAAGCTTTCTCAAGACACAGCATTGTAAAATAGTAGATTTTCCCCCTCTGGCATCTTTGGGTTGTCATGAATCTGTACATCACCTACAGCATATGTACCATTCCACTCCGGATGGCAGATCTATCTGTCTGTAGCACCTTTCCCACCCTCAGAGGCAGGGGCTGTCTTGGTTGTCTCTACATTTAATTCAGCACCTGACAGGGCCACGCTCACTGTGGAACCCACTTCACCGACAACACACTGAAAGAGACCTACAGGATCTGCTGAACTCTAAAGCACATCTTTCAAATGAGGGGTTTGGAAATAAACAGTCAATCGTTCTCTGAGTCTACGAAATGAATCAAATTACAATTATTATGAGTCAGTTAACCATGGCACTGGTACCTCTTTGTGGTTCAAGTCTGAGTATTCAAGGCGTGGGAATTCTAAGGCTCCCGGCACTTTGTCAGGGAAGGACGGTGTACCTAGACATCAAGCCCCAAGCCTGCATCTCTAAAAAGCACTGCAGGTCACTACAAAACAGCTATTGTCTGCCCAGGTAACCACAGACTACAGGTCATTATAAAAAGATCTTCTCATCGTTACCTTTTTTTTTTTAAAAGTGCTAGTTTTGGGGTATGTTATAAATTTCATGTCTAGACTGTAATAAGCCCATTTAAAATTGATAGCCAAACTCCAAACAATATTTTGGCATTTATTATACAATACTATAATTTTAAATATAAATTATTATTGAAAACATTCAAAAACAGAAATTATATACTCACTGAATACCACAAAAACACCGAAACAAACAGCCAAAGTCTGCCTAGCCATTGGGTGAAAACACCAAATATTTACTAAGAACACTGTCATCCAGAAGTGTTCCAGGTCCCTAGGGCATCAGCAATGGCCTACAAGATCCTACACTATATAACTATGTACTTTAGTCCTGTCCTCACCTCGATGCACAGATCATGTATAAACAGATGGACCTAAGAACTGGAGCTTGTGCTGCTAAAAATCCTTCTATAGCATCCACAGCCACAACAATTCACAGTGACAATGGCCAACTTACTAAATGTGTACCGTGCTCTGGACACACTGAGAACCACGAATATCTTATTTTGGATAATCTCACAAGCCCATTGAATAGGTCCTATTATTCTTTCCATCTTACAAATAAGGAGAACCTCTCAGGGGTGAGGCATCTGCCTATGGTCACAATATTAGAAGCAGAACTCAGGGATCCTGCCTCTGGAGCGTCATGCTGCCCTGCCTCCCCAGCTGTTTTTAATCAACATTCAACTACGTTTCCTGCTTTGGTCTCATTAGGCTTTCAGGATGCTTAGCTCTGCTGTCCAGTGCTTGTGCTGGTGTGTGTCAGTGTGTAACATGTGGGAATATGTGTGTTAATCCTCACACTATCCCCCACGTGTAGGAACGTGGGAACTTTTACAATTCTAGAGATGGAGATTGCTCTCAATCGATTCGGTTCTTCCACAGGCACTGGGGTGGGGCCAGTGGATATCTCAGAAATGATAACTGCGTGGCTCTGGTCTGAGTGATGCTGGTGGGCCAAGTGTGCTAGAAAGTTCTGGCAAGGGGCTATCACACCGCCTTCGCGCAGGGAAGACATCCCCAAGGAGATCTAACTTGGGGACTAGATGAGAGCTGTGGGGGAAAGAGGTAGAAAATGGAACTCTAGACATCTGGAACCCAATTTTAAGCCCAGGAATATTAAGGCTCTGCAAAGGAGCATTTGTAGAGTGGAGACAGCCACTGCTGTCAATTGTATACATAGTTTATAGCCCGCTTTCACAGAAGAACCTAAAATGTTCATGGCGGTTCACTGTTTCCTCTCTTAAATGTGACGTTGAATAGTCTTGGAGAGGTGGATTCTTCAGATCGTCATTGGAGTTTGAAGGCAGTTTGAGGAGAAAACAACGATAATGATGACAGGAAGTGGGCAGAATGAGGTCAAACAAAAGGACAGATGGGCAGGGTCAGCGGAGCCGGGGAAAGGAAGCACAGATGACATCATCAGGTTACAGGACGGTTTGACTTTGTAACATGTGACGGATTCACAAGCCAACGCCTAGGCTCTTACATTTTATTTGTATTAAGTTTGTTTTATTTTATGTGAATGGGTGTTCACATAAAATATGTATGTCTGCATACTACCTGTGTGCCTGGTAGAAGAGGGTAATTTTGGGTGGTCATAAGCCACCATGTGTGTGCTAGGAGTCAAACCTGGGTCCCCTGGATGAGTGGCCAGTGCTCTTAACCACTGAGCCATCACTCCAGCCAATGTTCTTACATTTTAGAACACTTGTGTTTCTAAGTAGTGACCTGAAGCAGAACGTGTCAGATGGGGGGAATGCAAATCAAATAATCCCACACTAGCTCCAAATGGGGTACACAAGGTTTTTCTTTATTAAAAGGGAAAATCACAGATCTCAACGAGGAAATAGGAATGGGGTCAATATTCAGGTGTGGCATGTGGAAAGAAGAGGCTGAGTGGGTCCTCCCGTGGGCTTTTTGGTACCCAAAGGCCACACCCCACCTGGTCCAGCCTTTTAAAGGCTATTGGCTAAAGGAGGTTCCCCATCAGTGACCCAATATAATCACCATGTGATTAGCTTGCTAGGAAAATATCCAAACATATTTATATGGTCTTGTTGACTGCCTTGAGTCAGCGATAGAAGCAAGTTGCACTTTGATCTTGGGCCTTGTGGATTCCCAGAAAAGAATGCTAAACTCCTGGATAGCTCAGGCTAGGAGAAAGCCTGCCTGTCATGCTCTAGCACTCAATCATCATGGAATTTAATAAGATGACGGGGCTGGAGAGATGGCTCAGGGGTTAAGCGTACTAACTGCTATTCCAGAGGACCCAGGTTCAATTCCCAGCACCCACATGATCGCTCACTGCCATCTGTAATTCCAGGAGCCCTAATTCCTCAATGGCTAGCGAGTGAATGTGTTGAGTGTCCATCAACAGCCCAGTTAGTCATATCCAGGTGTTCAAGATTGACATTTCAAAGGATTGTGAATATAAAAAAGGGACTAAGGACTGCTATGGACATGCTTGAACTAGTATTTTCAGATAAATATGCATTTATTTCTTTTGGGCCAGTTCCCCGGATGGAAGTGTGGATCACTAGGTGTGTCCACGTCCGTTCCCTTGGACCCCTGCCATTCACTTAGTCTCCGAGCTACTCTTCACCCCTCCCTCCCACCTTCACCCTGAGGGACCTAACTTTCTCCACTTCTGCTGCCGGACCCTTCTCCTGACCTACATTTTCATTTCCACAGGACAAGATGTAGTGACCCCTCCTGTTGGCTCGCCAAACAATGGGAACCCTACAGACTGCCAAATCTTCACACTCACCCCTCCGCCCGCAACAGGGAGGCCTACAGTAACAAGGGCCCGACTCAACCCAAGGGTGCCCCTGTGGACTTGGACTTATTTTCTGCAAAGGCCTGGCTTCTACCTGAGGCTTCCCAACAGACCTTTCCGCCTTCCAAACTACAACTATGGCTTCCAGTTAAACCGCTTCTACCTGCCACGAGGTAGGCTGATTACTGGGAGGTACCTCGGAGGAGGACGGTTCCAGGGCGGAAGCTCGTCTGAGGAAAGCGTGGAGAAATGAGAAGCCCAAACACACCGAAGCAAAAGAATCGACACCTCCAAAAAAGACGATGAAACTGGTTCTCTCTCCAGTCTAAAATCCCCGCATGAGAAGACGAAGAATCCTCAGTGCCATTGACTAGATTTTTTTTCTTTGTCAACAATGAAGAGATTGGATTACACATTTTGTTTACAAAATCTGGTAGTAACTGGATATTCTTATCCCACGGGATATTAACACAAATAAAATCTTTAAATGGGCCGGTCCAATCATTTCTATCCACACTTAGACACCAGCAGTATTAATTAACCCCCTCTTCCACATTAGAGTGGAGGACATTTTAAAGAGACCATGATGAAAAAAAAAAAAAAAAAAAAAGAGACCATGATGAGCCGGATGCAGAAATTAATGACACTCTTTCATACTCGTTGGGAAACAGAGAATAGGTGGATCCACAAAGTGAACTTTAAAAGAAATGATGAAGCTTAAAGCGAAAGGCCTTCCAGAGAATATGACTCTAGGTCATACTTTAATTGTACGCTGAACTATCAAACTCAAATCATTTGAACCGTAACATCCTAAATTGAACATTAACTATTTATGTGTACTAATTTGATAAACACTTCACTATTTCTCCCGCAATCATCCCATAGACACGGGTACAATGAAATACTTCCCTTCAAACTCAACATAGTTCCAATCACTTAGTTTTACAATACCCGGATGTTAGTTAACTCCAACTCAGCTGTGGGGACCTTGCGCTCTCAGGTGAACCACAAACACACCTTTGTGTGCTTGACCTCTAGAAAGCCCCACCTCGTGTTTGTGTCACGGGAACCTGGGCACTGTGTGTGTGGCCAGTGGCTTCCCTGTGTTCTCAAGAATTGTGTGCGAATGATGCTGTCACTGGTGCCGCAAGGGGAAACAAACCATGCTACCACAAGCGCAGGAGAACTCTGGAAATGGACATCCAGGACAAGGACGGGATTGTCACGCCAGCTGCTCCCTCCGTGTCACACAATGAAAGGGGAAAACGGAGTCATCATAGCAACTAGTGTAAGAGTGGATGTTTCCTCCAAACTTCTAGGCTTAAGCCGATTTGAGTTCTCAAGAAACTCTATTTTGAAATAAACTTTACACGTGCTCTGTGTGGGGAAGAGGAAAACAAACCAGAAAAGACCACCCTTGGGCAAAAGTAAAGAAAGATGAAGATTTGGATTTCAATCCCATTTCTCTTCCTGGCCCTTCATGGCACACCTATGTGCTTGGCACACTCACAGCACCCCACTGGCTTAAACCAACCGGGTTTTGATTGGGGCTTTCTTTCTCCAAACATTAGAACTTTTGCAATTAAAAAAAATCAACAGTCCTGAGCCTGTGAGAGATGGCCCAGCAGGTTACAGTGCTTGCTACAAAAGCCTGGTGACTTAAGTTTGATCGCACAGAACTCACAGGAGGCTGAGGAGAGAACTGGCTACAGGAAGTTGTCTTGGGATCTCTGTGCTGATACTGTAGCACAGCAACACACGCACTTCCCACACATACAACAGTAACCAATACAAGTCTAAAATTGGGCAGTTCTGAAACCTAGTTTCTTACAAGGCCACGTTAGGTGGTACTCAAGCCTCCGGTTACACAGCAATGATGGGTGACGGCTACAAAGTGTCAATCATCGGGTCTGTTGCTGAAAGCGGGTTAATAGTCTAGGGTTTGACAGAAAGTTCTTCGGATAACTTGAGATAAAGCACCAACCCACTCCCTGTACGTGGGTAAAGATGGCTGTGTGATAGGCAACACACTCACAATAAAAACAGAAGCTTGTGACTTAAACATGTTTTCATCATTCCTTCAGTTTCATAAACTTGGCATTTAAAATACGGTGGCTCCTGGCTAGTTTGTTCAGTTGGGGGACAGTCTTCAGCCATCAGTGCCTCATGGAGAACTAGTTTCTCCAGTGTGTTCCTTTCAACACGTAACTGGTTTTGACGCAAAGGGATCTCAGAGGGATACGGTCATTCTTTAATGCATCTTTGAGGCAAGAATGAACCAGGTAAGTCTAAAGTTCTAATTATGTTCCATACAGATAAACTCAATTTAACCCTAAAACAAACTCAAATTGAAGGACACTTTTAGAGCCAGCATCTTCAGAGGTGTTGACGCCACGAAAGGTGGAGTTGAAGATCAAAGTGTCGCGGCGTGACCGCGCGCTATGGGTACGCAGCGTCCCATCCCTGGTAGATCCCAGAGCGGGAAGGCGAGGGACAGGTGGTCATAAAGGACTCAGACACCTGGCAAATCCAGAATATGAACAATGCATTTGGCAATAGTGTTATGTCAGAGTTCAATTTCTGAATTTGCTAATTCTGTAAGAGAATATCGTGTTCTTAGTAAGGAGACCCTGGGGCATTTGATGGAGAGTGGGAATGTAATTTCAAGAGTTCAATCTCAGATCATCTAAGGAGAAAATGTGCTTGATAAATGAACAGTAGATAGTTAGGTAGATAGATAACAAAATGTTTTTACAGTTGGTATACCTTAAAGTAAATGGCATATAGAAATTCTTGCTACCTTTCTATAGTATGACCATTTCAAAATGATAATTTTAAAAAGCATTCTTAAAAATAATACAGACCTGGACAGTGGTGGCACAGGTCTTTAATCCTGGCACTCGGGAGGCAGGGGCAGGCAGATCTATGTGAGTTCAAGGCCACTCTGGTCTACAGAGCTAGTTCCCGGAAAGGTACCAAAGCTACACCAAGAAACCCTGTCTCGAAAAACTAAAATAACAACAACAATAATACAGAGAACTGGGCGGTGGTGGTGCACATTTTTAACCCCAGAACTCAGGAGGCAGAAGCAGGAGGATCTCTGTGAGTTTGAGTCCAGACTGGTCTACAGAGCAAGTTTCAGCACAGTCAGAGCAGTTACACAGAGGAAACCCTGTCTTGATAAAAAATAAATAAATAAAATAAAAAAATCAAATCAAATCAAAATAAAAAAATCAAACAAGCAAGCAAACAAAACATGGAGAGGCTGGGTAGATGGCTCAGCAGTTAAGCATATTTACAAAGAACTTGAATCTGGTTCCATCAGGGGGTCAGGCTGCTCACAACCACCTGTAACTCCAGTTCCAGGGTATCTGATGCCCATTCCAGAACTCAAAGGCTCCAGCATTCACATATGTGTACATGCATACACACACACACACACACACACGAAAATAAATCTTTTCTAAAAACACAGAAGTCAATCTTATATTTATCCATGCTTTAAAGAGGAGTTAAAAATATAACCCTACAATACAGGAAAGCTGGCTCTGCTTCTAAAGGTAGTGTTCAGCCTCTAAGTTTTTTAGTGTGTGTGTGTAGAGCAGGTTTAAATTACAATGGTGTTGTGGTTTGTTTTGAGACAAGGTCTCACTATGTAGCCTTGGCTGCTCTCACAGAGGACTAGGGTTCAATTCCCAGCACCCACATGGTGACTAATAACAGTCTCTAGTCAGCCCCAGATGATCTGATCCCCTCTTCCAGCTTCTGTGGACACCAGACATGAATGTGGTACACATACTTACATGCAGGCAAAACACCCATACACATAAATTAAAAATAGTCTTTAAAACTCTGAGTTCAATCCTCTTTGTAAAAGCCCTCTGCAGGACCAGGAAAAGACAAAGTCTGTGTGGTGGGGAGTTTGGCTCAGTAGCAGAGAACCCTTAGAAATCAGGACCCCCAAGCGGTGGTGCACAAAAGACAGGGGTTTATTACATGTTCTGCATAAAATCAACTGTTTAACATTGGAAACATCTTTCACAGTTTCCTTCATTGCTCTGCTCAGGATGCGGGGTGTACGACGGTGTTGTCAGCAGAAGTCTGTTCCAACCCTGGGTACCTGCATACATGTGCATTCCCACATACAGACTCACACAATATACATTCACACATGATTAAATCTAAAATAATAGTAAATCGCTATTTTTAGATGCATGGACAAAAGGCGACAGACACTAGTTCTCACACAAAATTCATCGCAGATTTTAGTATTCTTCTCCCTCGGGATGGACATGACTATGGTGAGCTGGGCTCTACCGCCCCCTCCTGGAACAGAGCTTGGCAGAGCCCAGCATCCTGCACAGAGCCAGCTGCAACAGTTAACTCCTTAAGTAATCCCTGCCCAGGCAAGTGGCACTGACCTCTCCCCTCCTGTCCAGGAGAGCTTATTTCTCATATTTTCTGACCATGACCCAATAGAGGAATTGGGCTCTGTGCCCTTTTCTTTCTTCTGACTAGGTCGCATCTCTCAATATTAATTTTTGACCCACAACATATTTTAATGTGTTCATATTATATTACCTGAATTTGACATTTTCCTTTATTGGAAAATGTGATAGTCTTTTAGGAGGACAATTTGACAGAATCAATCAAAACTAAAATAAAACATACCTTTTCATTTTGTTTTGTTTTTGAGACATGAATGGTTTCACTATGTAGACCAGACTGGCGCTGAACTCAGAACTTTCCTGTATACCTTTTGTAGCTTCAAATATTGACCCATGGGGAAGACCATTTCTCCGACATCCACTCTTGCCCTCCCCACTGTGGAGAGGCCACGTGGTTCCACGGATATGTTGCTACTAGCACAGCCAGCAGAATCCTATTTCCTTTCACTTCCATTAGTTAAGGAGAGAATTTAGCAGAAAAACCGGTACTCAGTATTCCATGAGGGAAGCTTTGCTTAGTGATAAAGAAAACATCTCCATCTTCCTTTAATACAAGAAATACCAGGAATATAAGCTCTAAAAGCTCATATTACCTATTTAAACTTTTTATTTTATGTGCATGGGTGTTTTGCCTACATGTATGTCTGTATGACACTTGTGTGCCCGGTTCCTGTGGAGCCCAGAAGAGGGCATGAGATCCCATGAAACTGGAGTTACAGGCAGTTGTGTGCTGAAATGTGAGTACTGGAAATTGAACCTAGGTTCTCTGGAAGAACAGTCAGAGCTCAGAACCATTGAACCATCTCTCTAGCCCCCAGCTCTTATTATCTAAAGAAATGTTTAATAAATTAATTTCTGCTGTAAATAATTATAACCACAATTTATGTCAACAAACACCCATTGGCTTGCTTAGGAAGTAACTTCTTTAGTTGTATAAGCCTAGGTTCACAAAAGTATGAACGATATCTCTACTTTCATAAGTTTTTCTTATTACCACATTAATAAGGTCTGGTTCCTAATCTAGTGGGACAAAGAAGAGTCTGCAATGTGGTGACTGTACTATTCCTGTCCACCGGCTGGAGGTCTTGTCCTCATCTAGGGACAGGAAAAGGTTGGTGACTGGAGACAATGTTTTCACACCCCGACCCCATCTTACGTTAACTGACACAGCATTCCCAGAGTTTATCTGCACCTTTCTCACTTCAACAAGAAATGGTTCAGGGTGCCAAAATGAAGAATAAAAGAATTAGACAAGGCTCTGAAACGGGGGAGACAACTTTTCATGACAAACAACATAAAATGACTAGTTCTGTTTTCGAGAAGTTAGCGCTACTGCTGGGCGATGCGTCGGGATCTGAGGCATTTCTCAGAAGGGCATTAAGCAGCAGGTAGGCTGCCAAGTACTTACATCTTCGAGCTATTTCAGGTTTGAAACTAAGAAGAGGAAAAAGGTAATACCAATTAGAAAGAAATATGAGAACGTAACTTTTTATACAAATAAAAGCATTAAGGGCCCCCATCATAAACACACTCAACACAAACAATACAGAAAAACAGTCAGTCCATCTCACTAGACACGCCTAAGCCTTTAAAGCGAGCTCTGGTGGGCTCTACTTCTCAACCTGTGGTTTTGTTACATGAGGAGGCCTTAAAAAAATTCAACCACATTTTCCAGTCTAAGTCTGACCCACACAGACCCAGCCGAAAACAGTAAGCTACTAGGGGGTGAGGGGGGAGGCAAAAGGGAGAGAGAAGCCTGCCATTCCAAACACAAGGGGTCCCCACCAGCAGAACCAGGTGCTAAGCCTGGGCCTGGGTCTCTCATACTTTGGTCAGATGGTGTTACAAAATGTCATTTTTGTCACAATAGTGCCTGCCTATATCAACAGCTCTACAACAAAAATTAACTTGGGGGATGAAGAAATGGCTCAGGGGTTAAGAGCACTGACTTCTCTTCCAGAGAATCTGGATTCAATTCCAGTACCCACATGGCAGCTCATAAGTATCTGTAACTCCAGTTCCAGGGGACGCAACACCCATGGCAAAACACCAATGCATTTAAAATAAAAATAAATTTTAAAAGTAGAAAAGTAAGAGATAAAAGGGATTAAAAATAAAAAAGAAGTCAAAGTATTAAAAGAAAAAAATAACTTTATACAAGTCCAGAATTTCTACCAAAAAAGAGAAGAGAACTGACTGATTATTTCAATTTTATTTATTAATACTATATAGTGATACGTATATTATTTATACTCTTAATTAATATAAATTAAAACCATCTATCATGCTTAGTTAGACAATATTTATTAATTTTAAAACATAGGTAGGCACAGCAAGCCCATTGTCTCTCAAAAGTACTTAAAATAACTTCACATTAGCATGTCCATATAAGTCCATTCTTACAAGAAGGGATTAAATACCCACAAACTGAAAACAGATATTATTTTGGTCAGTACCTACAGACTTGACCTGAACAATCTTTAGTTCTTTAGCTCCACACCAAAGTTCTAACAAAAAATGATCTCCAAATATCAATAAGGACTTAGAAAATTATTTTTATTTCCTTAATTCTAAAGTTCATATAGTGTCTTACTAGGCCAAAGATACCAAACCCAAGTACACAGATTATAGGTGGCTGATAGACCCTCCCTCAGTCGTCATGCTAATATTTCCGCATTGGCCTTTACACGAAGATGACACCGCCATGTGCTGGGTGACCCCAGCTGTCTGTCTTCCACGCTGCTGTCTGTGGGCGATGCTTTTCAACACAACAGTAAATCACAGATGTTAGTAAAAAGCCCCCTTCTGCTGATAGAGTGACTTTACCAGAGTGTTAGTCTAACTAGCCTGGGCAAACCCATGGTCAGAGGTTTAATACACAGCTTTTAAATATAAGTAAAATTGCAATTTAACTAGTACCAACAGACTTTTATATGGGAACCTTTTATTCTTGCCTCCTCTGGAATGTCTACTCCTTTGAGGTCCCAAGTGTCCAGGTTTAAATTTTCATTTTTAAATCCCCCAAAGTAATGAGGAATTCTCATTCAACTCTTAGGCTAAATTCTAGTCAGTGACTTTTGAAAAAAAGCAAACTATTAGATAGTTGATACAAAAACCTTACACAAATTCTGACCCCCTGAAGAGCTATGTTCTCAAATAATAAATATGGAGCATGGCTGGAAACCCAGTAACCAAGACCCTGGAGTCAAACTGGTCTTCTCCTCCCACCTAAAAGGTTGTAAACCTATACATCAGAAAGCATATGTGGAATGCAGGTAAATAACTTTGCACCTTGGTAAAAAAAGACTTTCGGGTAAACCTAAGTATTTGCGCTAACAAGGCAATAGGGATTTCTGTGGGTCCAATCCACTATCAGCCTCTATCACAACCACTATCATTTAACTCCAGCCACTATCACAGACAAGACCGGAGTCCATAAAAGCTTGCACCACCCTCTTCATTGAGTGACTGACAGTGACTGGCCCAGCAGAACTGCCTAGGTGACTGCTGATGCTGCAGAACTCTCCCCCACACCATTCCAGCATTCCACACAGAACATTAGCACCAGAAACTCTCACTGCACAGGACTAGCCAAGCCAAGGCATTAGAAGCAACAGGACTCCACCTGATTAGCACCAGCACAGGTCTTAGATGAGTAGAGAGCAGATTCCCTCCAGAAGGACAGAAAACAAAGACACACATCTACCAACAGACAGCAGGCTCACACCACCTTAATGCCTAGAAGCAAGCTTTTCAATGTGTTCTTACAGGTAAGGTAAAGGAAACTTCTTACAGATCCTAGCTTCTTTTTTTCATTTCCTCCAACTGTAAACATTTATATAGATAATATGCAAAGTTCAATGCACAAGAACATGACCTTTTATAGTGATTCTTTCCTTTTTTTACTCACTTTTAATCTCAGAGAACTTTAAATACACAATCTAACTAATATCAAATACACATTTATGTAACAGAACCGTATCACTAGTCTTTCGTGGATATATCTTGAAATAGCATCAATAGGTTGGGAAGGGGAAGAGATAACAGCAGGGGAGGCACTTGTTCAATCTTCCTTTGAAGTATTTGGAAGTCTGTCTTGCCTCCTTCTGCAAAGCCTTTCTTAGAAAACGTAGGTAGTTGAGAAGGAAAGAGTCAACCTGCAGATTTCACGGGTGCTCTGGTTGCAAGAGGATGTCATCTCAGGGCTGGCAGCATCTAGAAGCAGGGTGCACACCAAACACTTTACACAGAATCTTTCTGGAAACTGATTGTCATGTTGCTTACTTTCTCATGTCAAATATGTTGGTAATACTTGTACTTGTGGGTACTGTGTAGTCTAAGAAACTTAAAGATGTTAAAGATGGTCTTTAGGATAATTACCAATCTAAACAACCATGTATAGCATACTGTCTCATTTTACACAAACACAGACTGATTTTATATAACAGATCTAAGTTTTATAAGTCATACAACTTTCAGAGTTCATGTGATCTGAACGTCCAGAGTTCACATGAGCTAACTCAATGGGCTGCATCACAGAGACCTTTCTTGGGGCCTTGGAAGGATATGCAAATGAAAGCTTGCAATTTAAGCTTTTAAAGTAAATTTAGCTATGACATCATAGGTGCTCAGAATACTCTGCTGAGGTTAAAAATTAACTCCAGTGACACAGCTATCAGCACATGGTATTTTATCGCCATCACATTCTACAGAGCTAATGAGATATCAAGTAAGAAATATGCTTAAAGTCACATAGCAGATGTCCTAGTGGGGACTGGGGCAGTAAAGTTAGTTCTTACAAACAAGGCTACTGTTAATGTAGCATGGATTCTGCTCTACTGGGACAGAAATTGTCAGGGATCTTGCTTTACAAGTCCAAAGGAAAAGGCTGATTCTGGAGACAGACATGCATTCTCCTGGAGGGCTTGTCAGCTACCTTCACATTGCCCCATCCAGTAAAATGCAAGTTAGCTTAAGAACAAACGTGGGCTCTGTGGAAAGAGCTCTCATCCCAGGTATGATGCCACCCCTGCTCTTCTAAGCAGCACATCCTCTGTGCCAGCAGCTCTCATACACAGCTTGAGGTGGGAGGAGCCAGACCTACCCTGTCAGGTTAGTGAGTCTCAGTGCTGGTGTTCCATTCGAGGCAGATCGCCCTCAGAATCCTCGGACAGGGGCGATCCTGATCCCTAGGAATGATAAGAAAGCATTATAGGTGTCCAGTAGCTGCAAGACTCCCTCTACCCAAGAATTCGGATGATGTCAGTTCAGACACAGACACTCAGGGCACGCAGCTGAAGTTGCTCTTACAGAAAGGATGAAGTAAGAGGCCCTATTCCTATGTTTAAACACATTTTGTTTGTTTGTTCTGAGACAGTTTTGTGCTGCCAGAGCCGGCCTCCAGTTTGTTATCTAGCCAAGTGACCCTGAACTCTCAACCCTCTGGCTTCCAATTCCCAAGTGCTGGGACAACAGCAAGCACTGGCACACCTGGCTGACGCTGGCGAGGCCAGAGAGACGGCCTGGTGTTTAGAACACTTGCTGGACTCAATTCCCAGCACTCACATAGTGGCTCACAACATACATAACTCTAGTCCAGTTTCAGGGTCTCAGACCCCTCTCCTGACTTGGCACACACATGGTATAATACATATGTGCAGACAGAACATTCATACATATAAAACTAAATAAACACATTTTTAAAGACACTTTGTAGCTAGATGTCATCCCAACACTAGAGAGGAAGAGATGAGAGGGTTTTGAGTTCAAGGCCAGACGGGGCTACTCAGTCCCAAAAAAACCATGTACAAAGAGGACATACTTCTGACCTGCCATGACCCACTACAAACCAATCTCTCCCACTCATCCCAAAACAAAAGCAAAAATCTGCGGAAACCAAAGAAGGCATCACAGCTGTGACACAAAGGAAAGGAAAGCACAGGCAGAGGCTGCGAGAGAACAAAGAACCAGTGACCAGGAGGGGTGGGGTGAAACAGGACCTGCTGTTAAGATCTAGTCGTCTGGGCTAACAACAGAACCGTGCGTTAAGGGAGGGGAGAGAACTCAGGCGATGAAGCTCCTGCGAACGTGATGAACTGAGTTCGGTCCCCAGAATCTATGTTTAAAAAAGAAACTGGACTTGCAGCACACGCTTATAATCTCAGATTGGAGAGGCTGAGACACGTGGCTACCTGAGACCGCTGGCCACGAGCCTAGCCAGCGAGGTGCAGGTGAGTAAGAAGTCATATCTCAGAAGACAGAGTGGACAGACTCTGAGATGACAATACAAGCACATAAGTATAAGGAGGTGGATTAGGAGGATAAATGTACTTCCAAGAAGTCTGAGACACATTCAAGAGGCTAAAGCTGAGGATTTACATGATAGCAGAAGGAGCAGCGGTAAAACTGAATGGAACAGACACAAGTATTTAGTCACATTATCATGGTGCTGGGAGAGGGAGGGTACTGCACAAAAAGAAATTATCCTAGAAAATTACCCAAATTTACAGAACGACATAGGCTTCCAAACACAAGAGGCACACACAACCCCACACAGACTTAACCAGACAGGAAACACTCCATGACATATTATAGTGAGGGTGTCAAAATACACGGTAGGGAAATAGTCTTAAAAGCAGCACAAAGGCAGAAATGTCAGAATTACTCCAGACCCTCATTAGCACTGTAGAGCCATTAGTACATGGAGTAGACAACAGTAACTGGGGATGCTGGACACTGCAAACTATCTCTCAGAACTGATGGAGAAATAACGGTGTTTCAAGAGAAATACAAATTAAGGAAATCCATGGCAGCCACACCTATACTATAGAAAGTTTGTGGGATTCTTTGCAAAGAGGAAAACAAAGGATACCCTAACTAAACTGGGCAGTGGTGCACATGGTGGATCTGAGTTCAAGGCCAGTTTGGTCTACAGAGCAGGTTCCTGGATGGCCAGGGCTACACAGAGAGACCCTATCTTAAAATAAACAAAAAAAGATAGTCTAACTGTAGATAAACAAACTAGACTGGGGTAAGAAACAACCATATCCAACACAGTAACTTAGCAAATTCTCAGAATTAACATGGTGGCAGGAGAAGAAATATGGACAGTCCAGCAAAACAAAACATCACCAACCACAAGAAACAGAAACCCCTTTCCACAGCACCCATACGTGCAAGAGGCCTCAGTTCACCACCGATGTGATGCAGACTGAGGGACTGAATTAAAAACCAAGAACCATCTATAGCCTGTCTCTAACAAACACACCTAATCAGCAAATATACCCCAAAATTCAATATCAAAGAACAGAAAACAAACTACCAAGGAAAAGTAAAATGTAAATAAGCCAGCATAGCTATCCTTATATCATAAAGTAAGTTTCAAACCAAAGCTAATTGAAAAGATAAAAGGGGATACTACCTATTACCAAAAGAAATAATTCATCAAAAGACAAAAATTATAATTGTAAAAGTGTTAGAGCCCTTAATTTCATAAAACAGAAACTAAAAAACATAAAGAACCACATAGATCTTGATACAATAATAGTGGAGTACTTAGTCAGGCAGTGGTGGCGCACACCTTTAAACCCAGCACTCGGAATGCAGAGGCAGGCGGATCTCTGTGACTTCCAAGTCAGCCTGGTCTACTGAGTAAGTTCCAGGACAGGCTCCAAAGCTACACAAAGAAACCTGTCTCAAAAAAAAAAATTAAAACAAATAAACAAAATAGTGCAATATTTCAATATTCTACTCTCACGTTTAAATAGGTCTTCCAAACCAAAAACATGTAAAGACATTTCAGAGCTAAAATATACTACGGATGAACTGGACTTAACAAAATATAAAGAGAATACTGTACCCAACAGTACACGGAACCTTCTCCAAAACTGGTCACACCAGAGGACACAAGTCAAATTTCAACAAATAAAATAACATCAACAAAAAGAGGTAATTACTTATCTCCTATCAGACCATAATACAATAACTAGAAATCAACAGCAAGAAAACTACAGAATTTTGAATGAATATTGTGTCATCTAAAAAAATCAGGCAGGAAATTATAAAATTCCTCGAGACAAATGCTAATGGAAACGCATCCTATTAGCACCTCTAGATACAGCCAAGGCAGTCCTGAGAGAAGGGTAGATTGTGAGACATGTTCATGAGAGATATCAAATAAATCAACTGGTGGTGCACCTCAAGGCACTCAGGAACATCTCACAAACTGAAGAACGAATTACCTCAATCCATAAGTGTAACGGTAAATGCATGTGTAATAAAGTTCTATGTGTAATGAACTTATAAACAAAACAGAACCCATAAAAAAAATTGCCAAATTCCTGAGGGCAAATTCCCCCTACAGCACATTAAATCTGAGAGAGACCTGAGCTGTGTCTACGACGAGCGTTTCTGTACCTGGTGGAAGGCAATACTGGAAGCATGCAGGTCAATAGCAGCCAGGGAGGGAATTCGAGACTCTGAAAGAGATTTGTTCTCCTTCTTTATTAGCCTAGAATTTCGAGCTAGATAAGAAAGAATCAAAAAACATAATAAAAAAATTAGGCACTATTAGTTTTTCACTTTTTTTGTTTTGTTTTGTTTTTTGAGACAAGGTTTCTCTGTGTAACAGTCCTGGCTGTCCTGGAACTAGCTCTTGTAGTCCAGGCTGGCCTTGAACTCACAGAAATCCTCCTGCCTCTGCTTCCCAAGTGCTGGGATTAAAGGCATACACCACCACCACTTGGTAGTTTTCCATATAAGCACTACTATAGATGAGAAAACACATTAGTCTACTTAAGTATGCACATCACTACATATTTTTAACATTGTTAGTTTACAATTTAGACACATAAACAAAAGGCTGAAAAGAGTAGAGGCATATAAACATACCTAAGCCTTCTAAAGCTCTCAGTTCCGGGAGATGATTATAGTTCAGTTCAGGCAGCCGCACATCCGCTTTGGAATACTCCTTCCTTTTCTTACTTGCCTGAAGGAGGTACTTTTCACTAGAGACCTGGTTATCAGAATGATGAGCACACATCAGCTCTGAGGTAAGCTAGGCTTTCATTCTCTTGTAACTA
The DNA here is from genome assembly GCF_982192425.1 of Myodes glareolus. Classification (NCBI taxonomy): domain Eukaryota; kingdom Metazoa; phylum Chordata; class Mammalia; order Rodentia; family Cricetidae; genus Myodes; species Myodes glareolus. The sequence goes on along the minus strand of NC_142033.1, from coordinate 15,312,443 downwards.
CTATATTCATATCCTCAGATGTGGGATTTCAAGGGCTGGACATTACAGACACAGAAAACAGTTTCACCAGTCAATTTATCAGACTTGCTAACAAGTACAAAAACTGATTGTTCTCTACTTTTCTCCTCTTTGCCAATCTTCAGTGGAAGCCCCAGCAAGCAACAGGCAGCAGAAGATGGGCCTGCCATCCTGGTTCTTTAACCAGCAGGGTCAGTCTTACACCGCCTGGGCTTTTCAGCAAACAGCTGATGTTCTTGACCTTAATTGTGACTAGTTGGTCTTCATATACATTATCCAACCCCCAAGTTTTCTGTCTCGGTATAATCTTGTTACTCAGTCTTTGATACCTATACCGCGAACCTTCTCAAGCAGCTTTAACAGGCTAAGCATCCTGTAATTGATGGGATCAGTGAGGAAAACGAAAGTTCAAATCACTGAGCTAGAAGCTAACCTTCCATTGCAAAGAGATAGACAATACATTTATTAACACACAGAGGGTATTGGGCATACACAGTGGAGGAGAATTAGGTAAGAAAAGGGTGTAGACAGTGATGGAGGACTAGATGCCATATTCAAATAAGTTTAATAATAAAGAAGTTCTCAAAATCTTCTTTATGGACTAAAGAGGACAAAAAGCATCTGTCGGATAGTCTAGGGGAATAATGTTCTAAAGGAGAAGCAGTAAGTGTAAAAACCCAAAGGCATCAGTATATCTGGTCATCATATAAAAGTAAAAGGGAAATCTCAAGTTGGAACCGATGGAGGAACATAATAGACAGAGATGGAATACAGGGCTAGGGACTTGATTCATACAAAAATACCTAGAAGGACTCTGGTCTTTACATAGAGAATAGAGGCCAATAGTTCTAATCAGAACGAAAAGGTGGACTACTTGGTATGGTCCTGGCTGAGAGCAATGAAGTTCCTACCCACACTATCTCTGAAGCATATACATGCTTCTCACATTCAAATCTGCCACTGTGCTTGGTTGGTTGTTTGGTTTTCCAAGACAGGGTTTTATATGTGTGTGTGTGTGTGTGTGTGTGTGTGTGCGCGCGCGCGTGCGCGCGCGCGTGCACGCGCGAACAGCCCTGACTGTCCTGGAACTAGCTCTATAGATCAGGGAGGCCTCGAACTCACAGAGATATGCCTGCCTCTGTCTCCCAAGTTCTGGGATTAAAGGTGTGTGCCACTGCCGCCCGACCTGCCATCATGTTTTTGCTGTGCTGATCATGTGTGCCATAAAGATAGAGTCAATTCAGTTCTAGTGTCTTACATACAATAGAATGATCATAGATGGCTCTTAAGTGATTATATAAAATACTTTCACTAAAAATCTAGTAAGATAATAAGTCAAAGTATCTTCTTGTTTGCTCTTTAAAAAGAACTCAACTGCAAGCATTAGGTTAAAAATGTATTTATGTTGCTGAAAAATGAGATTTCATCTTACGAGAATCTTTCATTCAGACCTAAATTTATTTAAACAACCTGAATTTCAAATTACAGCTGTCGTAAGTTAGGATGGTATTGTATAATTCAGATTTCACTCTGTGTCTCCAAATAAAACTCTTAATTCTTCATTCTCATGCTCAGACCAGTGCAGGTCTGGAGATGACGAGTGCTTGCTCTTTTGCTGCTGAGAACAGTTACTTACAGATGTGGTCACATTCATGCTATAGATCCCTGATGGGGAAGGCTGGCTTGCTTTAACAAATGGATTACAGTATTTCTTAGTTTTCTCATCCACTCTGTAACAAATTGTTAAGTTAGAATCATTAATAATTATTTTATTCAAACACAAAATCAACAACATCATGCTAAAAGATATGCAATTTAATACCTATTCTCAAGTACACAATGCACAGAAGTCTGATCAAATATCCTGCCTCTTCTGACATTGCTCAGGCTTCCCACAGCTGCCCCTTTCAGGAACAAGCCGGAAGGAGCACCTTATGACGACACTGCATGCTCACCACCACTCCAGTTAGTCCTCTTATTAAAGACAGTCTTGCATGTATTAAACAGCTACAGATTCTCTTTATCATAAACAACAGTAAGGCCATACTTTCTTAGGACTTAGGTGAATTCTTTCCCTTTTTTTCCTAGCAAACTCTAATAATTTTTATCACAAGATCATCATATTTAAACGGCTACTTTATAAGTAGAAATTGCAGTCAGAATTCTGACAGTAAAATCATGTGAACAAATTAGCATTTTGGTCTCATCTTCCATTCATACCTGTAACTCTGAACCCCAGGAATAGTCCCCATCCCAGCATTGATGCCAGGAGCAACTGCAGAAAGATTGTGTGTGAGCGGAGGAATCGCCATGCCTGGGTTTCTTTGGTGATCAATGCTGACATTACTGCAGTCTCTGAGGCTTGTGGAAGGCAAGCCTTTGATGTGGCTTGTCCCGTTGTCATGGATACAGCCTGCATTTGAAGTTCTACCTCCTTTTTCAGTTTTCTCACCATCAATTTTTGACCCTTTTATTTTAAGCACTTTAGAATCCTTCATTTTGGGATCAGCATTAGTATCCTGAACATTGATAAAGATATTAAAACATTAATAATCTCACAAGAAACTTCACACCCTTATTCTACCTATGGAATTAAAATCAAGATTTTTATTCAAATAGTTATTGTGATAATACAAGAATATTTATTTGATGCATTATCAACTTGATGGATGATAGGTAGGTATGTAGCTAGATGATGGATAGATGACAGACACAAAGACAGATGGTGGATAGACAGATAGACAGAGAGATGGTGGATAGATGGTACATAGATGGTAGAGAGACAGAGAGAGGCAGGCCTGTGGCTGTGCGTATACATTTCAGTAGGGAGGAAAACATGGAAGACGAACAGAGATTGCTGCTTTTGGCTCTTACATATTCTGAGTCAGAGAGCATAAAATTGAAAACTCTTCTTTTGTTGCACTTGATAATAGTAGAAACATTATTTTTTTTTTTGGTTTTTGGTTTTTTTGTTTGTTTGTTTGTTTTTCGAGACAGGGTTTCTTTGTAGCTTTGGAGCCTGTCCTGGAACTAGCTCTTATAGACCAGAATGGCCTCGAACTCAGAGATCCGCCTGCCTCTGCCTCCTGAGTGCTGGGATTAAAGGCGTGCGCCACCACTGCCCAACCTGAAAAGTAAACTTTTAACTATCAGAATCACAAATTTAAAATGTTATAAGAATTCTGAAACTAATATTTTCATTTTCTATTATTAAGAAAGGAAAGCAGACTAAGTTGGGAGTGCTTGTCCCTGGGTGTGCATGTGTTTGCACCCCAGTGTTGCATGGACATGGACAGAGATGCCCAGAGTTCTTAGATGCATGAGTGGATGTGAAACTCTGCAGAGGCTGCATCTATAGTAAAGATTTTGCAGACTGACTCTGGGTGAGAAACTGTGGCTGTGGAGAGACAGATGTAGGTCTGAAGACAACATTACCTTGGATTATCTTAGTCCCTTTAACAGCATTTAAATTCTGTGGCTGACCCAGCTTCCTCAAGACTATCAGGTAAACTCTTAGATTATATTACTGAGCACAGTGGACCTCTAGCCTCTAACAAAACTTAAAGGCTGTAAACTAACATGTGAAAAGCACAGAAGGACTTCCTGCGGTAGTCTACCTACCTGACACCTACCAGTGTGTTTAGCAACCTTTGTTCTGTGGCTATAAAGCTCTCACAGCAAAACATGTCATTCAGGATACCTAAAAGTCATGTTCCTGGGGCATGGTAACTCATCCTTGGCCCAGAATATTCCATTTCCTTATGTCTACAAGTCATTATTTTATGTAAGGTGACTTTCAAAGAACACTAATGTACTTTCTAGTACTGCTGAGCATTTAAAACAGAATATGCTAAGGGTTTTTATTTAAGGTAGTGTCTACAGGAAAAATGATCTTTTTGCTTGTTTGGCTTTTCAACCAGTTTGCAAGTTGACAATTTGGCCAGTGTGTGTGTATGGTTTTTTTTTTTTTAATTACATTTTTTAAAAGCTTATTTATTATATATACAGTATTTTGCCTGCAGACCAGAAGAGGGCATCAGATTTCATTGCAGATGGTTGTGAGCCACTATGTGGATGCTGGGAATTGAACTCAGGACCTCTAGAAGAGCAGTCAGTGCTCTTAACCACTGAGCCAATCCTCCAGCCCTGCCCAGTGTTTTAAAACTTTAAAATCTTCATTATTGGGTGGAAGAGACGGACGACTCAGTGGTTAAGAGCACTTTCTGCTCTGCAGAAAACAAGGGTTTGTTTCTCACACCCACATGATGGCTCTAAACCATCCAAAATTCCAATTTCAGAGGAGCCAATGCCCTCTTCTGACCCCCAGGTACCAAGCCTGTATGTGCTTCACATACACAAAGCTAAACATTCACATATAAAATAAAGTGAATACATCTAATTTTTAAAAACTTAAATCTTCGGCCAGGCGGTGGTGGCATACCCTTAATCCCAGCACCGGAAGGCAGAGGCAGGTAGATCTCTGTGAGTTTGAGGCCAGCCTTGTCCACAGAGCGAGTTCTAGGACAGGTTCCAAAAGATACTCTTTTCCAAGAGAAATCCTGTCCTGAAAAACAAACAAACAAAATTAAATCATCATTTTCTTCCATAAATTTTAACCTTAAACATGAACACTTACCTGGACCACAAGCGTCTTTCTTTCTTCACCTAAGGTATCATCTTTCTCTTTCTTTCTGTTTTGAGATTTTTTGGGTAAAGAATTATTCTTGGCATCTTTCTCTATTTTTAACTGCAATTCTTGAGAAAACCTATATAAAAGTACATGTCTCAATTAAAATAAAATTATATGAGAAAGGTAAACCTAGAAAAAAATCAAGATAATCATTTAAGATTCAGTGTTAACCTAATCCATTTTATTTAAAATGAGAAAAATCACATTCCATATGAACAGTTTCGAAAAGCCTTTGGGTGTGGGAAGAGTCTTCAGGACTCTGAGCAGGAGAATGTCTGGACCACCTAAACACTGGTCCTGATGGCGGCAAACAATGTGGATGAGGCTGCTGGCATCCCACCAAGAACTGAGACACCTGCACCGACCCAGGCTAGCACTCGGTGCTCCTCACAGTCACACTGAGTTTGTGTGTGTGTCGGGGGGCCACTTTCGGATGCTCACAATGAAGCAGTGAAAGGATTAATTTTATTAAAGTGAAACAAACCCATGAACACCTCTCTTCAGATTCTGTGTGATGAGAAGAGAAATTCCTATGATCTCTAGTGGCTGACTCAAAGGCACTTGAATGACTGGCTACCCAAGCACAGGTCAAGCCACACAAGTTTTTCATGTAATATTTACACTTGAAAGACTAACTGAAAATCCATGCTTATTTAGATGGGTATGTAGCAGACATTTTGCTTTGAAAATGAACAAGGTGAGCTAGTCATTGCAAGGAAAGAAACTGATAATATTTCTGTAAACAATAAAATTCACACTTTCATGTAAGAAATTACAACTCTATTAACTTGGGATCTTAGCGGTCTTCCCATAGTTCAAATTTTTCTGGTAAAATGGAGCATAATTTTTGATATTATATTATGACATACCAACATTTTTAAGGGTCACATAATTCAGTGTTGCCAATGTGCTTCAAATGATGAAAGTATGTCATAAAGCATGCACAGATAAAACATCAATTCAGAAGATCAGACAAAAATGGATTTTAATCAACAGAGAAGGAAAAGTCATTGGCATGGTTTAAATTTCACAACGCAACCAGTCCTTTAGAAAGCACCACAGAGGACTGGAGAGAGGGCCCACCAGTGAGAGTGCCTGCTGCTCTTCCCGAAACCCACACCGCATGGCTAACAACTGCCTATAACTTCAGCTCCACGGTATCTAACACAAACTTCTGCATCTATGGGCACACACACATGACAGACAAAGGCACACATACACACATATATACATACAAACAAATAAACATAAGGTCAATTTTAAATAAAGGAACTACTACAGCTGAGCTGGGCATGGTGTCATACTCCTGTAAATTCCAGCACACGGGCGGAGGGAGGCCAAGGCAGGAGAATACTGACTTTGGGAGGAACCTAGGCTACATAGTGAGTTTCAGATCAGCCAGAAGTACAGTGTAAGACCCTGCCTTGAATAATAAAAATAAGAAGAAGAGAAAAAGAAAGGAATTAAGGGAGAGAAGGAGAAAGGGGAAAGAAAAGGAAGAAACTAACAATGCCAGGTTTTGGTATAATATTAAAGTTTGACATAGAATCAAAGAAAACTAAATCACTTCAAAAAACTATTAATATACTTTTCTACTTTTTTAGATATACATTTGTTTTGTGCAACTAAAATAACATACTATGGTACTCACTAATGACTATAGAAGCAAATATAAGAATCCAGATATCATCTACTAAGCTAGATTTTTAAAGAGATTTGTAAAATGATGAATCTTTAGGGCTGGAAAGATAACTCAGCAGTTAAGAATGCACTGTGGGCTGGAGAGATGGCTCAGAGATTAAGAGCAATAACTACCCTTGCAGAGAACCTGAGTTAGGTTCCCAGAACCCATGTTGGAAACCATGCCTGTAACTCCAGTTCTAAGGATCTGCCGCCCTCTTCTGACCCCCAAGAGCACATCCATTCAAATGCACATACACAATTCAGATACACATGCAAAGACATAAGTAAATATATATATTTATGCTGTCCATATATAACAGATACACAGCACTGTCACAGCCTCTTTTCTCCTGGTTCTTGTTCTGTCAGCTGAGCTAATGCCAACATCTGCAGCAGCACTGGGAACCATGCCAGCAGCACTGGCATCTACAAGCCTGGCACCTTAAGGACTAGCGCATCAGCACATTGGCATGATCGGCAGCATCACTGGACCAGGTGTGGCATGAGTCTGGCAGCAACAGGAGATGGCAACTGCACAGATGCAGCAACATAGGAATTAGTGACCGGAGTGGTGGGTGTCATCTCAGAAGACAGAAGAAGAAAAGGAAGAGATTGTTTCGTGAAAACCTGCAGCTCCAGGAACACAGGAAACCACCCCCTAGGAATTCTGCTGCCACTCCGGGTGAATGGAGCAGGACACAGATAACTGACATCCTGCGAGGGCGACACAGACTGTGGAGCAGATTTCCCTCTGACCCTGTTCCTGCGGCCTGCAGAGCAGAGGCCAGCACTATGGTACTGTACCTCTCAGCAAATCCATCCATTTGAAAGAAATCATGTTGTAGAAGGTCAGCACAGAAGGGCCTTTTGTCTGGGTCAATATGCAAGCATTTCTGAAAAATCAAGAACATATACAAGTCTTCTTCAAGAACAGCTGTCTACATTTAGATTTCTTCTTTCTACCCAATGAACAGAAGACAGCACAAATCACAAAAGTGACCATCAGTGGCTGTTATGTCACAAATGAGACCCAGCATTCCGTGTCTGCAGATGTAAATGAATGCACAAGTTCCTAAGAAGCAGTCTGTCCAAGGAAACTGTTGACCTAAAAGATCAAGTAGGGAAGGGGAATGGGAAGGAAGACGGCAGGGAGGGAGGGAGAGAAGGAGGGAGGGAGGGGAGGGAGGCAAGGGAGGGGAGGGAGGGGAGCACATGCATGAACCAAGTCTCCACACTATACACACTTCCTATCACAAAGAAGGAAAAGGACAATTACCTTTGCTAGATTTATTACAACTTCAGGGAGCTTGGGATAGCGGCACTCCAAGGGTTCTCTTTCTGTGTCTTTGATCTCAGGCAATCTTACTCCAGCAAACACGGGGTTTTTATAAAACAGCTCCTGGTGTCTTGGAATTAAATTACCTGGGGAAAAACCCAGCACCCATCTTCGTCAGTAATAGTCGACAGAAATGGCGAAGAGACGGTAACGTAGGGAAGCAGTGAAAACAGTCAGCTGACAGTAGTACTCTGCGTGTGCGAGATCAGCCCAGACAGACCTGCTACTGTAAAAATAGAGGGACTCTGTGTGCAAGATCAGCCTAGACAGACCTGCTATACTAAAGAACTTGAAAGCCTTTATAGTGGGTTTGACATAAGACAGCTCAAAAAAGCGAACACTGCTTTTCTAACATATTCATCTAGAAAATTAAAGACTTGTGAAGAAACAGGAAGGACAGGTAGAAAATAGTTTTGTCCCTCTAAATGAAGTACTCTGCTTCTGTCTAACAGTAAAAACTATCATGTCCCCAGAACAATGAAGACAGAGTCACACAGACAGAGAATCTAATTTAGATAAACCAGCTCCTTTTATTCAGGTTGTGTACCTATATCTAAATTCAAATTTGAGCATTTTAATCTTTTTCAATTTTAATACCTATTATATCATGAGATATATAATTTAAAAAGTTAAATTTTATGAACTTTTTATTATACTAATACACTGTAAATACTATATAAGTACAATATTGAGGAAATAGTGAAAAAAATAATGTACATATTCAGATGCAACCTCTTTATTGTTCCTCCCTCCTCTCTGTGATACAGCAGTAATATGAAAATTCTACTCTAAGAAATCATATAATACTTAATAAATTCTTAGTCTTAGAACTTAAAACCAAATAATTAAATTATCCCAAGTATCTTCCTATTATTTCCATTTTAAAATCTTAGAATATAAATTTTATATTCCAGCAAACATAAGGCTCAGAGTCTAGCTTTGGAATTTCATCCAAAGAACTAGGAATGAAAGACAAAACCTGGAGACGTTAGTCACAGGTATGGTGACGCTCATCTGCAGTCACAGCCACGGTGACACACACCTGTAGTCATAGCCCTGGAGAAACTTAGGCAGAAGGATGGAGAGTTTGGGGATATCCTGGGCTACACAGTGAGACCCTTGTCTCAGAAAACAGAAGACAAAAATAAAATGCAAGACAACATTATCTCCTAAGTTTTTGTGTCTCTCATCTTATCCTAGAGACGAAGATGAGGATGAAGAGGATAGCTGGATTTCACCAAATGCTCACTGACTCAATAGATAAAAAGGGATGATCACATCTTCTCCTTCTAGGGGGGCTGGAGGTAAGCATGATTCAGAACCAGGCTCAAGGTTAGCAACATTTCTGAGTTATTCTGAACTCTCACTACACTGTCTTATTATAATTTTTGTAGAATTTTAAAATCAGCAGTGGCTTTGAGCAACATCAAGGTAGCTGATTGTATGCTAATACATTCCTTGCTAAGATAATTTTTTAAATTTTCTTGCCTATTAGATTTATGATTCTCCCTATCTTCCACAATCACCCCCTTTTCTTACACTAACCAGTCTTGCTAGAGATGCAAAGTGTGTGCACACACACGTGCATACATGTTTGTGTGTTTATGTATGTAAATATGTATATAAATGTGTGTGCGCATGAATGTACAATGAGTGTCTCTGTGTGTGCATGAGTATATGTGCAGTATGTGTACATGTGTGTGTGCATATGTGTGCTTCCTATTTGCTTCCTACTTACACCTAAAATAAGCATCATATTTTTGGGGGGGGATTTTCAAGACAGGGTTTCTCTGTTCCTTTGGAGCCTGTCCTGGAACTAGCTCTTGTAGACCAGAGTGACCTCGAACTCACAGAGATCTGCCTACCTCTGCCTCCTGAGTGCTGGGATTAAAGGCGTGAGCCACCATCACCCAGCATAAATAAGCATCATCTTTAAGGCATCATAACAAGAAACACACAGAAAAAAAAAACTATAAAATTTAAATCACAGATGTATACTCTTACCTAAACATGTCATAATATGGTGTAACTGATCAATATCGGATTCTCCTGGAAATAGGGGCTGCCCCGTGAGCATTTCAATGACCAGACAACCAATGGCCCAGACATCAACAGCCCTGGAAAAAAAAAGTGAGGTGATGTAAGACATGGCACCTTGACACCTTTCCTGTGCCTGTAACTTCTTGGCACTGAGAGGCACAGAAGTCAACCTTGTCACTAAAGTCATTTCTCGGTAAGAATTTAAACCCTCTATTGTAATATGTGAGAAACCTAGAAGCTTCAACCATCTGATATTAAGGGAGAAAGGTCCTGAAAAGCCACACTGGCCATGTGTCCGTTATTCTGAAAATAGGGCTCTGCAGCTGCCGCTGAGCGCCTGTGCACTCTCCAGCCCTTCAGTGCTCACTCTAACTCAGGGTAGCTCTCAGGATGCTAAACAGAGGAAAGAAGTGGTCACTGACAACAGGGTAACCACTAGTCAGAACTAAAATAACATGCCAGCATAGAGCCAGCGACTCTGAAGTTGCCCAGTCATGGCTGAATTATAAAATATTACAAAAATTATAACAGTGAAGTAAAATGAAAACTCAATAATTCAAAAAAGATTACTGGATGTCTAATATCATCAAAAATTATAGATAATATTTTAGGAAAATTTCTGCCAAAAGTAAAATTTATAGTCTTCCCCTCTGATAAAGACAACTTACATTTTGAAAATCTTTAAATAATATTTTACCCTTATGTTGCCCTTCATAACTTTAAGTTCTCTAATCAATATTTAACCTCTCTTGTTTTTTCGAGACAGGGTTTCTCTGCAGCTTTGGAGCCTGTGTTAGAACTAGCTCTTGTAGACCAGGCTGGCCTTGAACTCACAGGATCCAACTGCCTCTGCCTCCCAAGTGCTGGGATGAAAGGCGTGTGCTACCCCGCCATGCTTAACTTTTAATTAAATTAAGTGTACATGCATGAGGGTATGTACATATGTGCAAGTGCCCAAGGAGAGTAGGGCATCAGACTCTTGCCGTTGGAGCTGCAGGCAGTTGCGAGCCACCAGAGTGGGTGCTGGAAACTCAGGTGCCATCTGTGCTTGCTGGACCATCCCTCCAGACACTAACAAATATATTTCTTTCTGACCATTCAAATAACTCAGTTTCCCTTTAAAGTAAGTATATCTATCTCAGGATATCACTAACTTTTTGTTGGTTTGTCCTGGCATCCTGTAAAACAAAACCAGGATCTCACTGCAGCAGGCAAGGACTCCACTGAGCCACCCAGTCCTCAAAGGAAATTTTAAAAAGAACTTCCAAAGAGAATGTACTAGGGATTGTTACAAACCATTCACTAAAAATTGAATCCAAGCCTGCCTTTCAGTGTTAAGTGGATCGTTTATTACAGACACATCCACTCTTGACTCCGCATCTGCGCCCTCATTCCTGACTCTTACTTGCCATACTTGACGTCACCAACCAGCAGTTCTGGAGCTCGGTACCATCGGGTGGCCACATAGTCAGTGTAAACCTCCCCAGGAGCTGCCAATGTCCGTGCAAATCCAAAGTCGCATAGCTTCACAACACCAGACTGAGAGACTAATATGTTCTCGGGCTTTATGTCTCTGTGTATGATCTAAGACAAAACACACACAGAGGGCATAAAATATGATAAACAAATTAATGGGGGGGATGCCTGCCATGAGCAGGGTACCACTGCTGTTCCTGTCAGAGTACAGCACAAGTGGGGCAGCAGAGAACATCCACGTTGCAAGGATTAGCTAAACCAGCAAAGTTATTAAATAAAATACATACCATTAACCAACAAATCAACTTTCAGTCAATTACTACTGTCAAGACCAAGAAATAAACATGTTGTTGAAGACTAGGGGTAGTCAAGGAAAATTTTTATGGAAGAGATAAGTTTTATGATAGGTTTTTTAATATCGTAATATGTTAGCAACCACTTGACCATACATGTGTCAGGCACTACATGAAGTTTTACACACTTTAACTAATTTTAACACACAACCCCCTGAAATGGGTGCTGTGATAGTTTCCACTTACAGAGGGCTGGGAATAGGCAGTAGAGGCATAAGAGTGTAAGGAGAAAGCAGGGTACAGAAACACAACCTAGGAGGATTTGAGAGTGGAGCAGGAAAAAGCAGTGTGACCTTGGGAAATGCTACTGCTTTGATGAAACTCATAATTAGAGTGAAGTCCGTTCTCTCATCAAAAATGAACATTTCTTTTTCATAACTGGTTTGCCATCAGAACACCACTAATTCAAAGACAAAATGGGAAAGAAAAAGACTCATAGAAACATCGTCATTACTGGATGTGCAGAGTCAGCCCAGACACCAGGACTGGCCATCCAATCTACAGATGTGGTGGAATTGGCAAAGCACCAATAAGTTTAAGAAGGAGGCTGCCAAGCAGGAGAAGGCTCCTTCAAGTACGCCTGTGTCTGGGGCAAACTGAATGAACGAGAGCTGCAATAACTACTAACATCTCCCTGCAGAAGTCTGAGACCAGCAAATATGGTGTGACTATCATTGGTGGCCTAGGACACAGAGATTTAATCAAAACCGTGATTACAGGCCAAGCTCATGCTGACTGTGTTGTCCTGATTATTACGGCTGATGTTGGTGAACTTGAAACTGGTATCTCTAAGAATGGGCAGACCATTGAGCATGCCCTTCTGGCTTAAACATTGGGCATCAATCAGCTAATCAACAAAATAGATTTCACTAAGCTATCCTACAGCCAGAAGAGACAGGAGGTAATGTTAAGGAAATCAGCACATCAGAGCATCACAGGGAAACCCACAGAGACAGCTGACCTGAACTTGTGGGAGCTCACAGACTCCAGCTAGGGAGTTGGCATGGGACTGGCCTGGACTCTCTACATGTGGGTGACAGTTACACAGCTTGGTCTGTGGTGCCCCTAGCAGTGGTATCAGGATCTGTCCCTGGCACACAAGCTGGCTTTTTGAGACCTATTTATAGCCTATGATGGGATGCCTCATTCAACCTTGATGCGGGGCGGGGGGGGGGGGGGCTTGGTCCTTCCTCAACTTGATATGCCATGCTTTGTTGACTCCCATGGGAGGCCTTACCCTTTCTGAGGAGTGGATGGGGGTGTAGAAAGGAAGTGGAGGGAGGGAATGGGAGGAGAGGAGGGAGGAGAAACTGGTTGGTATGTAAAATAAATTTAAAGATTAATTTTAAAAAAGAGAATTGGCTACAACCCTGACACTAGCATTTGTACCAATTTCTGGTTGGAATGGTGACAACGTGCTGAGCCAAGCGCTATAATACACCTTAGCTCAAGGGACAGAATGTCACCCAGAAAGATGGCAGTGCCAGTGGGACCATACTGATGGAAGCTTTGCAACTGGCCCGCCAGGATGTCTATAATATTGGTAGCATTGTTACTGTCCCTGTGGGTCAAGGAAGACTGGTATTCCCAGACCTGCAGGGTGGTTACCTTTGCTTCAGTCAATGTCACAACAGAAGCATGGTCTGTTGAAATGACAATGAAACTTTGAGTGAAGCTCTTCCTGGGAACAGTGTGAGCTTCAATGTTCAGCATGCGTTTGTCAAATATGTTAGACATAGCAATGTTGCTGGTGACAGCAAAAACGACCCACCAATGGAAGCAGCTGGCTTCACGGCTCAGGTGATTATCCTGGACCCCCGGGTCAAATCAGTCCTAAGTCCCTGCGCTGCACTGGCATACAGTTCACACAGCTTATAGGCTTGCGGAGTTTAAAGAAGAGTGATTGCCATTCTGGCAGGAAGCTGGAAGATAGCCCTAACTTCTCGAAATGCCTAAGGAAAGGAGCATGGTGTTTGTTTGTTTTTGTTTGTTTGTGTTTTTCGTTTGGGGGGTTATTGTTTTTACTGAACTATATTTTTTTCCCACTCTCCTTCCTTCCTCTCCTCTCCCCTTTTATCCTCTCCCATGATCCCCATGCGAAAGAAGTATGTTTTATGGACCATCTTTTGTGTATGCATGTGTGAATGTGCACAAATGTGACAGTTTTAATCGAAACAACTTGACCAAAAATCTGTCACAGAATTTTGAGACCCATTTTAAAATGAGAATTTTACACCAGTGGCTCACAACCTTCCTAGTGCTGCAGCCCTTTGATGCACTTTATCATGTGCCCCACCATAAAATGATTTTCATTGCTCCTTTATATCTGTAACTTTACAGTTATGACTCATGGTGTAAATATCTGTGTTTTTTTGATGATTTTCTGAGACTCCTATAAAAGGGTCATTCAACCCCCAAGGGGTCGAGAACTGCAGGCTGAGAACCACTTAAACAAAACAAGTTTAATGAGAGAAAACAAAAAACCTTTCATATAGACACAGAAATGCTCTAATTGTGGAGGCAGTCAATATTAAAATATTAAACACTGTACCTTGAAGACAGGCTGTATGGTTAAATATAGGCTGGTCAGTCATAAGGATATAAAAATAAAGGGACAGAGAAGCATATATAAGCAGAATACACTGAAATATTCTTCAATAGAAAGCAAGACAATGGAAGCAGGGCAGATGGATCTGAATGCAAGGCCAGCCTGGTCTACAGAGTGAGTTCCAGTACAGTCAGGGCTACACAGAGAGACCCTGTCTCAGAGAGAGAGAAAGAGAGCGAGAGAGAGAGCCAGCTAACGATACCACCATAGGCTAACTTCCTTGGTCATCCTGCTCTTAGGACAGGATGAACATAGAGTGCACTCACCCAAAGCTAAGTATTTTAGACTCACTGGGAAGAAACTGTGGGGTTTTGTTTGTTTGTTTGTTTGTTTTTAATTATTTCTCTCAATTTTTTGAAACTGTAAGTATATAATTTCCCTCTTTTCATCTCTTCAATCCCTCCATTATATTCCTCCTTGCTATCAAATTTGGGGCCCCTTAATTATTAGTTGTTATATACATATGTGTTTCTAAATACAACCTATTTAGTCTGTATAATGTTACTTATATGTATTTTTTTAGAGCTGGCCACTTAGTATTGGAGAGGTTATCTTTTAATTAGAAGGATTCATCAATGTCTCTGACAGTACCTGTGGTAGTAAGTCTTGACTATCAGCTTGAAGGGCCAAGTCTTTGTCTGTGTCCATAAGGTCAGTTTCAGAGACATTTAACTGAAGTGAGACCTATCCTGAATGTGGGGGACACCATTCCATGGGCTGGGGTCCTGGGTTGAGTCAAAGGGACAAGCAGGCTGAGCACCAGCTTCACTTTGCCAGGCAATGTGACCAGCTGCCTCCCTTTCTGCCACCACGACTTCCCTGCCAGGATGGATTGTACTCTCAAATGTGCACCAGGTCAGCCCAGCCTCCTTATGTGCTCTGATCAGAGGTTATGTCACAGCAATGAGAACAATTACTAATGTGCTAAAACTTCCTATTGATCCAATTCCTGCATATCCAACACATTATATATCATATAGTCTGCTCCTATGACAACATTTCTCTTACTTATTAAGCTGGCATTCAGTTTCCTGAGCTTGATTAATGTGAAGTTTCATTATAAAAACAATGTCAAAACTGTATTTCTCAAAATCAATTTTCTGAGAGTGGATCATTGATTTAGGGGATTCATAAGGAAAGCCAATATTTCCCTAGGTCCAAACTAAACTAGATGTCTCTACTGAATAATTTATATACACATATACAAAGGTATAGTCACCCTGAACTACATAATTAGAGTAGACAACAAGAAGGCCCTAAAAACTGAAGATGATAAATAAGAGAGGGAAAACAACCACATGTTCAGGTAAATTATTTTTTCTTTTACTTATTATTTATTTATGCTTCAGTCTGAGTGTAGTTTCTGTATGTGAGCATGTTGGTGAGGGTCTGAGAGGGGCATTAGCGCTCCTGAAGGTGGAAGTACAGGTAGTTTGAAGCCACCTGATGTGAGTGCTGGAACCCAGTGTAGGGCTCTGGAAGAGTGGTGAGCACGCATGACTGCCACATCGTCTCCCCAGCCCCTTCTCATATATTTGCTGAGAGAAGAGTCTCATGTGGCCTGGGCTGGCCTCCAACTTGCTACTTAGCCAACTGTCCTGGCCTCTACCTCCCAAGTGTTGGGACTCCTGAAATGCACACCATAACTGGTTTATGGTGCTCAGAATCACACCCAGGACTTTGTGTATACTAAGCAAGAACTTTACCAAAGGATTATCTTCAGTTTTCAAACTATACACCACTATCACCTATGATGACTATAATCACAAAGATTATATAAAATATTTTGTAAAACTGTAAAAGCATATGCTGTGTTACTCATTTAATGCCCTGTAGGTGCTTTTCTATGACATTCAACAGACAAAAAAAAATGTTGCTATAGATTAGATGAGAAGAACAGAGATTTTCATACTCTCATACTTTACAAGTAGGCAAGAAAACATGATTCAGCAAAACATATACTACTTGGTATAGTCTTCAAATTTTCCTAATCCACTCAGCAAATGTTATGTTAAAAAGAAAAATGGCCAATGAACAAATGTTTAAGTCTAGTTTATAAGTGAAGTATTTAGTATTCTAGCATTCTTCGGGGCTAGAGAGATGACTCAATGGGTAAAGGCACCTGCCACCAAGCATGACAGCCTAAACCCAGTTCCCTAGATTCACACAGTAGAAGAGAACAGACTCTGTAAGTTTGTACACTGTGACATGGGCACACACACAATCAACCAACTTGTGTACAAAAGGTTACTAATGTCTGCAACTTACTTTAAATACATCAGTATTCGAGATTAATAAATTAACAGATGAACAGAGATTATAAAATTAGTGTACAGACTGTAAATAACCACAACAAACTATTAAATGCATAATATAGTTACTGAGAATAGAATGTCTATTGTGTACCCTTTCAACTTTTTAATAGGGCCTTATAATGGTCTGTCCTGTCCCTTTAAGAGACAAGCCCTGCCAACTCCCCTCCCTTGTGTCCACAGAGGCAATCAGATCTTCCTTCTGTTTCCACCCTGCTTGCTCTCTGCCCATCTCTCTTCCAAAGAGGTGGCTATGGTCTCCTTTCCTCTCCCCACTCCCTCTACCTCCCCTTCTCTCCCCACTTCATAATCCACTCTGCATGACATGCCTATTCATGTCTGTCTCTCACCCGCTGCTTCCAATCCACCTGGGACCTACAGAGGCCTTGGGTGGTAGAACCCACCTACCCTGTTGCTGCCGGCTGCCACCCTTCAAGGACCTACGCCGCTTTTATCTAAACCACTACAGGCCTACCACTATTCTTTCAGAAATACCATCTTTTAGAAATTTTTCATGTGTCATATGACACATGAAGATCAGCAATATCAGAATAATACAATTCATTTCAATCATGTTACTAATTCAAACTCAAAACAAATATCTCATTAAACTAAGTTACTAGTATCTAGATAATCAAAGATTTGCAAAATAGGCATCATAATACTTACATTGTGACTATGACAAAATCCAATTCCATTAATAATCTGAAATAAATACTTTTGAACTACTTGATAATCTAGTCCATTTGGAAATAGTTTCAAGTCATCAAGAATCGTGTGGTCAACAAATTCAAAGACTAGGTACCAGCGTTTCTTCTTCTTACACACTTCCAACAGATTCACCAAATTTTCATGCCTCAGTTGCTGTTATAAAAAATGCAAAATAATTTTAGAAGGCCAAGTTATGAGCAATTAACTACTCTTTAAAAGGTGCTAGTATGAGAAAATACGTAAATACAATGCATACAGTGCATACTGTAAAAGAACATTTGAGCTCTAAAATAGCAAAGAGCATATTGTTCCTCCACTCAGAGAACACAATAAAGTCAATGAGAAAAAACATTAAAAAGCATCCCCAGGACCGAATGGCACCAAAGACTAACAAGGGAAGGGAGAGAGTAACAACCACACAAACACTTGCTGGAGAGAATTTATCAGACAAAAAAAGAATTTCATTAGGTAAAAAATCAGAAATTACAAATTTAGAGAAATTAAGGTTAACAGAATTCAATTCTATACTCAGCCCTATGACACAAAGAAATGATTAGGAACCATGGTAGATTTCTGTTACCCCCAGCAAAATCCTGTCCTCTCCCCTAAATAAACCTCTTACCATTAGCTGCTCCAAAAGTATTATATTATCATAAAACTAAAAACATTCAAGGGCCTGAGGACACAGCTCAGTAATGGATAGCTTAACCAACATGAGCAAGGTCCTGGGTTCATCTCTCACAATGAAAGAGGAAAGAAGAAAGGGAAGGAGGGGACAGATGGAACTGTGTCTAGTTTAGAGGATCAGAGGATGGGATTATCACCTGTTGGCCATTGACTGCAGTGTATTTAAGCCTACATGGTGTTAATAAAGGGGGCTTTCTGAACCAGCGTTTGGAGGTTCATGTGTCGGTCTGTCTCTGTGTATGTCATCTCAACCTTCAGCCCCTTGCCCGAAGCTCGTGAACTGGGGTCTAGTCCACAGAGCGCAGACACGGGGGCGCGGTGCGTGGCACACTAGAATATGTGATCGAGTAATATGACACCCATTCAAATTGTATTTAAGTTTTTAAAAAAAAAGACAATTTTGAAAATGGGCAGTTTATCAGTTTTACACAGGAAAAAACCTTATACACATATGGGCATCATGGCTATGAAGCAGGAAGCAAACGTTTTATTTTTTGAACGAGTATCTGTATTACATAGGTCTGGTTATCCTGGGACAATGTCCACAGAGTTGACAGAAGGGCCATCCAGGCTGCAGACCTCAGCACAGACAGCACCGCCTGCCGAACCTAAGCGGTCGAGTCCATACAAGGCTGCAGCTCTAGGAAAGTCTCTAAATGTACTAACCTTGTTTGTTGGCTTCTGTACTTCTGCTCTTCTAACTGCTCTTGTTAGCTGAAGTATGTCAACCCAGGACGTGGCTTTTGAGCTTAAAAACTCACCCTGAGAAAGGCTTGGGTTACACTGGAATCCTGAACACCCATTACAGTTGCCAGCTGGCTAATAAAGTCTTTCTATGGGCTTAAACCATGTCCAAACAGTCTAATCTGGTGACCACCCCAGAACAAGTACAGTTAAAACGCCTAAGAATCTTCATTGCAAAAGCAGCCATTTGGGGACTTTAGTAAGTTAAAGTTGTATAGTATTTCATATAATTGCTAAAAGACTGGCAAAAGAATAAATGATGAAGGACTTGAAGAAACAGTATAAAAGACAACAGGAAGCTAACAAATAGAAATCTACATAGATGACTAACAGTATTAAGTGTGTGTTCTGTGGGGAATGCTTTGTGAAAGCCATGTATTTGGTTTGGAATGAGTGGGCCTATGAAGTACACAGCAAGCAAAGCAAAAAATAAAAGAACAAATCATTCAACAGCAGATAGCAAACCATCTTCAAATCAGGCACTTACAACATCAGCAGAAACTGGGAGCCCAGCTAAGGCAGCCAGCTGGAGTTCCCAACTGAGAACATTGTTCGGCCATATATGGGTTATATTTCATGATTTAAAAAGCATTTTAAAAATACAACAAAATGACAACTCAATAACCGGGATTAATGACCCATGGAGGAGAGAATCTGTGAATTAAATGAGGAAACATAATGACCGTTGCCAAAGAGTGCACAGTGCAAATGCGTGATGGGGGCTGCAAATCAGGAGAGTCAGTAAGGAAAAGTTAAATATGCTAATTGGAGCCCAAAACACTAGAAAGGGAATGGACTAGAATGATAAATAAATACTAGGAATTTTCTAAGAGAGCTAAATTAAAAGATATCCACTACTAGACATCCCTACTAGAAACATCATAGTAGGGGCTGGGGAGATGGATCCAGTTCCAAGGGATCCAGTCTTTCTTCTGGCTTCTACTGGCAACACACACACACAGTGCAAACATACATGAAGGCAAAAACACATACATATAAAATAAAAATAAATCTTGAAAAAAAAAACAAAACACAAACAAACAAAGAAAAGCACACTGGGAATGACAGCGCATGCCTTTAATCTCAGCACTGGGGAGCCAGAGGCAGATCTTTGTTAACTGAGGCCAGTCTGGTCTACAAAGTGAATTCTAGGGCTACACAGAGAAACCTGGGGAAAAAAAAACCCTCAGGATCACTTGTTTTCTCAGCAGGGGACAGGGGACAGCAGTGACCAGAAGGTTCATAGAGCTTGCTGGGAAGTATTCTTATGAAACATTATTTGTATGACGTGTGTGTGTGTGTGTGTGTGTGTGTGTGTGTGTGTGTGTGTGAGCATGTGTGTAAAGGAATTAATTTCCTCCTTCCACTATGTGGAGCCTGGGGCTTGAACTCAGGTTCTCAGGCTTGGCAGCAAGCACCTTTACCAGCTAAGCCATCTCACCCACTCTAGAGTGCTTTTGGTGTTCACTTTTTCTTCGTTTACATGCTGGTTACAGGATCTTATTCAGGTTTGGTTTTGTTGAGTCAGGGTCTCACTATATAGCTCTGGCTGTAGACCAGGCTAACCTCAAACTCAGAACTCAAGAGATCTGTCTGCCTCTGCTTCCTGAGTGCTGGTATTAAAGGCATGCGTCACCACACCTGGCCCTTATTCAGGTTTTGAAATTTCATTATGATGTATTCTTATGATATATATTATCATATACGTTAAGTGCTTTTAATGATTATATGTCAACAAAAATAGAAAAACACCCAGACATTGGACTGGCAAGATGGCCAAATCCCCAATAAAGTCCCTGGGCACCGAGTTTCTAATGAGTTTTTTATGTAGGCATTACCTCATGTGTTGTCATGACTGGCTCCTGGAAGAAATCACACATCATTTGTGACTCCCCTGAGAGAGGAGTCTGGAAGCTCATCCTGCTACTTTACCCCATGCTGGTTTGCATTCCACACTTCCCAAAGCCATTAGGACAGCTCATTAGGAATAAGCCCTGTTCTTGATGGTTTTTGGGCCCCCCAGCACAGGTGGTAATAGGATGATTGACAGATGCAGAGAAAAGAAATACTTTAAGAATCATTCACATCCACTATATAAGTGAATAATTGTTTCTTATTGTCAAACAAAGAAACTTTTCCTTTGAATTTTGGGGATTGTTGTTGTTTTAGACAGAGTTGCTCTATATTGCTTTGGCTATCCTGGAACTTGCTATGTAGACCAGGCTGAATAAAAGAGTATTTTCTCTAAATTTGCCAAATACAAATGGACTGGATATTGTAACTGTAATTCTTATTTGATAACTGGTTTGGTTTTTGTTTTTGTTTTTTTTTTTTTTGTATATAGTGGTGTAGGAGTTCCTTCTGTTTGTGTGTTGCTTTCATTGGTTAGTGAATAAAGAAACTGCTTTGGACCTGATAGGTCAGAACTTAGGCAGGCAGAGAAGACAGAACTGAATTTTGGGAGGAAAAAAAGCAGAGTCAAGAGAAAAGCCATGGATCCTCTGCCTGAGACAGATGCCGGTTAGAATCTTTCCTGGTAAGCCACCACCACATGGCGATATACAGATTAATAGAAATGGGTTAAATCAAAATGTGAGAGCTAGCCAATAAGAGGCTAGAACTAATGGACCAAGAAGTGATTTAATTAATACAATTTCTGTGTGGTTATTTCGGGGATAAGATAGCCATGTCGCCAGGAAGAACAAGCAGGCCCTCTCCCTACAACAATTGGCGCTCCACGTAAAAACCTGAGAGGGCTTGAAAAAGGAATTCTAG
Organism: Myodes glareolus; assembly: GCF_982192425.1. NCBI lineage: Eukaryota > Metazoa > Chordata > Mammalia > Rodentia > Cricetidae > Myodes > Myodes glareolus. The sequence goes on along the minus strand of NC_142033.1, from coordinate 15,291,010 downwards.
AAAAGAAAATTATAGAGAGAGTTTAACACAGATTTTTGCTGTTTGCTGGCAGCATGCCATAGTTCCTTTAAGAGAGATTTTCCTGACTCAGCAGCCATAGCAGGAAAAAGGGGCAGTCTTAAAACTGCTGGCTTTCTGGGCTATGCTGCTAGTACGACCTCTGGCTCTTTCGGAAAACCAAGCATTTGGAGGGGGTTTGTGAGTAAAGGGCGATGGCTTGCTTGATGGCAACGTGGACTCACAGTGTGGCTGGAAGTGGGGCAGTGCATAAGCCTCAGCATAGCTCAGAGGCGCCAGTGGCTCCACCATGCTGGACTAGGCAGGGAAGTAGACACTGACCTATTACCAAAGCAATGGCGCAGCTTAAGTTTTTAAGGAGTGCTTAGCATTTTAAGAAACACTTCTGATCAGTAAAAAATTACAGATAACGCAATAAGGACAGATTCAGACATAAAAGAACTCTAAATGGGCCACAGTGTTGGATAAATACACATAGGCTTCATAGAAGAAAAAGAGTATAGAGAGTCATAAAATGAAGTTAATGCTTTTTTTTAAAAAAAAAGGGTAAAGTCTTTAAAGAGACAGAGTACAGACAGTCATAGATTAAAAGGAGTAAAGAAAAATAAGTCAAGTAAAGATGAAAATTCAGAGAGTCTGGATTCTGTATATTATTGTGTTTTCTCTGAGTTTTTTGACTGTTAAGGAGCTAAGTACAGAGAGACATTTCATTGTATGAGCTGCTAAGCTAAACCAGCATGTATATTATAAAGGTATCATGACTTCCAAGTTTGAGTCTAAGGATAAGTTGCTTTGGAAAAGAGGTTCTTCTTTTGTTTTCACAGAAGATAAGAACCTGTAGTTTGTCTCCATGCGAATATGGTTTCATGGATCAAAACCTCCTGAAAGGTTGACCTAAACACCCTCAAAAAATTTCTTCACCTAACTGCTGACTGAGATGAACCTAGCACACAGGATACACAATGAAAGACCTGATTAACAGTGCCTCCAGTCAGCAGGAAGCAGTATGGACAGAACTGCGTCCATATTCCCAAATATTGTTTATAAATGTTCTTTTACATTTAAAGGGGGATATGCTATAGAGATGAATAATTTGCTTTGGTATAGATCTTGGTTTATTGATAGAAATTTAAGGTCAATTTTGTTATGTATATATATATATATTTCTGCTCTTCATTAAGGTACTGTAATTATGTAATTCATTTAAAAATATAATGTATAATTAAGAAATATAGGTTAATAGATAATCATCTATAATAGTCAAATTTGTAGTCATGTTAGATTTTCTAGATGTAAGGAGAAGTATTTCAGTTAGATAGGTATTCTTCAAATCTTTCAGAGACCTTCAGAATATGGCATTTAAAATGTTTAAGAATTTAGGACTTTTCAGACAGTGAGACACATCTGCTCCTGGCAGCACCAGCTACTCCAAGAGGAAGATGGGCATCAAAGAGGCTCCTTATGGAGTTGGTTAGACATTTGGACAAGACCTGCTCTTGCCTGGACTGCTTCACTGGACATACAGGACCCAGAGAGAAATGACTGCTGAACTTGCCTAAAGGTGAGATGATCCTTCGGGGTTCCTGCTTCATGAAAGAGTCTGCGAGACATTCTGCAGAATACAGAAGACAGTGACTGAACTGTCTTTGAAATTTCCTGTTTCATGGAAAAGTCAGCTGGATACTATGGACCTGTAGGCTGAAGATGGATACCCCAATGGTACAGAAGAACTTGGGTGACTGTCCAGGCAGCAAGATGTCTCTGTCATTTCTAGAGTTTTGGAAGTTGCTTATAATACACTTCCTGTTTACTTATAATATTATAACTTGTAATATAATATCCTTCTGGAGTCTTTGATGGAGTTGAAGAATTTATAGTTATAGTTATAGTCTTCTTTAGTTATGATAAAAGATAAAGTAGATATAAATATTGTAACTGTAATTCTTGCTTGATAACTGTTTTGTTATATGTAATTTTACTATGTTAAAGTTAAAGCCTTCCTTTTTGTTTAAACAGAAAAGGGGAAATGGTGTAGGAGTTCCTTCTGTTTGTGTGTTGCTTTCATTGGTTAGTGAATAAAGAAACTGCTTTGGGCCTGATAGGGCAGAACTTCTTCTGATAGGTGGAGAAGACAGAACTGAATTCTGGGAGGAAAAACGCAGAGTCAATAGAGAAGCCATGGGGGCTGGAGAGATGGCTCAGTGGTTAAGAGCACTGAATGCTCTTCCAGAGGACCTGGGTTCAATTCCCAACACTCACATAACAGCTCACAACTGTCTGAAAATGTGGTTCCACAAGATCTGACACCTTCACACCAATGCACATAAAATTAAAAAAAAAGTTAAATAAATCATTAAAAAAATTAAAAAAAAAAAAAAAGGAGAGAAGCCATGGATCCTCGGCCTGAGATGAATGCTGGTTAGAATCTCTGGTAAGCCACTGCTACGTAACAATATACAGATTAATAAAAATGGGTTAAACTAATATGTAAGAGTTAGCAAATAAGAAGTTAGAGCTAATGACTAATCAGTGTTTTAATTAATACAGTTTTTGTGTGGTTATTTTGGGTATGAGCTAGCTGGGCAGTTGGGACAAACAAGCGAGCCCCCTCCTCTACAACCATATAGTTTTATTATGTTAAAGTTAAAACCTTCTTTTTTAATTAGACAAAATGGGAGAAATTCTGTGGAGCAATCTCTTTGTATACTGTGAATATGTGTGGCTCTCATTGGTTTAATAAAGGACTAAATGGTCAACAGCTAGGGGCGGGGATGAAGTCTCAAGGAGACACAGAGAGAAGGAAGATGAGCATGCTGTACTGAGATAAGTTACTGCCACATGATAGAGCATACATAAAACATATGGGTTAATTTAAGTTGTAAGAACTAGTTACTAACAAGCCTAAGCTATTGCAAGCATTTATAATTAAAAATAAGTCTTCATTTTTCTTTACTGGTAAGACACCATCCTGAAGAAAATCCTCACATACAGTTGTTCTTGCCTCTTTTGAGAGAGGGTTTCTTTATATGGCCCTGGCTGTCCTAGAACTTTCTATGTAGACCAGGCTTGCTTGCAGCTCACAGGAACCTGCCTGCCTCTGCTCCACAAGGTGCTGGGACTGCAGGTATGCACCAAGTTTGACATACAAAAACACAGGGCTCGGGAGACACCTAATCAGCAAAGCACAGGAGTCTGAGTTTGATCCCCAGCCTGCATGAACACCCAGGCAAGGCATAGTGTGCTGGGAAGGTGAAGACATGAAGACGGGGGCTCACTGGCCAGAGAGTCTTTTCTACTTGGCAAGTTCCTGGGTAGTCAGCTGCTAAGTAGTAACACTCAAGGCTGTCCTCCAGCCTCCACATGTACATACACACATGTGCACTCCCCACCCCCCACAAACCAGTGATGTTTTCCTGCAAATGTGACACAACCTTGAACAAGAACCAGCTAATCTTCGATTCAGTGCATGCACTTACCTTTAGTAACTTGATTTCTCGCATAGCGATTTTCTTCACCATTTTGTCATCATCGCTTTCTAAGAACTTCTTAATAGCCACAATTCTTCCGCTGTCTTTGTTCCTGCACTTCATCACCATTCCATAGCTCCCTTCTCCAACCAATCCTAGGTTCTCATATTTTTCCATTGTAATTTGAAACCAGTAGGAATTTTTCTTGCTGTGGAAAACAAAGCATAGCATTAACAATGCTGAGTGAGTCCATTTGCTCCAGTCTCCCAGCAAATTGTCTTGGGAAATTGTTTCCCTTGTTACAGCAAGTCACTAGGTTCACAGCTATCTGTAACCTATCACCGTTTCTTACCATTCCCACACTAAGCTAAACATTCAAAATGTTTATGCACTTTAAAAATAAACAATGCAAAGGAATCAAAACCACTAACCTTACATTTTAGATTGTATAAATTCATATTAATAAATAAATTTATTTTTAAATATGTGAAGCAATAAGCTATAGTTCAAAACAACTACAGCTCACAAAGTACAATCCTTTTCACTTAAAGATGAAAGGAGCACAACTGAATTTGGTTTTCACGAAAACCAAAAATTTTTATTCTGGGACTGGAGACGGCTCAGCGATTAAGAACATGTACTGCTCTTCCAGAGGACCTGGGCTTGGCTCCCAAAACCCCACAATAAATCACAGTCATAGCTTCAGTTTCTGAAGACCCAACACCCACTTCTGGCCCTCTGTGTGCACTAGGCACAGACATACATACTGGTGCACAATACGTATGTGCAGAGAAAACACTCATACAAATAAAATAAAAATAGTAACTAATGGACATGGTAGTGCACACCTTTAACCCCAGCACTTGGGAGGCAGAAACTGGCAAATCTCTGTGAGTTCGAGGCCAACCTGGTCTACAAACAGGCTTCCAGGACAGCCAAAGCTACAAAGAGAAACCCTGTTTCCACACACATGTTTTCTTGCATGTGTGTCTGTGTGAGGGTGTCAGACTCCCTAGAACTGGAGTAACAGGCAACGTGAACTGCCTTGGAGATGCTCGGAACTGAACCCTGGTCTTTGGAAGAGCAGTCAGTGCTTTGTTTTGTTTTGTAGACCAGGCTGGTCTTGAACTCACAGAGCTCTGCCTTCCTCTGCCTCACAGTGCTGGGGTTAAAGGTATGGGCCACCAACACCAGGCTCCAGCCAGAGCTCTTAAGCGCTGAGCCATCTCATGAGTTCCTTCTCACTTTTCTTATATACTGATTAAATTACTATATTAGACTTAAATTCTGTACACAGGATTCTTTTATCTCATTATAAGGCATTTTCTGAATAAAGTCAATCATAAATGGTATCATCTTATTTTATAAATAATTGATGAAAATCCAGTAATCAACTTTTTTCATATTGCATGTTTTAATACAGAAAAAAATCGCTATTTTTATGCTGGAAATGTGGTTCAGTGGTAGAATGTGGGCTTAGTATGGGTGTAATATAGTAATATTCTATATACTATATAGAATTTACTTGACTCTGCCTCACAAGTGCTGGGATTAAAAGAGTATGCCACCATACCCAGGATAAATTTTATTTGTTTTTAAGTCTGGTTTTTGAAATTTAAATTCCAGTAGCCATGAATAAAAAACATTGCTCCAGATCCTCCTTTGGTTTCAACAGGGATTTGAAAGGGCTTAACCATTAGGTAAGCTTATATTCAAATGACTCATAGGTGAATTTTTAAAGCCTGACCATACAAAACACCAAACTGTGAAACAAAAATGATTCTTTCCTCTTAATACTGATGGAGTACTATGGCGATCTGAAGGTAACTTCCCCAAATTGTAAAGACCGCTGATGTTTTAGTGCCTTTTCTATCTGCATATGAAGAGCAAAGGGAAAACCAACAAACATACAAAAAACAAATCCCACTGTCTTTTTATTCTAGGAAATTACAATAATCCAAGGTATAAAGGTATATATTACATTTCCAACTCTTGACATTTAACAGTTTGAGGTTTTATGAGATAGAGATGAAGGAAGGAGGGAGAGAGGAAGGGAGGAAGGGAGGGAGGGAGGGCGAGAGAGCGAGAGCGAGAGCGAGAGCGAGAGCAAGAGAGAGAGAGAGAGAGAGAGAGAGAGAGAGAGAGAGAGAATTAACCCAGGCCTCCAATAGGTTAAGAAGGTGTTTTTTTCTGCCACAGAACTACACCATCTAGCACCCATGATTTGCAAACTGCAAACGTAGATAAACATAAAGGACTAGGACAATGATGGGGGGTGAAGGCAATCCCCATGAACCTCAAATTCGATACTGGTTTGGGTATCAGACTCTACTAAAACCTACTCCCAGTGTCCCAGGAACTGGCTTCCCATATATTTGGCATTTTTAAATCTCTTTAATTTTAATTACTTTTTAATAAAACGTTTATATTTGGAAAAGTCTTCTAGTGCTTAGTTTTTAGCCTTCCGTTAAGTATATATTATAAAGGAGTACGCTTTAGGTTAGTAATGCCAATAATACAAATAGCTGGAAGCTACATCCTGGACTGTTTTTAATCAGATTGTAATCGACATGCTAGATATTTGAAGATGCAAAGTGAACAAAATAAAAATTACTTTAAGCATGTCTACAGAGTTCTGAAACATATCATGAGCTAGTATCATACAAGCTCCAAGTTCATTCTCCCAACCAACTGCGCATGTGGACACACTACACTGGGCACGCCTGCTCGTTCAAGTGAGTCTGTCTACAAATACCTCAAAAATATCACGGCCTAAAATACGCCTTGCTTCCTCAGTTATTTATAATCTATGTTTGTTCTTGCCTTCCATTCTTAAACCTATGGATATCACGTGGCACACAAAAAGGGAGTCTGTGACCATGGCACTACAGTAATTTAAGATCCGTGCCATACAAGCACACTGTTCAAATACCACCAATTTTCTTTGGTTAAAATAAAACTGAAATCTTCTATAGATAAAAAGAACAAGATAACAGGGCTTTAAAAAGTATTATACTTACTATGTCTTCCAAACCCTTCACATGGAAAGAGCCAAAGGTTTTCAACTTGGAAACAAATTGGAGGTGATATGCATCTCGCTAGCAGATCTAAAAGATGCTGACTAGCACAACTAGCAATCCCAGTATTGGGATTTTCTCTGCGGACGCAGTTACTGGTCCTAGGTGAAGCAGGTAGGGAGGCAGATTGGCTTCTGCCCTCCACAAGCTCACACTTCCGAGGACCGCGGGCCGCATGCTGCCGTCGTCAAGGCAACGACCTCACTCGGTCCCCAGCCATAGGCAGTCTCCAGAGAGAGGAAGGGCCGGGGTCAGAATGCGTCCGCGACAGGCACGGACACAAGCATCTGTCACGGCCAAGAGCTGCAGAGAACTGAGCTAGCGAAAGACGGCACCGCCTGCCGACAGCCCTGCGGTCGGCTCAGCTCGGGGCAGCAGCACCACTCCTAGTAACCCTCTGGCGAAGGCGTTGGCCACCCAGCTGCAAGGGGGCGGCTCTCACCCGCCCGGGCCAGCCCAGCGTGCGCCGGAGCCTCCCTGATTCTGATTGGTGGAGCGCTGTCGTCAGGCGCTATGATTGGCTCCGCGCCATCCCGCCCCGCCCCTTCACCTGGACTCGGCAGGTTCGGTCAGGTGACGCCCGCGTCTTCGCACCTACGGGCTTAAGTTTGTAGGGACCTTTCCGCCTGGGCCAGACCGCCTCTGCTCTCAAGGGATCGCTGGTTACTCGAGTGGCCACGAGGCGGACGAAGGTGGCGGCTTTGGAGGACTGAGGAGACCGTGAGCGGTCCCCACCTAACCCGCCCGGGGCGCGGCAGAGCGCGGGCCTCACCCAGGGAGGTTCCGCCCAGCTGCGATTCCTCACTTCCTTTCCGTTCCGGGTGGTGGACGGAGGCGCTTAGTAGGTTGTTTAGCAGAGGCAGGTAAATAAGGTATTAGGTGAACAGCCTTGACATGAAAAAAGACTCCGGGGACGCCAGCACCCTCGGGCAAGATTTGGGGTAGAACCCAGAGTAGACATGAAAGGATGAGCTCCGGGTAACCTGGAGCTCAAAACTTGCCTTATGCCTGAAGAACAGATATGCCGTGACTGGGCAAGATCTGTAGACCATCATCGTGCGTGTGCTGACATCGTACAGGAAGCAGGGAAACGGGGGCTCTCACTCATTTTTAACGGGCCGAGACTGTAAGACCAAATATTTTTGTTTGGTCTTACAATAGCCACACAATTTGTAATCCTATTTGGTTTCTAAAATAGCTGGAAGTATCCTGAGAACAGGCATGTCCTAGCCAGCAACCTGTGATCGTTCTTGCATAGTAAGGTGTAAGAACAATTCTTTTAGAATCTCCTCTTCGGCTGGTTCTGCAGTAAGCTCCCAGTGCTCACTTACCCTCACCAAACTGCTTAAAATCTAGTTCCCGAACCTACGGTTTTGAGGACCACGTCTGGGATCTGGCTATGGAAAAAGCCCTTTGAGGACAACCCAAATGATGAGATGCGTTGTCATGTAGCCATGAACTGTGACCAAGCTGAAGATATGTCCTATCTCTTTCCTCTAAACTGTAACAAACATGAGCTTTAAAAAATATATGTTTGTGTATATCTGAGCACCATGAGTGTGCCTGGTGCCCATAGAGGTCAGGAGAGGGCGTCAGACCCCTTGAACCTGGAGTTACAGTCAGCTTGTGAGCTGCCATATGCACGCTGGGAATCAAACCTGGGTCCTCGGGAGTAGAATGTGCTCTTAGCCACTGAGCCATCTCTCTAGCCTCTCATATGAATTTTTATGAATAAACTGAGGTTTGTTGGGAGTAGGAAACTCATAAGTACTTTACTTTTTCAGCCTTACAAAAGGGAACATTTTCAGGGCCTTCGAAGAGGCCCTGAAACTGAAATGAGCCTTTGGTATCCATGGGAACAGAAAGGCTAAAGGCCAAAAGTGAACAGGTGATACTTGAGAAAGCATTTTAAAACAATCCATGTGGGAAATAACTGTAAAGGTGATAGAGGGTAATTCAGGAAGTACAAGTCCCTTTGGAACCTGAGAGAACAGCTCAGTGGTGGGGTGCTTTCCTGGAAAGCTCAAAGCCCTGGGATCGACACCCCACATTTTATAAGACATGGTCGTGGGACAGTCCTGTAATCTCAGCCCTCAGAAGTGGGGAGCAGGAGTATCACAAATTTGAGCTCCTTCTTGGCTACAAGTCAAACCCAGGGCCATCCTGGGCTACATGAGACACACTCTCAGGAAGGGAAGAAAAGGAAGATTACGTCCTGGGTCAACCCCATTCCTGGAGAGGAGAGAGAGGTTATAAAGAACAAATGGGATTCTTTGTTTTCTTAAACAGTAAAATAACTGGTAGGGGAAAATGTGAGCTAAGGAGGCAACACGAAGATTGGTGAGATACCAACTGTAAGGGTGCATTAGAGCAGTGAAGAAGCAGAGAGATTATGTGCACGTTAGCAAGTCTAGATCTTTAGTGAAGTTCATTCTTCTGTTAAACCTGGTGTTGTGCAGCCTGGCATGGTAGTGAGACCCTTAATCCCAGGCGGGCCAGCCTAAGCTACATAGCAAGTTTGAGGCCAGCCAGAGCTACATACTGAGACCCTGTATCAAACAAAACAAGGTAACAAAAGGACTGGTCAGACTGAGGCTCAAGAATTTGTAAGCTTAAACTCCCTTAGGTAGGTAGTTCTAACAGTCACTTAAATAGGACCAGAATTAAAAAGTCTAATGTGCCCACCTGAACCTGGATACCATGAATTTACAATGAAAACTGACTGACAAACTTAAGGGCAAGAATGGAGAAAATGAGGTACGTAATACAAGATGATTAAACAAAGGAACAGAGAGCATAGGGAAAACCTGGCACCCAACAGACAATAGATAAATTATCATAGCTAGCTGGTAATTTGAAAATGGAGAACTGGAGGGAGTGAATATAACTGCACAGGACAAGAGTAATTTAACAGGGACAAATAAGAGACAAAAAAAATCAGAAAAAGCTGTTTGTGAAATCTTGGATTTGACACAAAATAATTGATCCACAAGGGTAAAAATTAGGTGAGGATACAGCTCAGCAGTAAGGCCATTGTCCAGCAATAACGAACTCTGGCATGCAAAATAATAGTAACAAAAAAGCTAAAATTAAGCAGAAAGCGTTTTTTAGTTCAAAGAAAGAACAGTAAGAAAAATGCCATTAACATGAGCCACTCACAGTAGGAAAGCCATAAAATGGCTCTTAAAATTAAAAAATCATCAGAATTAGTGAGTGTTCAAAGGAAAACACTGTGGAGATGCCGAGGTGGAACCCAGTCCTCCAGAAATGGCAGCAAAGCAGAGCTGTAAATCTGTGATGGAGAAGGAGGACTGTAACAACATAGCAAGTCTACTTCTCAATACACACCCAAGAAAAGTAACAGCTGCATTCACAGAAAAGCTTCGATTTCAAAGCTGGTAGTTGTAGTGTTGACAGCAGCCAAGAGGAAACCCACATGTCCATCAGCAGAGAAACCAATCTGTTAAGACTGAGGATGTGGTTTAGCATTTTCAGTCCCTATAACTGTGGTTCTCAACCTGTGGGCCTTGGCCCCTTTATGGTTACACACCCCTTTCATAGGGGTCACCTAGGACCATCAGAAAACAGACATTTACATTACAATTCATAGCAGTTGCAAAATTACAGTTATGAAGTAGCAATGAAAATTTTATGGCCAGGGGTCACCACAAGAGGAACTGTATTTAAGGATCACAGCATTAAGAAGGTTAAGTTTAGGGAACTTAAAAGTTTTCACCTTTAAGACTCCCTTTCAGGGTTCAATTAAAGATGCCACAGATAGCAAAAGAGGGGCTAGAAATCGGAGGGGTAAGAAATCTACTCACAACAGGAATCGTCCATCTTTTTCTTTATTCTTCTTCCTTCTCATTTCTATGCGTTCTCCTTTGCTCTTTCTACTGCATCATTCCACTGTCCCTTGTCCCACCCATTACAAACGTGCCCAGTCATACATATCCTTAAAACCAGCAATTCTCCAGCACTAGCAGCTTCCACAGAAAATCAGATTAAGAGTTTTCATACGCACACACACACACAAGTGGCTAGTAAACATTCGGTGTATTAATTAATGGAGAAAGTTAAGGGAATTAGGAAATTCTAGAGGGGAAAATTAGTGTGCTATGCTACATTACTAGGTGATAGGTAAGAGCTAAAAGGTTTACTTTCAGTAAAATTATGAATAGGGCATGGATTGTATTTTAAATCAGCGCATCAATCCTCTTCTCCCAGTATGCATAGAGGCTGCCAGGTAACTAGGCAACTTAGGGGAAGCTGATGGCTCTTGACCTGATAGCACATACACCAGACACTGTAGTTACTACCGCCGTAGGTCTGGAGTAACTAACTGCTCTAAACGAAGAGACCCAGGCCTCTTAAATTATCAGTTCCGGGCTATACTGTTATCAGCTGTTCTAATTGTGGGTGTTGTGGGGTAAAACCAGAGCAGCAGCTTGGGCAGGTAGTAATTCTGTCCTTGGAGATCTGTGAATATCTTAGATAGGATGCTCTTTGCCTGGACCCTAGACCAAATGTCTGCTGATAAGGATAATTGCAGGAAGGCAGATCTCTGCACTTAACCTAGAGGAACAAGACTTGGCAGTGGGAAACTGTTTTCACTAAAAAGTTCTGAAGTATGGGAATTAATCCCCAAACATGTAACAGAAAGGGAGCTAGCACAGCGAACAGCAAAGGGCAGCCACTTTATTCACAAAGCAGTAACGCCAACAAGCCTTGCCTTTGGTTTAGCCTTCACCAGATCCCTTGGTCCTGATAAGTTGCTCATGAAAAGATGGCTGAACAATTACTGTATAATGCTGCAGCTTGTAGCAATTCCACTGTAATAGAATATTCTTCAACCATTAAGTGGAAGTGAATTCATATCACAAGGTAGATGAATCGTGAAAACACTATAAAGGGAAGATGCTACACAAAATGCTACTCATGATTCCGTTTTATGGGAAATGTCCAGCATAGGCTGACCCACAGGAACAAAAGATGGTAGCCGTGAGTTAGACTGCAGTTGTTCTCAACCTGGGAGCCCCAACCCCTTTAGGGATTCCATATCAGATATTTACACTGCTATTCGTAACAGCAGCAAAGGTTCTTTTATAGGTGGGGTCACCACAGCCTAAGAACTATATTAAAGGGTCGTAGCATCAGGAAGGTTGAGAACCACTGATTTAGAGGTACATGGGAAAAGAAAATAATCACTAATGGGTATAGGGTTTCTTTTGGGAGGTGATGAAAATATTCTGGACTTAGACAGTAGTGATGGTTATATAACCTTGTGAAATCAACAAGAACTCAGTTGTACACTCTTAGCCAAGTGACTAGAAGTCAATGTGATGTTTAGATGGGTAAAGGTACTTGTCACCAAGCCTACAGACTTGAGATGGATCCTTGGGATCCATGGAGGGGGGGGCTGACTCCTGAAAGCTACCCTGATGTAGACACACACACACACACACACACACACACACACACACACACACACACACGCAATAAAAAAAAATTCTTAAAAGTGATTGCTAGGCATGTAAATTACCTCTCAATTAAAAAAAAAAACTAAGAATCACCCATCTCCCCAGATGCCTTTTTTAGTAAATCTATAAATCTTAAGCTTACAGTCGACCTATTCTTTTCCTCACACTGACAATTATCTCTATTAAACTACTTCATAACTGTCATCACTATACATCTTGTCATCCAAAGGCAAGGACGTACCAGCCATTCCTTGTTTCCCTACCCTTACCCCAAGGCCTCTGCAGTTCTGAGAACTTGATTATCGAGAGGTTTTGGTATCATTCAAGTCATCAAGTGAACAAAAGGGTTCTGATATCTTGACACAAAGAAAGTTCTCTGTTACAGTATACTGTACAGCATAACTATGAACACAACACACAAACACCTGGGGGCTGCTGGGCAGTGATGGCACATTCCTTTCATCTCAGCACTTAGGACGCAGAGGCAGGCCAATCTCTGTGTTTACGGCCAGCCTGATCTACAGAGCAAGTCCCAGGACAATCATACTAACAGGGATTAAATCCTGTTTCTAAAAACCAAAAGAAAATAGGGGTGGATTTGAGTCCCGGGGGAAAAAAAAAAAAAGAGGGGAGGAAAAAGAAAAACAGACTGATTCATTTTGGGGTTCTTTGATCAATAAAGAAGAGTTAATTCTGTTCTCCATCTACAATGATTTCACTTACTAAAAACTTAGGGCTAAGCGTAATGGCACACACCTTTAAAACCAGCATCTGCAGAGGCAGGCAGACTGAGTTCTAGGCCAGCCTGGTCTACATAGCCAGTTTTAGGAGAGCCAGGGTTATAAAGAGAGACCCTGTCTCAAGAAGTCAGGCATGCAACTCAAAGAGGTAGAGGCAGAATTTCTGAGTCCCTAGCCAACCAAGTCTACATACTGAGATCTGAGATCTCAACCCATGCCCACACCAAAGGCTGTTAGATCTGCAAAGGGGAAATCCTGTATACCACTTGTTCCAAGTTCCACATAGTTTATATTTTGCTGTCAGTCACTAAGATATTGACATTGGTGCCAATTTAGGAATCTAATCCTAAAATGCTAAACTATGTGGAGTTGTATTTTTCCCCCCACTGGTAACATGCCTCATATATAATCCTCTAATTTCCTTGTAGCCTCCAACCCCATTCTAAAGCCCATTTTCAGAAAAGGCAGCCGGACAGGTGGCTCAGCAGTTAAGTCCACTGTTCTTCCAGAACCCACACAGAGGCTCACAGCTGTTTGTAAAACCAGTTCTGGGGCATCCAGGCACACTTGTGGTACACTGACATATGAGCCAAACACTCATACACATTTTTTTAAATTGCTTTTTTAAACTTCAGAAGACAGAATCAGTTTCCATTCTTACCTGCAGTCCTCTTAGGCTTCAGCCATCACTTCACCGAGATGGTTGTTACCAAGCCACTATATTCTACCTGCTGCTGCCAGTTATCCAGGGCACATCACCTGCTACTCCTAATCACCTGCCCCTCTCCTATCCCTACAGATGGCTTATTTCTCACTGCCAACGAGACCATGACTTTTATGGACCCAGGCCTGGTCCATAAAAACTTACCAAAGTCCTTCATGTGCTATGCTCTAAAGTAATCTCAAAGCTGTCCTACACTTAGTTGACCCTCCATTCAACTCTTGTTCTTAAAAGACAGGGAGACCAGAGGCAGCTTGCTGCACCTTCACTCCTGAGAGAGAAAACTGGTTAGGGTCTGTTACAAAAGCTGCTCTGCAGTAACACATTTGTCATTCTGACTTCTACGCAGCACTTACCACAACCGCCTATTCTTTCCCAAGACACCAGTCCTTGCCCTACATACTGTCCCAGCGTTCTCTGCCTGCACCACCTGCACTATGACCTTTAATTAGGAGATGCTGTAAGAGCTTAGCCTTCGGCCTCTTCTGTACTCTTCCTAGATGATCTCATCTAATCAAGAGGTTGCAAAAAACACTCGGCACAGAGCATTTTAGAATTCTAGAATTAGTCAGGAGTAACAGCACACACCTTTAATTCCAGACTCAAGACACAGGGAATTTAAGACCAATTCAGCCTAAATAGCAAGTTCCAGGCCAGTCAGGACACCAATGTGAGACCCTGCCTAACCAAAAATAAATAAATAAGTAAATAAATAAATAAAGCCAAATTAGATTATTTGACTGATGCTTCATCACGAATATCCAAACTGGTCTATGAAACTTGGACGGCTACATTGTTTTTCCACTTGTAATACTCTTCCTCCAGATTTCCTCAAGGAAACTACTCGATCTCAAGCGTGCATCACTTGGTACCAAGGTCATATAAGAGACCACTGACGGTCACTATTACATTCTCTCCCATTTTGATCCCGGATAAACCAGGTAGCTGTGCTGTCAGTGAGCCTCACATGAGAATTTTTAATTCTTTATTAATCAATATTTAAAAGAATTTCCCAAGCCAACTTGAGTATACTTCAGTAGTAAAATACGTGCCTAGTAAGTGAATGGTCTAGGCTCAATGTCCAACACCATAAAAACATTTTGAAAATAAGCCAGGCAAACCAACCATCCACACCTGCAGGCCAAGGCAACAGGATCAACAAACACTTGATGACATAAGCCTGAGATGAAGTCAGCCTGATTAAGTTCTCCAGATCTCGTTTCCAAAATATAAAAATCCCAGACCCAATAACTTGCTCCTGCAAATTCTGGCCTATTTTCAAGATAGTCTATGGATGTTTTCTCTTCCCTTAAAAACAGTTTTTGAGCAGACGGTGGTGGTGCACACCTTTAATTCCAACACTCAGGAGAAAGCAGCAGATGAATCTCTGAGTTATGGCCAGCAGGACAGCCAGGGATATACCTTTGAGACAGGAAAAACCCTGTCTCAAAATTTTAAAACATTGACAGTCACATTAGAATATTACATTCTGTTTAACACACATTCACAAACTTGCTATTCCTGTTGAGATTTTGGGTTTTGCTTTTGTTCTGTAAGACAGGATTTCTATGTAGCTTTGGAGGCGAATTCAGAGATCCACCTACCTCTACTAGGATTAAAGGTGTGTGCCACCACCGCCCGTCTGAGATTTTAAGTAGCCCAGGCTGGCCTCGAGCCGTGGATGAGCCTGATCACCAGAGCTCCTTCCCAACAGCTATCTGGAAGTGTGTCTGCACCCTTTCATCCTCCTCAGTCTGCTGGGACATTCTTTTACTTGTAAACTAGGGATATCAAAATAGTCTGGGCCAGCACTGACATGTTCCAATATTATTTAAATGTTTTGCTTTCTTATGTACCAAACTGTTTTTCTAATACAGACTGGATGAAATGCAACTGGGAGAAAATATTTAGGATAATATAACTTCAGATTAAATTAGGGACATAGATAAATGCTGCAGACATCAGTAGTTTATTGTTTTAGTCCAAACACATTCAAAATGGAAACTCAAAAATACTTTCCACTTGAAACAATTAAACTAGATTCTACCAGCATATAATGCTTAACACATTACAAAATAAAGATGGTAATCCATTGTCCTCTATACCTACTAAAGCCAAGATGGTAAAGCCAATTTGGTTGCAATAGTGTCATAAGGATAGAATATTACCATCAAAATAAAATAAATCAGAAAATAACAGAAATGGTAGATGAGTAATGTTTTAGTTTGTCACTGAAAAGGGGACAAAATATTCAAAGTCCACAGTTCTGCAGGTGAAGCTACCATGTAAACTTCTCCGTGTGATGTGTTCATGTCTCATCTGTGGTATGTGAAGGCTAGATGAAGCTAAATGGCTCTGAGCTTCACTTTTCTATCACACTTAACATCTCTGTCTTTCGTTGCCATAACAGTTTCTATGGGTTACAGGGCAATATCCTGGATTGAAATATATATGCTTGTGTCCACGTGTTTTTATGTGTGTGCAAGTATTTACACATACATACAATAGGAAGAGGGAAATAAGAACAAAAGAAAAATACACTTAGGGGAAAACCGCTGACAATAAAGCCACTTATTTCAAAGTAGTTTGGATAAAAGTTTCAAAACTCCAGAGTAATTCTCTAGTACGAACTTCAAGTACTATACATTAGAAAGTGTAAAACTGTTTCAAACAAACAAAAAACCTTAGCCTTCCAAAATGGAAACTACAAAAATCTGTGTCCACAAAATATATGCAATAGTGCAAGACATTTCCTCAAACATGGAAGACCTCATTCAAAGGGGAAAGAGACAATAAATTTTACCCATATTGCCCAGCTGACAAAAACGGTTTACTAACTAGCAAACAGTCACATAGTTCAGAACCGACTGGCTACCATGTCAAGTGTGTGTTTGTTTTCACTAAGGTAGAATGGAGAAGTCTTCCATGTTAACTAACAAGCAGCTTTGAGTGGTCACACTTGTTTACTCCGCTTCTTGCTTGAAACAGCAGAAATGTGATACACACCGACTGTCCCAACCATAAAAGCAGATAACCTTTGTCATTCTTGTGGTTTACTGGAACCTGCTATAAAGACACAATAAATCCAGCAGCTAGAAACTTTGCTCACAGAATTGTTTAAAGATTCATGTAAAAATAAAAAGATGTCGTCCCAGACTTAAATTCAGGAGTCATTCGGGTGCTGACATCAGTTCAAGAATTGTGCAAAATGAATGACAGTTCCCTGCCCCCCAAATCTTCAGAACTGCCATTCTTCCCTCTGAAAACTGCAGTATCCTCACGTAAGTTTACTTGCCATTTTGGGGACTCTGACTGCTTTTAAAATGTGACTAAAATGTACATCAAGTTGTTTTACTTTTCCAAGCATTAAGTGATAACGTTTTATAGTTCACATTTGAGCTAAAAGTCAACTAGACTTACTCAAATAACTGACTTCCGCCCCCTTCAAACACACAAGACTCCCTCCCACATAGAACATAGAAGTTGTTAACTAAAGAACAAGATAAATAAGCATCCATTTTACTGATTTTAAAGATACTGCAATTTTTATACATCAATGATTTTCTTCAACGTTTTGCAGCTGGTTGGCTTCGCAGCGCAGCAACCGATAACCACACTGCACAGAATCACCAGCGAGACTGGAATGATGTTGTAGAAGGCACCATCATGCTTATTACATTACCAGAGAACAAAAATACAGGAAACAGTTTTCACTGTCCACAGCTTAAAGAAAGGAAAGAGGAGGAGGAGTGTGTTGAGCAGCCAGCCATCCCTGTGCTCAGGAGGGCAGGTCGAAACTCTTACAATAAGGAGCCGCTAAATCTGGCCTAGTATTTAAGACCACAGCATTTGAGGTTCTCATTTTTGTTATTTCGTTCATAACTAAATGATTTCCTTCTGTAATATTTGCAGTCTTGTTAAGTAAGGTTTGTGTGCACACGCTGGTCACAGCAAGCAGATAAAATGCCCTCATCATTTCACAAACTATTCTCTACTGGAAAAGATGATGAAAGATATTTTTCCCTGTTGCCTCCTGGAGCAGATGTCAACGTTAATGACTTCAGAGTACCTGATAGTGCATTTTGATGAATACATAACAAGTTTCTGTTGGTTTGTATTGGGGGGAAGCCAAGAAAAAAAAAAAAGGCAAGATTCTCCAATTGCACAAATTGCACTATTTGTGTTTCCAACATTAAGAGCAGAAACAGTTAACACTTAAACAAAATGTGCAGCAGAGGATTAAAAAAACAAAAACAAAAACTCAAATGACCTGAATTCAGTGGGCATATCCTTTAAAGTTCATTTTGTTGTAGACAGTTTAAGATATGGTCATTTCTCAGTCCTTAATTCTCCAAGTCTGGATTTATAAATTAACAATATGAATCCTGTTGTGAAATTGGGGGAATAATGTCCACTTCAATTTAACTGATAACCAAAAGATGCTTTCACATCAAAGAAATGATCAAAAAGGCTGTGTCACATTCCAAAAGCCAAAAAAACTTAACAAGAATGCAAACACGATGAGTTAGGTACCACTGCCGAAACTTTGCCCACAGTGGAACTTCAACGACGCTGTCCTGTGAAGCGGCCTTCCATTTGCCCGGTTCCTCTTCCAGAACCAAGTTTCTGTGCCATGCCACCTCGTGGAGGTGGTCCTCTTCCATCACGATCACGCATCATTCCACCACCCACAATTCCACGTGGACCACCAGGACCTCGATCATTGCGCCTGATATCCCTGCGGTCATCACCTCCACCCCTGGTTTCTCGCTCTCTGGCAGCTCTCGTTTTCTTCTCTTCCACATTTAAGCGTACTTCTCCTCGAAACATAATTGGCTTTAAAAAGGAGAAAAATAACATGGGTGGGATACACAAGAATAAACATTAATTTGCATATACAAATTTTAAAAAAATCTAAGGAATAAGAAACTTTAACAAAGTTTTGATATACAAATTTTGGCCTTTTTCAGTCGAACAAATGAAATTTAAGATGATAAACACAATAGACCTCTTTATTCATTCTTTGCATAAATACCATTTCATAATTAACTATTTTTAGCTTACCATAAATATTTTTATGGTTTTAAAATGTTTCAATTCATACTATGTACTACAAAAGGGAAAATCTTGAATTAAGCCCGGTAATTCACTTACTTTTGCAATTAAGATTCTCTGAACTGGTTCAGAATCATCAAAAACCACAAAACCAAAATTTGGAAGTTTTCCCCCAACACCCTTGGTATTGATGCGAAGTTCCACAACGTTTCCAAAACCTGTGAAAATATACATTACACCAAGGGTTAAATATTTTAACAGAACATTCTAGTGACTTTAAATGCTTCTCATCCAGCTGAAAATAAAACAAGGTGATTCTTCAAGTGCCACCTGCTCAGGAGGACCTCAGCTCAGACCCCTAAAATGCGGCAGGCGTGGGTCACTAGTCCTCAGAAGGAAACACTACCGGTCAAGTTTTAAAAAGACAAAAAAATTTTTCCCCGTCTTTACCAGCAAGTCTTCAAGTTCTAAATGTAAGACTCAGCAGTCACTGGGGATCATGTTATCATCTCTTCCCTTCAGACCAAGTCTAGTGTGACTGGAAGCAGGAGATACAATATAGAGACAAGTAATTTAAAAACTGGGCTTCACTATGAAAAGAAATACCTATTTCTTCCTTTTAAAAAGCTGTATTTAAGTTCAAGAATAAAGGGAACCTTCATGTTCAAGGCATGCTAGGTGGTGGAGTTGTTGTACTGAAAACCGTGGAGTCCTGTGGTCCACTTGGACAGGACACCCCCAACCAGTCCAGATTCTCTTGCTCATGGAGGGCAGGTCAGGACCACAGGCAGGAGAGGACTGAGCCCCGGCGAGCAACTATGGTGGTCTGAAATACAGTAAATCTAATATAAAAGCAAAACTAAGCACTTACTCATAAAGAATTCTTTCAGTTCATTTTCATCAATATCATGAGGCAAGTTACCAACAAAAAGCTGATGACTATCTGGATAACGAATTATTCTCCGGTTGTCAGAGTCATTCTGTTCCATATCTCCTCTGCCTGAAAGACAGGAAAAAAGTAGATACTAAAGTCATGTTTCTCCAGTATTACTCAACAAACAGGGAGATTGTGTCTATACGTTTAAAAAATCTGATTCTATGGGACAACAGACTTGCTCTGCTCCGTTCTCCTCTGACGACAAATACGCTTCAAGGTGCTCATGACCCAGCAACCGCGTCCTATTCTCTGAGAGTTCGTTAATTTCATCTGCTGCCCGCCCCCAGGCCGATTATCAGTAACCAAATGTATCAATCCGTGAGCAGTGACACCTTCCCGTACTGCTTGGAATCCTATCTTATCATGTGATTGAGTCTATCATAATGGGCATCTCCTGTAAAAGAAACGATCTTAACTTTGTTTTTCATGCTTTGAATTAATGCCAGGTTATTAAAGATTAAAATGACTTGGAAAAAAAAAAAGAATGAGCAGTTCTCTAACCAAACAAATGGAAGGAACCCTATATGACAAGAACTTTAAATCTTTGAAGGAAGAAATTGAAAAGATCTCCCAAGCACTTGGGTAAGACTTAACAGAGTAAAAGGCAATCTTGCCAAAAGCAATCTACAGATTCAATGCAATACTCATCAAATTCCCAGCAAAATTCTTCACAGACCTCAAAAGAACAATACTCAACTTCATATGGAAAAGCTAAAAAACCCAGGATAGAAAACAATACAATAAAGGAACTTCTGGAGGCATCACAATCCCTGACTTCAAACTCTACTACAGAAACAACCTAAATGCCCCTCGACCAAAGAATGGATAAAGAAAATGTGATACATTTACAAAATTGAGTACTACACAGCAGGAAAAAAAAAATGACATCTTGAAATTTGCAGGCAAATGGATGGATCTAGAAAACAAACTGAGTGAGGTAACCCAGACAAATCATATGTACTCACTCATAAATGGTTTTTAAACATAAAGCAAAGAAAACAGTCTACAGAGAACCTAGACAACAAAAACGACCCTAAGAGAGACATACATGGATCTAATCTAACAAGTAAAGTATAAAAAGACAAGATCTCCTAAGTAAACTGGGAACATGGGAACCATAGGAGAGGGAGAAAAGGGGAGAAGGGAATGGGGAGGAAGGGAGGGGAGTAGAGAAAAATATATAGCTTAATAAAAACAAAGAAATAGACAGGGGGGAAAAAACGAATGAGCAGCTCAGATTTAGGGATGTCATCAAGATCATGATAGTCAAGGTCAAAGCTAATACAGGCTGCCAAATGGAACACTGGAATTCACTTACTTTAATCATAAATTACATTTCTAAATTTGAGACACACACATGCACGAACATCCAAAAGCATTTTTTTTTAAGAAAAGATAGAATTTCTATGTGTAACAGCCCTGGCTGTCCTGGAACCTGCTTTGTAGACCAGGAAGGCCTTGAACTCACAGAGATCCACCTGTCTCTGCTTCCCAAGTGCTGGGATTCAAGGAGTGTGCCACCACCCCCTATTTATACATGTCTTAGTGTTTTGCCTGCCTATATGTCTGTGCACCACCAAGTGCATACCTGGTGCTCAAAGAGGTCAAAAGAGGGTATCTCATCTCTTAGAATGGGAGCTACAGACAATTCTGAGCTGCCACACGAGTACTGATAAACTGAACCCAGTCCTCCAGAAGAGCAACCAGTACTCTTCAACACTGAGCCATCTCTCCAACCTCCAAAAGCATTCTTAAAATTCTCAGGGAATTCAAATAACCATATTAGTTAACACCTTAGTTAATGATGAAAAGTTAAGAAAAAATAGAATTTAAGAGGAATCAGTGTTTTTCCTGAAGAGATAAAAAAGTGTAGGGTGAGCTGGTCACTAAAAGTTCAATTTAGAATTCTTAAAGCCACAACAAGCAAATGTTTTATGCCTTCAAAAAACTCTCCACAGGTGACAAATCCTCTCTTCAAAGTTGTTAACCCAGTGGCCCATAACCATACTGATGAATATTTTGCTTATCACCATAGATCCTTCATCTGGCGATGGATGGAGATAGAGACAGAGACCCACATCGGAACACTGGACTTAACTCTCTAGGTCCAAACGAGAAGCAGAAGGAAAGAGAACGTGAGCAAAGAAGGCAAGACCAGAGGGAACCTTCATCCGACGATGGATGGCGATACAGACGGAGACCCACATTGGAGCACCGGACTGAGCCCCGCAAAGTCCAAATGAGGAGCAGAAGGATGAAGAAAATGAAAAAGGAAATAAGAACTGCGAGGGATGTGATCACCCACTGATACAAGGGGACTGATCTAATGAGAGTTCACCAAGGCCAGTTGGACTGGGACTGAACGAGGACGTGATCCAACCAGATTCTCTGAATGTAGCCGGATTCTCTGAATGTGGCTGGAACGGAGTCTTTCTGAAAAGCCATTGACAATGACACTGGGACTTGTTTCCTCTGCATATACTGGATTCTGGGGATCCAGTCTATTAGGATACTCACCTTCCTGGACCTGGAGGGAGGGGGGAGGAACTTGAACTTCCCACAGGGCAGGAAACCCTGACTGCTCTTAGGGATGGAGAGGGAGGAGGAGAGGGAGTGGGGGGAGTGGCAGGGTGTTGGGAGGAGGGGCGGAAATGGAAACTTTTAATTTAATAAAATTACTTTCTCATAAAAAAAAAGTGAAAATAAATAGGAAGGCTCTACTGAAAGGGCAAACAAATATCAAGTCTCTCTCATCCTATACGCCGTGGCCAAAAATTAATTTACCTTATTTAACTCCATTTTATCTCATTTATGGTTAAAAAGAAATTTTTCTTTCCTAACTTTGAATAAAGAATGACTCAAATTTAATCTAAAAAAAAAAAAAAAGTTGTTAACCCAGGCTATCTAAGCAGATTGTGCAGAGATAGGAACACGCTGCTTTACTCGAACCAGGTACAAAACCCAATACAGTTTTTAACGTTTAGCCTCCAACTGTCCAATACATCCGAAGGCCATGTAAGGGCTGAGCTTACCTGGTCTTGGTCCTCGAGGGGGGAACCCAGGTCGCTCTCGAGGTCGCTGTTCACGCACTCGTGGTGGCTGAGACTGAACTTCTGGTTTAGCGTCAACCCTTGGCTAAAATACAATGGAAAAATTATTAAAACTTTTTATATTATAAAGAAATAACTTCTACTGGAGGAAAAGCCAACCAAAGCAACTAGCAAGGATAATGATATTAAGTTTATGGTGTTTTCACCTAATTTTCTATGTTTGAAAAATACTTTTAAAAAACTATTCTGTACCAAGCTAGGACTGTAGGGTAGATCTTAATTTTGTCACAAGATTGTAGTAGAATTCACACTGAGCTGCCTTTGCACAAAACACTCTTTAAAATTCAAATTATACTCACAATGAAACAGCATAAGTTATTGCTACAGAAATCACAAAATGCAGGATGAGCAACTCCATATACATACATAAGACAAAGTTTAAAAGCTTTCTTATAAAGACAAGAATAAAGACACATAATTCCTCAATAAATATCTAGTTGCTACCTTCAGACAATGACATCTCCTAACTCCATCCCATAATCTTGAAACCAATATTTTAATAGTTCGAACACATAACCCTTTAGCACGGTGCCAAGTGCCTATAATCCCAGCACTCTGTAGGATTTCAAGTTTGAAACCGCCTTGAAACAGGAAGACCACATCTCAAAAATAAAAGCAACAAGAGCTTCCATATAACACCTCAAATAGTCAAAGAAGCCCATTAGGAAGGATTGACCCTCCCTAAATGGGGTGGGAAGTGACAGGACTGTTTTGTCAACTGCTGACTTAGATACACTGAAATCTTGTAAACGATAAATACCACGCACACTTAACACGACAGCATTCTCAAACCCTGCAAGCTTTCTACTGCCCAAAGATTTATGGCCCAAGCAAAACACAAAACTAATGAATGAATCCTCAAAGGACACCCCCCAACTAAGAGTCAGCACTTCAACTATCGAGGAGGACCTTGATCTAAGCAGCACTCAATTTTTCATTAATTGGGACGTTCTAATTTGCAAGTACTATGGTTCTTTCAAAACTGCCCATTTAGATAGCAGCTACTGTAACCATGATATATATATATTACAACATTAACAATTATTTAAAGATTTACCTACTTCTTACATCTTCCTATGTAAACTATTTTTCCACCAGATGAGATCACACGTCCTGGAATCTGCCTATTAACAAAATTAATTTTACTGGGTGTGGTAGCACATCTCAGCACTTAGGAGGCAGAGCCAAGGGCATTTCTGTGACTTAAAGATCAGACAGAGATCTACAACAAGGATTTAGTTCTCATTTTTGTTATGAAGCCAATCTAGCTATCTTGCTTTGTATATACAGGAAGGGGCAATCCTGGAGAGAACTGGGTTTTTAGCCTTTTTTTTTAAAATTTACTTTTATGTGCCTTGGTATTCTGCCTACATGTCTTGTATTTCTGTGTGAGGTTGCTAGATCCCCAGGAACTAGGGTTACAGACAGTTGTACCTGCCATGTGGGTGCTGGGACTTGAACCCCTGTCCTTTGGAAGAACAGTCAGTGCTCTTAATCACTGAGCCAGCTATCTCTTCAATCCCAGTCCAGTTTGATCTTAAACAATTCTTTCCTCACTGATGGGACTGCAGACATGCACCACTGAAAGAACCAAGCACGGGGGGCTGGAGAGATGGCTCAGAGGTTAAGAGCATTGCCTGCTCTTCCAAAGGTCCTGAGTTCAATTCCCAGCAACCACATGGTGGTTCACAACCATCTGTAGTGAGGTCTAGTGCCCTCTTCTGGCCTTCAGGCATACATGCAGACAGAATACTGTATACACAATAAATTAATTAATTAATTAAAAAAGAAAGAACCAAGCACGGTGCTTGAACAGAAGCTCAGCAATTCCTGGTTCAGAATATTCTATACCTGACAATGAGGTTAACTGTGCATAAGAGTTTACCAGTACATAAATAATCTAAAATGTAATGCCCAGAAAAGCGTATCTTTAGAAATATATGCTCAAATCCACTAAGAGAGCCTTAAAGCAGAACTTAGAAGTACAATTTGCATATCCATCAGAATTAAGAATACTCTACTCAAACTTACTGGATATATAGGCAAATGTGTGCTGGGAATGACGGTACAAGCCTTTAATCCCAGCATCCAGGAAACAGAGGCAGATGGAATCCTATGAATTCAAGGTCAGCCTGGGCCAGAGTTCCAGGTCAACCAAAGCTACACAGTGAGGCCCTATCTCAAAAGAAAAGAAAAGAAAAGGAAAGAAAAGAGAAGGAAGAGAGAAAGCAAGAGGAAGGGCTAGGCAGTTGAGCACTTGCTGCTTTCTCAGAGAACCGACTCAGTTCCCAGCACCCACGCGGGAATCTATAAATCCAGTTTTAGGGTCTCTGAGGCCCTATTCTGACTTCTAAAGGCACTGAACATTTATGGTGCACAGATATGTGTACAGGCAAAAACCACCCAGACTGATAAAAATGTATCTTTTCTGAAAAAAATAGCAAATAATACCTTGTATTTACAATTTTCAGGAAAACGACAACTCGATCTAAGTATTATCAAAGAACTTGAGGATCTGCTCCAACCTTAATATATTTTAAAACGTATTACCAAAATAGATTCCTAAAACAATTTAAAATTAAAGTAAGTTGAAAGTATTCCTATCTTTGGGCACTGGTGGCACACACCTTTAATTCCCCACTCAGGAAGCAGATGCAGGCGGATCTCTTGTGAGTTAGAGGCCAGTCTGGTCTACAAAAGCTAGATCCAGGATAGCTAGGGTTGTTGCACAGAAACTTAGTCTCGAAAAACCAATGAAAAAAAGAGAAAAAGAAATGATTTCCCAGCTTATAAATAATTTGTACACTGATTTGGTAAATCTGTCTTGGAAGTAGACAGAATACCAGTGCAGGCAAAGCAGATGAAAAAGCTAAGAACCGTTCCCCTTTTAAGAAATAAATGCCAACTAAGCCGGCTATCATGTTCTTGTAATTCTTCATGTCCAATGATTGAAACTAGCCATTCCTAACAGATGAAATGGCTAATATCCTACATAGTATTAGGGCTTTCAAATTAACTTCATGATCGTACAGAAAATGAATGTCAAACAAAATATAAAATAAAAACGGTCAAATAAAGTCAAAAAGCAGTCCTTCACTGAACACAAGCTACTTAGAAGAGCCAGTTCATTTCCAGCAAAACTGTCTTCCCAAGAACTCCACCAACCTACCTCTCAGTGCCATCAATGCCCTAAAAGTGGACTTAACTTCCTTGTACCAAATAATCTAGTTTAAAATATAAGAAAATAAATCTCTTCAAAAGTAACAAAAAAAGCTGAAGGTTACTAAACCCAGTGGAAATATCACAAATTTAGACATAGCACAAAGACATGAGGATATTCTTAAAGTCTAATGTATCTGTGTGTGCTTGGACGGTGAAATGTGCACAAGCGACGCTAGAGGCATCAGGTCCCCTGGAGTTACAGGCAGCGAGTTGTAAGCAACCCGGCGTAGATGCTAGGAACCTTAACTCAGGTCCTCGGAAAGAGTAATAATGTGCTCTTAACTACTAAGCAATCTTTCAAGCCCCTTAAAGTTCAATTTTAAACATTTCTTATTGGAGTGGAAAATAAAAATAACTTCAAATATGACTCCAATGTAAGATGCACAAAGAGTCTAGAATCTAGTAATTAAGACATACTTTAAATACATAGTACCCTTCTTTGGTATAAATATAAAGACACATTACCCTCCACAAAGTCCTAAGAAAAATGTACACATGTAAAACCACATATGTAGTTGATGTGTACCTACATAAATTCAAAAGACTATATTTCAGCCGTCCAAACATGGGTGAGTTATGTGGGACCCTAACCTTCCTGTCTCTAAAATGTAGATCTCTGTGAGTTCAAGGCCAGCCAGGGCCATACACAGTTGAGACCCTGTCCCAACCCACCCCCTAAAAAAGTGAATGTAACAAGCTGAACACAAAATTGTTAGTGAAAGACAAATGAAAGATTATTATTATTTAACTAATAAAAATAAGTGTTGGGCTGTATCCATGGCTTAAGAGTTAAGCCATGTTCTTCCAGGTGACCCAGGTTCCATCCTCCGCACCCACACTACAGCTCACAACATCTGTACTTCCACACCCAAAAGAACCAACACCCTCTTCTGGCCTCTGAGGGCACTGCACACACAAGGTACACACCCAGATACACAAAATACAGTCAGTTAAAAATAAACCAAGCGTCACCAAATCTCTGAAACAACATTCAAAGACTACAACGGGGAATCTGACAGAAAGCAGGGGTTACAAGTCCCGAATCACTTGTCTTTTCTCCAGGTGGGTTTGAAAAGCACTAATAATTAAAGTGGAATTTTGGCTTGTGATCAAATGCAGCCACATTTAAATATGTAACTAGAAGAAAAAAAAAACACAAAGGTATTTTGGTACCATGTAGTCTATAGATTACTGTGTGCAGAAACATCATGAGGACAAGATAATCACTGCTTTTAAAACCTCAATGTCTTAGTGGTAGAGCATCTAAAGAATGTATACAATAACCATTTTCTAGAAAAACGAAACAACTCAAAATGTAGGGGAAAACTGGATCTTTACTATGCCAATAAACTTAATTCAAATTTAATTTAAACTTCTAGCAAGCATAAATAGTGTGTTACTTCCACAGTTTTGGAAAGCTCTGAAATGGTAAGATGACAAACAGACAAAAAGCAGAATACTGAAACGATCAGTTAAGGTGAACACTACAGTCATAAGTTGGTACAGGCTTCAATTAAATTGTGTGAACCACTTACAGACTGAGTTTAGGCAATGTAAATATACATATATAATATATACATGTGATATATTATATACATATATACACACACACAAATATTCTATTTCTTTAGAACAATGATTTTTAAATGTCTTTCTACTTTGTGCCTTTCCAAATTTCTCACCTAATATTCTTGCTAAGATGTAAAATTTGCAAATGGAGTATTTTTTTAAAGAAGCCTTTAAAATGACAACTTATATTAATAAAACCAACTTAATCTGTACTGCACACACCCAAACCCCAAATACCACCTCTGTAAGATTAATCGAGATTTGGCATTTAAAGTGGGTGCACTGACATTTAATACATTTTTGTATGTTTAATCCATAGTTCTGGTTGACTCACTTAAAAATGTATAAAACTAAGCAATTGGCAAATGTAACAAGGATACAATCCAATGTGTTCACAGATCGTTACCTGTGAGACTGGTGCTTTAACATGGGGTGGAATTCCAGAGGAAGAAACAGTACCACTAGGAGGCAGGTTTTTACTGGTCACTGAAGCCCAGGAGAAAGCCTGCAGGAAATGCAACAGACCTAGACTACTAATCATGGAAAACCACCAACATTCCTACAGGGAAACTTCCAAATATATAATCTGTTTTCATTTCTAATCTGTTCCTTTATATTGATGGACTCCTAGAAGAAAGGCACACACACACATGCCAGTCTGTGTGCCAACTCTCAACATCTCATTATGCAAGATACGACTGTTTTGTCTCAACTGTTAAATAAAACCACACCAAGTTCCTATATGAGTAAGTGGCAAACAAAACCACTATCAACTAAACATGCTATAAAATCTGAACCAGATAGAACTTCCTTCCCCTTCTGGGGGAAGACAGGATGTGTGAGTGACAGTGTTGGGGGAAGGGGAAGAATAGAAGAGAACAGAGTACTGGTTGGAAACTTAACAGACACAAATTGAACAAGGACTCTTCTACTACTCTTCTCTCACTGCCCAAATATACTTTAACCTTCTACTTCACAGAGATAAAAAGGTTTAACATGGTATACTATGGGTGTCACATCTCTACAAGAGAATTAGTATAATAAGGAACTGATCCCATTTAAATCACAAACAGGTTATCTCTCACAGAGCAACTTCAGTTGGGACACTGCATGACTCCTGGAGCATCAGAAGAGATGAGCAACTGAAAGCCTCATACATGGACTTGAGTCATTTCATGTAAGTCATTCAACACTGCATACAAACAAGAGTAATTTTATGATAAATTTCATTCTTAGGAATATTTTTGGGGTGAAGAAAAACCATGAAGTCTCCCCAGAACAGAAACTCCAGCTTCTTTCACATACATGGAAGTATAGCTTACTAAATCAAATAACAGAACCAAAGTCGTGTTTCATTAATGACACCAGGCATGAAAACGTGAGGCTGCAGGTCTGCAAAGTTCCTGTGATCTCACCTTTGGTGGTTCTTGAGGGAGAGAGGCGGGCTCGGAGGGAGGAGGAGTGGTAGACTTCTCCTCCAGCTCTTCTAGGCTTTTCTCCTCCACTTGTGGTTTCAGCTCTTCAGCCTTTGTTTCAGATTCTGGCTCAGGTTCAGGTTCATGAGAGGATTCTTCTAAAGGCTCCTCTATGCCATTACTAGAACAAAACATCTAGGTCACGAGGAGGTCCAGTGAGATAACTCCAAGCTAACAGCTGTCACCTGTTCTGTGTTCAGGTGCAGGTGGTGTAGGGCTGAGATCCAAGTGCATATACTAGCAAAACTTCTCTACCAAAGACAAATACAGTCAAATCCCAGCTTTCTGTCTGTTTTGTTTTTGTTGTTTGGGACAGAATTTCATCATGCTTCCCTGGTTGGCCTCAAACTCAGTGAGATCCATCTACTTCTGCCTCTCTTGAGAGCTGAGATTAAAGGCATACACCATCAAATTCAGCCCCAATGCTTAAAAGTGGTATTATTTTGCATGTAAGGGTGTTTCCTTACATGTACTGTTCTTGGAGGTCAGAAGGAGGCATCAGAATCCCATGGCTGGGGTTACAGACTGCCACGTGGGTGCTCTTAAAGGCTGAGCCATCACCACAGCCACACCCCACCATTTTACCCACAATGTTTATTTTAGAACTATAAATCCTATGCTTATTTTCTAATAAGAGTGTGAAGGAGCAATGCATGACGTTAGAAGACTTTAGGGAGTCACATATCTCCTTCAATATTAACTCAAGAATGAAACTTGAGACACCAGGGCTGAAGGTGAGCACCTTTACTGGCTAAGCCACCTCTCTGACCCCTATACACCATGTTTCTTAAAAAAATTAGTTTATAAAAATTCAGTTCAGTGTATTGTCCTAAATAATCTTTACTATCTGTTATCAACCACATCTCTGATACAAACCAGTATCTTGATATATGTCATAAATAACCAAATACTGGCTTAAATATCCTGTTTTAACAAAAATGTATTTCCAGGGACTGAGGCTGTAGTTTGGTGACCAAGGGCATAATTAACATGCATAAAGGTCAGGGGTTTGTGATCTAGCAACAAAGAAAAAGAAAAAACATTAACTTCTAACAATAACCCTAGAAGCACTAACTACACTGCAGGTCAGTGCAAATGCAGGCCTGCACCTGCTAGCTAGCCTTACGTCACAGGATGGGCGTCATAGTAGGCGCTGTTAGCATTCTCTTGCACAGGTTCAGGAGATGGCTGCCTTTCTTCTTGCTCCTCTTCTACTTCGTCTTCTGATTCTGACAATACATAACGCACCACATCTTTGTGAGAGAGGCTCACATACTTACACACTACAGTATCTTTCAGTGTAAGCTTCAAAGTCAGTAAACTTACAAAGACAGCCATTCACTGAAACACTCCCCGATCCCCACAAGCAGGACAAAACTTGATTACTATGCTTTATTTTCATTAGATCTATTAGTAAAGAAAGGAAAAGCTTGCAAAGAAGCTAAAAACCATTGCTTCTGTTGTCATATCTATAAGAGTAGTAATAATGAAGAGAAGAAAAACAAACTGGTATTTTTATCAGTGGCTGATCAATATAGTACCTACAGTACTGCCAAAGCTTGGATAGGCAACAGAAAGGGAAAATAAGTATGCTCTATGCCACTTAGTTCATTTTGATAAAACTGCTTGTGTCTCCAAACTCTGTAGTATAGTATGGAATCTATACAGACATGCCGCCTAAACACACACTTCCTAGGTTTGACTTTTACATAATTTCATGTACACACATATTTCCTTTACCAAGAACTAAAGGGGGGTAAAAGTGTTGGATTCAGTTAAAATAAAAGTGACAAATTTCAAAAAGCTTCATACTTAATAGAAATTCCTGTGAGAAGAAGAACGAAAGAACATTGAGTGAAGCTCACCTTCATCAAGTTCTGGCTCAGAATCACCAAATACTTCATCTTCATAACGAAACATATCATTGTGAACATAAAATTTATTTGGAACAGATCCCTATAGAAAAACAACATGCAATCTCAGTTTTAGTACTACAGAAATAATATGGACTAAATATAACCAACCAAAGCTGAGTAAGTTCTGACGTTAACACAAAAGAAAACTAGAAAAAATATCAAGTGACCACTGGATGAGTGTGGTGGCTAGCACATGTAACGTCACCATTTGGAGGACTGAGAAAGGAGGAGGGCCACAAGTTCCAGATCAGCTGAGCTACAGATTCTGTTAAGTAAACGCAATACTAGTAATACACACATATAAAAAAGTCAAAATGAAGCCCAGCATCATATGTGTTCTAATGCTTAAAAATAAGAAAACAGTACAATTAAAAACTCTTCTCAAAAAACAAACAGCATCCATAAAGTTCTTCCATCTTTTCAAAACCCTCTGAAATACAATTCAATATTTTTATAATCATGTAGGGTTTTTCCTTTGTCTTATGGTCCCAGGGACCAAATTCAGGGTCTTAAAAACAAAACCATGAGCCACATCACCAATCCTCTCTTCTGTATCTATCATCCACTTACACACACATTTCAGCATCTAACTTTAAAGTACACATATGCATACAGTGTATGAACAAGCTGTATTAACACACCTAATCAAATCTCTCCAAGAGACCAGTGAGCAAACGGTAGAGATGGCTCAGTAGTAAGAGTACTGGCTGCTTTTGAAGACCCAGGTTCAATTCCCAGCATGGTGGCTCCCAACATTATGTAACTCCAGTTCCAGAGATCTAATACCCTTTCCCAACTCTATGGCCATTAGGCACACATCCATCCATGCAGGTAAAACACTCAAACACATAAGAAACAAAGGTGAAAGCACTGGAAGATGATCTGGAGGGTAAGGGTGCCAGCTTGATTCTTCTAGAGGACATGGGCTTGCTTCTAGAGGACCCACGTGGCAACTGTCTATGTCAGTTCCAGAGTATGCAATGCCCTCTTCTGGCCTACAAGGGCACCAGGCATACACATGGTGCACAGACATAAAGCCAAAACACCCACACACATAAAAATTAGTAAAAAAAAAAAAATCAAAATATCACTTATTTTAAGAAATCCAAACCTGTACGAACTCTTTAGTATTCCAACAAACTATTAACACATAAATCACATAAATACAAACTAAGTGAAATGAACTTACTTCTGGAGCCAGAACAAAGGTTTGCATAAACTTCCTCTCGGGCTGCCCACTGTTAGACAGCAAGCCCATAACCTGCACAACTACGCCATCACTCAAGGTTGCATGCGCATCCACATGACGAATTTTGGTATGACATTCACTGAAGTTCAGAGACAACACTTTGTGGTGTATATCCTTTACAGAGAAAAGATGTGAAGAGAATAAGAACATGCGTGCTGCCACATTAACTGCATCACTCTATGTACACCCACCGCTTATTTCCTCAGGATTTGCCTGTTTTGCATTAATCTAGGCAACTATGTATTACAATCAAACTGCCTGTCAACTACCATCTTTAAAACAACCTCTCTATAAGAAACTGGAATGCATCTTGATACTGGGTTGTAGTCTGGGTGTTAGGTAGCCATCCCCTTCATCTCTGTGCCAGCTAATCAGTCTCACAAACTGCGACAACTGCCTTCTGACCTTACACCTAATTTTACCTTACTATTGTATTTTATATCCAAATTTTTCCTGTTTCCTGCTAAGGCCCAAACCAAAGCCCCAGATTCTTCAAGTCTGCTCTTCCCATCAAGTTATGAAGCAATTACTTCTCAACTACTTCACATATAAAATACAACACTCCACATTGTCCATTTAAATACATCAATCAGTAATACATTTCTACTAAAACTAACTCTTTACAGCAAAGGGTCACACTAGAGAAACCCAGTGAGGAGTACAGAATGGCTACTTTTTAAAATCTGCCTTAATTCAAAGATACTTGAAAACAGATAATCTGTAACTTACATTTTGGCCATAAACTGCTTCCTGGGGCTTTCCACTGGCATCCACTCCACCATGAACATAGGAGGAATTCCTGCCATAAAACCTGCAAAACCATTGACAGACACATCAAGGAAGGCATGGGGCCACTAGAGTTCTGGTGCCAAATAGACTAGGTTCAACAGCTAACGGAGTTCAACCTCATCAACAATACATGGCTGCTGTAAGGATTAACGAAGTCAATGCCCACAGAATCCTCAGAGCTTCTGTGTGACAAGGCATATGCTCAATTAGCTTGCCTCAAATTCACATCAGTGAATTAGAGATGAAGGGACATAAACAAATGACTGTCTGAGGAGGAGAGTAAATATTAAAAACTTCACTCTTTTCTTTAGGTTTATTCGTATGAGTATTTTTCCTGGATGTAGCATGCCATGTGCGTGGCCGGTACCCTCGGAAGCCAGAAGAGAACAGAGGACCCCATGAGACTGGCTACAGATGGTTCTGAGTGAAATGTGGGCGCTGGGAATCAGCCTCTAGCCAGCAACCCAAGACCAGCAGAGCTTTTAACAGCCAAGTCATCTTCCAACCCCTTATGAAAAGTTTAAAAAATCTAAAGTTTTATTAAAAGGAAAAGTGGTTAAATATGCTAGTATAATATGGAATCCATACCACTTTACTTTGTGGATATCCATGTACACATGTGTTTGTGTGGAGATCAGAAGACACCCGTGAGAAGCCTCCTTCCACTTTTCTGATGGAATACTGAGCAGAAGTCTTTACCGGAAAAATGCCTTTACCCACTGTGCCATGTTGTTAGCCTGAAAGTTATACTAGCTAGCCAGAACTAGAGACCTCACAGAAGTGAAACCAAATCAACACTGCCTCAAGTGGGCATGGTGGGGAATGAGGAAGAGGGCACAGAACCGGGGGGGGGGGGGGGGCAAGTTGAGGCCAGTCCACTCTACACAGTGACCTGGTTCCAAATCAGTCACACCCACATAGTGAAACCCTGTCTCAATAACAGACTACTGATATTCTGAAAGATCAACTCATATATAAAGGTCCTAATAATCCCTTTCACTCTCAAATATCACTCAGTCTTTAAAAAAAAAAAAAAGCTCTGTATTGAGAGAATTAGAATATTTTACATACCCCTCATTTCAGCACAATGCTGAAAACTGGCTATGGGTAGCTTGTTTACTTATTTATCCTAATTTCTTTTTCTTTTTTTTTAAAGGTTTAATTTTATTTATTGTGTATAACATATTCTGCCTACATGCAGGTCTGCAGGTCAGAAGGGGGCACCAGATCCCATTACAGATGGTTGTGAGCCACCATGTGGTTGCTGGGAATTGAACTCAGGACCTTTAGATGAGCAGGCAGTGCTCTTAACCACTGAGCCATCTCTCCAGCCCCCTAATTTCTAATCTTACTTTTCAAAAAAGATGCTGAATTATTAGCTTCAGCTGTCAAATATGAAAAATGAGATAACCAAAGTACCTACATTAAAACCAGCATAAAATTAAATGGAAAAATAAAGAATTCACAGAAAGGGAACCCAGCATAAGTGAGTACAATCCTCTCCCATACTCCTAAGAGAGTACCAACATGTCAAGCAGTATGACCTGCCAAAGCTAACCTAAGACCTGCACAACAGATCAGCAGCAGCGACCGTAGGAGGTAACAACAGCGTATTATTTCAGTCCTGTCCTGCAGCATCGTAGGACTCATCTTTCAACCGTCTCATTCACCTTTCAGCTTCACAAGTACAGCAGCCAAAAGAATGGGATTTGGCAAGAACTAGCTACACACTACACGAATTTAATTTTAATCTCTGGAAAAATAGCGAACAAGGCTACCACTAACAGTGCCTCACAAAACAATACTATTTTTCAGATGGGAAGACAAACTTTCACAGGTATACAGTAGTTTTTCCCCAACACTATATGAACTTAAAAAGATAAATTTAACTTACTGATTTATAATTGCTCACTGGAACCCATTAGTAAGCCAAGCCCCTCATTAGTATGATGAAATATGAAATACTGAGGGGGTATGTGTGTGTAAGTAATGTGCTATGATACTACAATACGATGTGCTTCCTGTTTGCAAAGACATTATCAGTAAAAGGTGGCCATGCCAAGAGAATATAAGGTGATGTCTAAGTTTTACCTGTGTAAATACTCGGGAGCTTTATTCAGCAAAGTGTAATACTGCCGCACAAACTCCCGCCCCACAAGCAGCGGACTGGGCTTCTCCATAACCATTTCTTTGCTGCACAATGTCAAATGCTGGGGGAGAAAACACAAGAAAACAGCTATTAAATCATCTTTGTAAAATGTCATGAAATAAATCTTCATAGACACACATGATGGACCAAATTCTTTTCTGTACTATACTTTCAAAAGATGGGGAAGAAATCTATAGCTTATAGCTTATGCTGTCTAAATGTCACAAAATGTACAGTAACTTTGAAATTCTTAAAATTCAGGGGATCCAAGAGCACTAGGCACACACGTGTGGCACACATACGAGCAAAAATATTCAAATACACAAATTTTATTTATTTTTAAGAGAGGAGGGGACTTTTTCAAAACAGGCTTTCTCTGTTTAACAGCCCTAGCTCTCCTGAAAACTTACTCTGCAGACCAGGCTAGCCTCAAACTCAGATACCCACCTGCCTCTGCCTCTTGTTTTTTTGGATTTTGTTTGTTTGTTTTTTGTTTAAAAAAAATATCCAAGCGGAAGTGGAGCACACCTTTAATCCCAGCACTCAGGAGCCAGAGGCAGGTGGATCTCCGGGAATTCAAGGCCAGCTGGGTCTACAGAGCTAGGCGGGTCTTAAAAGGAGAAGGGGAGCCAAGGAGAAAATGGTTTTAGAGCAAAGATTAAAAGCATGGAAGTGAGTCAGGAACTTTAGCTAACTTGCCTACTGTGAGCCCTGCTGATGGGGATGAAAATATTCAACAATACAGATTTTTGCACGGCAATGAATGAGTCTAGTTAAGACTGGTCGGCCTTGAAAACGCACAACAATCCTTCTGCCCAGGTAGCCTAAATTCTGAGCTTAGGTAAAGCAGCATGCCTGGCATAACATCACTAAACTAAGCACTACCCATTTTCAGTACCAACAGTAGCAAGAATGTATCTGTAGTGGCTAAAGTCTAATTACACTAGAAATTACTCAGTAAAGGTAAATGAAGGAAGTTGGGATGGGAACAAATATGCTGAACAACAATGGTCAGTTCTGTAGAGAAAAAAAAACTAAGAACAAGAGAGGGTGCTTTAATTCCTGGGAGGGAAAGAAACTTTAAACTCGGGAGGGAGAGGCAAGCAGATCTCTGTAAATGAAGGGCAGCCTCACCTACAAAGCTAATCCCAGGACAGCCAGGGCTGTCATGCAAAGAAACCCTGTCCTGGGGAAAAAGAACAGAAAGTCTGGAGAAATGGGTTGGTGTTAGAACTCTCACTGGCTGTTCTATCCCAGCAACCACACAGCAGTTCACAACCACGCACAGCTCTAGTTCCAGTGTGTTTGATGTCCTCTTCTGCCCTCTGCAGGCACAAGACATACAAAAACATCGATGCACAGTAAAAGAAAAGCTTTGGGGCTAGAACCTACAGCACCATAAAATGAGACATTGAAAAGACTAGAATAAAATGTTAAATTAACTTACGGTTTCATGAATTAAAAAGGCAATGTATATGATGAGCTAAAGAATGCAATTAATTTTAAGAATCCACTACAAATAGTAAAAATTATTAGAGCAGATTACAGTAGATAATGTTATCCAAAATAGTTAATTCTCATTAATTTCAGAGCTATCTTAAATGGTCTCTCTCCAT
Source organism: Myodes glareolus (assembly GCF_982192425.1). NCBI lineage: Eukaryota > Metazoa > Chordata > Mammalia > Rodentia > Cricetidae > Myodes > Myodes glareolus. The sequence goes on along the minus strand of NC_142033.1, from coordinate 15,254,420 downwards.
ATTCTTACTAAGGACACAGTGCTCCCTTATTAGTGATAAAATGGCTAACTCTTTAGAAAAAAAAAATCAAAATTTAAACACAAACACCTAGCCACAACTACTAATGCAACTATTTGAACATTTCAAATTTCAGAATATTCCAGCTTTCAGAACAGAGATATTTAAACCTAGGGGTTTGCATGTGTTAAGTAAGCACTCTATCAACTGAGTCTGTATCTTCAGTATCCCCAATCTTTAAAAGCATTAAAACACACACACACACACACACACACACACACACCCCACTCACTGTAATTAGTTGCATGAAATTTTATGTCATTCTTTGGTAGTTATTTCAATGCTTGGAGAGAACAAATAAATTTTTCTAAATAAATCATACTTTTTATTTTAAAATATCAAAGAAAATACCTAGATAAGGAGGAGGAAATGCAGATAAACTGCTAACCTTGGAAGGTTATGCATACCACTTTATTTATGGGAAGAATGTCTCCGACTGGCTGTAGCCTGTTTACCAGAAGCTGCTATCAAAGGCTGCCCGTGCTTGGCCCTAGCTTCTCCCCGTGACAGGATGCTTACTCCCACTCCCTCTGCAGGGCTCACTCAGGCCAAGGCCCATTCTCACTGACTCGAAGACTAGATCCATTTTAAAATGGCAGCTCCATTCAACACTATAACTTTCCAAAGTTTCTGAAGGTCTTCATCTAAAAGGTTTTAATAACTACAACAATACTAGCCACACACTTTTAGAACAAGAAATTCAGATTTGTTGTGGCAGACCTTGGGTAAGAGTACCACAGTGATAGAAATAGGAGGTTATGGATAAAGCAACTTCTGTTCTCAACCCTAAAGGGGGCAAGTGAAGTACAAAAAGACACCAGGAACGGCCAACCATTAAGAATGGCTATGCTGGGTGGTGGTGATGTATGCAGAAATGGTTGTGCTACTCCTCTGAGACAAGGTTTCTCTCTAAGCAGCCTTGGCTGTTCAGAATTCACTTTATAGAACAGATTGGCCTCCAACTCCCGTCTTCCTAGCCTTGCCTCCTGAGCGACCACACCTGACCCAAAGCAAATTTCCTGAGAGTCACAGTGACACAAAATTCTTGTTCTTGGAACAAAGACTGAGGCCCTTTATCTCTTTGCATTCTGGGTGTCAGTTTCATTTTTCTGTAAATGAAGTTAATATAACCCTCCCTATTCAAAATGTAAAGGAAACAGGGGACTCAGGAAACATTAAAGCATAATGAGAGGCAGGCATGGTTGCAGAAGCCTTTAATCCCAGCACTCAGGAGACCTAGAGGTAAGCAGGTAATAGACAGGTGGGCCTCTGCTAGTTCAAGGCCGGCCTGACCTACAAAGCAAATTCCAGCACAGTCAGAGCTAAGGGGAGAAACCTTGTCTGGGGTGGGAGGAGGGGGAGGAAGGGGCCGGACTGACTTTAGAACACAGGAGACAGAAGACAGATCTCTTGAGTTGAAGGCCAGTCTGGTCTATAGTTCTAAGTCAGCCAGCCAGGGCTACAAAGACACTGCCTCAAAATACCGGGAGAGGGGAACATGATGTGAATACACCATTTTCGTGGGACGGCATAGCCATTCTTAATGGTTGTCCATTCTTAGCGTCTTTCTGTACTTCAGCACTTGTCCCCTTATCTTGAGGGTTGAGAACAAAAGTTGTTTTATCCAGAACATTCTATTTCTGTCACTATGGAACTTGGATCCAAGGTCTGCCACAACAAATGATCTCTCTTAATTCAAGATCAGCCTGGCCTACACACAGCGAGACCCTGACTCGAACAAAACCAGCCAAACAAAAACGCCACTCAATTTTTAGGGGTTGGAGGGCTCCGTGTTCTTTCTTCCCATCACCTACATTTAGGAGCTCACAATCAGCCTTAACTCCAGCTCCAGGAGGATCGATCACCTTTTATACAGACACATATACACACATGCAAGTACATAATTAGAAGGAACAAAAAAATAAGTCCTTAAAAACTTTACAGTTCACCCAGGCAGTGGAGGTGCATGCCTTTAATCCCAGCACTCCGGAGGCAGAGGTGGGCAGATCTCTGAGTTCGAGGCCAGCCTGGTCCACAAGAGCTAGTTCCAGGCCAGGCTCCAAAGCTACAGAGAAACCCTGTCTAGAAAAACCACAAACCTTTACAGTTCAATTTTCATACCAAGCACGGTAGCCTGTACCTCTACTTCCCAGCACCAAGGAAGCAAAGGTAGGACGTTACTATAAACTCCAGATCAGCCTAGGACACAAAGTAAATGTCAGGCTAGTTTGGGTTAAACAGGGATCCTGCCCCAAGAAACCAAATAAATACAGTAATAAAATGCAAATCCAACTTCCAGTGTACTTTAAACTGGGGGGGAGGGGGTGTGTGACAGCAACACAAGAGATCTTCCCAGTCTTAGTACTACAACAAGCCAGGATAAAATACCCACAAGTTAGATGATTACAATAAACCAATGCACAAAACATTCTTTTGCTGAGGGTTTGGAAAGAAACATTGCTTTACTGATTATTATGTACATATCTACCAATGAAGTGCAACCATTAAAGACTTACTTTTTTTTTGCTGTTTTTTGTTTTGTTTTCAAAACAGGGTTTCTCTGTGTCCCTGACTGTCCTGAAACTACTCCTGTAGACCAGGTTGGCCTCAAACTCTTAAGAGAGCTGCCTGCCTCTGCCTCCCTCCCAAGAGCCGAGATTAAAGTTGAGTGCCACCACCATCCTGCACAGGTCAACTAAAATCCGCCCACTTTCCATTCAGAGTCATCCAATTTGGGCTTCAGTGTAAACGCTGAAGAAGTGTCACTCCATCATCTTCTTCATATCCATTCAACATAAAACATAGGAAAAAAATTTAGGAAACTAAGAAAATAACTTCTAATAGTGGGTAATAATTCTGCAACATAAATTGCTGCCAAGAATCTAAAAGCTATTATGAATATCTGTAAATTTCCAGTTGTTGATATTGAATTTTTGTTATTTAATCTCTAAGGCAAATACAGCTAACATTCCCTGCTAAAACAATGCCAACCATTTCTTCAAAGCTAGAACTTGCCTAACAGTTCAGCTTCCTTGGTCACTAAGTTAACACTCAGTCTAGCTATTAATTTTGTGGGAGGTTCAGACCAACGGCTGAACAACAAACTGCCTCAGCTGCAGCCCCCAGACTGCAGTGAGTGGTGGCAGGGCCTGGGTACTTCCGATGACCCAGGTATGCTGGTGCCTTGAACCTGAAGTGCAGGATCTTACCCAGTTTCACTTACTGAACTATCCAATGACGTCATCATCTGCTCCTGGGCTAGCCAGTCACCCATTCCACTAGTGTCTAATTCACTCCACTGCGGATTTGCTTTCACCACTAGTATTTCAATTCGTTTTTTTGTGTTTTGTTTTCCAAGACAGGGTTTCCCTGTGTAGCCCTCCCTGGCTGTCCTGGAACTCACTCTGTGGACCAGGCTGGCCTTCAACTCGAGATCTTCCTGCCTCTGCATCCGGAGCTCAACTAAAATTGTACACCCAAGCCCAGCACTATTCCAGTTCTAAATGTTCAATAACCTAAGCCACCAAGAAACATTTTTGAAGCCCTTCTCATAATTGATGTTTCATAATGAAATAATTTGTACACAACTGAGATTAGAAGGAAAGAAACACATGGCCTTAAAACTTCCTAAGAAGGGACAATATTCAGTCCTAATATCCAAACTGAGCAAACTTGTTTCTTTTTTTGGGGGGTGGAGGGGTGGGTGGGCGGACGACAAGGACAGAATCTCACTATGTAGCCTGGATGGTTTTTAAGTATGCAGACCAGGTTGGTCTCGAACTCACAAGATCTACCCGCCTGTCTCCCGAGTGCTGAAAACACCGGGCCTGAACCTGAAGACCAGAAAGGGACCACTGGTTTTGCCAAAGGCAAGTGTTTACCTAGAAACTTTGGTTCACAAGCCTAGGGCTACATTAACAGCCAAATATGGACAAGAAATTATTATCATCTATTCTAGTGCGTCCATTTAACTGCAGTTAATGGTTCCCTGAACTGGGTACTTGCAACGAACGAGGTATGGTGTATAGAATCTAAAAACCAGAAACCTTAACTCAAGTTAATAAATAGCACAACAATCATACCCGGAGGGAGAAAGGCAATTTTTCTTGATTCAGCTTTGGTGCACGTGTTTTGTTTTTAAGGAGGCAAAAGGCACCTCCTCATACACTCGATTAAAAATCAGTTATATCTTGGGAGCAAAATTTATGAACACGACCCTATAACCCCAAAGCAGTATAGGGACACCTGAAGAAAACGGTTCTTAGAGACGCAGGAAAACCTCGATCAAATTCCACTAACAAAACCCACACCATCTAGGGAAACTTACATTCTTCTCCCCTCACCCTCTACCAAAAAAAAGTGTGTGGAGGGGAAGAAACCCATTCCGAAAACACTCAAACGTCTTTTTTTTTCCCCCCTGGGCAACTGGAGATCGCCTGCAGAAAAAAGGACGGAGAGTCTTCGTTCCTTACAGCCCTGGTATCAGAACATGTTCGGGATGATTGGGGGGGGGGGGGGGAGTTCGAGCACCCGGCAAGCGGAGCGGCGGCCACCTTCAACCCCGGATTCAGTTTCCGGGCACAGAAATGGTGCCCGGAGGCCGCTACTTTCGCATCTGCGTCGCTTCTGCCTCCGCCGACACGGCCTCCCTCCCCTCCCCCACGGGCGGGGCGACGACCGGGAACCAGGGCCGCAAACCAGCGGGGGGCCAGGCTGGTGGGCTTCCCACCCTGAAATTGCGTCTGCAGAAGCCCACCGGCCGGCTTCGCGGCTTGGCGCCTGTCGGCGCGCTCCTGGAGCTGCGGCGGACAGGGTCCCGCCGAGCAGCCTCATCCCGGCAAGCCCCAGCCCCACCTGTGCCCTCCTCTGCACCACGCGCGCGGGTCATCTTCCTCCCCACGCAGCCTCACGCTCACCTTGCAGAAAAGGCTCGGCTCGGCACACACGCACGCACTCTGGCTGGCGTAGGCAGCCGGCGAGAACAATGTTTCTGCCGCGGTACCCCAGACAGCGAGCGCACACACCGGACGGTTGCTGCGAGCCGCGGGAGCGGAGTGAAATGTCCCCTGCCGACCACCACACCGACCGCCCCTCTCGGCCCCCGTACACACCTCCAACCAACAGCGGCGGCGGGCACGTCGCGCGGAGGTCAGGAGTGTCGCGGAATCGGCCGCAGCAGATTCTCCTTCCTCGTCTAAGCCCGAGGCTTGGGAATCCGGAGACCTGCAAGCTCGGGCCCCTCGAAGCCGCTTCTTCCCCAGAGCCTAAAGCTGCAACGAGCGACAAGAACACGGACGTCCCGCCCCCTTTGCCGCCGCCCCCTCTTATTGTTTTACCCCTGCCGAAAGGGCTAGGGAACCCCCCAGAACAACGCCAGCCAATCAGACATCACCATGGAGAGCAGGACCCAACCCTCTCGCGTCCCTCTGCGGAGCACGCGCAGTACGGCGCCGCGCTCGCGCACTCGGGCGTCCGGAAAGCCAGGGAACCGGAACCGGCCTAGAGCCCGGGCCAGAGCCCGCTGATTTGACGTCACAAGGAAGCTGCCTTTCTCTTGCAGTGATGCTGAGTCTCCTGTCCTCTCAGGTGGCGCGAACAAAAAAAGCTGGCTCCTCGCTGAGCAGTGTCTTTTACTAAAGGATAGTCCTGGAGCCTTTATTCGTGCTAAGATGTCCCTAAACTAGGGGCCTGCAGGTTGCTGCCTTAACGGAGCATTAAAATGCAGTGTTCAACTCTGCACAGGGAGCACACCTATTCTGCTTATTGACCTGTTTTAGGAAATGGAGGTTTTAAGCCTTTCAAGTCAGTATCATCCAGCTAGTTTAAAAGGGTTGCTGAGTCGTGCGTGGAGTATTGGGAAAAAAAAAAAAAACACCTTGGCCTGTATAGACTTGGGTCTCTTGTATGGCCTTGATCATCCTTAAAAGGAACCAAGCATTTACAAACGAAGGATCAAAGGCTTAAAAAAATGTCGTTTACAGATCTGGGACTCAGTTGTGGACACTACATTGCCTCATGGACCTTGATTCATGGAGGGGGGGAATCATTTGTTGACAAGATGTTGTTCCTTTGCCACATATAGATCTGGCAACGTTTTCAATATTAAAATAGCGGAAGAAATTGGGAATGCTCAGAAGAGCAACCCGAGGAGAATAGAAACATCTGAACCAAGCACGATGCAGGCATAAATACATCATCAGTTTTTCCTCACACTCCTATAATGGTGATTTTATCGTATTTCCTAAAAGTAAAAGGTTCACAAAAGGCAACAGCGATATTTGAGCCTCCAAAATCTACACTGGCATTACTTTGAATGACTTAATAATTTGTATATGCAAAATATATGGGCAGACCATCACTTATTAAGTGAAACTGAGGTGGTGTCCCTTAACTTAATGCATTACATATGCAGATTACCCTATAAGTACACTATTTATAGATCAGGCAGTCCTCTGATTATTTTATGAAATCGCTTATGACTCACAAAAGCCCAAAGTAGTCACCTATTTGAATGCACACTTTACAGATGCAGAAAGTAATGCTTAAGAGGTCTATTTACCCAAGAACACACACCTATTACTCATCTCAGCCAGGCATAGAGGAACACACTTGTAATCCCAGCACCTGGGAAGCAGAGACAGGGTGGTAACCCCAAGTTCTAGACCTACAAATTTGGTCAACAAAGCAAATTCCAGGCCAGCCAGGGCTACATAAGGAGACTGTCTCAATCATAAATGAACAATTACTCATTTCAACAGGAGCAGTCTGCGGCTACTGCCTACACCCTTAATTGTAAACTACAGAATGCTACTATTATTAACTGCTAACATTTCAACTGTTTCCAGCCACAAACATTGCTTTTTGTTTGTTCTGTTTTTGACGTCTAAAGGCAAGGTTTCTCTGTGTAGCCCTGGCTGTCCTGGAACTCACTCTCTAGACCAGGCTGGCCACAAACTCAGAGATAGGCCTACCTCTGCCTCCCAGGTACTGGGATAAAAGTGTGTGATACCTTGCTTGGCTCCATGCAGTGTTTTTATAAGTATTCTTTGTCGGGGCTGGAGAGATGGCTCCATGATTAAGAGCACCACCTGTTCTTCCAAAGGTCCTGAGTTCAATTCCCCACAACCACATGGTGGCTCACAACCATCTGTAATGATGTCTGGTGCCCTCTTTTGGCCTGCAGGCAGAGTACTGAGAATACTGTATACACAATAAATAAATAAATCTTAAAAAAAAAAAAGTATTCTTTGTCCTGTAACCTGGAATAAAGATGGAAGTTTCTTGTTTGTTTTTTGTTTTTTAAAGACAGGGTTTCTCTGTAGCTTTGGAGCCTGTCCTGGAACTAGCTTTTGTAGGCCAGGCTGGCCTTAAACTACAGAGATCAGCCTGCCTCTGCCTCCCAAGAGCTGGGATTAAAGGTGTGCACCATCACCACCTGGCAAAAGGGAACTTTCTTGAGAGTGGGTCTCAGGCCTTCATGTTCATGCAAATGAGATCTCGGCTTGTTATAATACCTCCCAGAGTTTGGGACTCTGCAGGTGTGTGGGGAGGCCTGAGAATTTGCATTTCTCACAGCGCCCAGGGGATTCTGTGACTGCCACTCTAGGAAACCAGTTTACCACTACTACAGCAGAGGCTGGCGAACTTCAGGAAAGAATCAACTACTATGTTCCTCTCCCCTCCTTTTATAATCTTTCAAAGCAGAAAATAAAATTCTCAACTTAACTCTAGGCCTATACAAAAGCAAGCCTCAGGCAACCCCTGCCATTAAGACACACAGCAGTAAATGGTTACCAGTTTAAAAAAAAAAAAAGACCCAGCAATCTCCAATTTTAGTAAATTACTCTAACCAAATCCCACAAGTAGCTAGCATTTTTTATTCCTAAATGTCTCTCTAGTCTGCTCTCTGAATACCTCTGCATTCTGATAGTCTTTGGCCGGGGTTGACCCTGTTTCATCTTTCCACGAGACAGTAACAGACTCGTTAATCTCTCTGTCTTTCAAAATCACCATGAAGCAACCACTGTGTCCATGGGCCAAGATGGGAGGTCAGACTGAAGGATACCTGAAGGCCAAAAACCTGTCACCCTTCATTTCATATATATATATATATGAAAGACAAGGAGTAGCAGGATCACATTTACTTCCCTTAACCATATAACTTGACCATTGTTTTCTATTAGTATATAAATAAACTTAATTTTTTTCCCCAATGGCTAGCCAGGTTAGTTTAGGTAATCAAATAAATTAGAAAATTAGGATATAACCAAAGTAAGGGCAAAGTATATATTTGCACATTTTTGCCACAAATGAAAATCAATGGATTAATAAAACTTAATGAGAAACCAACATCTGATTGATAAGAAACATAACAACATAATCATCTATTTAAAAGGATGTCTGACAGGGGGAAAAAAGTACATAGTATTAGTAAAACCTAAAGGGAGAATCTTCAGTTAGAAGTTAAGATTAATTCATCCCTTCAAAAATAAAAGCCCTGTGAGGGGTGTGTGTGTGTGTGTGTGTGTGTGTGTGTGTGTGTGTGTGTGTGTGCAGGACACACACATATCTAAAGCTCTAAAATTAATATTTAAGAATATTCTGTGGCCGGGAAGTGATGGCACACACCTTTAATCCCAGCTCTCAAGGAGGCAGAGGCAGGCAGATCTCTGTGAGTTCGAGGACAGCCTGGTCTACAGACTTAGTTCCAGGACAATCAGAGATATACAAAGAAACCCTGTCTTGGAAAAAAGTAAAAAATAAAAAATGGCCAGTGGAAGAAAAGATACCCAAGAGTCAGAGCGGCAGTTCAGTGAACAAAGGCACTTGCCACCATAGCGAACAGACTGGGGCCTGAGTTTGATCCCTAGGACCCACGTGGCTCAAGTATAGAACTGACTTCCACACATGCATAAGTATAGTGGCACGCTCTTTCATGTGTGCACATACGCACAAGTAAGTGTAACAATAACAATAACATTTTAAAATCAGAGAGAGACTCTGTCTTCTGTCAGCATGACATGTCTCACCTCAGCAACAAACGTCCACAGCCTTTGAGCAAGTCTTCTTTACTGAAAAAATAATAATAGAGAATTCTAGGGCTTTTCTTTAATACACCTGGCTTTTTTTTTTCCCCAAGACAGGGTTTTTCTGTTCTCTGTAGCTTTGGAGCCTGTCCTGGAACTAGTTCTTGTAGACCAGGCTGGCCTTGAACTCATAAGATCTACCTGCCACTGCCTCCCAAGTGCTGGGATTAAAAGTGTGGGATAGATTAAGGCCAAAACGTCTTTTCCTCTCCATTTCATTATTTTGTATAAAACAGATCACACATCCAGAAAAATACAATAGCTATATCCATTTTATACTTGCTTCAGCTTTTAGAGGCACGCAGAACCAAAACTCAACCTACCAATGATTAGATTATAAAACTGCCAAAATAATTCATCTGGACTGGTTGAATGCTAATCGATTCTATGCAGGACTCCTGAAGCTATGATGATAGGCAGAATCACCCCAGGCTGAGTGACGGAAGAGACAACGTGACCCTGGAAAAGTGGAACTTTAAGAAAATAGAAATAAGGAAAGCAACCCCTGTGCTGAGTCACCTGGAGTCCAGAGGGGAAATGCCTTATGTGTTCATCCAGAATGGGCTGTTATTAGTCAGACAGGGCCACTCTGGCCGTTGCTGGGCTGCAGGTGGGCTTCACTCACTAGGCCTTACAGTCCGAATATAAAATGCCTTAACGCTCTCCAGCTCTCCTCTCCGCCTTCATGCCCACCCGCACTGTGGAGACCTCATCAGGAGATATTTTGATTATTGGGAACTGGCCTCGCTCTATGTGAATGGAATTCTGGCCATTCCTTGATCAGGCCCTATGGATTAAGTTAGTGTCAAAGAATACCTCTGAGACAGAGTTCTCAGGTAGTAGGAGATTGCCTCAGACAAGTCAGAGTTGAAGTGAAAGACCCCTGGTGTGAGGAGACTCTCAAGTCTCGGATAACACGACCCCCCCCCCCCCCCCAAGTAACTCACGAGAGACCATCCTTGCTGCAATCACACGAGGTTTATTCAACAAGACAGGAACCAGTGCACTGAGGCCGAGACTCATAACCCACGCAGGGGAGGAGTTTGACCCCGAGTAACTGGGAGAAGGAGTTTTTAAGGGAAGAAACCACAGCCCAGTAATTCGAATGGGGTAGGGAGGGCATCATAGAAAATTCCGATAATACCAATGATGATCACAAGGTGGCAACCCCTGGTTCAAGATTATTCTCAAGATTACAATCTAACTTTATCTTCAGCTAGTTCCTGAAATAGAGTCACTGAACCTGCTAATCCTAGATTTCTGATTCTTCCCTCCCTGCTTAGATTTTTGGCTCTATTTTTTCCTGCTAGGGGGATCTGGATTTATCCAGGTCTTTTCATAAGAACCAATTTCCACTGAAATATGGAAGTGTGGAGCACGTGGTCAGACGCCATCTTCCTCATTGAGTGCTTCTCTGAAACTCAGTAGATCAGTTCAAGGATGGAATTTTTAGAGTAGAGGTTACTTATAGTGTTTAGAATGATTGCTGGTAGGGTGTGTATTACATGTATGAGTCCCATGGTTAAAAAAAAAATGTAAGCCAGACGTGAGCCTTTGTTTCTAGTATACAAGAGAGAGGCTGAGCAAGAGGATCACTTGAGCCCAGTTCAGGGGTAGCTTGGGTACAAGGCAAGAGTCTTGGTAGGGGGAAGAAAGGAAAGGAGGGTTGGGAGAAAGAAAGCAAGGGGAAAAAAAACCACTATCAAGAGAACTCAATACAGTACTGCGTAAAGTCAAACTATATAAACACAGTAGGCATAAAGATGGCTGGACTAGGTGTCCCAGCCCCACCTGACTGTTCCCTAGTCCCTTTTGAGTTAAATACTTCGTTTGGGGGCAGAGCAGAGAAACCATGGTGAGTGTCTTAAATGGAGTCAAATTTACTCATCTCTTCCAATAAGCAGTATGTAAAACTGTTCAAGGCAGCAAGAACAGAGCTGCAGAAAAATACAGGCAGGAGGCATAACAGCTCACCGTGAACCTTCTGACTGAAAAACACTTCTACACAGAGACTATCCACCGGTGCACACCGTGACAGCACCGCGTCCTTTCTACCTCCAGGCCAGCTTAGAGAGGAACACAGCCAAGCATCCTTTGTCCAGGGTCAGCATCAGCCCCATCTCCCACCTATGTGTTTCCAGGGTAACTGCTTCCTTATTGTCTGGTAGCTGAGGTGGGCTGGTGTTCCATGGCTGCAGAACACTTATCTCAGCAGAAGCAAGGCAAAGCTTTGGGGTTAAGGCATGAACCTCCCACTGAATCAAGATGTGCCCCATCTTTCTCATCAGACCATAAGCCTGGTTTTCTAAACATTTAGTCTACATCCTCTGGCCTCCAGACAGCCACTCTGAACTCTGCCTTATCTCACTGTATGTATATGGCTTGGCACCTGCTCAGAACTGGCAGGAGCTCCCATTGCTCGCCTCTGTGCAGTCAGGCTTTAGTGACTCAGTGCGGCCTCATCCTAACTCCAGAAACATGACCCCAAGTTACCCACGCTCGTGGTGGTGACCTGAAAAGGGAAACAGAACTGAAAGTAACAGATTGCTATTACTCGAAGTAAAACACGTTGACATGCTGGTAGCGTTAGAATCAAAGATTTGCAGGGTGTGGGTTTCCCTTTTTTTGTGTGTGTGTGCGGGGCGGGGGGGGGGGGAGACAGGGTTTCTTTGTGTAGCCCTGGCTGTCTTGGGACTCATTCTGTAGACCAGGCTGGCCTTGAACTCTTTCACCAGCCTCTGCCTCCTGAGTGTTGGGATTAAAGGCATGCGCTGCCACCACCCGGGTTTGTTTTTCCTTCTAATTAATGAAAAGTATATAGAATTCAAACCAGGCAATGATGGTGCATGCCTTTAATCCCAGCACTAGGGAGGCAGAAGCAAGCAGATCTCTGTAAGTTCGAGGCCAGCCTGGTCTACAAGAGCTAGTTCCATGACAGGCCCCAAAGCTACAGAGAAACCCTGTCTCAAAAAACCAAATAAATAAATTATATATTTATCAAAAGACTTCCAGTACCTTAAGTAAATGAGTAAAAAGAAAATTGGGGGTGGAGCTTTTCTACAAGAAGTAGAGAGATTATTTTGTTGTTGTTTGTGTTTTTGAAGACAGGGTTTCACTTGTGTACTGGAACTCACAGATATAGAGAGGTTTTACAAGCACTTACTAATAAAGATGGGCTGCGGAGACGGCTCAGAAGGCAAAGCGCCTAATGTGCAAGCCTGCTGACCTGAGATTGATCCTGGAACCTTCCCAAAGGTGAAAGCAGGAAACCAGTTCCACAAAGTTACCTCTGACCTCCACACACTTGCTCCATCATGGGTCTCCCTCCCATAAATAAACCAATATTAAAATAAGATAGAGTTTCTCGGTTATTTGTGTAGATGTATTTCTTTAAACAGTGGTTTAAACCAGACCCTAGGTCTACACATATTTGAGGATCTTGTAAAATCACAAACATTTTGCATATATATGTATAATTGTGGGGGTTTTTTTTCCCTGAAAGGGCACATTTCATTGGCTCCTAAAACACATTTAGAACCCAAAAGGTTAGACAGAGTATGTGGCTCGAGTCAATAATGTTTGTTTAGCTCTGGAAGCCTGGAGTTTGATCCTAGCACCACACACCAGGTAGGGAGCACCGCACATGCAGGTAAAGTAGCAGACACTTTCAATCATCAGAAGCTGGGGCATCCACAGCTGCAGAGTGAGGCTAAGGCCGGCCAGGTGGTCACGGACTAGACAACAGTGACAAGTGCATGGTCTTCAGACACAGTCCCCAAAGAGGAAATACACTTCCTTTGAGGTAATCTTAGAAAACCAAATTTAAAAAAAAAAAAAGAAAGAAAAAAGAAAAAGAAAAGAAAAAAAGAAAAAAATATCATAAACAAAGTCCTAGCTATTCAAAGAAAATCCAGGGTTGAGGAGAAAGTTCAGTGCCAGAGGGCTTCCGTAGTATGAGCAAGTCCCTGGGTTCAATCCCCACCACCGCCAAAAAGAAAAAAAGAAGAGAAAATCTAAAATCTAATGTAACATACACACAAGGTAAAATTTAAATGGCTAGTACAGCTTACGTGCCCTGAAAGTTTGATAAAATCTTTATCTATATTGCTTCTATTTTCTAATAGGCTAAAAAGACGATGAGATACTTTGTACAAAGCTGCCTGTTTTCCATCAGGATTATAACCAAATCTAAAGTTTGGAAAGGGGATAATAACGCATGTTGAGCTTCCCTCCCCAAACATAGGATGTTATTTTTTTTTGTTTGTTTATTTTATTTTGAGTCAGTGTCTCACAATATAGTCCTCAATTCCTTCTCTTTTCTTTCTATTTTTTTTTTTTTTTCGAGACAGGGTTTCTCTGTGGCTTTGGGGCTTGTCCTGGAACTAGCTCTTGTAGGCCAGGCTGGCCTTGAACTCCCAGAGATTCACCTGCCTCTGCCTCCCAAATGCTGGGATTAAAGCTGTAGCCCTCAATTTCAATGGTCTGGAACCTGTTATATAAACCAGGCTGGCCTCAAACTAACAGAGATGCAGAGATCTGCCACCTCTGCCTCCTGGATGCTAGAATTGAAGAAGTATGCCTGCATCATAATAATAGGATTTTTAAAAAATAAATAAAGCTGAGCATGATGGCTCAAACCTGTAATTCCAGCACTCCTGAGGCTGAGGTAGGAGATTATCAAAAGTTTGAAGCCAGAGGTCTGAAGAGAAGGCTCAGTGTTTAAGAGAACTTGTTGTTCTTTTTTTTTTTAAAGATTTATTTATTTATTATGTATACAACATTCTGCCTTCATGTATGCCCGCATGCCAGAAGAGGGCACCAGATCTCATTATGGATGGTTGTGAGCCACCATGTGGTTGCTGGGAATTGAACTCAGGACCTCTGGAAGAACAGTGAGTGCTCTTAACCTCTGAGCCATCTCTCCAGCCCCGAACTTGTTGTTCTTACAAGTTCTTACTTGTTGTTCTTACTTGGGTTTGATTCCCAGCACCCACATGGTGATTCACAATCATTTGTAACTTCAATTACAAGGGATCCTTTGCCTAGGACACCAGGAATGCACGTGGTGCACATACATACATGCAGGTCAAACAATCATACATATACAACAAAATAAATCTAAAAACAAAAATATGAAGCCAACCAGGACTACAAAATTTCAGATCAGCAAGAACTACAGAGTAAAATCTCATCTTAAAAGAAAAAAAAAAGTCATAGCCAGGTAGCACACACCTTTAGGGTTAGGAGAGAAACAGAAGCAGGTGGATCTGTGTGAGTTCAAGGCCAGCCTGGTCTACAGAGCAAATTCCAAGATAGTCTGTAACACAGAGAAACCCTGTCTCGAAAAACAAAACAAAAGTCATATTTATTAATTCATAAAGTCATATTTTTTTATTAATTATGTGTTTTCAAGGAATGTACATACTGTGGAAAGGATGCATGCAAAGAAGGACTTAGCACAATAAAGTTTAAGATTTGTACACAGTGAGAACAGAGAAAAGAAACGAGTGTAAGAATTGCTAGAAGGGATGGCACTTAAGCTGAGGTAGCAGTGGCTTTGTCTGTGTTTTTTGATGAGTCACTCTCAAGCTAGAAAATGATTCTGTCCCTGGGCTCTGTCCCCAGGCCTGTGAGTTGTCTTGCAGGTGGAGCCGGACAGAAAGTGCACAGCTTCCCGATCACTGCCCAGGCCCAGGCTACAGCAGGGATGAGCTGGCAACCACAGCCTCGACTGCTGCCAGAGCAAGTTCAATTCAGGTCACAGTCTTCAATAGCACCACACCTCAGAAAGGGGGAGGGAGGCAAAGAAAGAAACAAGTGTTCTGCCTGAGCTGGACACTGGTGGTGCACGCCTTTAATCCCAGCACTTGGGAGACAGAGGCAGGTGGATCTCTGAGAGTTCAAAGCTAGCCTGGTCTACATAGGAAATTCCAGGACAGCCAAGGCTGTTATACAGAGAAACCCTGTATCAAAACCATCCCCCCTCAAAGAGTATTCCCCTTGTACACATATTGTAGAAAAACATCTCATGCAAAATCCACTTTCATCACAGAAGCGATGAGCAAGAATGTGTCCACTCAAGGACAAACTACATTTCCTCCCTATTTTTGTCTGCAAACTGAGAAAATGTGTAACAGCTTTAAGCATTTAGAAGCTGTACTTTTGTTTCTCATAGCATGGGGAGAAGTCTGGTGACACTTCTTATAAAAGTAGAATCTTGAGGGACTCGAAGCAGAAGCTAGGACAACAATCAATCAGAAGGCTGGAGAGGAGAACAAACAAAACGGCCGGGCTAGCAGAAGCGCTTGTGTGCAAGCCTGAGGCCCCGAGACTGAACCCCTGAAAGGAGAAGGAGCGAACGGATTCCAGAGAGCTGTCCTGAGCTCCACGCGTTAATGTGAAGTGTTGGTGCCCACTGCCATCTCCCCCCACACCACAATAAAAATAAAGTTTAAAAACTGAAATCTATAGAGCAATTGTTGATTCCTGCCCATTTGCTTGGGGATAATTTTTCCAATCATGCCTGGTATGAGAAATACACCATCATTGCTAATTTGATGGGTACAGAAAAGCAGCACCCAGCAAAGGAGCACGTTCAAGGTACTGTGTGTTTTCACATCATAGAGCCTCTGTTGTCTGTGCTATTGCTTTACTTGCTAAGCCAAGATACTTTCACAGTAGCAATAGAGGCCCATGAAGAAAAAGCTCCTTCTGGTCGAAAGAATGTCGCCTCTGGCCTCAACTGAGACCTAGCGTTCCAGGTAGGCAAGCTGAGGTAGATTGGCTGAGGGATGACTTCTCAAAAAGGGGGACCACTCCTAGGAAGGTGGGCTCACTATAGGGCCCAGCCACAGCAGGCTCAACAGAGATCACCCAGGCACCACCCAGGAACAGACTATCCAAGGGGCAAGAACCTAACATTTCAAAGGAAATATAACACTCTAACCATTATAGATAGGATCACCTGATGTCCCTTAGCGCAGCACATTCACCAGGACACCCCTAGACAATTGCCAGTCAATCAGGGGTCGGGAACCTTAGAAATCCCTTACCCCAATTTCTGCTATGATAAAAACCCCACCCTAACTGAGCTGGAGACTCTCTGATGGTGCCAGTGTGTTGGACCAGGGAGAGTCTGAGTTCACACTTGAGTAAGAATAAAGGCTCTTTACTTTTACATACAGGACTTGGTCTCAATAGTGGTCTTTTGGGGAGTTACCATAATCTGGGCATAATGCTCACCTTAAGCCATGTTAAAGAGATAGGTGGGATACTTATTTCTTTAATGCGATATTATACTTTTCTTTCCCCAAATTCCCAGCCCAGCACATCCCTAGGGGCTGCCATGGGTTCATCCACCTTTCCGAGCCAAGTCAGGATTTTTTCATTGTTTTATTTTATTTTGTATTGTTTGAGACAAGGTCTTACTATGTGGCTCTAGTTGTCCTGGCTGGCCTTGAACTCACAGAACTCCACTGGCTTTTCCCAGTGGAGTACTGGGATTAAAAGCAAACATTACTACAGGCTGGTCCTGTTTCTCTCTGCTAGATGCTGGCTAAACTCAAGCATACTTTTACTGATACTTCAGCTTTCTCCCTCTTTTCCCTAAAGTTCTCCCCTACCACACAATTAGACTGCTTGCTGCCCATGTGTCTGACCTACATGTCAGCTTATAGAATGGCCTTTTTCCCTTCTTTTCCATTTTCCTCCTCCAGGCAGCTGCCCAGATTTACAGCTTGCCCGCCCTCAGGGCTTTTCATTTGAACTCTAATAAAACCATCCTCAAGCTTCTCTGAGTCCATTTTTAAATTATTTTATTAATGAACCAACGCCAAAAAGGGACCCCACTTCCTCTGGTGTCAGACTAACCTCACACCCCTTTCACATATAGCAGCTACAGCTTGCTTTAGGGAACAGCACCTGTAACCCCCGACACCGCCACAGTCTCCCCAAGTCCCCTGAACATTCAAATCGATTAGTCAAGGTCTGACTCACAAACCTCCCTTGTACTTTGCCCTACAGGATAAAGTTACATTAGCCCACAAAATCAAACATGAATGTCTGAGAAAAGGCACCCTGCCATGGTTAGGGAGCATTTTACTTGCTGTTTGAGAATGAGAAGAAACCTGGGAGGACATTAGATGGAATCTTTGAGAATTTGGTGGTTTGATAAAAATAATTCATAAAATATATTCTTCCATTTTCTTATAGATGTCAAAACGCCACTTCACCTCTAGCTATACATTTAGTGTTAAATATTCTTAGGCTTAAAAAAAAAAAAAACCAAAACGGGGCTCAGTGGTTAAAAGCACTGGCTGTTCTTTCAGAGGACCCAGGTTCAATTCCCAGCACCCACACGGCAGCTCACAACTGTTTGCAACCCCGTTCCAAGGAATTTGATATCTTCACACCAATGCACATAAAATAAAGTTAAATAATTTTTAATAAATAAATAACCAAAAATGTTGATTTACTATAGTAAATATTTCATAAACTGTTCACAAAGATATTGTTACAATAAAATGACACCAGAGAGAAGACCCGGATGGGGAACACAACCCCTCCTAGCTGGGAGCTAGTTGTAACTCATGACTCTTAGCAAATCATTAAGAACTTTATACTGTCGGTCTCTTTTTAAAAATCTGGGTTTAATTTTACATGCTTTGTCCTACATTTTCACTTTTTATTTTCACCTGGATTAGTATTTCCAGTAGAATTAATAACATCAAAAAATCATGATAGCTACAGATAAGAATACAGATGCATCTCACAATGTTGAGCAAAAAGCAGACAGCAAAAGCTGACACACTAGGATGTGGTGTGTATACCTTTAATCCCAGTAATCCAGAGACAGGAGCTAGAGGAGCTCTGTGTGTTCGAGGCCAACATGAGCTGCATAGAGAGTTCTAGACCAGCTGGGGCTATGTAATGAGACCCTGGAGAGACAGAGACAGACAGACAGACAGACAGACAGTCAGTCAGAGACAGAGAGAGACTTACTTTATAACCTCTCACTATGGAAGGAGACGGGTACAGCAGGGTTTCCCAGGTACTGCTGGGGTTTGTGTCCTTAGATCTGGATGTTGTTTGCGTGGCAGGCTCAGTTTGCAAGGTTTCATTAATATGTCTCACGCTTCTCTGTACACAGGTTAGACTTCAATAGAAGCAAAAACTACACAAAACTATCCGTGGTGGCACACACTTTTAAAATAGGCAGATCTCCTTGAGCTCCAAGCCAGTGAGTTCCAGGACAAGCAGGACTACACAGTGAAACCCTGTCTCAAAGAAACCATCCCTGCCCCAAAACAAACAGACAAACATAAAAACTATAAAAAAGTCACAAAGGTCACCATGAGTCCTGCACCAGTGAGGTGTTTAGGGGGCTGAGTTTGCAGCTGGCTGGGGATAGTGTACTAGTCTAGCAAGCAGGAGGCCCTGGGCTGGATCTCAGGTTTGCAAACACAAGACTAAGCCATTAGAGTGCAAAATAGGAGGCCTACAGAGATCCAAAGTGGATCAGTGGAGGCTCAGGCTGGGCAGGGCAGGGATCACAGGACTGCTCCCTGAAACAGACGGACTGAAACTATCTGATTTAGTTTATTTATGGGTGCCTATGTGTCTATGTAGGCTAGGCAAGCATGCCACCACCTGAGCTACACCCCCATCACCCTGGAGTTGCTGCTGCTTCTACTTTTCTTTTTTGAAACAGGGGCTTACTTGTCTTGGAACTTGCTACTTCGACTGTTCTGTCCTTGAACTCTTAAAGAACTGGCATCTCTGCCTCCTGAGTACTGGGACTAAAAGTCTGCACCACCAGGCCCGGTCTGGAGCTTCTTTAGGAATCGACCCCTGCGCCCAACCCAAAAAAAAAAAAAAAAAAAAAAAGAAGAAGAAGAAGAAAGTTCTAAAATAAGCCGTGGTGACAGCAGCACCATCCTGTAAATGTGATAAAAACCCCTGAACTTTATACTTTAAGGAAGGCTAAACAAAAGCCAAAACCAATATTGGGGGTCCGGCAACACTGTCACCCGGCCCACTCTGTCCTTGGACATGCACCTGGAATGGTGCAGATGTTCAGTGTCAGCTGGGAAGATGACCCTAGTCCCAGCGGCCTCCCTGACTTCCACCTGCTACTCCCCGGGTCTCTCCGTGAATACTGCTCAGCGGGAGTCAGTATTGTGGGAGTATGCAGTGGTTCCAGACCTGGGGAGCACGCTAAAATCACCCTCCCAAACCTACTGATGTCTGGGTTGTACCCTACAAATTTCGTATTCAGTTTGTATGGCTTGAGAAAGAAAACCCTCACAAAGAAGCTGTGTCTCCAGACACTGCCTGATTGGAAGTTCAGAGCTTTGAGGAGACCAGAATGCTACAGGTCCAGAGGTCACCTTATCTTGGGCGACCTTTAATCCCTACGACAGTCATTCCTTGCCCACCTTTGTGTCAGAACTAACATCTTATGACTAATAGAAAAACCTTTGGAATCTGTTGATGTAGCAGACTCAGGTGACTTCTGCCAACCCAAGAGCTGAAAATATCATCAGATAGCCTCTTAGGCCTACGGAAAAGCCTCTCTCCCTCTTGCTGGAACTACCTCTAATGTAGCCACCAGTGTATTTTAACTTCCCTTGATTTAGGAGTTTCTTTGCTTTGTAAAATTATGAAACTGCTTCTGTGTTGTAACACAGAATTTGGGACAACCCAAATCCATGTTCCCAGGCCATGGCCAATCATAAAGGTACCAGAATAAATTCTCTTTTATTCCCTTAAGATGAGAGCTGTGGATCTGCACCAAAATCTGACCTACAAATACTGCTGCAGGATCTCCAGGGGGATGGGTCAGTCAACAAACAAGAAAGGGGCGAGGAGGCTGAGGATTGCTGAGAATTTGAGGCAGCCTGAGATACCCAGTAAGTCCCAGGGCAGCCTGGGCTACAGTGTGAGACCTGTCTTTAAAAATAAATAAACACAATAAAAATAAAAACAAAAACAAAACCCTACCACTTTCCCTTTTTCCTTTCCCTTCAAAACTCAAATATTTGGGGGGGGGGGGGAGAGGAGACTAGGAGAGAGAGAGTCTAATGGACTCCCAACTGGCCTTGAATTCACTGGGCAGTGGGGATGGCCTTGAACTCCTGACCCTCTGGCTCCAATCTCCTACTGCTGAGGCAGCAGTTACCTTGGCAACAGCGCTGTACTCAGCTGGATTACTTTATCTTTCAATGCAGGGATTCTGTGACAGAGGTTCATTCTGTCTCTGCAGCTTGTACCTAACACTCGCTCAGGCTCCTTGACCTGAACTCCGGAAGCTCCTGTGTTGACTCCCTGTTCTCTGGACTTGTCCACTGAAAATGTGACCCCTGCCTTGGCTGACCGCCCAGGACTGGTACCCAGACCACCTGTCAGTTTTGAGTTTGCTTCTCCATTGCTTGCCTTTATTGCTACTGAGAGGTCAAGCACACCTTGAAGCAGGCTTTCAATTAGAGAAGGAGCCAGGGTTTGGACCAATGAAAGGAAGTGGGCACTGGAGTGCACATAATGAAATATGAGGGGGGGCATGAAATTTAGGTGTGAAGGAACACATATGGTCTCAGAAGGCTGGCTATGGAGAAGGAGTTGCAAATGGGCCGGCTTCAGGCCCCATCCAGTACCGCAGGAAATCCTTTCTTCAGTGGCTCCAGAAGAGACTGAAGAGGTGGCTCAATGGTCAAGAGCACTAACTGCTCTTGCAGAAAATCCAGGTTCGGTTCCCAGCATCCACATCAGGCAGCTCCTAACCACCTGTAACTGTGATTATGAAAGACTGTTGTCCCCTTCAGGCTATGCGTGCATTCCAGGCATAAACTCATACACAAGAAATAAAGAAACCAATAAATCTTTTTTCAAAAACCTAACAGAAGAAGAGGAGGAGAGAAAGAGAAAGGGGACAAGGAGGGTGGAAGAAGAAAAACAGCACCTGGATGCCCGGGAGGGACAATTATATGAAAGAGTCACTCAGAAGCCACAGGGTCCACTCATGATCCACAGTAATCATTTTAACTCTGAAATCCAAATACCACTTCTTTGCGATTGTCGTCATGATTGTCCCTGAACAGCACTAGTCTGAGCAAGGGTTAGGGGCTAGGGACATGGACGCACACACACACACACACACACACACACACACACACACACACACACACACGGTTTGGGATGGAAGGGGATAGGGACGGGAGTGGAGGGGCTGATCTAAGAAGTCTGAGGGAGACAGAGCATGCCCTGTGGATCTGGAGGTCAGGAGTGAGCAGGACTTACCACACAGATCTGAGAGCCAGGGAGCTGAGGCTGAGAAGAGAGTGCTGGGAGAGGGGTAGAGGTGACTGATCCTGATCAGAGGGGCCACGACTAAGGGCTGTATGGCAGCCACCATAACAAAGATGGGTCAGACTACACAGATGTGGGACAGAAGCAGGCAACACCAACAGAAGCTACTGGAGCCAGGCAGCACAAAGAAGGGTATGGCTGGCAGCCACACACTGAAGACAGGACACATAGGGCCCAAACTGAGAGAATGTCTAAGATTTGGGTGGTAGCCTTCAAGAGACTTTACAAAAAGAGCTGGAGCACAGACAGTCAGGAGTTAAGACAGTGTGTGGTGAGGAAGTCAGAGGTGCCGAACAAATCCACTGATATTTATGGTAGTGAGTGAGGTCTGAGCTGTGTTTGTTTTGGCTGTGAAGTTGCTAGGCTATGACAAGCACACTAAACAGTTCTGTGGCCACCTTTGATGTCTGAAATTCAAATCACCTACTTTGTGTGTGTGTCTCTATGTGTGTATGCCTCTGTATGCACACACACATTCACACGTGTGTGTGTGTGTGTGTGTGTGTGTGTGTGTGTGTGTGTGTACATATGTGTAGGGGTCTTATGGAGTCCTCTTGTGTGATTTTCTTTGGGGCTTGCCGGTTGTGAGGTACTGGGTGGGACAGATACCCCAACAAGCAGGCCCCTACATGTTACAAATGGCGCCTGACGTGGATAACTGCATCCACAGAATGCCTGAGAAAGCTTGGGAAAGAATAAAGCATGTTTTCTTGATGGCAGCAATTTCTCAGATCTGCTCTGCTTACTAGAGGCAAGCGCTCTCATTTAAGAGAGACTTCCTGATTCAGCTTTAGCTGCAAAACCCTGCAGCTCTTTTAAGAGGTCCTGCCACAAGACACTTAAATGGTGTTGATGAAAAGCTGAACACATGCTTTTCGGTTTTCAGCCATAGCAGGAAAAAAAGCTATGCTGATGTAAAATGCCAGCTTTCTGAGCCATCCTGCCAGGGCAAACTCTGACTCTTTCAAGCAGGCAGTCCAACTGAGTGTGGTCTGTGAGCAGAATGCTGCAGCTTGCTTGCTGGCAGGGACCTTGAAATGCCATAGAGCTGTGGCAATAAACATGGCTCCAGCAGTACCTCTGTCATGAGGCTGGAAAGCTAAGGAATGGGCTGGATCTAGTCATCAAAGCCACAACTTTAATCCTCTCCATAAAGACTCATGTGGTCAGAAAAAGAGAGATATACAGTAAAGAGAGATTCAAAGACGAAGAAAACCCTAAATGATTTACAATGTGTGAAAAATATATGCAGGCTAAAAGTTAAAGTTCTTAAAGTGAAAAAAAAAAAAAGAAAGAGAGCAGTTGGGTGTGGTAGGACATGCCTTTAATCCCAAAGCTTAGAAGGCAGAGGCAGACAGACCTCTGTGAATTCAAGGTGTGGTGGCAGACACCTTTAATCCCAGCACTTGGGAGGCAGAGGCAAGTGGATCTCTGTTAGTTCAAGGACAGCCTGGTCTACAGAGTTATTCCAGGACAAAGATATACAGAGAACCTGTCTCAAAAAGTAAAAGTAAAAATAAAAGAAATAGAGGCTAAAATAAAGTCACGTAAAGATGAAAAATACACAGAGAATCTTGACACTGTATGCTATTATGCTCTCTTTGAGTTATTTGAATGCTAAGGAAGGAGCAACAGCTGCTAAAAGATAATTGCTTATAAATGCTGCTGAATTAATCCAAGATAGGTATTTTAAAAATACCCTGACTTCAAAATTGAAGTCAAACGGTATGTTACTTTGGAGAAGAGATTTTGCTTTTGTTTCCACAGGAAATGAGAGGCTGTTGATTCATTCTGAGATAAGAAAAATCCAGTTTGATCAAGGAAGATCACCTGAGAAATCTCCGGTAGGAACAGATGGCCCAGATGTCTGAGTTCTACATCCAGAACAGATTTAAGACTGCTGCCTGAGATGATCAAGACTCACAGGATACTCCAGTCAGAACTTGATTATAACTCTAAATTTTCTTTAGGTCCCCATAAGATTATCAGCACCCCCAACCAGCAGGAAGTAGCCTGGAATACTATGCCCACATTCCCAAAAAATGAACTATGGGTATTTCCCTTTGTTTAAAAAAAAAAAAAAGAGGGGAAAGTGGTGCTGGAGAATTGTCTATATTCTGTCAATCTGTTTATTTTGAATAAATGCTGATTGACCAGGCAGGAAGTATAGGTGGGTAAACCAGACAGGAAGTAGAGGTGGAGCAAAGAGAACAGGAATATTCTGGGAAGCAGGAAGCTCCCTCCGCCATTCCTGCTCAGACCACTGAGAAGCAAGATGTAACATGCCCAGTTGTGAAAGGTACTGAGCCATGTGGCTAACATAGATAAAAATAATGGGCTAACATAAGTTATAAGAGCTAATAAGTAGCCTGAGCCAATGGGCCAATCAATTTATAATCTTATGGAGTCTTCTGTGTGATTTTCTTTGGGGCTTGCCAGCTCTGGGGTACTGGGTGGAACAGATACCCCAACAAGCAGGCCCCTTCATGTTACATAGGAGAGTTTGCCATTTAAGCTACACTGGTTGGCCAATGAGCCCTCAGGATCTGCCTATCTCTGATCTCAGACTCCTACCCCTGGTGCTGGGATTAAAGGAGGCATCCTTTTGCTCAAGTGCTAATGACCCAAACTTGGGTCTCAAATTCTTGAAGCAGCAAGCATTTTACCCATTGAGCCATCATCTCTCCTGACAGTCCTGCTTTTCTACCTCTTGAGTGGGGGGTTACAGGCATGTGCTGTCATGCCCAGCCTGGACCACCTACTCTCATTTAGTCCTTGTCACATGCAGTTTTCCATGGAGAAGAAAGCAACTCTCATATGTCTGTGCCTGCCAACAACCCATAGGAGCATAGACTGTGGACAATAAAGGCTCTCAGTGCTCACTGCCTGGGGACCATATAAAGATCACTGAAGAGCAGGTTAAGTGTGAGGATGTGGGTTATATTCTTCCCTGTTGTGTTCATTTGTATTTATCCATCGGCACCTGGCGGCCCTGGCAAAAATTATATCAACAGCCAGCCTGCAAGCAGAGTTCTCAGTCGCCAGTGGTGCCATGGAAAGTGGACTAGGCTGGGACTAAGGGCACCGAGGGGCAGCTGCTAACTTTCTAAATGTCACCTTTTGCACAGCTCCGAGTTCACATACACGCTGGGTAGCATGGATATAAACTCAGCGTTTTCCAGGCAGCAGATGCCCAGACAGACTCGCTTAAGCAATTAGAAACTGGCAGCTCCTGCATCTTCGTCATCAGTACAAAAGCAGGGGCTGGGGAGGTACTATGGTGGTCGAACACCTGCTACCATGCTGGCAGCCTGGGGTCAATCACAAGCATGTGAGGAAGAAAGAGACATTCGGAATTTATCTTTCATCCACTCTAAAGGGTAAACAAGTTGGACTTCTGTGTGTGTGTTACAACAAAGCAGAGAAAGCTACCTGGGAAAGCACAAATCATGAAATGGATAGATTTGGCAAAATATTCATAAATGAGATAGGTGTGGTTGCAAGTGTGTCAGCACTCAGGGGGTGGAGACAGGCAGAAGGATCAGAAGTTTCAAGGTCATCCTTTCTGGATGCCAAGTTAAAAAGCCAACCTGGGATACATGAAACTCTGTTTCAAAACAAACAAAAAATCAGTAGGTGAAATTATATACCTAGTGTTTGTTTTGAAATAACAAATGTAGAAGTGAGTAACGCATGAGCAAACGAGGCTAGCCGGGATCTACAGTTACTGAAACTGGGGACAGAGATTCAAAACACTCTTCTCTCTCCTTTTTTTTAAAAAACTTTATTTAACTTTATTTCATGCACCTTGGCATAACAATGTCAGATTCTCTGGAACTGGAGTTACAGACAGCTGCGAGCTGCCATGTGGGTGCTGGGAATTGAACTTGGATCCTCTGGAGGAGCAGTCAGTGCTCTTAACCAATGAGCCATCTCACCAGCCCCAGAACACTCTTCTCACTACAGTTATCTGACTTGAGCTTTTTTTGAGCTCAAGTCCCACTATCTGGCCCTGGCTGGCCTGTAAATTGCTATAGAGACCAAGGTGGTCTGAAACTCACAGAGATCCACTAGCTTCTGCCTTCTGAGAGCACTAGGATTAAAGGTGTGCACAACCACTCCAGGTATGTTTGACATTGTCAATAATAAAAAATTTTAAACTTTAACATACTCATGTCAGTTAGCATAAGAAAAAATTTGTTTTGTTTTTTTCTTGTTTCCTTTTTTTTTTTGAGACAGGGTTTCTCTGTGCAACAGGCCTGGCTGCCCTGAACTTGTTTTGTTGGCCACGCTGCTCTTGAACCATTGATTCATTCACCTGCCTCTGTCTCCCGAGTGCTGGGATTAAAGGCCTGTGCCACCATGCTAAAAGAATTTTTTAAAGGCCAACTACATGAAAACACATTCAACTTCAGTAACTGTGGCAGATAGAATAATCCCTGCCTCCCCTCTCCACACCCAAAGATGTCCCTAATCCGTCTACCTAAAGTACCTTCCTTTGACAGGGGCTAGAATATTTGCAGATAACGTTAGATTAGAAAGAACCTTGAGGATGCGACGCCCATGAGTCGTCACCAGGAGGAGGCAAGTGCAGTAGTGCTGGGAGATGCCCGAGTAATGAAGGAAGCAGCCAGTGGAGAAACAGAATGACATTTCACTGCTGGCTTTGAAGATGGAAGAATAGACTATGAGCCAAGGAATGCAGGTGGCCTCTAGAAGCTGGCAAAGTCGAAGACACTGGTTTCCTTACAGCTTTCAGAAGGAAGCCACCCTGCTGACACTCTGACTTTAGCCCAGCGACTATGTCTGAAGACAGACTGACTACAGACCACCTGACCTTACTTGACATTCTAGCCTACTGACTTCCAGGCGCCACAAACACCACAATGTTACAATATATTTTCCATCAATTTACCCTCCTATTCTTCTCAATAACTTCCTATTTCATGGTTTCTGAACTCTCCTCAAGCCACTTCTTTGGCCATGTTCTTTGTTAAAAGGGGGGAGGGGACTTGATACATACCCACAACAGGACCCAAAGAAAGAAGAGTACTGTCAAACCCTGCCAGTACCAACTTACCCCAGCTTCTCTTCCCACACTTGTTCCCACCAGGTTCTTCTCCATCTACAGCAAACCCCACCCCCTCAGCTTTTCCACATTGGTCCGACAGCTCTCCTTCAAACACAGCTAGTCCCCTTTCCACTACCTTATCCATCAGCATATAAACAATATAACCCACTTCAAAACAGGACATCCCCCACCATGTCCCCTTCCTCTGTTTGCTTCACCTTGAACTAAAGCTCTCAAGAGCTGTCTGCGGTTCGATGGTTCCATCTCTAGCTCCATTTCTGCTCCATTACAGCCCCCTCCAGTTGGCTGTTATTTAACAGCCTCAGCACAGTGGCAATCATTTCCGTTATGTAGAAGAGGAAACAGGATCCTAGAGAAGCCTGGGCAAGCTGTTCAAAACCAAACATTAGTAAGCACTTTACTCTACGCCCTTCGCCATTTCCACTCCCTGCTTCTGCCTGACCTTCAGACTTGAGAGTCCCTAGCACTGTAATTTAGACTGCCCCACCAGTCGTTTTTTAACATTAAACTTCTATATGTTTCTTATAAAATGATTAAAATATTTGATTCTCATTAGTTTATATAGCATGGCATATTGATATTGAAACTAATATATTTTGGGTTTTTCCTGGCTGTGTCATAGTTCACACTGACATATGTATTCTCTTCACAGTTATTTCTTTTAAATAGGATTCCTTGGATAGTTCCCTTGGTTATGAGGCTATATTACCATAATCTATAGCACATTCTTTATTCATAAATTCTTATTTTCATTTAAGAATACGTGCTCAGTATGAAAATGTGGAAAACAGGAACAAAACTATATTTACCATAATTAGATAATTATGCCACTGAATACAAATGCTGTCACTTTCATTTCCTTACAAGTTTTCATGTGATTGTCACCCACCCCAGTCATAACCACAGCAAATATAGAAAAAGTCATCTTGAATTTATCTACTAAATATCAAAGAAATCAACATAAACAAAAGCTGCAGTAGTCAAGGATCTCTGACATGCTTAATTCCACATAAGAAACAGGAAATCAATTTTTCATCAATAAAAGAACAGTCATATAACATTTTTTTAAAATATTTATTTATTTATTATGTATACAATATTCTGTCTGCAGGCCAGAAGAGGGCACCAGACCTCATTACAGATGGTTGTGAGTCACCATGTGGGTGCTGGGAATTGAACTCAGGACCTTTGGAAGAGCAGACAATGCTCTTAACCACTGAGCCATCTCTCCAGCCCACATTTTTTCTTTTGTAGAAAACAGAAATAATACTAGTTCTTGGTTGAATTGTAAGAATTAAACTATTACGGGGCTGGAGAGATGGTTCAGTGGTTACGAGCACTGGCTGCTCTTCCCGAGGACCCAGGTTCCATTCCCAGCACTCTCATGGCAGCTCACACCCGTCTGTATAACTCCAGTCCCAGGGGATCCAGCACCCTAACACAGGAACACAAGCAGGAAAGACACCAGTGCACAAAAAAATAAATCTTAAAAAAAAATAATTAAATTATGTCACTTCTTGGCCTCCTGGGCCAAGATATCAAGTGATGAATTAAATTAGATAATGCATGTTGTGGGCAAGGCAGACAGAGGAGCAGGCGAGTATCCTGTAAACAACCACAAGGGACATTTCCTCAGCTGAGAAGTCTCTAAAATCAGTCTTTCCTGCTCTGCTGAGACCTTGAACCTGACACCCAGACACAGGAAGTCTCAGCACTGTGTTTCCTTCCAACCCTTCACACATTACAAAAGCAAGCCGAAAACTTCCCAACAGAACAGCGCCTGGTGCAGCAAACACTGCTTGAAAGAAAAAGACCGTGTCTTTTTGGTATAAAAGCGTGGGGTAGGGGGGTAAGGGTGAGGATGTGGTTCAGCGGTAAAGCATTTCCCTAGCTTGCCTGAGGTTTGATCCTCAGCATCACTACCAACAAACAGGCTTCTTCCTGTAAAATAAACACAGACACAACAGACATGCAGACAGACAGACAGACAGACAGACAGACACAGACACAGACACAGACACACACAGAGAAAGGACCCAGTAAACAGAAGCACATTTACAATTTAAAATAATTTGACTCAGAGGTAACCTTTTTTCTTGCCACTAGGGATGTAGCTCAGTGGTAGAATGTTGGCCTAGCATATGTGAGGCCCTTGTTCATTCCCTCGTACTGTCAAATTTATATATATACAATTTCTTATCTCTTTAATTTGGCAGGAGAAAACTTGCTGAGTAAGCAGGTTGAAATTTCGGTGTCAATTGGACATAGTAATTAACATGGCAGTCAATAGTTTTTTGTTATTGGCTTGGGGGTTTTGTTTTCAATTATATTTTAGTAACTTGTTTAAAGGCTTCTTGGCTCAAATAAAAACACTGATATAACATGCATGGGGACTGGAGAGATGGCTCAGCAGTTAAGAGGGTGTACGTACTACTCTTGCGGAGGACCCGAGTTTGGCTCCTAGCACCCATATGGTTAGACCTCTTCTGGCCTCCCCAAGCACCTCACACAATCACACGTGTTGAGCACATGCACATGTGAGCACACACATACACACTAATAATAGCAACTACTTTTAAGCCTGTTTAATATTGGAGCACAGTTGTGCACTGTTTTCTTCTCTTCACTAGAATGGTATATAGAATACAAAGCAGACCTTTACAAGGCCCACAATATGACAAGATAGCATTAAAACTATCTCAGCAAGAGGCATTTCAGTTCCCGAAATCTATCTAAAAGCAGACCCAAAATAACTCAATTATTAAAAAAGCAGGGAAGGTGGACCCATCATCAGAGACAAGCCTCCAGGGTGCATCCCAACAGACACTGCCATACAACTGCCCTGACTCCTTTTATCCTTCTTAGAGCCATTTAAGTCATTCATCTTTCTGTAACTGCTCTTCTCCATCTTCCCTGTGAGGATGGTGGATGAGCCCCAATCACTTGGCTTTCTATGTGAGCTCCTATAAATATGCTAATAAATATGACTATGTTTTGTCTTTTCTCTTGCTAATCTGCCTTTTGTCAAAACTCATAATTCCCATGCAGAGAACCTAAAGGGATAGGGACCATGAAAGGATCTCCTTTCTCTATAAGCTTCTATTTCTATAAGTCTTTGTACACAGTGAATCTGGACTCTTCATATAGATCTTGCTATGAGAGTGAGCCCCGAGTACTAGTATGGAGGCCACAGCAATGTGTTCTAAATGCCCCTGCCAGGACCACACACCAGGAATCTGTAATTAGGACTGCATCAGACAACAGAGACAAGCCAAGGGACCCAGAGGAAACTTCCAAATACTCCTAAGTAAACTCAAACCATTACTACAGTAAATGAAAAATTACAGAGACAAAGAGAAGAAGAACAATTGGTCAACCTCAGAAGGCTAAAAGCAAAGTGTGGAACTATGTGAGCCAAAGTTACACTTCAAGTTTTAATTAATATGTCTTAGAAGATCCATGAAACAAAATTACCTCTCATCTGCAGGTCCCTTGCCCAAGGACAGACAGTTCCTAAACTGCCAGAGACTATTGTTTATGGGCAATAAGAAGTCACATGTTTGTATTCCCCTAAACAAGTTTGCTTGACCCATCTGCACTAAATGTGCTTGATCACATGTGGGCGGGAGGTTCACAGGCAGGAAATATGTCATGATGTATGTTTGCCCCTGATTGGATGTAGGCCGGGCATATGTCAAGATGTATGCTTACCCCTGATTGGACCTGATGGGAAATACTTAAGCCAATGTAAACTATGACTCGGGGTCAATTTCTGGAAACTCAGTGATGGACCTGGCCAGAGCCCATCCACCTGGCCAGAGTTTAATTAAAGCTTGCTTCAAATTTGGCTTTAAACTTATGTAGTGGTCTTGTTCTCGACCAGAGCAATTAAATGAACCAGTCTGGCATGGTTCCATCACTGTCGGCACTGAGAGGTACTTTGGCTGCTACACCCATCAGAATAGAATTCACAGGAAGAGAATGTAGCAACACTTAAAACTCACTTAGCTGAATGTCATTCTTCAAGTTACCCAGTCCTCTGTAGCCAAACTAAGTAAGCCCCAAGAAGGAAGAAAGTGGGCACCCACGGGCTATCATCTGTTCACACTCCTGCCTGCCTATAGCTTCAGCAGGGGAAACAAAGTGCCAAAGAGTCTCTCCTCCTCCACTCTGCTCTATGAGATGACTTTTTAAACAAACATGAATGTGCTTGTAAGGTTCGCTTAGTGGTCATTGTCACTGGGCTTCAGAGAGTCAGGGAACCTGCAAGCACAGAGACAACATTACCAAAAGCAGACAGAGGACTGACACACAGAAGACACCACGGAAGCCCTCTGGCCAGTAGCAATCACCCTTGCAACTATACAAATGCCATTGGGTCTTTCCTTCCCAAATTCCTCCACTCAACTCCACTCAAGGACTCTCTCTCTCTCTCTCTCTCTCTCTCTCTCTCTCTCTCTCTCTCTCATCTCTCTCTCTTCAGTGAGTGTTTCTTAAGTGTTCACAAAGGGTCAAGAACTCAAGAACTAAGATGTATGGGCTGTAAAATAGACAGTGGCCCGAGTAGACAGCAAATAGGCATTGAAAGCAGTGGGCGAGGGTTGAAGGATGGGTAAGAACCAGCTTCGGGAATGGAAAGAAGTTCAAGAGAAGAACACAGAGACAACAGGCACTCAGAACATGGGGGGGGGGCGGAGAGATGGTTCAGTGGTTAAGAGCATTGGGGACCCAACACCCATGGAAAAACACCAGTGTGCATAAAGAAAAAAAAAAAGAACATCCAGGAATTGAAAACATCAGTCCCACTGGGTTTAAACAGGTAGTACAAGCCAGGTGTGGTGGCGAACATCTGTAATTCAATCCTAGTACATGGATGCTGAGGCGGGAAGCCAGGTGGGAGTAGAGGACTCTGCAAAGTGAGTTTCAAGACAGCCAGAGCTACACAGGGAGGCTGTCTCAAAAAAACTAAATCAACACTAAAAGTCCAGACAAGCAATCAAGGAGAGGGAGGATGAACAGAGTCAGGAAGTAAGGAAGGTTAAGCAAATTTGGACACTTTCTTGGGGGGTGGGGGGTGCAGGGTGTGTGTGGCTGGGGCTGCAGCTGGGGGCGGGGGTCTCACACAAGCTAGGAAGGAAGGCAGTCATCCCCAGCAGTCAAGCCACCGGAGGAATCTTTGTTTGTGCCCCGCTCCCTTTACTATTGTCTCTTTTTGCTTCTCCACTGAAGGCCATTTCACTTTCTTTGTGAGTTTAATTAAAAGGCAATTTCAACCTATATCTCATCTATTTCGAGACAGCGGTCCTGTATGTCTCAGATAACCCTTCTCCTGACTGCTATTTTTTTTTTTCACCTTGACACAGCAAATAATCCTCTACACAATTTCTGTGAAAGTTTTATTAGTCTTTTGACCTCTTGGCCTGCCTCAAGAGTTAAACTGGCAGCCAAGTTTAAATAGAAAACACCCTGGGGGGATAATTTCCGGCCATCAGAGTCCCAGATTAACTTAATTGCCTGACTTTCCCCTCATTAGAAACTTCCTCAGAAAGGCAAATCGCTCACATCGGGAAGGGAACACCCACAAAAGCCTGGGCTGTACCTTCGGCCTAGGGAAGGTACAGGACCCCAGAGGGAGGCAAAATCGCAATTCACTGTTTTACCATCTCAATAGGAGCCAGGAATTACTGCCAGGAGCAAAAGAAGTTGCCTTTGTTCCTCCCCCCCCCCCCCCCGCATTTTCCTGTGTATCGTACACTGTTGGGTCTCCCCGCAGTACGGTGTGCTGCTGGTCAGAGCAGTCCTTCCTAGCAGTGAGGGGTGAGCACACACCCTCCAGGAGTAGATGGGGGCGCGAGCTCAGACCTCCCGGTTCTTCCTAGGCCACTCCCAGGATCTCTTGAAGGCAAGTCCCCATGCCTGTAATTCCAGCTCTCTGGAGGCCTAGGCAGGTTTCCCAAATTTCTAACCCCCCTTAGGCTATAGTATTTGCTTGTTTCGTTTTTTTTGAGGCAGTTTCACAATGGAGCCCTGACTGGCCTGAACTCACAATGTAGTTCAAGCCAGCCTTGACTGAATTTAGAGACTCTCCTGCCTCAGTTAGAAATAAGTTCAAGTTTCAAAGAGATCACCACTACAACTGAAAGTGTCAAGACAAGGCAAATTTCACTCTTTATCAAGAGGGTGTGCTTAGGAAGAGCAAACACACGGACAGGAAGTGCATTTGGTCCTTATTCTAACTCAGTTGAGTATTTTCCCTGTTGGGTCCAAGTTGGGAGACAGGGAATCACAGCTCCAGGCCATCAGAAGCCCAGAATGCTGCAGCGGGCCTTTGAGTACACAAGTCTTACCAGGTGGAGGGGATTAAAACATTCGCAACAAAGTCTTAACAAGATGGGGGAAGGTAAATAGATTCGAAGACATTATCCCGAGTATAAATTGTATAGTATTTGATAGAAGAGTCTCAAATTTAGTATTTCTTACACCTCTGAGCGGGAGTAATGGTGTGGACCACCCTACCTGGTGCCTTGTTTTCAGGGAATACCAAATGCCACAGAGGAAGGGAATCGGGTAAGGCCTCCACTTGTACAGACAAGAAAATGCTGCTTCAGGACGGCAGAAGAGCAAAGCAGCTGTCAGTTACTGCGCCTGGGAGCAGTGCTGGGAAGAGGAAGCAATGCCAGTTGCCAGCTTCTTGTTTTTCAACCCCAGAGTAATCTGAATTATCAGTATATCATCTCTATTTTACACTAGAAGAAACTGGCTTAGGAAGATTAAGTAATAAGGTAAAATTCACTGGTGGGGCTAGAGGGTTGACTCCAAGCCAGGTTCGGTTCCCAGCACCCACCAATGACTCACAACCATCCCCCAAGCTTCAATTCCAGGAGGCTCCGATACCCTCTTCTGAGCTCCACCTGAGCCGGACACACATAGTGCACAAACATATGTGAAAGCAAAACACACATTCTCTCTCCCTCCCTTCTCCTCCCCCCCCAACACATACAAAAAAAAATACTTTTTTTTTTTTTTTTTTTTGTTTTTAAAAAAAAGTCTCTCTCTGTTTCCCTGGCTGTCTTTGAATTCACTGGGTTGAACAGGCTAACCTCTAACTAAGACCTCTGCCTCCCAAGTGCTAGGATAAAAGATTTGGAACACCATGACTGGCCACATAAATACATTTTTAAGAAAATTCATAAGTGGGGGCTGGAGAAATGGCTCAGAGGTTAAGAGCATTGCTTACTCTTCCAAAGGTCCTGAGTTCAATTCCCAGCAACCACATGGTGGCTCACAACCATCTGTAATGAGGTCTGGTGCCCTCTTCTGGCCAGCAGGCATATATACAGACAGAATATTGTATACATAATAATTAAATAAATATTTGAAAAAAAAAAAGAAAATTCACAAGTGAGGGGCTGGAGAGATGGCTAGGTGGTTAAAAGCACACAAGCACTGCTCTTGCAGAGGACCCAAGAATGATTCCCAACTGCCTGTTATTTCATCTCTAGGGCGATCTGGCACCTCTAGCCTCCGTGGTCACCTGAAGTCTCTCTCTCCTCTCGGTGTTAGTGTCTGCCACTGCAGCAGTAGCAGTTATGCAGTTACGTCATCACTTGTCGCCAGGAGACTTTCCACTGTCCACTATGCGGCCTGTGCACCCTTTAACAGTGCTCGCCAGGCACAGCTCACCCACCATCTTTGCCTTTTTACCTCTCTTGTCTCTCTTGCCTCTTTCTCCTCATTGCCTCTTCTCTCTCTTGCTCTGTCTGTCTGTCTCGCTCTTGTCCCCACTCCAACATGCCTTTCACTCTCCCCCTCCCCCAATAAACCTCTTGCACTACTTGGTGCGCCTGGTGTGCTTGCTTAGTGGCATACCTTGGCGGGACCTGCCAAAAGGTACCTGCTATCGCTTCACTTCCTTTTTATTTATTCTTTCAACAGGTAAGTCTTGGTCAACTCAAAGAGCCTAGTTACACTTGGACTTCAGCTAGTCTAACACACTTGGGCATTGGGACACGATTCTGTGTGTTTATGTACTGTCGTGGGTTCAAGCTGAACTGGGTCTCCACCTCAAATTCTGCCACTTGCTGCCAAATGATGAGGCAATAGTGGCTGTCTGCAGGATGGTTATGAGGGTTATATTACAATACAAGCAATGTTCAGGGTCTAGAACACATCAAAGATGACATCTAAAAGTCCACATTAGGTCACAAAGAGCAAACGAGAGTGACACGGACCAATACGCAGGCCAGCGGGGAGTGAACGGTCTGAAGAGCAGAGAGAAACTGGGCTGGGGAGCCGGTCATGTCCCCAGAGTAGGGAGAGCTCATGGCAGGCAAGTGTGAAGACCTGGGTTCAGGGCCTCAGAGCCCATGGGAAAATCTGGCCGAGGGAGGCAGCATACTCCAGCAACCCCAGTCTTGGAGTAGTAGACATTGGCCAGCTAGTCTACCTAATCTATGAGCTTATGATTTATTGAGAGACTCGGTTTCAAAAAATGAGAAGAGGAGGGATGGCTGTTTCTTCAAAGAGCTAGGGTTTGATTCCTAACACCTACATGGTAGCCTACAACCATGTGTAGCTCCAGTTCCATGCAGACAAACACACTCAGACACATAACTAAAATTTAAAATGAATGGGTAGAAAGCAACAGCTAAAAGACACCGTAAGCCTACCTCGGGTGTGAGCAAACACCGACACTAGCCACACACCACTTACTATAAAGACTTACTAAAAAACCAAGTAACTAAGTGAAAATATTTAATGGGAGAAAAATGTAATAAAAGACAGGAACACACAATGACACAAGACTCTGGTCCTCAGAAGAAACAACACCTTGACACACAGGCAAAGAAAGCATACACAGTTATAAAACCAATGAGTGGGAAGTCATTCATATTTTCTCTATAAAGGAGCATTAATGCTTAGTTCCACTACAGCCCTAAGGTTTAGTGAATCAATACTTTAAAATGCTGATTGGAACTGATCTACAAGAGCTAGTTCCAGGACAGGCTTCAAAGCTACAGGGAAATTCTGCTCAAAAACCAAAACCAAAACCAAACCGAACCAAAACAAAACAAAAGTGCTGATTGGTCCTCAGTCCTGTCAAACAGGTATTAAACTAAAAACTACATTTTTCCTACTTTACAGAATTTATTCTGAGCACAAGTAAGTTGAGTGAAAGAAGGTCTGTAATCCTATATTAAATGCTAATCTTGAAAATAAAAGTGTAAACATCCTAATTTAGCAAATTAGCTAATTGGATTTTACTATGACTACTGGCTGCTTTCCAGGTCGTATATGCATGAATACAAAATTATTTCATAGTAAATTCAAATGTATATGTAGCATGCCAGGGCTCTGCTACTTCCATCAGACGGGACTGTGAGCATATCTGCGGGGCGTTTGCTTAACTGCTAATCCATGTAGGAGGGCTCAGTCCAAAAGAGACAACACCATCCCCGGGCAGGTGGGCATCATCGGCTACAGAAGATAGGCAGGAGTTGAGCAAATCAGGGGGAAGGACCAGTGTACAGAGTAGGCAGGGTACCCACTGTTTGCATTTCAGTTCCTGCTTCCGGGTTTCCTCAGTGATAAGCCTCTGGTGCTTATGACAACAGAAAAGCCAATGCGAACACTACCCTGCCCCTCTCCGGACCTGGCTGAGGATGGCCATTTTATTTCACTCCAGCCCCAAGGAGCAGGACTGGCAGATCATCCCTGCATTCCAGGGCTAACAAGCTCAGTCCACACTGAGTCTGATAACAGCCAAGAAGAGAAGGTCCAGAGTGCGCCACAGAGGAAAGTAAACGAACTTTGCTTATAAACCAGTTGACCAATGATGACATCATTCACAGTTGCTGGGGTACAAATCTAGCAGCCAGAGCCCAGCCCTGTGAATAATGAGAAGTACACCTTGGGGTCCACACTTACAGGGAAGCAGTGCCTCCCAGAGGCCAACACAGGAGAGCAACAGTCATTGGAGAGACAGATGACATGGGATGGTACATGCATATAAGAGAATAAAATGATTTCATATTATGTCCAGCTTATTCCCTCCATTGGGATATTCTCCCATCCAAGCACTAAGCAAGACCTGTTTAGCTTCCAGGATCATGTAAGATTAAGCATGCTATGATCAATACAGGAATAGACTACAGGAATCATTTCTATAAAGTTCAAGTGTGTTGTTTCTTCTTCTTTGTTGTTGTTATGGTCACTGATGTTTTTGAGGCAGGGTTTCTCTGTGTAGCCCTGGCTGCCCTGCAACTCCCTCTGTAGACCAGGGTGAGCTCAAGCACACAGAGATGTGACCGACTCTGCCTCCCGAGGACGGGGACTAAAGGTGTGTGTGCCACCACACTCAGTCGTGTTGCTCCATTTTTATTTAAAGCGTGGACATTTCTCTTCCATTCATTGCATTTTCAGTGCCTTGTTCCATAGGTTGCCAGCCTATTAGTCACAATACCCTGCAACTCCACCACTTTGCCCTGGATTTGAACTTGAGAAAAAAAAACAAAAAACAAATCAGTGGCCCCTGACTTCAATTTTATGGGTGGAAATAAACTAGAAGTGGCTGAGGTGATCTAGATAGGACGTAAAGCAAAGCTTTATCAAACATCTCAGCAGACACAGGCACAGGGTTAAGTGTGAGGCACGACCTGCTACTTCTCAGTAAGACAGTGTACATATATATGTATGTATGTATGTGTATTGTGTATATATATATGTATATATATATATATATATATATATATATATATGGCAGGTGGTAGTGGCACACACCTTTAATACCAGCACTCAGGAGCCAGAGGCAGGTGAATCTCTGTGAGTTCGAGGCCAGCCTGGTCTACAGCGTTAGTTCCAGCAAAGTCAGGATTATTCACAGAGAAACCTTATCTCAAAAAAAAAAAATTAATTAATTAAAAAAAATAAAAACCCACAAAAAGGAAAAAAAAACTAGTGCACATAAATACAAGCCCAGAAAAGTTGGTCTGGGCTGAGTTTCAGGCTGCTGGATAGCCCCATCTGAGAACCAAGACAGTAGGAAGCCAGTCTCTCCTTGTTCTCAAGAGTTCTGCCAAGATCAGCGAGCTTTGTTGAGGCTCTAGACACAACTGGGGAAATTCTGAGACTAGGTAGACCTCTGAGCCTACTGCCTGGTTTTCCATTTCACAAAGATGAGCCATAGTTTAGCTAGATAGGTAAGTGAAGACAGTGATCGGAAGCAGCCAACGACTAGAGGCTGAAGTGGAAAAGCAAGAGGGATGGGGACGGGGAGGGGGCAGGGGGCAGGGGGCAGGGGGCAGGGGGCGGGCCAGATAGAGAAACCTATCAAACTTCATCCTTTGGTGGTTTTGTCATCTGTCACAATCACTTAATTTCCCTCCTCCAATAGGTTCCTCCTCTATGAAAAGGTCTAGGGGCCACAGGTGCAGCTCAGTAGTATGTATGAGGCCCTGTGTTTGATCCTCAGCTCCCGGAAAACTAGCAAGTCAAAGATGAAGCCAGGCATAGTGTCTCAGATTTCGGAAACTGAAGCTTGAGGACTGGACCACAGTGTGAGGCCGGCTCCAAACACAAGACAAAGAAATGAACGGAACTAGGCGAAAGCAGGCAAGCTGAGGGAGACAGTCTGCATAAAGAGCTCGGTACAGTGGTCAGGAGCAATTAGAAATGATGCTAACTGGAACTGTGCTCACATAAAACAGATGATTCCGGAACGTTTTCACGGTAAGACATAGCAGATTCATAACCCTCCCACATCCTTACATTTATAAACTAAGCCAAAAACTAACACAGGAAATGGGAGCTGGGCTATCGATTGGACTAAGATTGCCAGGAAGACGAGCCTGAGCTGAGAGCTGAGTTCTGAGTCTTTGCTGAGTCTGGCCTGGAGTCTACATAGACAAGGCAACTGCAGCTTTAATGGCCGCAAGGCCAAAGGTCCAGAGAAAGTGGATTCCGCAGAGAGGCAAAGCACTGGCTCAAGCAAGAAACTCTGAAGCCTGACCCAGCCAGGCATGCAGCACTCACACACGCATGCGGGCACGTACTGTACACACTGCAGAGCAGAAATGCTGCCATGAGTACCTCTTGACTACATCCCTGAAGAGGGCCGTGTATCGCACAACCACCTTCTCGACCCGACAGGCAAACAGGTCAGACCCCATGTCCTCACAGAGCTCCCTCGCAAGCGAGAAGTTTCAGGAGGCCAGGATGGGGGTGCGGCTGGAAGTGAGATGCGCGTGGGACAGTCAGCAAAGCCTCTGTCGTTTAAGGGACTCGGAGGTCTCTGACAGTGAAACGGTTGTTTGAGAAGACAATGAGGGGATGGAAGGATGACCCAGTGGTTAGGAGGATTTGCTGCTTTTCCAGGGGACCTGAGTTTGATTCCCAGCACCTACAGCAGGTGGCTTGTAACCATCCAAGGGACCCATTGCCCTCTTCTTGGCTCCTGAAGGCGTCCATACACACGCTGCTTTCACTCACACATATATATATAAGTAAGGAAAAGAACCTTAGCTAAAGATGGTGCCTTTACTCCCAGCATTTGGAGGCAGAGACAGGTGAAACTCTGAATTTGAGACCTGCTGGCATACATAGCAAATTCCATGCAAAAAAAGAGCTGCAAAGTGAGGTCTTGTCTCAATTAAAAATATATCTTCAATGTGAACTAGAGGTTATATGCGATTTAAGAAGTCATCCATGAGTTAGACCTGTATGTATCCCGCAGGGAGCTGTTACTCATTCCTGTACATGTTCTAAGGGAGAAGAGCATACTAGAAGCAGTTGCTGCTATGAGGTACGTGAGAAGGCCACAGAAGGCCGCAGACGCGTCCCTCAGGAATGCCCAGAATAAAAGATGATCTCTCCAGACACTTGACCTTCAGAAGGAGAGAGATGATGAGCTCAGTCTCCTACCAAGACAAGCTAATCCTTTAAAGATGGAGTTCATTCCGAGTCTTCCCGATCTTACTGCACCGCCATGCTATGCCTTTCCTGAGCCATGTCTTCCTGCAGGAGCTTCTGCAGTCTTCTCTGGAACCCACTCAGGTTCACTCTTCATGGATCATTAGTACCTACAGGGCCTCTCATCACATAAGATGGTCACTCCTGGGGGCTGGAGAGATGGCTCAGAAGTTAAGAGCACTGGCTGCTCTTCCAGAAAGAAGTCCTAAGTTCAATTCCCAGCAACCACATGGTGCCTTACTACCATCTGTAATGAGATCTGATGCCCTCTTCTGGCATGCAGGAATACAAGCAGACAGAACACTGTCTACATAATAAATAAATAGATAGATAGATAGATAGATAGATAGATAGATAGATAGATAGATAGATAGATAAATCTTTAAAAAAATGTTCCTCCATGGCTCTCTCAGAGCTCTTGAGAAACAACACAACAGGTTCATACAACCTCAAAGGACCGAAACTCTTTCCATGGATACTTGCACGTCAAAGAGGGTCATTCACCCAAAAGGCTAAGTTCCAAATGGCATCATCTTACATGAGGCAGGTGGCAGATAATTTTTGCTCCAAGTGTCTTTCCAGGACCTCTTAAGTCACACGGTTTTCCTACTCCAAAATGTAACTTTCATAAAGGCAGCAATTTTGTCTGCTTTAATCATTACAGTCCTCAGCCCATGGTAATTGAATAAATGTAATAATGCCAGAGTTAACCCTGTCTCTTTGGCCTTACAGTTCTTCCTGTAAATCAAACTGTTTCTTTCTTAATCTTGTCTTGTCTCCTGATCCAGTCGTCTACCCGACAGCTAAAGGAAATGATAAGATGAGCACAGGGAAGGAAGACCAGAAGGAAGGAGCGAGAGGGCAGCGAAGTTGAAGGGATGACATTTGGGCTCAGGCACCAGCCACAATCAAAGTCCCTGGCTCTCCTCGAAAGTCAATTAGCAGACTTGGCAGGACTCCAAAGATGCTTCTCTTCCACAGCTGTTTCTGATGGATATGTTTTATGAGTCTGTTATTTGTGATTATTAAGAAAGTAAAAATAAAGCAGAGGGGCCAGGCACACAGGCAGACAGCTGTCTGTGAGTTCAAGGTCAGCCAGCTGCACAGTGAGACCCTATCTCAAAAGGAAAAACAAAGCTAGAAATTATTAACAGTATAAAGAAAAATCACCTAGGATCTTCCCATAAAGATATTACTTTTGGTGTTCTTGCCTTTTATTATTATTAGTTTTGTGTTTGTTTGTTTGTTTTAGGTAAGTTCTTACTGTGGCCTGCCTCTGCCACTCTGCCTAGAGCAATCAGATCTAGGATTGAAGGCATGCGCCACCATGCCTGACCCAAAAATAAAACTACTTGTTTTGTTTTGCTGTTTTTTGAGACAGGGTCTCTCCACATAGCAGTGGTGACCTAGCTCTCACTAGGCTAGACTAGCCTTCAACTCAGAGATTTCTCAAGGCTCACAAAACTCTGCTTCTGCCGGGATTAAACGTGTGTGCCACCATGCCGGGCCTTACTCTTTATTCACACCTTACTGCACATCTAAGTTTCCCCTCATGTACATGTTTTGGTTTCTATTTTATGTGTATGGGTGTTCTGCCTGCAAGTTTATCTGTACACCGCATACTGACAGGGCCGGAAGAGGCCAGAAGAGGCCATCAGACCTGGAACTGGAGTTACAGGTGTCTGTGAACCCACACTAGAGTACTGGGAATTGAACCAGGTCCTCTGAGAAAGCAGCAAGTACTCTTAACTACTGAGCCATCTTTCCAGACCCCTATATATTTATTTTAAACAAGCTGTGATCATTTCATATATGTAATTCAAACCTGGTTTGTTCCTTTCTTAGTACCATACTTTATTCTGTCATGTACTGATATTATCATTTCATGACATTCAATGTAAAAGTTTCAGTTAAGTGAAGTGAGATTCTGCTGTCAATCATCATTAAATGTTCATGCTCGTTCAAATTAACTCAGCGGCAAGGTAATTTTTAAATCCCAACTCTTAGGACTGTCAGGAGAGGAAAACATTTTTACAGTTCCCTCTTTCTTTGCTAAATGTTTTATAAAACTACAAAGAATAACACTATGTTTGTTTATAAAGCTAAGCAAGTGTCATTATTCTCTGACCATTTTCCCTTTCAAGGTCTTTCCAGACTATGATCCTTGGGGGAATAAGCAATAATCATGAATCCAAAACAGATCAGCTGTCTGGGTCAGAGAGGGAGGAGAAAAGATTCAAATATGAAGAACTCTGAGCCTAATTTTTATCTGAACATGATGCTGTTTCCATCTAGCATGTTTGGAGTGCTATTGTTATTGGTTGTTTTGTTTGAGACAGGATCTCTTTATATAGTCCTAGCTGTCCTAGAACTCTCTCTGTAGACAAGGCTGACCTTGACTCACATTGCTCTTCCTGCCTCTGCCTCCCAGCTGCTTAAAGATTAAAGTATGCACCACCATTGGCAGCATTGGGTCCACTTTCTTTTTTCTATTAAGATGCACATACTAAAACACAACAACAAAGCAATACATGTCTCAGTCATTCTCTCAACTAAAATTGGATACGATTCTTAGCAAAATGGGCGGAAGTCAAAAGACTGCTTCTTGGAACGTTTTCCCACATGGGAGGCAGAGTATCATCAGGGAAGTAGGAAAGAGCCTACTCATGGTGCTGGGTGTTTTGCTCAGTGTTAGAGCACTTGCCTAGAAAGTGCTAACAAGGCCCTAGGTTCTATTCCCAGCACCATAAAAACAAAACAATATACACATGCACACACACACAGACGGACAAACACACAGACACACACTGAGAAAGACACATAGACACACACACACACACACACACACACACACACACACACACACACACCACCCCCAGGTAAAGGTTTGGAAAGAAATGGGATATGTAATCATGCCCACCCACACCACCAATGCAACTTATTAATTACTAAAACCAGCACCTGGAAGGTGGAGGCAGAAGGAGTTCAAGGTCATCTTTAGCTACCTGGCAAGTTCAAAGACGGCCTGAGCTACGTGATACTCTTAAAACAAAACAAAACAAAAACAAAAATGCACCATCACTAATAATGGAGAAATTAGATGTGCTGAACCTTCTGTGAGATGCACTATGAGAACTGCAATTGTGTGGACTCTCTGAACATGATGCTGAACAGGAAGAGACAAAGCAAAGTGGAGGAGCATTGTATGACAGCCTACACTGCACACTCCATGTCAAGACCGTGAAAGGCAGGGAAAGAGAGAAACTATTCCTTTATTTTCTTTAAGATTTTATTTTTTAATTAGTTGTATATGTATATGTGCAAGGGCACACAAGTGCCTGAAGAAGCCAGGAGGCATTAGATTCCCTTGAGCTGGAGTTCCAAGTGGTATCTAGAAGCCACCTGACATAGCTGCTGGGACCTGAACTCTGGTCCTCAGGAAGAAGAGAAACGCTTGTCAATTAACCTTTGTGCCATCTCACCAGTCCAAGGAATCATTCTTTATTGTATGTGTACAGTGTTTTGCCTGAATGTATGTACATGTACCACTTGAATGCCCGATGCCACGAGGGTCAGAAGAAGGCATTGAGTTCCCTGGAAATGGAGTTATAGATAGCTGTCACAAAGGTACTGGGAACAAAACATAGGTCCCCCAAAGAGCAGCAAGTGTTCTAAACCAATGGGCCACTTCTTTAGCCCCTACCCCTCACCCTTGCAAGAAATTCTTCTTCTCTTTCTAAGAGAAATTAGTCTTTTGATGTTTGTTGTTATCGTCTTGTTTTCTGGTTTTGTTGGAGAGAGGATTTCTCTGTGTAACAGCCCTGGCTGTCCTGGAACTCTCTTTGTAGCCCAGGCTGGTCTTGAACTCAGAGAGATCCAACTGCCTCCGCCTCCCAAGTGCTGGAATTAAAGGTGTGCACCACCACCACCCATTAAGAAATCGGCCTTTTGGCTCGTCGGCCGTCAGTGAGGCAACGTGGGTCACCAGCAGCTCTACTGGAGTCACCCGCGGAAGTTCGGCCAGGGATCCCGCTCCTGCCGCGTCTGCTCAAACCGCCACGGTCTGATCCGGAAATACGGGCTGAACATGTGCCGCCAGTGTTTCCGGCAGTACGCGAAAGATATCAGCTTCATTAAGTTGGACTAAGCGAACTTGACTGGATTCTTCAAGACTACCCAGTGAAACAGATCGATGCCAGTCTTTGTACATAAGAATTAAAAAAAAGTGAAGACCGTCAAAAAAAAAAAAAAAGAAATCGTTCTTGATTAAGACAACTAAAGAAGAAAATAATAAAGGTATTTAGCAAAAATACAGAAAAATAAATAAATAAAGGTCTGTAGAGAAGATAATGGCAAAGCATTACAGCTAATTCCCTGGTTTTGATCACAGCGCTGTGTTATTCAAGAAAACCATTTCACTAAGCAGTGGTGGTGCACGCCTTTAATCCCAGCACTCAGGAGGCAGAGGTGGTACACGCCTTTAATCCCAGCACTCAGGAGCAGAGGCAGGTGGATCTCTGTGAGTTTGAGGCAAACCTGGGCCACAAAGGGAGTTCCAGGACAGCCAGGGCTGTTACACGGAGAAACCCTGTCTCAAAAAAAGGAAGAAAGGGGGCTGGAGAGATGGTTCAGAGGTTAAGAGCACTGACGGCTCTTCCAGAGGTACTGAGTTCAATTCCCAGCAACCACATAGTGGTTCATAGGTTCATAACCATCTATGATGAGATCTGGTGCCCTCTTCTGGCATGCAAGCATACATGGAAGGAATGTTGAGTACTAAATAAATAAATAAATAAATCTTTTAAAAAAAAAAAAGGAAGAAAGAAAGTATGGGAGGGGGGAGTGTGGGAGGGGGAAGAGAGGGAGGGAGGATGAAAGAAAATATATTCATCTTCAGGAATCAGCTGATGAAGTCTCTGGGAGCATGTCAATAAGCTCCTGAGGGATGGTTCAGGAGGAAATGTATACATTTGCAGAGAATGAAGTGATTAAGAATGCTTCCATTTGAAGGGTCTGGGTGAAGGGAATAGAGGAATTCTGAATGTAGCTCTAGCAGTCTCTCTCTGGTCCTGACGTTAGTTCACTAATTAAAGGTTAGAAGGGTGGAAGGACAGGGAGGGAAGCCTTAGTTGGTAAATTCTCTTGCTTCCTCACTTTTACCCTTTTTACTGCCCAGAATAAGGATGTGCTGGAGATAGAAGAACTACCAGGCAGCCACAAAGCAATACGGGTGTCCTGCCAGGCAGACAAAACTTGGAGCCCACATGATATTCTGGGACTACATCCCACACTGTCCATCTCTGGGTACCTGACCTAAGGCACGCTGCAGTTCTGCAGCGGTGCACAGGGACCACAGTGGAGGCAGCAAAGCTCAGCAGTCTGGCCTACAGGTGTAGCTCAGCAGTAGGCCACTGGTCTCCT
This sequence comes from Myodes glareolus, assembly GCF_982192425.1. Taxonomy (NCBI): domain Eukaryota; kingdom Metazoa; phylum Chordata; class Mammalia; order Rodentia; family Cricetidae; genus Myodes; species Myodes glareolus. The sequence goes on along the minus strand of NC_142033.1, from coordinate 15,209,435 downwards.
ATGTGTAACTCCCTGGTTTCTATCTTTTTAAGTTTAATTTAATTTTATATTCTCTGGTGTTTTGCCTGCTTGTATGTCTGTGTGGGGCTATCAGAAGCTTTGGAACTGGAATTATAGATAGGTGTGAGCTGCCATGTGGGTGCTGGGAATTGAACCTGGGTCCTCTGCAGGAGCAACCAATGCTTCTTAAGCCATCTTCCCAGCTTTATGGAGGGTGGTGATCTTCTCAAGGTCACAACTCTAAAGTGGCAGGATTGCAACAACAACTGTCCAGGTTGGGAAGAAATCGTGCCGTTCTGCTCTATTCCACACTACAGGCCTCGTTCTGTGAAACAGGAACAGGCATTCCAAGTCTCACAGGAGCAATACATGGGAGAGAACCTCAGGGCTTGGTACAGAGGCCAGAGAGAGATCCCAATGCTTGCTGAATCAATAATTCAAAATAACCAGGCACATCTGTTTTTCAGTGTTCTGGTACAGTGAGCTATTTTAAGCACGGGAGGGGAGGTCACTGTATTTATCTGGGTGACTCGGGCTGCAGCTATTAGTCAGCAATTTCATTCAGTTTCTTGGCTCTCCCCATTCTTTCCTCTTCTTCCAGTCCTGCCTTGAAGCCCTCCGACCTTTCTCCAATCAGCTCTTCCGACTGTCTACCTCCACGCGGAGGGTGGGCAGGGACTCCGTGAAACAAGTTCTGGGAACAAAATGGCTCATTGGGAGATGGAAGGCCAGGCTGGAGAACAGGAAGGACCATTCTTCCCAGATGGCAGAAGAAAGCCCGACTGCCGCATCAGGGAGCTCTTGCCAGAGCTGAGTAGGGGCTGAGCTTCTGAAAGCTCTAGGCGGAAGGAAGAGCAGAAGCTGCTCTTCAGCCAGATCAACCTGTCACACACGCCCTGCTGTGGGTCCTCACCCATGTACCTCGTCTGAGACCGCTGGGACATCCTGCTCCTACTCCACAGGCTGAGGCCAGGGCTTTGGGCACATTTCCTTTCCAAATCTAGACAGATTTCGGTTTTCAGTGCAGTCCTGCCCCTTTGGAGCTATGGACTTGAGAAAATTACTTTGGATCCCCTCCACCCCATGATGCTTAGCCAGGGACTGGGCCAATGACTCAGTAGTTAAGAGCTAATATAGACTCAAATGAAATGCGCTAAACATGTCTCTGCCCTGCGTTGTTTAAAATGGTGTGGATTCTGAATTTTTTTAAAAAGAAAGATCCCGACACCTGCCATACCATCAAATTAGTACCAAAATACCAGTATCGTCATTTTGCTCTGGCCCAGATTCTAGGTCCAGACCTAGTTAGCAGCCTTTCAGGAAGGAAATGGCCGCTGTAAGACCTGAGACCTTGGATGGTGCTTGTTTTGAGACAGGGCCTCACTTAGCTCTGGATGGCCTACATCCTTCTGCCTCTACCTTTCGAATGCTGGGACTGAAGGCATGTACCAACCATACCTGACTGGTTTTTGTTTTGTTTTGTTTTGTTTTTTGGGGGTTTTGTTTTTTTTTTTTTTTTGAGACTGGGCTTCTCTCAGTAGCCTGTGCTGTCCTGGAACTCACTCTGTAGACCAGGCTGGCCTCAAACTCAGAGATTCGCCTGCCTCTATCTCCCAAGTGCTAGGGTTAACGTGTGTGTCACCGCCACCTGGCTGGTTTTTTTTTCCAATTGTGTGTGGGAATGTAGGATGTGTGTGTGGGGGTACACACATGACACCATATACATGTGGGGTTAGGAGGAAAGCTCTGTGGAGACCTGTGGAGACGGTTCTCTCCTTCCATCTCTAGACAGGTATAGGGGATGGAACTCAGGTCACCAGGCCTGTATCACCAGGCGGCAATAACATCTACCTCCTAAGCAATCTGGTCAGCCTGGATCCCAAGTATTTCACAGTAGATACGAAGACTTGGTAGATTTTCTAGGACTTATCTCTGGATCTCTTTGGGTGTCACAGACTTTGTGGCCTTGCCTCAGAGAAACGTGTGGTAGGTGGAGAGAAGGAGGTGAAGAGGGTAAGTTAGGGGCTCATAGGTATACTGTATCAGTCAATTGATGCAGGAGAATTGTCTATATTCTGTCAATCATATTTTAATAAAACACTGATTGGCCAAGCAGGCAGTATAGGCAGGAAAGCCAGACAGGAAGTAGAGGTAGAGCAAAGAGACTGGGAGTATTCTGGGAAGCAGGAAGCTCCCTCGCCAGTTCTGTCCAGACCACCGGAGAGGAAACATGTGAACTGACAGCTGAAAAAGGTACCAAGCCACGTGGCTAACATAGATGAGAATAATGGGTTAATATAAGCTATAAGAGTTAACAAGAAGGCAGAACTAATGGGCCAATCAGTTTATAACCTAATGTAGACTTTGTGTGATATTCTTTGAGATTTGCTGGTTGTGGGGTACCGGGCGGGATGGAAACCCCAACAAGCCGGCCCCTCGTGTTACAGTCAATGTTCTATTGCTATGCAGAGGCACTATGACCAAGGCAGCTCTTAGAAAAGAAAGCATTTAATTAGGGACTTGCTTACAGTTACAGAAGTTTAGTCCATCGTTATCACGGCAGGGAGTGTGGTGGCATGCAGACAGGCACTAGAGCAGTCGCTGAGAGCTACTTCCTGAGCCATAGGACATGGGCTTCACCCCCAGTGACACACTTCCTCCAACAAGGCCGCACCTCCCAATCCTTCTAATCCTTTCATACGGTGCCACTTCCTGGGGACTAAGCATTCAAATATGAGCCTACGGGGGCCATTCTCACGCCAACCACCATATCTACCTTGCGGCTAGAAATATAATCTGATGCATAATTCCTTTGATTATAAACCAGCATGCTCTGCTGAAGCATGTAGAGTCACAGAATGGACACGAGAACTATGCTAGTGCACAGCCGCAGAGAAGAGAGGCCAAAGGCAAGCTTCTGCCTCCAGGTGCTTAGGTTCTCCTGGCAGTTCCACCTCTTATGCCACTATCCAGGGCCTCCAGAGTAGTTGGCAGAGAGTAACATCTACACCTAACATCTTCTGCCTTCCATGTACCTGTCTATGACAGTTCCGGATTCTCCATCTAATACTGCGAGTTATCTAATACAGCTGAGCTCTTGGAGGGTGTGGTCACTAGTCATACGGCATTGGCAACCCATAATCAACTCCATTAAGGAATTAGAATTGGGGGCTGGGAATGTAGGTGAGTGGGAAACAGCAAGCTTAGTTAGCATAATTTCAACACTAGGTCTGATCCCTAGTAGAGTCTCTCTCTCTCTCTCTCTCTCTCTCTCTCTCTCTCTCTCTCTCTCTCTCTCTCTCTCTCGGTGTGGATTAAAATTTTAAAAACCAAATAAACCTGGAATTGAGGAGAGGGAGGGACTTTGAAGGTGTAGGCTGGCTAGTTTCAGAAGCTTCTGGTCCCAGAAGCACAGACTACCTTGATAGACCATATTCTGATCCCAAGAGACAGACAACCTTGGTATTCAGTCTGGCACAGCTTCACATGGGCCACCGGCAACTTGCCCTGTAACCCAGGCTTGCTGGAGAAGAAGCTGTGGCTCCATAATAAATCATCTTATATTTCCATGGAATCTTGGCATCAGCCAATAAGAACTTCAAAGGCTTGGGCTAGCTGTGGAATGGGACAATAAAGATGCTAATCCCAGGTCTTAATTGCTTAGGACCTGCCTGTTCAGCCAGCTGCATGGAAAGAGAGAAGGCAATGGGGGTGAGGAGGTGATAGTCAAATGCCCCACAAAAGCAAAAGTACTAGGCTTAGATCCCCTAAACTCATTCTTCAATAGTTTTATAAAAATATCGTTTGGGATTCCTAATTTAGATTTCCTATAAGCAAGCACTTCTATTTATTGTATTTTCTTAAACTTAGAAATATCACCAGGAAGAAACATTTTTTAAAAAGGTCTAGAGCTCCTTGCAGATAGAAAACACAACATGAATTCCTTTCATCAAAGGGCAGCATCATCTGCTGAACCTTCTGCAAAGCCCCAGAGCTGAGGCCAGCATGTGCCCATGGCTTTGCTGGAAAGGTATTCTAAAAACAACTAGGTGCATGAGAGATGGCTCTGCCCACGGCAGTGGTCAGGAGCACTCGCTGCTCTTCTTGAGAACTTGAGTTCGATTCCCAGCACCCGCCTGGTGGCTCACAGCCATCTGTAACGCCAAATCCAGGGGGTCCGACACTCTCCTCTGGCTCTAAAAGTACTGCACACATACAGTACACAGACACACATGCAGGCAAAACACCCACACACATAACTAATAATAGCAGTACTACTACTAACGATGATGATAAAGATTTTAAAACCTGGCAAGGGGCGCGAGATGCAGCTCAGCAAAAGTGCCTGCCGCCAAGCATGACAACTTGAGTTCCATCCCCAGGAACCACATGGATGGGAGGAGAGAACCAGCTCCCCCACAGGTGTCCTTTGAACGCCACACACACTTTTGTGGCACACATGCTCCCCATGCCTCCCAAATAAACAAGCAAACAAATAATAAATGTTTTTAAAAAAAGAACTAGCCAATGGTTCAGTTCAGTGAGGGCTATGGGAATATCCACTAGTTTTCTTTTATCTATTTATTTATCTATCTATTTATTTATTTATTATGTATACAGTGTTCTGCCTGCACCAGATCTCATTACAGATGGTTGTGAGCCACCGTGTGGTTGCTGGGAATTGAACTCAGGACCTCTTGGAAGAGCAGCCAGTGCTCTCAACCTCTGAACCATCTCTCCAACCTGCACTGATTTTCTTACACTGATAAGCTTACTATAGCACAGAGCTCCAGCTTTCTCTTAAGGGACATCCATTTTCCATGCATTTTAGGATGAGCTTGGACTGCCACTCCCTGCTGTAGGAGGACAGGTGACTCAAAGTGTGTCAGAACATCTCAAACCCAGGACTACAGAAAATGACAACACATGGTCACATGATCAACTAGATTCAAGGAACACGAGGGAGACTCTGGCTGGAATTACTGGGAGATCTGAATCTTTCTTGATGAACTTGAACCTGGGAGATTAGAGCACTAGATGTCCTGCAGCCACCTTGCCCCTCTGTGGAGCAAAAACAAAGAAACCCTAAATCTAAACCCAGAAACCCTACCCTAACCCTAAACAGAAATACTGAAAGCCCACATCCTAAAGGAAATGTCTTGATGTCCCAGAGACGGTCACATATGAAGAAGCAGACTTCTTAGTAATGGGACCCAATAGAGTTGAGTTGGTTCTATTACAGGGCAAGTTCTTTGCAAGTTCAGTTCTTAAGAACAAGACACACCCAAGGCTGAGCTGGGTCCTCACTGTGTTGCAAACACTACTATCTAACAAACCTCAGCAGGGAGAGAACAATTCCGGTTCCTTTTTAGAGAGGTGGAGCAAGAAGCTTGGACTTGAGGGCATGCACAGTATTCCAGCTATTCCAAGTCCTGGCCTAGGTCACATTTCACATCGCCTGATAAGGGTGATTGTCCAACATTTTTGTCTCTGAATCTTTTTGTTTAAACCAAAACAGGAAGCTTTAGAAACCCAGTCAGTTGGAGAAGGATGTGAAGGAACCCTGACCTTTCGCTTGTCCCTTTCTCTAACAGGATTCCCAGAGTTTAACAATACTATGGAGAGGGCCTTGAGGGGCTTGATTTCTGGAGCTGGAGCAGCTGGTAGAGCGCTTGCCTGGCACACACAAGGTTCCGTGCCCAGTTCCTAGCACCGCATAAATAAGGAAGGCCATAGTGGCACACATCCGAAACCCCAGCACATGGGAGGTGAATGCAGGAGGATCAGAAATTCAAAGTCATCCTCATACTACACCGTGACTTTGAGGCCAGCCTGGGACACATGAGACCCCATCTTGAAGACAACCGAGAGTGACTCATATTGAGAACAAATGAGGACACTTCTTTTAGACTGATCTAGAACAATCGCCAAGCTACAGCTACGTTAAACAGAGACAAAGAGGGCCGTCTCGGGGTGGTGAGCGATTTTCCAGAAGAGGTGGTACTCTGAATTTACTCTCCAGGTCATCAAAGAGGAAGAAAAGATGTAGAACAGTGGGTTATTTGTATTATCAACAAAAACATTATTACACTTACACATACACATACAATTGTCTATGGATGAATTGTGCATGAATATACAATTGCTTCTGTTAACTGCCTAGGTGACCGAAAAGTGGTAGGCAACTTTCATAGATACCCTTCTGCATATTTTAGGTTACCTATGCATGACAGTTAATGGTTTTCTGTTTTTGTTTAGCAACAGAATCTCATATATCGCAGGCTGGCTTCACATTTACTATCTAGCATAGGCTGGCTTTGAACTCCTGATCCTCCTGCCTCCACCCACTAAGTGCCAGGATTACGGTTTCTGATGGTCAAACTTGACTGTCAACTTGATGGATTAGGAAGGGCCCCGGAGTTGAGTAAATCATATCTCTGGGTTTGTCAGTGAGAGCATTTCCAGGAAGACTTCTCTACCGTGGGAAGACTCAACATGACAGTGAGCAGCCCTGCCCTACACAAAGGCAGAGAAAGGAAAAGGCCAGCTGTCTGAAGCAACTGAAATCTTTTTTTTTAATTTTAATTATTTTATGTATATGGGTGTTTTGCCTGCCTGTGTGTCTGTGCAACACATGTGTGCCTTGTGCCAGCAGAGGCCAAAAGAGGATGTCCAATGCTCTAGAACTAGAGTTACAAATGGCTGTGAGCTGCTATGTAGGTGTTGGAGATGAAAACTTGGGTCCTCTATAAGAATAGTAAGTGTTCTTAATCACCGTGCCATCTCTCCAGCCCAAAGTATAGTATATCTTAAAATAAGATGTATTTATTGGACACAGAGAAATTGGACTGAGATTTGATGCTAAACATATAAGCCCTTCTTTCTACACATGTTTATATTTACATCTAATAAAGGTTAACTATCCATTTAATTATCGAAGGCCACTAACATAGCTATAAACAAAATTTACCATATTAATAAAAATTTTCAAGCCAGGCATGATAGTGTACACCTGAAATCACTGCATTTGGAAGGCAAAGGAAGGGATTAGGAATTCAAAGCCAAACTCAGTTCGGTAGTAAGTTCAACACCAGCCTGTCTCAAAAAGAAAAATAAATAAATAGGGACTGGAGAGATGGTTCAGGGGTTAAGAGCCTTGGATGCTCTTGCAGAGGACTAGGATTTGATACCCAGCAGCTAGGCTGCCTCTAACTCTAGTTCCAGAGGATCCAACACCCTCTTCTGGCCCCCAAAAGCACTGCACATGTGATGTACAGACAGACATGCAAACAAAATACCCATATGCATAAATAAAAATTAAAGTGATTTTATTTATTTCTGCTTCATGTGCATTAATGTTTTACCTGTATGTATGTCTGTGTGAGGTCATCAGAGCCCCTGAAACTGGAGTTATAGAGGCTGTAAGCTACCATGTTGCTGGAAACTGAACCTGGGTCCTCTGGAAGAGCAGCCAGTGCTCTTAACTGCTGAGTCACCTCTCCAGTCCAATAAACAAAAAAATTTTTTTAAAAGTTTTGATAAAAGGAAGAGAGGAAGAAAGAAAGGAAGGAAGGAAGGAAGGAAGGAAGGAAGGAAGGAAGGAAGGAAGGAAGGAAGAAAGAAAGAAAAAGAAACAGAGAATCCTGAATTAGTGTGGCTGCCATGCCATGCTTGGTAAACTACTGAATCTTCTCTGTACACATGTCCACAGTGGGAATCTCCTCTTTGGGGGATTAAAGTTATTAGATGTCCCTATGGGTCAGATACTATGCTACACACTGAGGTAAAACAACTTACAAAAGGAATGAAATCTTTGCTCTAATGGGGCTAGGATTCGAGAAGTCAGAGAGGATCAGACAAAAAAGATGAAATACACACAGCACACACTACATTTCATGAATCCTGCAATGAACATTTTCTCCGCTTATAGAGGCTAAGCTCATGTCCTTCTTTTGGCAGGCTGCACCTTACAGGAGTGACAGAGAAAGCATAAGCCTAACAGAGGGAGGCAGTAGAGCCCAGGGTGACATCTGAGCAAACTTAAAGAGGGCAAGGGGGTGACACACGCCTCTAGGCGAATGAAGAAGCCAGCTTCCGAAAAAGGAAAAATAGAGCTACAAAATCAAAGTCAGATTATGGAGGGCCATGTGGACAGCTGGTCACTGTGTTGACTCCAGAGGGACAGCGTAAAAGCACACAGGCGTTCAAGCTTTGGAGCCAGATGTCAGCTCCTGCATCTCTGCCAATTCTACAGGACACCGCTGGTTAAATTAGCATCTCTGCCAAGCCCCAGCAGGACACCACTGGTCAAGGCCGATGCTCTTATTTTTCCATCTCTAAAGCAGAGCTAACAACACTATCTGTCATCAGGTGGCTGCCGTGAAGACTGAGCCAATTATTACTGGGTCTACATCTGTAATTCCAGCACTGGGGGGATGTGGACTCAAGACTAACCTGAGTTACACAGAGTGAAACCCTACCTCAGAAAACACAACAAAACATTCAAACAAACAAAATACAAATTAAACAATTTTATCATTATTATTACAGTACTGAGGGATGAATCCAGAGCCACACAAATGCTAAGCAAGTTTTCTGTCTATGTAGGAAAATCTGCTTGTTTGTTTGTGGGATTTTTTTTTTCCTGTTAGGGTACCACTTAACATGCTTTGTACCCTGAATTTCTGATCTCCCTAACCCCCAGCTCCACCTTCACCGCCTCAAGGTGATGTGGTCATAGGGATAAAGCATGCTCGACAGTGCTGTATAACTTGAGCTACACTTGCCTAAGCTGGGCTTCCAGCTCTAAGCATGCTTCAAACACCAAGCTACAGCGACAGCCAGGAGGATCCTTTTTTCAGGGGAGGGGGTCTCTGTTTAACAGCCCTGGCTGTCCTGGAACTCACTCTGTAGACTAGGCTGGCCTGGAACTCACAGAGATCCGCCGGCAAGGATTAAAGGCATATGCCAACACCTGGTAGGAGGATTCTTTTATGCAAAGCCCTTTGAACAGAGCCTAGCAAATAAAGGGTACAAGTACTTGACACTGTTATTGGTTAGTTGTGAACTTGGCTGTTGCTTCATTACCAATTTATACTTTGTCGTATGTGGCTTGGTTAACTGGACAGTAACGAATATTAACAATGTGTTGAGACACTGCTTTTTCAAAGTTCCAAAGGGCTTTAAAATCCTGAACGTGATGTGTTTCAAACACAGTTGATCACTTCTACTCAGTCTCTAAGTCAGTGGTTCTCAACCTGTGGGCGGTGACCCCTTTGGGGGTCGAATGACCCTTTTGCTTTTTGTGGGGGTTGCATATCAGACGGATCTCCTGCATATCACTCATTTACATTACAATTCATAAAAGCAGCAAAATTGTAGTCATGAAGTAGCAACAAAAGTAATTTTATGGTTGGGAGTCACCACCACATGAAGAACTGTATTAAAGGGCCACGGCATTAGGAAGGTCGAAAAACACCATTTGAAGGCATAGGCAGCCTTCCCCCATCTGCCCCTCCAAGCTATATAACAATCTTGTTCAACGATGTTTCATTGTTTTTGCTGAGTTTCCGCCTTTCCACCCAAAGTAGAAAAAGGATAAGCAAGCTCAACCACTGAAGTAATTGGTTTTTAACAACAACAACAACAACAAAAACGGATTTCAAAATAATGAATTTTAGTAGATGCTCTTGGTCAGGTTTGGTTTAGGAAATGGAAAATTAGCCTCATCCACTCAAAGTTTTAGACTGCAGAAATTTTACTGAAACACGCCATTCTCTTCCTGAATCCCAGAGTCAGGAGCATGTGAGGATAAGTCAGTCAGTCACAGCCCCCTTGCGTTTGCTCTTACTTTAGCACTGAACGAGTGGTTCTTAAGCAACTACCATGTTGGCGAATTCCGCCATATGACAAATACAAGAAGGAAGAAGTCACTGTCCCTGACTCTCTTCTAAAAGTACCAGCACCACTGGATTAATACGGAACCTTCTTCGTAATGAGGAGGCCGCTTCACCGCTGCTCCCTGCTTCGGCTCCCTCAGATCCAACCTGGGGCATAAGTAACAGCTTACATCTTCTCGGCTGCCTCTTTAGACCCCAAGTAGTGAGCGGAACAGAAGTGAGACTGTGAGGCCAGGGAACACGGGAAGGTTTCCCTGCTTCACTTGTGCACCCAGCTGTCTGTCCTTCAGTCCTTCCTGCCCACAGTACCCCCTGCCCAAGGCACACTGCTAGGAAATAAAATAGGTCAAATGAGGGGAGCCTTTAGGTTGTGACAACTATATCCACTGCAGTTTAAAACAAGGTATTTTAACAAGGCTTGTCCCTTAAAACAATTTTGTTAAAATATCGAGGACCTGTGTTCCGTTACCGAATAGCAGAAAGAGCTATCTCTAATCATATCAGCACCTCAGCCCTTTAAGGTAGGACAAAGTGAGGCTTGGGGAGGAGGCGAGGTCAGGCTCAGGGAAATTGGGAGACTGTTAGGTGAGGTTCTCTACAGGCCTTACTTGCTAACTGCTGAGAATTTAATGGTTACTTTTTTTAGGCTGCAACAAAATGCCTCCATGGAAAATGTCTAAGGCAAAATGTCAAGCAGAGGACAATACTCAGCACACAGTACTTCTGGCAGTGGTACCCTATGCCCTGTGTCCAGGCTTAAGACCTTGGACTAAAATGAACCCTCGCCATGGCCTTTGTGGTGCGTGTTCTGTAAGCCACAGGCAGAACAGACCTTCTCCCTTGGTATGCCAGTCACACGAAGTCATTCAACCATTTATTCACCTGTCCATCAAAATCACCCTGTATGATTGGTAAAGAAGAGTAAGCAGCTGATATACAAACGGTGTCACCAGGTCCTGCAAAGCCACTGCACATGGATATGCATCTTGATGTCAAGGTACTCTCTGCTGAGATGCTGGACTTGAGGCTTAAGGACCTAGCAGGGCTCTGCCTCACAAAGAAGCAAAGGGCACACTGAGGCAAGAGAAAAATGTCGAGTATGTGAAGGAGACAGGAGTTGTAATGCCAACAGGTCTGTTTGCCAGACTAAGGCGTTTGGATTTCACTATACAGACTGGGGAAGCACTGGGGAATTCTGAGAAGACAGCTGACATATTTCTTCTTGGGCTCACCCACGGGTGGACTGAGGGAAGCCAGGACTGAATGTAGACACACTAGTTAGGAAGCTACTGCTGGAACCTCAGAGTGAAATGAGAGTCTAAGAAACACCGACAAGCAGAGTATTCGAGGAGAGGAAGGATTTGAGAACTCGTCTCTACATAAAAATTATATACTCACATCGGATAGGTGAAGGTGGAAAGCAGTCCAGCTTCCTCCTTCTGGTTTAGGGAATTATTTGGGTAGAGGACCTACTGGGCATGCTAGGGCATGCGGTGAAAGTATACTGATTTTGATTTTTTTTTTTTTTGAGGGAGGCTGGGAAAGACGAGTTTAATCTTAAACGTTACATCTGAGACCTACGGGGAATTGAGACCAAGAGATGCCTGAGTCATTTGGCTCACTAGACCATCTTTCAGTGTCAAGACATTTACAGGACTATTCCAGAATCACGGGAGCCTCATCTGGAAAGAACAACTATACCGATTTGGAAAAATGACATTTTGCATGTTTAAAAAACACTGAAAATACAGGAATCGAGAGTTAATTAAAAAAAAAAAAAAACACCAACAACATCATGCTACTGGCTACCAAACTGACACTCCGGAACAATTTATCTCTAATTTCTTACTAGAGTGAGGTAAACGCAGGGTTCGATGGGGGTTCCCTCTCACACTTAAAAATGAGCGGAGTACCTGGTATTTAGATCTAGGAATTCCTTTTCGTGGGATTGAGGAGCAAAAATTTAGAAACGCGCCCTCCAGTGGTAGTGGAATGAGGGGTCTCTAGCACCCCCGTTACCACCAAACAAAGCCCTGTGAAGAAATGCAATTTACGAGGATCAAAAGGCCACAGTACTCCTGCCGCTTAACCAAAAGAACCAAACGAATCCTCCAGGGGCTCGGACCCGCCCTTACCTGTCACGCTGACCAAAGGATAATTTCACTTTCGACTCAACAAAATAAGCCCTCAGATCTGACAGCTTGCAGTCCGTCCCACTCGGCGACAAAACACCTAGCAGCTAAAGCGCGCAGTCTAATCAGATCCTCCCGAGCCGACTGGGCTGGGCTGCGACCACGTGGGTGACCGCGGCCAGCGACAGCAAGCAGCGCAGGGCGGAGGAGGGGGCGTGTCTGGCGAGGGGGGGCGCCTGTGGGCGTGGTCTGCGGACCCGGGCTCCCTCCTCTCCCCTTTTGCCTTCGCCCTTCGAGCCGCCACGTAACGCCACGTCCCCGCGCATGCGCAGGGCGACTGGCGGCGGTGGTTGTTTCCGGGCTCCGGGGGCCGGAGCGGCTGCTGAGGAGGAGGCGGTGGTGGCGGAGGCCGGGGTGTTCGGAGCGCCGGCTCGGGGGGCTAGGCCCTTCGGGGGCGGGGGCGGCCGTGTTTTCTTTGGCTGAGGGGCTGGGGACGCCGGCGGCCGAGCGACGAGATGAATTTCCTCCGCGGGGTGATGGGGGGCCAGAGTGCCGGACCCCAGCACACAGAAGCCGAGACGGTGAGCGCAGCGCCCGGGGCCGGGCTAGGTCAGGGCTGGGCGAGAATGGGGCGTCCACGCAGCTCCCTTCGCCTTCCTTCCCCTGCTCGGTCACGCGAGCTCTCCACGCGGCGGGCCGCTCGGGCCGCGGTGACAGACCCGGTTCGGGGACCCGGTTCGCCGACGGACCGCGGCCCCTCCCTCCTTCCCTTTAACCTGTCGGCCGGCCTCGGTGCCGGCTGCTGCCCGGCTCTGGAGGGCTGGAAGGAGCTTAGATCCCAGCTGTTGGCCGAGGGCGTGTGGCTAAGAATAAAACGATATTCTTGGGGGCCCAAAGCCACCTGCTCCCGCCCCAGCGGCTGTACGGACCGACGTTTGCTTAGGGTTGGTGGTTCAGACTCCACTTTTGAGGTTCACCCAAATGTGTCATGTGGCAATACTTGTCTTGCACGCTGTAGTGTTCTGCGCTCTAGCTACTCTAGGGACTTTACTGCTCTCCTGGTGACACAATTTGTAATTTTTTTTAAATTACTAAGACACGGAAAGCCAGTGCTTGGTTTTGTTTGGATACACTTACTGCAAAGTTTGCGTAGTCCATTGGAGAGTACTGTGAATGGCATTAAAAAAAGAAAGAAACTGACATAAGTTTAAATGACCGCGTGTGACATTTTAAAGACCAACTTTGGGTAGCTGTGATACCTTTGTTTGGGGGGTCCGGAAGGATCATAAAGTACCCTGGAAGATAGGATAGGGTCTTTACTAATGAAGAAAGAATTGAAGTAACTTGACCAGAGTCTTAGAGCCACAGTTCTGCTACGGTGAAAAGTAAGCCTTCTGTTAAGCCTAGACTTTGTTGCTGATCCCTGTGTTTCAGTTATTAACTGGCAATTTTGGAAATTTACATGATGTTAACCCCACGAGTTCTGTTAGTACTTCTTGGGGGAGATGGAGGAGCTGTGAGGATTGAATCCGGGGCCTTACCGCATACAAGGCAAGCGTTCTGCCACCGAGCTAGACACAGCGCGGTTAGAACTGAGCTGAAAGCCAGCAGAGCTCTTTGCTGCATTTGAAAGTCAGATCTCCTCTTTCTTTTTCTCTCCTCCCCAATATTTGGCTTCCCTTGTCCCTTCCCACATGGCAACAAGACTGCTGTTAGTAGAAAACCAGGGACTCCTTAAGATTACCGTAGTCACAGCCCATCTCTTTAGCCTTTCTATATTTTGTCTGAGACACACAAATTAAGAGCTTGCTTTAAAGTTAGACCTTGGTTTGAATCCAGGCTTCCACCCTTGATTGACCTGGACAGATGAGGGAAGGCTGACACTTTCTGAGTAAAATGAAGAAGTGCTGGCTCCTGGGGATATAATGAGTCTTGAATGAGAGCGAAAGTGTGGCCCTTAGGAGATGCTCAGGGAAGGGAAGGTTAGAGTGGGAATTCCCTTCGGCCTTGTCACAGGGACTCTTGGGAAAGGTGATTGAGAGTAGAGGAGCGTAATGCTGGAAGGCTCCTGCTGGATCATATAGGTCAAGCTTCTTTATCTGACAGTCACCCCTGTGGAGCTGGGACTGAATGCTTCCGTGCAGTGCGTAGATGATCATTTTAGAATGATGCCCCAGCATCACCATGAGGACGTGTGAGCTGGAGAGAAAGCGACGAACCTTGTTACTGCTCAACTCCATGTGCACTCAAACTGGAAAAAATGTTTGCTTTCTAAGGAGAGTGAATTTACTGAGTTAAAGTGTGCTTAAAACTGGCCCTGATTCTATGAGGAAGTACAGCAAGGACCCATGGGTGACTAGTTCAGGATTTATAGAGCATCAGAGGAGTGCACAGTGTAGTATTAGATGTTTTAATTGGAGATACTTGATTTGCCCTAGATGTTTGACTTGCAAAGGCTTTGAACTGCTTAACTTCTGTATCATCATCTACGTTATGTAGATTCTCCCATCTCTGTGAAATGGAGAATGGTTCTCCATCTTTCTTTTTCATAGCTTTTCCCAGTGGAAAACCTCTTTTATCTGAATTCTACTTTTTTTGTTCTTCAGATCTGTCATTAATTTTTTTTCTCTAGTGTGCACCCCTAACTTCTTTGTCCAAGAAACTGCAGATAATGTCTTTCATAACAGAACAACCATTGCTCTATAACTTGGTGAACGGGTCTTGTTCTTCCCACCATTGCTGTGCTCCCCAGCCCCTCCGTCGTCCTATCACGTATATTATCATCCTTCGCAGTGTGTTTTTTTGTTCAAGGGTCAGGTGTATTTCAGGTTTTTCCCCTAGTAATAAAAGCACTATAAATTTTTTTCCAGACTTCACTGACCTAAATCCCCAATTCCCCTCCATAAACATTTCTAATTAGTTGCTTAAAGTACTATTTCAAATAAACAACAGACATTAGAGTCAGCAACTTTAAAATGTTAGGTTTAAAGAAATAAATGACATTATTTTAGAGACCCCAGTTGTTTAATTGAAGTCTCTTGTATCAGACCTTTTTTTTTTTAAAATTTATTTATTCTTTCACAATTTCACGCATATGCGGTGCCCTTTGATGACATCTCGGCCCTTATCCTTTCTCGTATCCCTGCTTTCCAGGGCACCCCTTCCCCAACAAGTCCCCTCCACGTCCATGATCGATAGATCACTTCTTAAGTATTTTTAATTTTTTGTTCATTTGTTTACTTACTTCTCTGTTCAGCCTACCTCATTTATTTATTTACTTTTTTTTAAAAGATTTATTTATTATGTATACAACATTCCTTCCATGTGTGCCTGCAGGCCAGAAGAGGGCACCAGTTCTCATACAGATGGCTGTGAGCCACCATGTGGTTGCTGGGAATTGAACTCAGGACCTCTGGAAGAGTAGCCAGTGCTCTTAACCTCTGAGCCATCTCTCCAGCCCCCCAGACCTTTTACTTAGAGAGTTTTCTAATATACTGCTTGCTGTTTTCCTGCCTATGCTTTTTTTCTTCCTTTTCTGTGGGATGTAGGGGAATGGGGGTGGGGTGGTTTGGGTGCTAGAAATTGAACCCTGCTGAGTGTCTTCTAAATGTGGAAGCGCTGGATTGCCGGTTGTACAGTGCCGTGCCGTGCCTCAGCTGAGTGACTTTGGACTTGTTCTTCAGAACCAGCCAAGTAGTGAAGATCTGTGTTTGTATCACAGGATCATCAGCAAGTTTGTGGAATAGGGATATTTTTAGTCTCTAATTTTACACTCTGTATTTTAGAGTCTAGTACCTTTTAATATGCCCCCCCACCCTGCAAGGTAGAGAAAGTCACTATGTCTGATGACTGTAACCTCTTGTTCACACGTTCTTAGTTTTACGTCTTCTGTCAACTGGTACTCATTTTAAAAGGTAGTTTCTTGAAAATTCCATAAGAGATGTGAATATGTTTGATGATAAATCATTGGAATGCTTTCTGTTTTCAAGTTAGATCCTGAGCCATGAAAGTGACTGACAGTCGAAAGCTAAGAATTACTGCTCAGCGGCAGGTATCCCTTTGGGGGTTGATGATGAACTGACTCAAAGCAGGAAGACTAGCATGCTAGATGCAGGTGTACGTTCTTTTAATTAAATTCTTAAGTGACGAACGTGATCGAAAATTCAGTTTGGGTTTGGCCAGTAGCTCAGCAGTAAGTCACTTGCCATGCAAGCCTGACAGCCTTCAGTCTCCAGAACCCACAGAAAGGTGGGAGAAGAGAACCTGCTTGACAGAGTTGTCCTCTGACCTCTCTGCATGCACACCGTGGTGTGATCACACCCACGTCTCTCTCTATCTCTCTCTCCCACAATAAAGAAAAAGGTTTTAGTTTTCAGTTTTGGTTTGATGAGTGTGTGATTGGGCACATCATAGTGTTAGTGTAAGTGTATGCTCTGAGATTCCTCTTGGGGTTGCTACTACATACTCTACGCTGGTAACTAGGTCGGTGCCTTAATTGGAATGTTTGCTCACTTGGCTTGACTTGTAATAATAATGTCAGAGACAAGAGAGTGATTTGCCTCTGATGACTTTTATGTCCAGGAAAAGTGTCTTTTTGACTTGTTTGTATTAAACGTCACTTCCCAAATTGAAGTTTAATAACAAATTTTTTAGGCTCCTTTAAACAAAAAGATTCACTTAAAATTTACATGCCCTAACATTACCAAGATGTGTTCCAGAGAATGTTATTTACAGCCTTTGTGATGTCCTAGAAAACAGAGTTTGTTACCAAAGATGTGTGTTGTCTGATGGTCACAAATGAAACAGGAAAACCCTCTTATATGGAGCTATAAAGGGTGCTGTTTTCACAGTTTTCTGTCTAGACCCTGTGTGTGCACACGTATCTGATTGTGGCTTCAGTAAGCTTCATGTATCTACTAGTATTCTAGGAAATGTACAAAGGGAAAATTGTTCTAGCAGGTCTGTACTGGGATCTAAGTATATAATATGCTTATTACATACTAGTTCCTGTTTTTCAAGAGTCTTCCATGATCTGCAGCTCTGTACCTAAAAGAATAAGTCCTGAAACCATATGATTTGGGGAGTAATTACACTCATCCTGAACTGGATTATCTCCTAGGGGAGAACACACCAGTTCATTTTTAGAGGCTTGTGTTTGTTTGCTTGTTTTTGAGACGGAGTCTCATTTTGTAACCTAAGCTGGCCTTGAACTTAGCATTCTGATGGAGGAGGATCATCTGTCTATGTGTTACTTTCATTGGTTAATAAAGGAACTGCCTTGGCTTTTGATAGGATAGCAGCTTAGATAGGCAGAGTAGACAGAACAGAATGCTGGAAGAAAGAAGCAGAGTCAGGTAGAGTCAGACACCATGAAGCTGTCAGGTCAGACATGCTGAATCTTTCCCGGTAAGCCACGACCTTGTGATGAGATATAGATTATTAGAAATGGGTTGAATCAGTATGTGAGAGTTAGCCAATAAGAGGCTGGAGGTAATGGGCCAGGCAGTGTTTTAAAAGAATACAGTTTCCGTGTAATTATTTCGGGTGTAAAGCTAGCAGTGCAGGAGCCGGGCAGAATGAAAAGCAGGCCTGCTCGCCTCCTCACTACAGAATTCTAGTGCTTCAGCTCTAATGCTGGGATTGTAAACTACCATTCCCGGCATGGAAATTCTCTATACAAAAATTTTATTTGTTTGTTTTTTCGAGGCAGGGTTTCTCTTTAGCTTTGGACCCTGTCCTAGAATGTGTTCTTTGTAGACCAGACTGGCTTTGAACTCACAGAGATCTACCTGCTTCTGCCTCCCAAGCGCTGGGATTAAAGGCATGCACCACACCACCCGGCTATACAAAAATGTTATACTGACTTGTAGTAAATGGAACAGCAGGCCCTTTGTTCCATCCCACCCGGCTAGTTTACACCCGTAATAATTACACAGAAACTGTATTCATTTAAACACTGCCTGGCCCATTAGTTCTAGCCTCTTATTGGCTAATTCTCACATATTGATTCAACCCATTTCTAATAATCTATATCTCACCACAAGGTCGTGGCTTACCGGGAAAGATTCAGCATGTCTGACCTGACAGCTTCATGGTGGCTCTCTCTGACTCTGCCTCCTTTCTCCCAGCAGTCTGTTCTGTTTACTCTGCCTATCTAAGCTGCTGTCCTATCAAAAGGCCAAGGCAGTCTCTTTATTTAACCAATGAAAGCAACACATAGACAGAAGGCCCTCCTACTCCACTGACTCTTTGTTTAGCTTTTCCGAATATCATGGGGAAGTTATGCTTTTATATATATATATCAGAGAAGTACTGTAAACATTCCTTGTATAAAGTGCTAATCAACTTTAATTTGAAAACTTACATGTATGGACGTTTTGCCTATAAGCGTGTGTGTGTCTAGTGCCCATGGAGGCCAGAGAGATATTGGATCCCCTGGAACTGGAGTTTCAGACAGTTATGAACTTCCATGTTGGTGCTGGGACTCTCTTAACCACTGAGCAATCTCTCTAGCCCCTGTACTGTTAGATTTTAAGATGCTGGTATTAAAGACAGGCTGTTCGGTAGACAAATTTC
This sequence comes from Myodes glareolus, assembly GCF_982192425.1. Classification (NCBI taxonomy): domain Eukaryota; kingdom Metazoa; phylum Chordata; class Mammalia; order Rodentia; family Cricetidae; genus Myodes; species Myodes glareolus. The sequence continues at coordinate 15,190,828 of NC_142033.1, read as the reverse complement.
ATGATAGTCTTGTTAAAAGGTTTTCCTTTTAGGAATAGTTCACTCGTGGGGAAAGCAAGGACAGTACATAAAGCAGTGTTGTGTCTTGGCAGATTCCGATGTGATTGTGGGAGAAATGGACTGTGTTGTAGTTGAGGTCATCTGAAGAGAAAACTGACCTTTTTCATTTTTATACTATTACTACATTATTAACAAGTTAACTGTGGGTTCACATGAATTATTTTAGTCCTACCAAGAAGAGTCTTCTTTGGGAATTCTTTTTTAGGAAGGTACAACTCTGTTTTAAACTCTAGGAAAGCATTAAAGTAAGTTGTTACTAGGTGTTAAACAAGTCCTTGTTAAGTTAGTGAGCATAGAGGTTTTTTTAAGAAGATATTTTTAAATATTTATTTTGTTTTTATATGTATGATAATGTTTTGCCAAGATGTATGTTTATGCATTACCTGTGTGCCTGATGCCCAAGAAGGCCAAAAGAGGGTGACAGATCCCCTGAAACTGGAATTAGAGATGGCTGTGAATCACCATGTGGGTGCTGGGACCTCTCTGCAAGAGCAGCAAGTGCTCTAAATTTAAACTGAGCTATTTCTCAGTCTGTGATGTCACTGTTTTGCAAATTTAAGTTAACCTTCATCCTTTTATGTGACCCTGTACCCTTCTTTGCCTTTTGACAACTTTTCGTTTTTTTTTTTTTAGGTTTTTTTTTATTATTATTATGGGGGGCATGCGTGCCATGGCACAGGTATGGAGGGCAGCTTTTGTCGGTTTGTGAGGTGAGCTCCCTCCTCACTGAGCCATCTTTCCAGGCCAGCCTTTCATTTTCATGTCCTCCTTTTTTCTTTTCTACTCACAGCTATCCCCATTGCTTTTTTTGGGAGGGGGGATTAGTCTCTTTTGTGCATTAATAAATGACATTACCACCACCACCACCACCACCCCTGTTTTTAGTTTTAATAAGCAGGTCATTCAGTTACAGTTCTGAGTATATCTCAGTTGGAATATTTCATGTTACTTGCTGAATGGAATTGTGAGTCTCAAATGGCAATTATTAACAAAAAGGTATTCTAATAATCGCCCATGATTCAAGTGCTTTATTGATGAGACTTTTATTTTGGAGGTGGGACCTTCAGTCTGTAGCCCGACTGGTCTTGACTTGATTGCAGCATTTTGAGTAGCTGGAATCACAGATGTGTGCCATCACACCTTGGCTGTGTGTGTGCATATACAAATAATACCAATGACCATTAACTTCTGTTTGACTATCTCCTGCATTTATAGTTAGCGCTCTTTCCAGAGATAAACCTGTTACTAATTAAACATAAATCTTTTCATCTAGGTTAGATTTTACTCAAATTGTTTTTTGTTGGGCTGGAGAGATGGCTCAGCAGTTAACAGCGCTGGGTTCAATTCCCTGCACCCACATGACAGCTCACAACTGTCTGTATCTCCAGTTCCAGGGAATCTGACATCCTCACACAGACATACATGCAGGTAAAACACCAGTGCACATAAAATAAAAACAAATCCTTGTCCTTGTATAGCATTTTGTTGTTTTGTATGAGAGCCACAAACCTTCATTGCAGGTGAAAGCACCAGTGAAGCTGGCAAGGCAGAGGAGAGCCCAGAGGCCAGAGGTGAAGCCCTGGCAACCTCTCCAGGCTAAATGATGGTACTGGCACTCAGCAGTAGCCAGAAATGCCATGGATGTAGGCCAGGGAGCCAGTTTTAGGTGGTCTACAAACTTTGCTTTCCTCCTGCCCCACCACTCCATGTTCTGTGTTTGCTAGCTGCTGGGCTCATCTCTTTGTCTCTAAGTGACAAGGGATGTCAAGAGAATAGTGACAATCTTAATTGGGACTTTATGAAGATTAAGTAAGTTTAAAAGTAGAAAGCGTTTTAGGATCCATCTAGCATGCGGTAAATGCTGCAATGACCATGTGTCTTAGTTTCTATTGCTGCGAAGAAACACTATGACCAAAGCAAGCTGGGGAGGAAAGGGTTTATTTATTTGGCTTGCACAAGGGCATCTAGTCACTAAAAGAAGTCAGGGCAAGAACTGGAGGCAGGAGCTGATGCAGAGGCCATAAAGGAGTGCAACCACCTGACTTATCCCCGTGGCTCGTTCAGCCTGCTTTCTTATAGAACCAGGACCACCAGGGATGCCACCACCACAATGGGCTGGGCCTTGCCTCATCAATCACTAATAAAGAAAATGCCCTATGGACTTGCCTACAGTGGGATCTTATGGAGGCATTTTCTTAATTAAAGTTCCCTTTGTCTTGGATGACTTTAGTTTGTTTAGTTGGCATAAAACTATCCAGCTCACCCTATTTTACCAATACAGGTTAGCATTTATACATATTTGAAGTCAGGATATAGCCTATAGTGGTTAGTATTGTTATCCTGATGATATACATAATAATAGTGGGTCTTCACATGGTGGAAGGAGGGGGCTGAGCCATACAAGTTGTCCTCTGACAAACATACTTGCACATGCAGTAACAATAAGTAAAGTGTAGAGCTAGAGAGATAACTCAGTGCCTCCAAGTACTTGCTTCTCCTACAGTGGACCTGGGATCCATTCCAAGCACCCACATGGCAGCTCACAACTGTCTATAACTCCTGTTCTGGGGGATCTGACACCCTCACACAGACATAAATGCAGACAAAACACCAATGTACAAAAAAATACAAATAAGTTATTTTTAAAAATTTAAAGAAAAGAAAGAATTATTTATGGGCATTTAACTGTCATTTTTCAGTACAAGACTTCCACTATTAAGATTCCAGACGAGGACAGTTTCTCTCTTTTGAAGTACTTAGTGCTTGAGGACCACTCATGGTTGAACTGTAGGAAGTGCAGACTCCATCACAGCACTGTGGTAGCACAGCACTTAGAGGGCGGAGGCAGCAGGATCAGGAGTCTGAGGTCATTTTTAGGTTTGAGTTCAAGCCTAGCCTGAGCTGAATGAGAACCTTAGGGGCTCTCCAGCCACCACGGCTGGAGGAGAAACAGCTTCAGGAACCACAAGAGGAACGATGCTAGCATTCAGTGTTTGCCGTTTGTCTCTACTTGAGACCCACCCAGCTAACATCTGAACACTTAACCTTTGCAGTTCCTCCTTCACTGTTGGAGACCTTGTCACCTGCTGCTTATATTCAGGGTGACTGTGACTTCTTAGTCATCCTCCCAGAAGGAAGTGTCATGCTGCCTCTCTTTTGACAGCTACAACCAAATGAAAGAAAACACATTATTCATACCCAAATCCTATAAAGATTTGACCATTTTTGTTCAAACACAGGTCTACATTTTTTCATTTTTGTAGCATTAAATATGCTTAATTTATATTTCGAACTTGTAACTTGAAGAGTCCAAGTGTCTTTCACTGCTGTGTAATTGTGCTCAGCTGCTCACCTTTAGTGATGGCTTCTGTGCATGGCTGTCCACACAGCACTTTGAGACTCCTTCGAAATACGGTATCAAGTGTGATCACATTCTGCCCAACAAATTATAACTTCATGGTCATGTTCTTAAATGAAGCTTTGTGTTCTTTCCTCCTTCCACTTGTCTCAGCCTGAAATTTGAACTTGTTAGTAATAAAGAAACTTCATCAGTTCAAATTAGCATAGTAGTGGAGGTGATGGCTAGACCGTTGAGGGCTCTGAGGGGCAAAGTTCCCTGCTGCCTACTAGCTTGTACTTTTACTGGACAAAGAGAAACTTCTTTCTCGTTCAAGCCTGTCTATCTGCTAGCTTTGCTTGCAGCAGCTGAACCACTGCTGTCAAATACCTCATTCTACGGGTAACACAAACCTAAGCTCTGGGACAGCGCAAGCTCAGCATGTGGACTCAACCCTTAGTGCAAGTGCATACACACCTGATCCTGACATAAATATTTTGGTTTTGGAGGCAAACCATCATTTTCATTGAGTAGATTGATAATAATAATAAATATCCAGTATCTATTATTACATATTTTAAAAAGCAAATCTCAGAGTAATTGTTTCACTTTTGAAAAACTATCCCTTTGTATATACATATTTATTGTGGAGAAGAAAAGGAAAAAAAGAGATTATTCCTGGAGACGGGAAATGACATAAGACATCAGTTGTAGACTATACATTGATTTTAATTATTACAAGATTTATTTTTGTTTCAATAGTCAACGAGAAAAAAATATGAAGAAATCTCTATTAAACCCTCCTTTTACTCTGCATATCTGACACTGATGACTGGCTTCATATCCTTTGCTTAACTGTCCCTGTTGGGTCAGTTGTGTTCCAGCAAGTCACCATGGGTGTAGAATTGCCATGCATCCTCAAGTACTCCTCTGAAGGAAAACCACAGGTCAGCTTCCTGTGAGCCACTGGGCATATTTTTGTCACACCAATCAATACAAAACCTTGTTTTAGCCAGAGGTAGTGACATCTCTAATCCCAGGACTCAGAGGCAGAGGCAGGTGATCTCTGTGAGTTCAAGGCCAGTTAGGGCTACAGAGTGAGATCTTGTTTAAAAGAAAAATTGAAACAAAAATCTCTCAAACCAAAAATAGCCCCATTGTTTTATGTTTATTTTTCTTTAAATATGCTTCTTTTAAAACATGTCTTTATTTAACTCAAGGCCAGCAGCACCTCATGCTGAATGGAACCTAATTTTGTTTAGGACACCTTTTAACCTTTCTGTGCCTAGGGAAAGCCCCTCAACACAGCACCCAGGAGGCGTCTGTTACAGAGAAACCACCAATAGCAAATACAAACACACAACAGATGTAATACTACACAGGGCATAGAATTTTATTTACACTGAAAAGGTCTGGATGTGGAGTCTGGGAGTCTGTCTTCACTGCTCTGCACTGTCCTCAAATGAGCAGGAAAGCACTTGGGAGGAAGAGGCAGGTGGATCTTTGTGAGTTCTAGACCAGCATGGTATACAAAGTGAGTTCCAGAACAGCCAGGACTTATACAGAGAAATCCTGTCTCAGAAAACAAAAACACAATGAAAAAAGATTACTTAGTATTTAAAATTTGAATACATAAAAATATTCTATTTCAACCTAAGGAATAATAGCATATTTAGTATTTGAAAGTTACCTGATTTTATTATATGTGAAATAATTTTAAGCTAGCTTTGAAAAATTAAAAAATTTCATATGAAAGTCTACATTTCTGTCTTTTCTTGAACACTAGCTTGAAGGTAGTTAACATTCTATTTTATGCAATGTAAAAAGCAGTCTGTTTTTAAAATTGCATTTTATTTAGCTGTGTGCATGCATGTTTGTATGCATGAGCCATGATGTGCATGTGGAAATCAGGAACAACTTGTGGGGTTAATTCTCAGACCATCAAGCTTATCGGCAAATACCTTTCTTTACCTGGTCAAGTGTCTCCCTGGCCCAGGAACAAAACGTATGAAACTTCTATTATGAACTGAACTTTGCAAAGGTTGTCTGCTTTGCTTTCTGTAGAAATTCTGTAACTCTATAATGATACTTTTTTTTTCAGGATTTGGGTGGGATATTTGTCATTTTGAATATCTAGTTTTTCAGTACAACTTTAAAAATACATGTTTGTGGGTAGGCAGGATGATTCTGTTGGTAAAGACGCCTGCCACCACACCTGAAGACCTAAGTTCAATTCCTCAGACCCACAGGGTAGAAGAAGAGAGTGGTTTTCCGCAGATCATATCGTCTGACTTTGACACAAACACACAAACACACACGCATGCATACATACACATGTGAACATACAAAATGAATTTTATCTTACATACATATGTTTGCTTCTGTGGGCTCATTTACCTTCTATGGCTTGTTTTTATTGTATGATGCTCTTTTTATATCTGTACAGTTGATTCTTTTGAATAGCTACAACTGGGTTCACCAAATAATATACTGCAATGTATTTGACTTTTCCTCATTTAATAGACAGTTGTTTAACATTTTTCCATTGTATATAGTGCTCTGATGTTTATTTTTAAGCTCAGTTTGAATTTTAATTCCTGCAAATTATTTAAAAATAGATATATTCTGTCTTTAAAGGTTTTGAGACACTTAGAACTTTAAAATTGGGGGCTGGAGAGATGGCTTGGGAGTTAAGGAAACTTCCTGCTCTTCCAGAGAATCAAAGTTTGATTCCCAGCACTCACAAGGCGGCTCACAACTGTCTGTAGCTCCAGTTCCAGGAGATCTGATGCTTGCGTCAGGTCTCCCTAGGTACCAGATGGGTGAGTGGTGCACAGACACACATGCAAGCCAAATACTCATACAGATAAAATTAAAAAATAGTTTTAAAAACACTTTTAAAATTTAAAACTTTCTGTCCACATTTTGCACTTTCTTAACACAGTGAGTGCATAGTTGCACAATGGAGGTAGCACAGTGACATGTTAATAATATACCATAACCTGTTGGATTTGACCCCTCTCGGTTGCAGTCATCCTGATAAGCACGTTTACAGTGCTCCAGTCCCACCAATGACTTCTCTTCATTTATTCTTCAGCTGCCTTGACTTCCTTATGTGTCTTCTCACTTGCCCCTCCCACTTTTCAAGTCTCGTGGGGGGGGGGAGGCCGCTATAGTTTGATAATACTACCTAAATAAATAGACCTGGGAAAGACCACTTCCTCAGTGTCCCATTTGCAGATTTTCTCCAGAATTGACTGGTATAATTTTGGGAGTACGAAACTTGATTTCCTTTTTTTCTTGTAATGCTGTTTTATTTTTTATTGATAGATTCAAAAGCTCTGTGACCGAGTAGCTTCATCTACCTTACTGGATGACCGAAGGAATGCTGTGCGTGCTCTTAAATCATTATCTAAGGTTTGTAACTAAATTATTGCCTCTCCCTCCCTCCCCGCCACCCCCCCGTGTATGGGTGTTTTGTCTGCAGGCATATATGCATCACTTGCATGTGTAGTGCTCACATAGGCCAGAAGAAGGTGGAGGAGTTACAGAAAGTTGTGAGCTGCTGTGTGGGTGCTGGGATTCAAACCCAGGTACTCTGGAAGAGTACCCAGTGCCCTGAACCACTGAGCCATCTCTGCAGCCCCAAATTACTATGGTTTTTTTTTTTTTTTTCAGTTGAGCATTGGTAATAATTAGTAATAACACTTTCCTGTTTTCTGTGTAGAAATACCGCTTGGAAGTGGGAATCCAGGCTATGGAACATCTTATCCATGTGTTACAAACGGATCGGTAAGTTTTGGTATTGATTTTTTCTTCTAATTTTTTTTGAACTTTTAATTTGTTCTGTAGTTAACCATCATCATTCCAGAAGATAGTAACATTAAGTCTACTACATTTTTTACTCTTAGTTCTCATTTCAGTAAACATTTATTGGATACTAGGTACAAGCCACTGTGCTAAGCATTAGTTGAGACATAAAAGTAGGATAGAATAACCAGATGTGGTAGTGCACACAAGTAATCAAATTACTTAAGAAGTGCAGGTAGGACAGTTCGGATTTAAGGTCATCTTTAGCTTCCTAGCAAGCTCTTGGCCAGTCTAGGCTATGTGTGATCCCGTCTTGGAAAAAAAAAGGCGGGGAGTGGGTAATGTTGTAACTTAATTATAATGGCTTTAAGGTTTTGATTTGTATTGGGTAAATGGATATACTGATACTCATTTGCAGAAATATATGCTACAGTATGTAAGTTAAATAGACTTTTTCCCCTTAGGACAGTAAATGCACAGGAGTGGTTATAAATCTGGCATGTCTTTAGAGAGTGATAACAGCCTGTTTGTTTTTAGGACATTTTGTCTGTATTTTCTGTTTTAATTGCTTGTGCATAAATAGTTTTTATATCTTGCCTCTGATAAAATGTCTGTAGAGCTTTAGTTGCTTGTCACACATTTCTACTCCACTGAGATCCCACATAGGACTTCAAAATCAGACCCAGGGCTAGGGAGACAAGTGTTTGCTGTACCTGTTCCCAACACCCAGATAAAAGCTGACATGGCGCTTTGCTGCAGGGAGTAGACAGGTAGAGATCTCAGAGCCTCAGTTCTTGCCTGGTCCTCCTACTTCTGCCTATCTACCCACTTCAGCTATGTTTTCTTCTGAATTTATCCCAATCAAAAGTCCCTTTCATTGTGTTAAAAACTAGAAACTCCCTACAGAATTCATCCCTGTAAGCCAAAGAAAAGCAGCATGTTTTCAACCCTCAGTGTATCCATCCCTTAAATCATTTTCCTGGCTTTTTGCTGTGTTACAGAATATGAAAAAGTTCTTTAAAATTTATTGTTTCATAGTTTCTGGGTGGGGATTGAGGGGTGGCTTAACTAAGTAGACTGAAGGCCTCTTTGGCTGTAGTAGAAATATCAACCGAGACTGCAGCCCAGTTCATTTCTTCCATGGTAGTGAATTAGTCCTTCCCTTTCTATTGGAACAGGTGGCTCAAGTCTAAAACTTTTTTATTTTCTCATAATTAATTAGTCCAACGTTTGTCTTTGAATGCATTTAAGCTAGATGGCTCCATTGTTTCATCAAATTATAAACAAGAATTCCTGTATCATCTAAAAAAAATAAACACATGCACACATACACATAACTATACACTCATGTTTTGCTAAATGGAATTATCCTGTCTAGTTTTTTTGAAAGTTTTTTTTTTTTTTATGGATGTGGATGTTTGCTTGTATGTATCTCTGTGCACCATGGGCGTGCCTGTTGCCCATGGAGGTCAGAAGAGGGCATTAGATCCCCTGGCACTGGAATTAAGGACAGCTGAGTGCAACCCTATGGGTGCTGGGAATTGAACCAGAGTCCTCTAGAAGAACAACCAATGATCTTAACTTCTGATAACTTCTGAACTCTCTCTCTAGCCCTTTGTCTGTCCGTTTTTAAACTTAGGGTTTTTTTTTTTTCCCTACTTGACACCGCGTTAGGATTTGTTTAATAATCATTCTGTCACATATTCTTTTCGGGACGGGAGGGAGAGATGTTTGTTTGTTTGTTTGTTTGTTTTTTAAGGCAGATTTCTCTGTGTAATAGCCCTGGTTACCCTGGAATTCATTCTGTAGACCAGGCTGGCCTGAAACTCACCTGCCTCTGCCTCCCAAGTGCTGGGACTAGAGGTGTGCGCCACAACCACCCAGCGCATATTCTTTTAAGATACATTTTTCATTGCTGTCTTATGTGTGTTATTTTTTAACTAGACAAGTTGATTTCTCAGTTTTTACAATTCTCTTCTTTTTGTTGTTTGTTTTCTTTTATTTGTTTTGGTTTTCAAGACAGGGTTTTTCTGTATAACCTGGCTGTCCTAAAACTCACTCTGTAGAACAGACTGGCTCTCTGCTTCCCAAGTGCTGGGATTTAAGGTGTGTGTTACCACTGCCCAGCAATTTTTACAATTTTTAAAAAGATTTCTTTATTATGTATACAGTGTTCTAACTGCATGTGTCCTTGCAGGCCAGAAGATGGCACCAGATCTCATTACAAGTGGTTTTGGGCCACCATATGGTTGCTAGGAATTGAACTCAGGATATTTGGAAGAGCAGTCATTGCTCTTAGCCACTGAGCCATCTCTCCAGCCCCTAATTTTTATAATTCTCAATAAATCTTTATGTAGTTTCTTATTTTATTGTCTGGTGGGAATGAGGATGATGAAGATGAAGATGATGATGATGGTGGTGATGATGATGATGATGGTGTAGAAAGGTCTCACTATGTAACCCAGCCTGGTCTGTAACTTGCAACCTTCCTATTCTCTCTGCCTCCTGAGTACTGAGATTACAGGCAGGAGCCACCCTGCCCAGCTGTACACATTCCTTTCCTACTACTTTCTTAGATAAGATTTGTAGATAAGAAATGAATATTTTATTGATCTTCTGGAAGAACTACCTAGAATTGAACACAGCATTTTAAATCCAATCAGCAGTCTGTAAGTATAATAATTTCTCTTTTTCAGTTCGGATTCTGAAATAATAGCTTATGCTTTGGACACACTCTATAATATAATATCTAATGATGAAGAGGAAGAAGTAGGTAAGTTTCCAGTTATTTTACTGTGCTTCTATATATAAACTAGGTTATGCCAATTTTGCTTTAAAGTTGAGTACATTATTTTATAAACTTGTTCGTTGTTTGTAGGTGTTTTCTTTTTAAGTTACTCCTTTAATCAGTATAGTAAAGATCTACCCTTAGTCCCGAGTAGTATCTAGGATGAAGCTCAGTGTGTAATCTGAGCCATTAGGATACGGTGGAGCATGAAGGCTCAGTGTGTCATCCAAGCTGTTAAGTTACGGTGAAGAATGAGGGCTCAGTGTGTGATCTGAGCCTTATGACAAGGTGGAGTGTGGTTTCTGTCCTGAAATCAGGGACTATGCAGCCTGGGCTAAGCGAAGCTCAGTCTCCTTGCTGAACTTCCAGAACATTAGGATTACAGGTTCCACCACTTCTCACCTACACCCTTCCTTCTTTTAAATGCTTATTCTTCAGATACTGTGACATTTCAAATAAAAAGTGTTTTAGTAGATTCTCTTTCACCTCACTCACCTCCCCCAGATCCTGTTCTCTTTCTTTTGTTGTTTGTTTTTTGTTTATGTGTTTGGGTTTTGTTGTTGTTTTTCTAGACGGGGTCTCACTGTGTAGCTCTGGTTGTCCTAGAATTCACTATATAGACCAGACTGACCCCAAGATACTCTTGCCTCTACTTTTGAGTGCTGGTATTTCAGGCGTGGTGAGCCACCACACTGCAGGTCCTTCTTTCCTAAGCGTTTTCTCTTTGGGTTGTAATTAAGCACTATACTTACTAGCCTTGCAGAGTTCAATAATCCCTTTGATTGTTGGTTGATCCCTGTATGTGTTATTACCTTTGTGCCTGTTAAGGGTTAGAAGCCAAGTTAGGGAATCTCTCTCCCAATACTTAAACCGTTATTTTCCTAAGACTTTGTTAATTTGTAAAGAGCAACAATTTACTAAATTTAGGAAGGTTTTTTAAAATTATTTTTCTTTGTTATTTCGTGAGAGGCTTGGTTGGATGTCTGTACCTTTGTTGTGTAAATAGTGAAAATTTCCTCGGTGAGCAACATTTCCTAGTGCTACTGAGAATATTCTACATAGCCAATGTTGGTTACAGTAAGACATTAGTGGGGTTTCCATTATTTTAGAGGAAAAAGCAGACATACTCATGTGTTTTATAATTCTAATTTATGCTGATGTATGACAAAACAAAAATTATAAATAAATATTGACCTTACGCATATTTTGTTAACAGTTGAGCAGAAAAGCATGTGCTTGTTAACCCACAGAGTACTTACTGGTAGTGTGAGTGTTGGAGTGACGTGGGGGTGGTCATGGTCCCATAGAATGAAGTACACTTTTTTTACAATTTTATTTCTCTCTGGTATACCTTGCCTAGAAGTTTCTTAATTTCTAAAGGGCAAAAATATTTAGTAAACATAATTTATTTTCTGTAGAAAAGGAAATTGAATACATAGCCGCTTAAACATATACACAAAAATATTTCTTGAAGAAAAGGTACTTGCTTCTCCTAGTGTTTATCAGATTAGAAAATTAAATGCAACATACCTTTTGTTGTTTGCATCAGGGGTCTATGTCCTGGCTGTCCTGGAACTCACTTTGTAGACCAAATTGACTCCAAAGTCATAGATCTTCCTGCCTCTGCCTCTCATGTGCTGGGATTAAAGGCGTGCCAAATCATGCCCAGCCACTCAGCACACTTGTTAAAAAAAAAAAAAATGACTTAAAACCCCTTCATTTCTTAGATATTTGGTATGGGAGGTGGTTTTTTCTTGTGTGTATTTGGGATTATTTTGTTGTACTTACTTGCATTTTTTGAGACATTTTCACTGTGTTATTGAGGCATGAACTCACCACATAGTTCAAGCTGACCCTCCATACCCAGTCTTTGTGCACCAGCTTCCTGGGTGCTAGGATTTTAGGCAGGTGCCACAGTGCCTGTTTCTGTGCTCTTTATTTTTAATTCATCATTCAAAAGTCTTTGATAAAATAGGAAAACAACTTTGGATAAACAGTAGCAGAGTAATTTTTTAGGGACTTTTTCTTCAGTTAAGTGAGTAAATTTTTAAAAACTAGATATTAAGAAATGTATTCTTGAGTTGTAGTCTCAGTGCCTTCTCTTTAATGCTTTACTGCAAGATAATTCTCCAGTGACCTAAAAATTATTTAGAGTTCTTTATTTTGGGAATATTTTATAACCCGTTAGTGATAAATCTGTCTCATAGCCCTAATAATATAGTGTATTCCATGTGTCTTGGATGCTCCTCAGCTGTTTGCCTTAAATGATGGAATCTCATTTTCCAAGAACTACACTGCTGACTTGATCTGCTTCTGTGTTTATACAGATAGATATGAATAGTTTTCCTTGTCACCTGCTTCTTATTTATTTATTTTCATCTACCTTTTCAGATGATGTTGAAGGTAAAGGTTTGCATTTTCATATGCATGATGCTTTAGACTTAAGACCTGGTAATATAAAAGGACACTGTCAAATGCTGTTTCTTCTGGCTTCTAAAAACTCTGGCATTGGTTTCAGTGTGTCAGATCTGTTATTAAACAGGAATATTTAATAATCTGCAGTCCACAACATGAAACAATTCTAGTGTATCTTTTAATAAAATAAAAACTTTCCTCAGATTCCTTTTATTTAAATTTTTTTGTATACACTTTCTGGAAAGCAAATTATTTATAAACAATATTTGAATATGTATACACATGGATGCATACATATCTACTTATATTGAGTAAGCTGGAAAGCACTCAATACAGAGAATATACGTATGTTGATGTTGTCCCTTTAAAGTGCCACGTGCACAGCTGTGCTCCAGGTACTGACCTTCTACATTGGTTTCTAGAGTTCACTGATACTTACCCTCTTGTGACCTGTTTGACTTCTAGTAACTTTTAACCATATTTTTTCTTTGTAATTAAAATAATTGTTTTCTTATTTTGTTTAACTAATATTCCTAAATACTTTTTAGAATGAATGAAATATTATCTAAACTAGATTTAAAATAACAGTTGCCAATACCTAACAGAAAACTAATGTACCATAATGCTATTTCTACATTCAAGTCTGTTGTTTGAAATCAGAAAATCCCGGAACACTGCCATGACTCTGTCTAACTGTTTCTTTGGAATGGTACAGATCAGGAGCTGGTTTTCTACTGTTGTTTTCGCATATTTGTGTAGAGCTTTAAAGTGTGCAGAATCCTTTCATGTCAGTATCTTACTTAAGCCTCATAGCAGCCTCAAGATAGGTTGTTGCTTCTCTTTCCTCAGATTAACCAGCCAAAGACTGGCCATTGTCCTCATACACTAGGACATGGCTAACAGACAGTGTCTTTTCTCTCACTGTCCTTTCTTGTTTTTAAATACTCCATGGATATTTCAGTTGAATAGTGTGGCCAATTTTACATTCTAACTAGAACTTAGAATTGTGTAATTTACATAATTGGTTGATAGAAAATTAAGATAAGCATTTAAAAATAGGCATACCTGCTTAACTGTTGGGCCACATTTGTAAAAGATTACCTGATGTTCTAGCTCTGTTAGGTAGGAGTACTTTAGTTAGAATATCTCTTTTTCTTCTCTTTTTCAGGGGACTGGAGGTGGAAGTCTTGGATTTTTGAGATAGGGTCTTATAATGTGGTCCCTGCTGGCCTGGAACTCATTTTGTATGTTAGCCTGACTTAGAACTTGCTGTGATCCTCCTGTCTCTGTTTTCTGAATGCTGGGATTACAGGCATATGCCACCATGCTCTACTTTAGATCACCTCCTTCTACACAGCAATTTTGCTCGCTAGAGTATAGATTGTGAACTTGGTGTAGAGTTCCACTAAAAGGTCCCACAGTGCTTTCTAAACAGTTCACACTTCTGGAAAGCAGACCCCTATAAATATATTTTATGAACAAACATGTCTGTATGTTTAGTTAAACACTAATTGCATAAATAGATCTGGAAAGTGGTGGGATATATGTATATATTATATATGGGGTATGAATATACACACACATATGGACTTAAGATCCAGTCTTTGATTTTACTCTTCTGTTTTAGGTTTATCTTTGCTTTAACAGTAGATCACATTTTTCCCACTTACATTAATGGATCACCTATTTTTACAGGTTAGAGAAAGTGTTACACATAGTATATAAACTAAGGTTAGAGAGATAAAATCATCTGTGATATAAGTATGCCAGTGTGACAAGATGATTTGTCTCATGCCTTTGCCTGTATGTATCATAGATATAATTTTGTTTTGTCTTATTGAGACAAGGTCTTTTTCTACATAGCTCTGGCTATCCTGGAACTTACTATGTACACCAGGCTGGCCTTGAACTCACAGAGATCCCCCTGCCTCTGCCTCTCAGATTGCTGGGATTAAGTTTGTACCACCATGCCAAGCTAGATAAAATTTCTTATGGCTGTAGTTTTAATTTACAACTTTTAGATATGATTAATTTAATAGTTTTAACAATTTTACATTACCACTAAAAGCTTTGTGTACTGTTGCTTAGCTAGTTTGAGGCATCCATTAAAGTTTGAAAGTCCTGGGGTCAAACAGATGGGTCAGTGGTTAAAACCCTGGCTGCTCTTCCAAAGGGCCCTAGGCTCCTTTTCCCAGCACTCAAATGGTGGCTCCCGACCTTCTGTAACCCCTGTTCCAGAGGATCTTATACCCTCTTCTGGCCTTTACAGGCACTGCATGTATTTGTTACTCAGGCATACAAGCAGGGGAAACACCCATACATATAAAATAAAAATAAATAAATATTGGAGCTAGAAAGATGATTCTGTGGTGAAGAGCACAGGCTGCTCTTCCAGGGGACCTCATTCAATCCCCAGCACCCACATGGCAGCTCACAACCGTCTGTAACTCCAGTTCCAGGGGATCTGGTGTCCTCTCATTGACATACATGCAGGCAAAACATCAATGCACACAAAATAAATAAAGTATTTAAAATAAAATGTTTAAAAAATATATCCTGGATGTACTGCCTTAGGACTGTGATTTTTTTTTTTAAGATTGATGGTTGTCATGGTTGATTTTGCCAAGTTGATACAAACCTAGGCATATCTAGGAAGAATGAACTTAATTTAGAAAATGGCTGCATAAGGTTGGCCTGTAGGCAAGAATACAGGTGATTGATATGATTCTGGCCATTGTTGTGGGAGGGCCCAGCCATTGTGGTGGTGCCACTTCTGGGCAGGTGGTCCTGGAATGTTTAAGAGTGGTGGTGCACTCCTTTGATCCCAGCACTCAGGAGGCAGAGGCAGGCGGTTCTCTGAGTTCAAGGCCAGCCTGATCCCCTCTGAGGTCCCACAAAATTCCTACCAGGATTATAAGCGCTGAGAAGCCTGCAGTGAGAAGCTGTTCAACTCTTGTCAGGAACATGTGTCTCTAGGCTCTTGCTTTCAGCATATGCATGTTACAATGCCCCACTATCCTATATTTTGAAAAGCTCACCAAGGCTCAAAATATAGGTTAATTGTTTGTAATTACCTACATAGAAATGTTTCAGCATTTGAAGAAGCAACTCACAGGCTGGAGAGATAGATGCTCAGGGGTTAAGAGCGTTTGTTGCTTTTGTAGAGGACCCAAATTTGCTTCCCAGCCCTTATGGTGGTTCATAGCCATCCATTAGAATAGTTTTAAGGCACTAAGCACGCACATGGTGCAGATGCAGGCAGAATGCTCATGCATGTAAGTTAAAAGGTAAATACATCTTTTTAAATTAGCAAAAAAATATTTTATAGGATGAGTCCATGAAATCGGTACTTTTTTCTTCTTTGACTAGTTTATTTATTTATTTATTTAGTTTGTTTGTTCTTATTTACTTTATGTGTATTTATTTAGTTAGTTTGTTTTTATTTATTTTATGAATGTTTTGTCCGCATGCTTGTCTGTATATCACTTACATGCCTGGTGCCTATTGAGGCCAGAAGAGGGCATAGGATCTCCTAGAACTGGAGTTACAGGCAGTTATGAGCCAACCTGTGGGTGCTGGGAATTGAGCCTGGGTCCTCTGGAAGAGCAGCCAGTGATCTTAACCACTGAGCCATCACT
Source organism: Myodes glareolus (assembly GCF_982192425.1). NCBI lineage: Eukaryota > Metazoa > Chordata > Mammalia > Rodentia > Cricetidae > Myodes > Myodes glareolus. The sequence continues at coordinate 15,174,780 of NC_142033.1, read as the reverse complement.
ACAGCCCCAGTATGCAACTTTAAGAGGGTTTTCCGTTGCTTCTAGTTCAGGACTACTGGAATTTGATTAGATCAATTTTTATCAACTTTTTTTTTAATGATTTAGGCTTTGTATATGTTTATTCTGTTGTTGTAACAACACCACAATCAAAAGCACTTAGGGGAGCAAAGGACTTATTTGGCTTTCCCTTCCGAGTCACAGTTTATCACTGAAAGAAGTCAGGGTGGGAATCCTGCTTGCTGGCTCCTGCTCATGCTTAACTTCTTAAATACAGCCTGGGACCACCTGCTCAGGGCGCAGTGCCAGCCACAATGGACCGAGTGTCAGACCTAAGCTGCTCTCTGTGACACCATCCCTCAACCCTCCACTCCTATCTTTCATCTTTCATGCCTTCAAATCCAATACCATGGCGGGACTCTTAGACCTTGCTACATTCTACTATCAGCTTGAGATACAGACTTGGACCACAGCTTCCCAGCACTGACCCTAAGGAAAGACTTTCCTGTTGTCCCAGTGAAGCAGACTTCACCTCAGTGAAGCTGATCTCTTATCAATCACAGCTGACCTTTCAGCCCCGGCAGACCAGCATCCCATTGCCCCAGTGAAGCACAGTGGTTCTGATCTCTTGTTAATCATAGCTGATTCTTCAGCCCCAATGGATCAGTATACACAGATTCCTCTCTTGGGAAGAGATATGTTTATTATATCTGAATGAATATTTTGCCTGATGCTCACAGGGGTGAGCAGAGGACTTTGGATCCCATGGAATGTGGGATCTGGAATTATGACTAGTTGTAAACCACCATGTGGGTGCTGGGGACCGAATCCAGGTCCTCTGCAGCAGCAACCGTGCTCTTCGCTGCTGAGCATCTCTTGCCCCTATAGATTCTTAATCCAAAATGTCACAAACTGTTTTTTTTTTGTAATTTTATTAAATTATAAAAGTTTCCATTTCCACCCCTCCTCCCACCACCCTCCCATTCCCCCCACTCCCTCTCCTCCTCCCTCTCCATCCCTAAGAGCAGTCAGGGTTTCCTGCCCAGTGAGAAGTTCAAGTTCCTCCCGCCTCCCTCCAGGTCCAGGAAGGTGAGTGTCCAGACGGACTGGATCCGCAAAATCCAGCATATGCAGAGGAAACAAGTCCCAGTCCCATTGTCAATGGCTTTTCAGAAAGACTCCGGTCCAGCCACATTCAGAGAATCCGGCCACATTCAGAGAATCTGGTTGGATTGCGTCCTCGTTCAGTCCCAGTCCAACTGGCCTTGGTAAACTCTCATTAGATTCGTCCCCTTGTATCAGTGGGTGATCGCATCCCTCGCAGTCCTTATTTCCTTTTTCATTTTCTTCCTCCTTCTGCTCCTCATTTGGACCTTGGGGGGCTCAGTCCGGTGCTCCAATGTGGGTCTCCGTCTGTATCGCCATCCATCTTCGGATGAAGGTTCTCTCTGATCTTGCCTTCTTTGCTCACGTTCTCTTTCCTTCTGCTTCTCGTTTGGACCTAGGGAGTTAAGTCCAGTGTTCCGATGTGGGTCTCTGTCTCTATCTCCATCCATCGCCAGATGAAGGTTTTATGGTGATAAGCAAAATATTCATCAGTATGGTTATGGGCCTAGGCCGTTTCAGGCACCCTCTCTTCTGTCCAGAGAACAATCTGGGGATCTCTCCTTGGACCTGGGATCCCATTTATAATCAAGTCTCCTGTAAACCCTAGAATGACTCCCTTAGTTGAAATATATTCTTCCCTGATCCCATATCCATCCTTCTTCCCTCCCCCCATCCCAGTCCACCTAGCTTTCCCCATTCCTCCCCTACTCCCTTCTCTCTAACCCTCTCCCCTTCCAACAACCCTCCCACCCCCCCACCCCCCATGCACCCGAGGTTACCTGGGACTCTTGTCTATTTCCAATCTCCAGGCAGATAGCTACATGATTTTCATCAGGTTCACCTTCTTATTTAGTTTCTCTAGGATCACGAATAATAGGTTCAAAGACCTTTAATTATGGTTAGAATCCACATATGAGTGAATACATACCATATTCCTCTTTTTGGGTCTGGCTTACCTCACTCAGTAAAGCATTTTCTATTTCCATCCATTTTCATGCAAAATTCAAGATGTCATTGTTTTTTTACCGCTGAGTAGAACTCTAATGTGTATATGTTCCACACCTTTTTTAACCATTCTTCTATTGAGGGGCACCTAGGTTGTTTCCAGGTTCTGGCTATTACAAATAGTGCTGCTATGAACATAGTTGAACAAATGCTTTTGTAGTATGATAGGGCATCTCTTGGGTATATTCCCAAGAGTGAAATTGCTGGGTCCTGAGGGAGGTTGACTCCCAGTTTCCTGAGAAACCGCCACACTGATTTCCACAATGGCTGCACAAGTTTGCATTCCCACCAACAATGGATGAGTGTTCCCCTCATTCCACATCCTCTCCAGCATAGGCTATCATTGGTGTTTTTGAGTTTGGCTATTCTGACAGGTGTAAGATGATATATCAAAGTTGTTTTGATTTGCATTTCCCTGATTGCTAAGGAGGTTGAGCATGACCTTAAGTGCCTTTTGGCCATTCGGAGTTCATCTGTTGTGAATTCTCTGTTCAGTTCAGTACCCCATTTTTTAATTGGGTTAATTAGAGTTTTAGTGTCTAGTTTCTTGAGTTCTTTGTATATTTTGGAGATCAGACCTTTGTCTGATGAGGGGTTTGTGAAGATCTTCTCCCAGTTGGAAGGTAGCCTTTTTGTCTTACTGACAGTGTCCTTTGCTTTACAGAAGCCTCTCAGTTTCAGTAGGTCCCATTTATTCATTGCTTCTCTTATTGTCTGCGCTCCTGGGGTTCTGCTTAGGAACTGGTCTCCTGTGCCTATGTCTTGTAGACTACTTCCCACTTTCTCTTCTATCAGGTTCAAAGTGGTCGGATTAATGTTGATGTCTTTAATCCATTTGGACCTGAGTTTTGTGCATGGTGATAGATATGGATCTATTTTCATTCTTCTACAGGTTGACATCCAGTTATGCCAGCACCATTTGTTAAAGATGCTTTCCTTCTTCCATTGTATACCTTTAGCTCCCTTGTCAAATATCAGGTGTTCATACGTTTGTGGGTTAATACCCGGGTCTTCTATTCGATTCCATAGGTCGACTTCTCTGTTGTTATGCCAATACCAAGCTGTTTTTTTAAATATTTATTTATTTATTTATTTATTTATTATGTATACAATATTCTGTCTGTCTGTGTGCCTGCAGACCAGAAGAGGGCACCAGACCCCATTACAGATGGTTGTGAGCCACCATGTGGTTGCTGGGAATTGAACTCAGGACCTTTGGAAGAGCAGGCAATGCTCTTAACCTCTGAGCCATCTCTCCAGCCCCTACCAAGCTGTTTTCAATACTGTTGCTCTGTAATAGAGTTTGAAGTCAGGGATGGTAATGCCTCCAGACGTTCCTTTATTGTATAAGATTGTTTTGGCTATCCTGGGTTTTTTGTTTTTCCATATAAACTTGATTATTGTTCTCTCAAGGTCTGTGAAGAAGTTTGATGGAATTTTGATGGGAATTGCGTTGAATCTATAGATTGCTTTTGGTAGAATTGCCATTTTTACTATGTTGATTCTCCCAATCCAAGAGCAGGGGAGGTCTTTCCATTTTCTGGTATCCTCCTCAATTTCTTTCTTCAAGGACTTAAAGTTCTTGTCAAATAGGTCTTTCACTTCCTTGGTTAGAGTTACCCCAAGATATTTTATGCTATTTGTGGCTATCATGAAAGGTGATGTTTCTCTGATTTCCCTCTCTGCTTCTTTATCCTTTGTGTATAGGAGGGCAACCGATTTTTTGGAGTTGATCTTGTATCCTGCCACATTACTAAAGGTGTTTATCAATTGTAGAAGTTCTTTGGTAGAGTTTTTGGGGTCACTTATGTACACTATCATATCATCTGCAAATAACGAAAGTTTTAACTTCATCCTTTCCAATTCGAATCCCCTTGATCCCCTTATGTTGTCTTATTGCTATTGCTAGAACTTCAAGCACTATATTGAAGAGGTATGGAGAGAGTGGATAGCCTTGTTGTGTTCGTGATTTTAGTGGAATGGCTTTGAGTTTCTCTCCGTTCAATTTGATGTTAGCTGTCGGCTTACTATATATTGCTTTTATTATATTTAGGTATGATCCTCGTATACCCAATCTCTCCAACACCTTTATCATAAAGGGGTGTTGAATTTTGTCAAATGCTTTTTCAGCATCCAATGAAATGATCATATGTTTTTTTTTCTTTCAGTTTATTTATATGATGGATTACATTGATGCATTTGCGTATGTTGAACCAGCCCTGCATCTCTGGGATGAAGCGCACTTGATCATAATGGATAATTTTTCTAATGTATTCTTGGATTCGGTTTGCCAGTATTTTATTGAGTATTTTAGCGTCAATGTTCATGAGTGAGATTGGTCTGTAATTCTCTTTCTTGGTTGTGTCTTTGTGTGGTTTTGGTATCAGGGTAACTGTAGCTTCATAAAAAGAGTTTGGCAATGATTCTTCTGTTTCTATATTGTGAAACACATTAAGGAGTATAGGTATTAGCTCTTCCTGGAAATTCTGGTAGAATTCTGCATTGAAACCATCTGGTCCTGGGCTTTTTTTGGTCGGGAGGTTTTTGATAACAGCTTCTAATTCTTCGCGACTAAGAGGTCTATTTAGATTGTTCACTTGGTCTTGATTTAACTTTGGTAAATGGTATTTATCTAAAAACCATCCATTTCTTGTACATTTTCCAACTTTGTGGCATATAAACTCCCGTGGTAAGATCTAATGTTTCTCTGAATTTCCACTGTGTCTGTTGTTATGTCCCCCTTTTCATTTCTGATCTTATTAATTTGAGTGTTCTCTCTCTGCTGTTTGATTAGTTTGGCTAGGGGTTTGTCAATCTTGTTGATTTTCTCCAAGAACCAACTTTTGTTTCATTGATTTTTTGTATTGTTTTCTGTGTTTCTATTTTGTTGATTTCAGCCCTCAGTTTGATTATTTCCAATCTTCTACTCCTCCTGGGAGAGTCTGCTTCTTTTTTTTCCAGAGCTTTTAGGTGTGCTGTTAAGTCTCCAATATATGCTTTCTCCGTTTTCTTTAATTGGGCACTTAGTGCTATGAACTTTCCTCTTAGAACTGCTTTCATTGTGTCCCATAGGTTTGAGTATGTTGTGTCTTTATTTTCATTAAATTCAAGAAGACTTTAATTTCTTTCTTTATTTCTTCCTTGACCCAAGGATGATTCAGTAGTTGACTGTTCAACTTCCACGCGTTTGTAGGCTTTCTGGTATTCGAATTGTTATTGAATTCTAACTTTATTCCGTGGTGATCCGACAAGACACAGGCGATTACTAATATTTCTTTGTATCTGTGGAAGTTTGCTTTGTTACCGAGTATGTGGTCAATTTTCAAGAAGGTTCCATGAACTGCAGAGAAGAAGGTATATTCTTTCCTTTTTGGGTAGAATGTTCTATAGATATCTGTTAAGTCCATTTGATTCATTACCTCTAGCAATTCTCTTATTTCTCTGTTGAGTTTCTGTTTGAGTGACCTGTCCATTGGTGAGAGAGGTGTGTTGAAGTCTCCTACTATTAGTGTGTGTGGTTTGATGACTGCCTTGAGTTCTAAAAGTTTTTCTTTTACATAAGTGGGTGCTTTTATATTAGGGGCGTAGATATTCAGGATTGAGACTTCCTCCTGATTAATTGTTCCTGTTATGAGTATGAAATGTCCATCTCCATCTCTTCTGATTGATTTTAGTTTGAAGTCAATTTTGTTAGATATTAGAATGGCCACACCAGCTTGTTTCTTAGGTCCGTTTGCTTGGAAAACCTTTTCCCAACCCTTTACTCTGAGTAGATGTCTATCTTTGTGGTTGAGGTGTGTTTCTTGTAAACAGCAGAATGTTGGATCCTGTTTTCTTATCCAGTCTCTAAGTCTGTGCCTTTTTATAGGTGAGTTGAGTCCATTAATATTAAGTGATATTAATGACCAGTGGTTGTTGATTCCGTTTATTATTTTGTGTGTGTGTGTGTGTGTAGTAGAGTTTGTGTGTTTCTCTTCTTTGAGTTGTGGTTGTGAAGGGTCGCTAGATGTCTGGGTTATTGTAGGCAGTGATGGCAATGTTGGATTCCTTGGGTTGCGATTTTCCTTCTATTACTTTCTGTGAGGCTGGATTTGTGGCTACGAATTGTTTAAATTTATTTTTATCCTGGAATATTTTGTTTTCTCCGTTGATAGTGAACAATAGCTTGGCTGGGTATAGTAGTCTGGGTTTGCATCCATGGTCTCTTAGTTTCTGCAGTACCTCTATCCAGGATCTTCTGGCTTTCATGGTTTCCATAGAGAAGTCTGGTGTAAGCCTTATAGGTTTACCTTTATAAGTCACTTGACCTTTTTCCTTTGCAGCTCTTAATATTCTTTCTTTAATCTGAATGTTTTGTGTTTTGATTATTATATGGCGAGGGGACGGGTTTTTTTATCCAGTCTATTCGGCGTTCTGTATGCTTCTTGAACCTTCATAGGAATATCGTTCTTTAGATTGGGAAACTTTTCTTCTATAATTTTGTTAAATATATTTTCTGGGCCTTTGATCTGCATTTCTTCTCCTTCTTCAATACCTATTATTCTTAGATTTGGTTTTTTAATTGTGTCCCAGATTTCCTGAATGTTTTGTGAAGAGAATTTGTTGGATTTGCTGTTTTCTTTGACCAGAGCATTTATTTTCTCTATGGTATCTTCAGAATCTGAGATTCGTTCTTCTATCTCTTGTATTCTATTGGTTATGCTTGATTCTATAGTCTCCGTTCGTTTACCTAGGTTTTCCATATACAGCCGGTTCTCGTTTTGTGTTTTCTTCATGGCCTCCATTTCAGTTTTCAATTCTTGGACTGTTTCCTTTACTTGTTTGATTGTTTTTTCTCAGGGTATCGTTCACGGATTTACTTATTTCTTCAAACTTTTTGTTATATTTCTCATCCATTTCTCTACTCATTTCTTCAAACTTTTTGTTATACTTCTCATCCAATTCTTTAAGGGAGTCATTCATATCCTGCTTAAGGGACTCTATTGCTTTCATAATGGCACTTTTTTCTACTTCTTCTGGGTTAGAGTGTTCAAGTCCTTCTGTTGTAGGGTCATTGGGATCTGGTGTTTTCATGTTGTTTTTCAGATTGTTGGAGGTCTTGCCTTGGCGTCTGCCCATCTCTTCGTTCAAATGCTCTCTATTGGACCTTCTGGTAGCGGGTCAGGTTCCCTTGTTGGGCAGGGAATTCACTGATAGAATGCCTACCTTTCCTCAGGCAGGCTATTGAAGCACAGGCACTCCCTCTTTCCGGGATGCGCCTACAGAGCAGGCCCAGCGTGCAAGGCAGCTTAGCTGGCGAAATTTATGACCCCAGTGGGAAGGGAGAAATATAGGAATTTGTACCTGGATGGAAGCTGGGATGGCAGGTGGGAGAGCTTAGCAGGGTGGAACCTGCACTGCAGGGTGACCTGGGAGTCTATGGGGTCAGGGAAAGTCCAAGCTCCTCCTCGCCAGGCCCCTGCCGCGGGCCTGAAGCAAACTCACCCCTCCGATGGCCCTCTGGATGGAAGCTGGGATGGCTGGCACGGGGAGCTTAGCAGGGTGGAGCCAGCAGTGCAGGGTGACCTGGGAGTCTATGGGGTCGGGGAAAGTCCGAGCAAACTCACCCCTCCGATGGCCCTCTGGATGGAAGCTGGGCACAAACTGTTTTAAGAGTCTTTGAAACCATACAGGCCTCACTGTTTGCATTTCTTTCAGTGTTCGTTTCTTTCAAGACTTCCGCAAGAATGAAGACTTATTAAGCGTTGGATGATTTTTCCAACCTAAAGTTCCGAAGTACTCCACAGTCCTCTAACAAAACCAGTCCAAGGCACAAAGCCTGTGGCTGGGGTTATCACAGCATCCCACTCTTAGTATTTGCTTTCTTTCTAGCTTTATTCAGGTGCTATGGCACACTCAAGGCCACCATCCTGCCTCAGCCTCATAAGTGCTGGGATTATAGGCATGCACTACCACTAAGTCCTTAAAATGTTAGTCATTTTAGTACTTACTATTGTAAAGAAATTCAGTGTTAAATTCTGCTTTTATTGCTAAATACTGTTCTTGGTTCTATATGAAAACAATACTGGATGCTCTGAAGACGATTAGTTTAATTTTATAATTTAATACACTAACAAATAAAAATCAGCAATGAATACTGTTTTGAGATGTATTGATTTAGAGATATAATTTATGAAAAATAAAATTTGCTTCTAGAAGTTGTATAGTCTTGTAAGTTTAGACAAAAGAATCGGTAGTGTTTGATGGGATGTGGCACTGTGGTTAAGTGCTTGCCACCATAAACAAAGCCCTGAGTCCAAATCCCAGCACTGAAGAAAAAAAAAATGGTAGAACCATATTCAAGACAAAATATTTCTACCACCCTAAACAATTCCCTTATCCTAATAAAAGTCTAACCTGGTGTCTTTGAGGAAATATGAAATCTAACTGGCCTTGAAAGTGAGTTCACAAATAAAGTTTTCACTCATGATTGTATAACTAATACCAGCCATACTGTTGAATTGTTTATATTCCAGAAAAATGACCTTTTCTGTTTAACTCTTCAGTAGAAGGATACTTTAACACAGCATCATGTTGAACTACTTTGTTCTTTGAATATTACAGAAGAAAATTCTACAAAACAGAGTGAGGATTTGGGAAGCCAGTTTACAGAAATTTTCATTAAGCAGCCAGAAAATGTCACTCTCCTGTTATCTTTGTTGGAGGTAAATAAGGAACATTGACCTGTCATGTTAATAAACTGCTTTTGTTGGCTTTGTGGATGTTATTGAGGATGTAATATGTACATACTGTCAAAGGAGTAAAGTTTGTTGTATCATGCTTTTTGAATACATGTCAGAGATCCTCGTGCATGCTATAGGAAATATGTAATTTATTAAAATAATATGCATCTTATTTCTAGTTTTACAAAGTATTTTATTGTTAACATTTTAGTTGATTTAATCAATTAACACTAACTCTTACTGCTTTTTATTTTTTAAAATTCATTTGTAAAGTTCAATGATTCTATTTTTTACTTGTAGCTTTTCATTACACTATTAGTTGAAAATAATGTTTTTCTTGAAAATAGGGATTACAGTTGTTAAACAGCTGGCATTCTTCCATTGCAGGAATTTGATTTCCATGTCCGCTGGCCTGGCGTGAGACTCCTGACTTCTCTTTTAAAACAGCTAGGGCCTCCTGTGCAGCAGATTATCCTGGTCAGTCCTATGGGTAAGTGACTCGGCCTGTGTAATTCTGAGTAAGAAGATGAGGATCGTTTTCTAGAAATAAGTGAAGTGATGCCTTAATAAATTGTGATCTAAATCACTGTTTGCGTTTTTAGTCTGCTTGTATGTTCCTCATGGTTATTCTCGTGTTCTAGGTGTTTCCAGACTTATGGACTTACTGGCAGATTCCAGAGAAATTATACGTAATGATGTAAGTTCAATTTGAGATGGGGGAGCCCACATGATGCCTTTTCTCTTTGTGAATGAAATCTTTTTTTTAAGTTAAGAAAAGTTAGTTTGGGAAAAGTGGGATGATGGTCAATCGTTTAGACCTTCTAAACTTGTTTTCTTGTCTTCTGCCTGGCAAGTATTTAGAGTTAAACAAACCATTTGCTCTTCAAATTTACTAATTCCATATGTTTAAGCTTTCTTTTTGGTTTTTCGTGATAGGGTTTCTCTGTGTAGTATTTAAGCTTTCTAAATATTGATGTAGAATTCCACCCCAAAGAGATGGCTCAGAGGTTAAGAGCACTGGCTGCTCTTCCAGAGGTCCTGAGTTCAATCCCCAGCAACTACATGGTGGCTCATAACCATCTGTAATGAGATCTGCTGCCCTTTTCTGGCCTGCAGGCAGAACACTGTATACATAATAAATAAATAAATCTTTAAAAAAAGAATTTCACCTCAGTAATTGTCTTCTGAGACATTAAATGATGTAAGTTTACAAAATGTTGCACTTGGCTTCCCCATTCTTATTTCACTGAATATGTGTCCAAAGAATTTTCACTGAGACTCTCTTTAACTCCAGAATGTGACTGCTGTGTAGTCAGCTTCCTTTCTAGTGTGTACTTTAATATTTGCATATGATTTTCTAACAGGTTAATGCAAAACAGAAACAGGACTAAACCAAACTCTTGTCTTGTGGTCCATTTAATATCTGATTGATTGATAGATAGATAGACAGACAGACAGATATAGGTAGTCTGTGTGTGTATGTGTGGTGTGTGTATTTTTTAAGCTTAACATTTAAAATTTTGTTCTAGTGGGGTTAGAGATGGCTCAGCAGTTAAGAGCATTTGCTACTCTTGGATAGGATTCAGCTTCAGTTCCTGGCACCAGATGGCGCTCACATGCGTCTGTAACCGCAGCTCCAGGGCATTCAGCACTCTGCAGGCACCACTCTTGTACATGGTACACATGCACTCACACACATAAAATAAACAAATTTTGTCATATGGATGGCAAAGCAGTATTATAGATAATAAAATGCTATAATATAACTTACAAAAATAAATCTTTATTCATCAATATTTAAATAGTTTTACAGTTTTTTTAATTTGTTTGTCTTGACACAGAATCTTACTCTAGCCCAAGCTAGGTTTAAAATTTGAGCTTCCCTCCTGCGTGTTAGCATTACAGACATAAATTTCTGTACCTGCATTACATGTTATTTTTTAAACTGTATTATTTAAATGAGCATCCATCTACTAGGAATAATTTGGGATGTTTTTCCATAATTAAAATATGACTATAGGGGTTAGAGCTATGGCTCAACAGCTTAGAGTATTTGCTTCTGTTAGAGAGGACCAGGGTTTGGTTCCAGTCCCCACATCCGTGAGCTCATCATACCTATTACTCTGGTTCCAATGAGTCAGGTCCTGTCTTATGGCCTCCACAGGCACTTGTATGATGTAGTACATATATAGACAAGCAAGCATGTACATACTTATTCACATAAGTAGATTTTTAAGTTAAATAAAATAGGACTGTATACCTTAAACTCAAGGTTTCTTTTCAGCCCCCAGTTCAAATAAGAAGCTGTTTGAATCATCAAATGAAGAAATTATCCTTCCCTAAGTCTTTGTTGATATCATCAGAATTTGTTTTGATTTTCAGATATAAAATTGGTTTTTAACATATGCCTACCTTGATTTTTTTTTACTTCCTTAATTCCTTCTTCAAGCATATATTCATTGTACAAAATAAAACTATTACGTTTTTATGTAACTTTATCAGATGCTTTGTTCTATCTTAGAGTTTCTGTTGCTATGAAGATACACCATGGCCAATTGTGTCAAATGAGCAATTTTTTTTAAAGATTTATTTATTTATTATATATAGTGTTCTGCCTGCATGTATACCTGCATGCCAGAAGATGGCACCAGGTCTCATTATAGATGGTTGTGAACCATCATGTGGTTGCTGGGAGTTGAACTCAGGACCTCTGGAAGAGCAGTCAGTACTCTTAGCCTCTGAGCCATCTCCTCTCAAGGCCCAGTGCAACTCTTATAAAGGAAAACATTTAATTGGGACTGGCTTACAGTGTCAGAGGTTTAGTCCATTATCTTCATGGTGGCATGTAGGCAGACATGGTGCTGGAGAAGAAACTGCAAGTCATCTATCTTGACCTGCAAGCAGGAGAAGAAACTGTGTCAGTGGTGTGGCTTTAGCATCTGTGAGACCTCAAAGTCTGCCCCCCACAGTGGCGCACTTCCAAGGCCACACCTACTCCAGCAAAGCCACCCTCCTAAAGGTACCACTCCCTGTGGGGGCCATTTTCTTTCAAACCACCACAAATCTTTTCTACCCAGTATCCTCTGTGGCACCACCCCCATCATGGTTTAAGTCTATTTTCCTCTGACTTTTGGCCTTTTTCTTACTCTTGGCTTTGGTTTTTATTTGCAACAGGTAAGATGATTGTCTTTGTTGACTTGTGTTAATTTTTTGAATGGAGATTGTTTTATTTTTGTTGTAGCATGTAATGTCTTGGTTTTATGTTTTATACCTGTATTTTCTTGGTTTCAATTGACCTATTTAGCATAAGAGGAAAACAATCTACTAATAAATGTTGAGATTTTAAAATGGTAAACTGTGTAGATATTGTTTTCCTACCTTTAGTCTTTAAAACTCTATGGATCTGTGTGTGGTAGAACATGCCTTTAGCCCCAAGCACTTTGGAGACAAAGGCAGGAGGATCTCTGTGAATTTAAGACCAGTCTAATGTATACAGAGAGTTCCACAGAAGCTACACCTAGTTCTGAGACTCTTTGATATTTAAAGCAATAGCATGACTGAGGATTCAGGGTATTGTTCTATTTTGCACATAAGTATCCTGAGACATGGGATTTGTATATTTTGCTGAACGTTACACGGTTAGTAAGTAGAACATCTAGTTTCTGCCCACTTTACAGTCTCAGAGTCTCTCTGCCCTGTGTGCACTGGTATTGTTCTTTTGCAGTTAAATTCAAGCTGACAGCAGTAAGTCGGCAGGAGAATTGGCTATCTAAATTCTTGTTTAACTTTCTTTCATGTTAGTGTTGAAATTTGAAAACCATGGAAAGATGTAGAATGAGTCCAACGAGATGTGGGTATTCTCAAATTTGTACGGAAGCTTAGCTGCCCATCAGTAATAGCCAACTGCTCATCTATCATGGGACTCAGATAACCTGTTTGCTTGAGGTCCCTATGTGCCAAACCTCTTCCTCTGAAGTAGAAGCTGTGCTTTTTACCGTGAGATATTTATTGTCTCTTTCACCATGTCACCACCTATGAACTCATAAGTACTTGCTGTGTAATACTGAAATAATAGGCTGGAGAGATGGCTCATCGATCAGAATGGTGACTGCTCTTCCAGAGGACCTGTATTCAATTCCCAGCACCCTCATGTCAGCTCATAATTTGTCTGTGATTCCAGTTCCTAGGGGTCCTATGCCTGCTTATGGCCTCCATAAGGCATGCAAGTAGTATAAGGCATATATGCAGGCAAAACACCCATATCCATAGACAGAAATGAGTAAGAAGCAGTAACATAAGGTTTTCTTAATGGTAAGTGACAAAATGTATAAACTTATGCAGCTTAATAAGCTGGAAAAAGATAAAAGGGAAAGACTCAATTTAATTTAACCTTTCCTTTGTGTGCCAGCTATACAGCTCTATTTGACATTCAGCAGCAATGGGGTCTCATCCACATTGACTGTAGATTTTGAATTGTATTAACAGGGTCATAAGTTACTATTATACACTGTGGAGCATTCCTTTTTCCTTGGCACAGATAGTTTTGTTGAGCTCTTATCAGTAAACACATCTAGAGTCCCCATGTGCACACCTGGAGCCCCATCTCCTCCATGACGAATTATGGATTTTTCTGAGTGCTCATGGACATGCTTCTTGAAGCCCACACCATGGCTGTCCTTGTAAAATTGACAGTGCATTCCTGGATTACTGCTTCATTGGTGGCAGGATAGCCGTTTTCCCTACCCCAGGTCGGCAAGGATGGGCTCAAAGGCTGTGGGAGGAAAAGCTGTACCACGAGTACCTTCTTTTGCGCAGGGCATACTATTCATGAGGCATGAATTTTCATTTCTGTTGATTTAAAATCAAGCTGTGAGAATTAGGGACCAGGTATTTGCAAGAATTCCTGAACTCTGTAGAAGTTCTGTTAGAATATGATGGTATTTGGTCATTTGTATTGTTATTTTAAAAAGAGTAAGTCTGAGAATAATCATTCTCTGCTTATGGAAACTACATGGTGATGGATGAGTATGCAGTCATTGTGTTTTTACCAGATATGGTAAAAAAGAGACCTCTTAGATGGGAACGGTTACCAAGAGCCCCCTCCCCCCATGACCTGTGACCTTCAGAGAAGCAGATTGTTGAACTGTCTCTGCCCTCTATGTGTTTCTGCATATATAGAGAGTGAAGCAGTTGGACTTGTAAAATCCTGTTTATTATAGGATTCTGTGATTTTACAGTAACTTTAGGTGCCCAGTAAAGTTCATGCTCAAGCAAACGCCATCTTTCTTTCCCATAAGGGTGTCTTACTGCTGCAGGCGCTAACAAGGGGCAATGGAGCAATCCAGAAGATCGTTGCTTTTGAAAATGCTTTTGAGAGGCTACTGGACATTATTACAGAGGAGGGGAACAGTGATGGAGGTAAGAGGGAGAGGCCGTGAGGGCGGCTTGGTACTCACTCCCTTGGGGTGGTCACCATGGTTTCACAGCAGGACATGTGCTTGACTACATGATTTCAGCCTTTCTGGGACACAGGCCTGAACAGTCAGTGAGACAGGAACCCTCAACAAGTTATCACTTAGACAGAAGAAATGTAGCTCTGTGAACATCTAAGCTAGGTGGGGAAGAAAGACAGGAGTCTATCTGCATTGTGAGTGCACTGTGTGCACAACACAGAAGAGCACATTCACGTCTTCTGCAGTGTCAGAATTCCTTGAGGAACAATCAACTCTCATGGCATCGTGGTTTCAGAAGCAGCAACTTGCAGATCCCCCCACTTTGCCAACATGGGTTCTTTATTGATATCTTAATAACTAAGAATATATCCCTCAGTAAGTATATCATTGTATGTGTAGATATGGACTACATAGAGCTAAGGAGCTACAGTAGGGTTAAGAGTCTTCAGAAGTCAGGGAAGCTGATAGAACATAGAGTCTGTATGAGTAGGATAATGAACCAAACTGAGCTTCTCAAAAATACTGGAGAAGTTGCTGTAGTGGCAATTCATTTGTATTTTAATAAATAAAGCTTGCCCAAAGATCAGAGAGTAAAACAGCCACACTGGTCAGCCTTACAGACCAGGCAGCAGTGGCACACACCTTTAATCCCATAGCCACTCTAGTTTGCTATAGAGGTCGGGCAGTGGTGGTGCACACCTTTAATCCCAGTACTAGAGAGGAGTATAAATTAGGAGGAATCAGGTCTCAGCTCAGTCTCAGTCAGGATTTGTGGAGGCACGATCGCCATTTCGGTCTGAGGTAGAGGTAAGAGCCAGTGGCTGGCTGCTTTGCTTTTCTGACCTTCAGGTTGGACCTGAGTATCTGTCTTTGGGTTCTTACTGTTTGTGCTACAGGTTACGGCTGCTGGTTTTAACATTAGAGTGGACATGCAGGGTCAGTTGAGCTGGAGGAGCAAGGTGAAGGGATGGCCCTAGAGGCACAAAAGGGCAGATGAATGGACAGTGGTTTCAGACAACACAACAAGCAAATGCTTGTTTGTCAAGTATGTTAACAGGGACCAAGTAGACTTGAAGCCCCTGGGATAGTTGGAAGTTCTCTGTCTGTTCATCTTTGAGGCACGTACTGGATGGTCAGATGACAGATGAGTGGGGTTATCCCTAGTGCTGAGTGTCTACTGCTTTATGGGGAATCATACGAGGGAGTTGGACTCTTCCCTTGGTTTGGTGTGTCTGATGAGTTCTTGAGTTCTTTCATTAAAAATTTTTCGTGTGTGGGGCTGAAGAGATGACTCAGGTTAAGAGCACTGGCTGTTTTTCCAAAGGTCTTGAGTTCAGTTCCCAGCAACTACATGGTAGCTCACAACCATCTGTAATGAGATCTGGTGTCTTCCTCTGGCCTGCAGTGCAGGCATATGTGCAGGCGGAACAACATATATGATAAATAAATTAATCTTAAAGAAAAATTTGCATGTTGTACAGTGGGTAGTGGTGGAGGAGGGGCTGCGTCTGTGTGTGGGGTTAGAGGACAGCTCTATGGAGTAGTTTCTCTTCCTGCAGCTTTAGCTGGGGATGATCCAGGGATAAAGGCGGGCTCCAGGCTCACACAGCAAGCACTTGTACTCACTGAGCCATCCAGCTCACTAGCGCCTAACAAGTTCTTGGACTTTGTTTTCCTAATATGACCTTAATATGCCCATGTGCCCCATACATCTCAGTTCACCCCAGTAAATGTATGGGGACCCTTCCTGCTGTGTCTCACGGGTGGAGCTAGAAAGAGGGTATTATTCACCTGTCATCCTGCGTGCAGAATGGCCTTCCAGCCTCAAAATTGAGTCAAAGGCTGCTTTAAAATGAAGTCTGTCTGGACAAGGCACAGTACTGTTCTTTACAGTATAGAGGAACTTATGGCAGGAACAAGCTTGATCTCAAACATTTCTAATCAGTATCCTACTCATATCTTACCAACTCAAACTGCCCTTCAGTTATTGGTAATTTTGCCTTGACCTCCAGGTGCTAGGGTTATAGCTGTGTGTCCTGAAAACAGGTTAGAAAATAAATCTCTTTTTTAAAAGGGAGAAAATTATTTGGTTGAAGACTTGAAGGTCTCAGGGAAACCATAAAATAACAAAATCGAACATTTTGGAGCCAAATTTGCTTTCCTTTGAGTTTAAATATTTTAATTGAGCCAGGCATGAGTGATGCATGCAAATAATCCTTGCAGATAGCCTGGTAAAACAAAGAGCAGACCCTGATACAGTACCAAAAGCATGATCCTTAAGAGGAAAAAACTGACAAATGTGGCTTCATTAAAACTGAAAAGGTGTGGGGCTGGAAAGATGGATCAGAGATTATGAGCATTGACTGCTCCTCTAGAGGTCCTGGGTTCAGTTTCCAAAAACCACATGGCGGCTCACAATCAGCTACAATGAGGTCTGGTGCTCTCTTCTGACGTGCAGGTGTGTACGCAGGCAAAACACTATATACATAATAAATAAATCTTTTTTAAAAACCTGAAAAGGTGTATAAGTCAGGCACAGTCTTTAATGCCAGCACTTGGGAGGCAGAGGCGGGCTGATCTCTGAGTTCGAACCCAGCCTCCTCTACAGAGTGAGTTCCAGGACAGCCAGGGCTGCTACACAGAGAAATCCTGTCTTGAAAAGCCATAAAAACAAATTTGCAAAGTTGTGTTCTACAAAGGACTCTATTAAGCAAATTCAGTAACGGCATGGGCGGGGATAAAGTGTTACTAAAACTTGTCTGAAAGAGGACTTAAAAACATAATGGTGAAAAGAAATGGAGATTTAAAACGAGTCAAAATATCTGAACAGATTCTTCATTGAAGAAGAGATTGCAGTTTGCAGTAACATACAAATAAACTCTCAGCATCATGTCATTAGGTGATTGCAATAGAATGGCAGTGATGAAAGTCCAAAATTCTGATTCTACCAGATGCTTTTGAGGGTGTGGAAAACAGAAATGTATTGCTGATAGAAATTCAGAGGGGTGCATCCAGTATGAAAGACAGTAACAGTTTCTTACAAAGCTAAACACAATCTTGCTGTGTGATCTAATGGTAATACTGCTTCATACTTATACATATTACATTAAAACTTATATCCACACAAAAACATACACTTGATGTTCAGAGAAGCTTTTTATTCCCATTTCTAAGACTTGGAAGTAATCAGGATGTCCTTGAGTGGGTGAATGGATAAGTGCTAATGGGTTCAGAAAATTGGATCTTACTCAGCAATAAAAGTTGTCAAGCTGCAGAAAGGTGTCAGGAACCTTAAGTGTACGCTGTTAAGTGATTCCAGTTTAACAGCTTTCTGGGGAAGGCAGTAGAGGCAGTCATCTGGGATTTGGATAGGGGAAAGGGGATATAGGGCAGTTTTTTGTGGTGGGAGTGTTGTGTTTGGTACTGTAATGATAACTTCTCAGATTCTACATTTGTCAAAACTCAGTTTTTCAGCGTGAAGAGTGAACTGTGATCTTCAGCACTTTGCCAGCATTTGAGCATCGCTTGTAACAGTGCTTCACACTAATGGATGGTGACAGTGAGGGAACTCGGGAGGAGAGCAGCTGGAGGTGCCGATTGTCCTGGTTCTCTGACTATAAGCCTGCTCTAAGAGGCAGGCGCTTAGATTGTTTTTCACATCTACTTATTTAGTGTGTTGTGTGCCACAGCACATGTGTGG
Source organism: Myodes glareolus (assembly GCF_982192425.1). Taxonomy (NCBI): domain Eukaryota; kingdom Metazoa; phylum Chordata; class Mammalia; order Rodentia; family Cricetidae; genus Myodes; species Myodes glareolus. Next base: position 15,156,796 of record NC_142033.1, on the reverse strand, counting down.
GAATCAGAGGACAGCTTGCAGGAGTGTCTCTCCTACCACGTGAGTCCTGGGGATTGAACTCAGGTCACCAGGCTTGTCATCAAGTGCGTTTACCCCACTGCACTTTTATCTAGCAGGACCAAAGGTGTGCGTGTACTAAGGCCTAGAACAGTGAGCACCTTGAACACTCTCTACTTCACAGAGGAAGCAGGAACTCGTGATTGTTCTAACACTTAGTAGAAGTCAGAGGGAAAGTCTTCACTGAGATGATAACAGGGGCTGTAGCGTGGGTGAAATTGCACACGAGAGTGATATTTGTAAGCAGAGAAGTAGAAGGGTGTGGCAGACAGGAGCCATGAGAAGTAGCCTAAGCAGCCAGATGAAGAAACCAACCACTAGGGAAAGGCAGGGACAAATGTCAGATGGGTCTCAGAGATCATATAAAGTGGGATGGAGTCAGTCAATAAATGGTTAATATTTAATACATAGCTGAAGTCTTTTTCTTGTCTTTGCCAGGAATGCAGAGGTATATAGGACATTGACAAACTCCTGTGTTCGTGGATTATAATGTAGTGGAAAGAACAAGCTTCCAGAAGGTTGTGTGTGACGCTCTAACCTAGTTCTTGAGTCTTGCCCATCAGTACTGAGCACTTAAATACTTACTGGTATTTAAGCTTGTGTGTGAGTGTGGTAGATGGCTTCTGTAATGGGTTGGACAGACAAGAAGTTGCTATGGGTGAGATAGCGCACAGACAGAGGCAGGCGGAAGGCTGGGATCAGAACAGGCTACCTGCTATACCATACTGACCATGGATGTGCACACTTTAGAACACTAGGTTGAGTTCCTTCAGATGTCATTAGCCTCAATGCCGCCATTTTTCATTCTTCCCCAGGTATAGTAGTAGAAGATTGTTTGATTTTGCTTCAAAACTTGTTAAAAACCAACAATTCCAATCAAAACTTTTTTAAAGAAGGCTCGTATATTCAGCGTATGAAACCTTGGTTTGAAGTTGGAGATGAAAATTCTGGTTGGTCAGCACAGAAAGTGACCAATCTACATTTAATGCTGCAGGTATGTGGTCTTTTTTTTTAATATTTATTTATTTATTATGTATACAATATTCTGTGTGTGCCTGAAGGCCAGAAGAGGGCATCAGACCTCATTACAGATGGTTGTGAGCCACCATGTGGTTGCTGGGAATTGAACTCAGGACCTTTGGAAGAGCAGGCAATGCTCTTAACCTCTGAGCTATCTCTCCAGCCCCAGGTATGTGGTCTTTAGACATCACTGTGATCGAATTTTGTCAGGAATCTTTTCAGTGAAAAGAAAATCACTCCCATTTGCTAAATCCAGGATTTTTAGTTGGTTTTAGGGGAGATGTAAAACCTTTTTTTTTTTTTAAGGATTTAAAAGAATCATGTCCTCATTACGTCCAGTAGTATGTTATATAAGAACGTTTTCGTTAACATATTAGCAGTGTATCTGTTTGATTGAGCATGTTATTGCATCGTGTGTGTGGAGGTCAGGACAACTTGAGGGAGACAGTCTTTTCTACCATGTGAGTCCCACACAGGGTAATTTATAACTCAGGTTATCAGGAGCCTTCCCCCCCCCCCCCCGCAACTAAAAGTATATATTCTGTGCTGACCACGTGCTTGTCCTGTGCTCTCCTACTCTCTGCCTTACCCTCTCCCCTGCTGTTATCGCCTCAGTTCTCTAGATTGTGTTTATGTAAAAGTCTAAAAACCGCAGGTTGTGGTGGCACACCCCGATAGGAGTTGCTGAGGGAGGCAGAGGCAAAAGGATCACGAATTCGAGGCCAGCCTGGGCTACACATTAAAAATTTAAAAAAAAAAAAAAAAGAAGTCTAAAAACCACAAATGACAAAAAATGTTTGATGTTTCTCTTTTCTATGTCTGGCCTATTCATTTAGCATGGCTATCTCTAGTTGGATTAACTTTCCTAGAAATAAATACCATTATTTTTTTAAGGTTTATTTTATTTTTATATCAGTGTGTCTGAGAGTATATGTGCCACTTGTGTATGGGTGCCCATGAAGACCAAAATAGAGTGTTGGAGACCCTGAAGCTGGAGTTACAGCGAATTTTGAGTCACCACAGATTCAGAGGTTGAGAATCAAACTTAGTGTCCTCTGCAAGAGTAGTAAGTGCTCTTAACCACTGAAGTATCTCTTGTTTCCCATACCTTCACACTTTATGGTTGAGAGAAATCTGTTTTGTATATATTCCAAATTTGTAATCAGTCATCTGCTGTTGGACATTCAAGTTGGTTCCCTAACTTAACTTGTGCATGGTGTTGCAGTGACCATTAATATGCAGATGTCTCTGTGTCCTTTGGACCTGGAGCGGTATAGCTGTGTTATGACATAGAGGAAAAAGTAAAGAATTTTTTGAGGGGCTAGAGAGATGGCTCAGTGGGTAAAAACATTCGCTGTTCTTCCAGAACACCCAGACTTGGTTCTAGCATTTATAATAGGGAGTACACATTTGCTGGTAATTCCAAGTTTCAGGGATCTGATGCCCTCTTCTGGCCTCTTCACATACCAACAAACACATGGCTTGTTCATTCATATAGTTTCACACACACACACACACACTAAAAATTTTAAAAAGGGTTTGGGGATTTAGCTCAGGTAGAATACTTGACTAGGAAACACAAGGCTCTGGGCTGGGTCCTCAGCGCCAATAAAAAAATTTAAACAAAAAAAACCACAAGAGTTAGCTTTCTCTTGAACATTTTATCTTATCTTATCTCTCTCTCTCTCTCTCTCTCTCTCTCTCTCTCTCTCTCTCTGAATCTCAGTCCTATTTCCAATTTACTTAACACCAAAAAAAAAAATTTAGAATTATTTTAAAGAAAGATCAGTTTAAAAAATTATATTACTAGCTAGGCTTGGTGGCACACACCTTTAATCGCAGTACTTGGGAGGCAGGCTCAAGAGGATCTCTGAGTTCAAGGCCAGCCTAGTCTACAGAGTTCAAGAGAAGTATATTACTGCCTAAAAAGTTGAAGTACATCATGTAAACAGAGAAATGCATTATAGTTCTATGTATTATGAGTTACATATATATGTATATTTTATGCTGTGTAGTATAAAGTACATCTATATGTAGGTTTGTTGTAGGGTTTTGTTTTTTAACTTTAAAAAAGTAGATCAACAGCTGGGCAGTAGCACACACCTTTAATCCCAGCACTTGGAAGCCAGAGGCAAGTGGATCTTTGTGAGCTCACGGGCAACCTGATCTGCAGAATGAGTTCAGGACAGCCAGGGCTACACAGAGAAACCCTGTCTCGAAAAATAAAACAAGTGGATAAACCTGCCTTGCCTCCCTCGCTGAAATGTCCCTTTCACATGCTTAGTGAAGACCATGGACTCCAAGGCAAAGGACTGAGATTCGTTCATCATAAGATTTTCTCCACCTCAGGGAAGCAGTAGTTGAGTTCATGGCTTTGCAGCTGCAGTTGGTCTTTTTAGACACCTGCAGTCTCTCTCTCCAGTTTATTTAGATTTGCTTATCTGAAAGTACACCATTGTTTTCGTTAGAATAGCTGTGCCCGGATGGAACTGTTTCATTATATTCATTGTTGCAGTTATAATCCTAAGCTTTTGAAAACTGGAACTAATATACTTGGGGGAGAAGAGGTTAGAGCTTTTCCTCTGAGGAGTTGGCTGGTGCTCGCTCGCTCTCTCTCTCTCTCTCTCTCTCTCTCTCTCCCTCCCTCCCTCTCTCTCTCCTTCTCTTTTGCTCTCTCTGACTTTATTGATAGGTTCTCACTATGTGGCCCTGGCCTGTCTCCTGAGTGCTGAGATTTAAGATGTGCCACTACACCTAGCAAAACACCACTTTCAGATCTTTTTTTTTCATTAATTAATTCATTGCCTCTCTGCCCCTCTCCAGAAAGTCATCTTTATCAGGGAAACAGAATCTGTGGTAGTCCTGTCTGTAGTGATGTTAGTGTTTAGTGTTTCAGTTGAATTCTTTAGCATATCTGCTATAAAGTCATGGATGACATTTGTTTGGCACTTTTATTAAGTAAGTTTTCTCATATATATTATATTAGGTATAAAAAGTTTTTTCATATAAATCATATGACTAGTTTGTAAAAATATAAGCCATTGTTTAGTTATTTTGAAGATGTAATTGGGCCTAAATAATGGTTGTTTCTGAAACTTAGTGTTAAGATTCAGAGTAATCATGGAACTGTAGGGCTTTAATAATGAAACCAGCCCCACCTAGTGCATGAGTCTCTGTCAGGCCTCCTGCTGTTAGCTTTAGCCTCTTTATCTCCAGGGTTAGAGAAAGTCATGGAACTCAGGCCGCCTCTTTCAGACCCACTTCGTCATTAGATAGTTCCCACTTTCTCTGCTAGGAGCCTGCCATCTTGTACCTGAATTTGAATTGTACAATTTGAATTTGAATTGTACCTGAATTTGAATTGTACAAAAAATTCAATTTTGTATTGAATATGTCTTATTTGTAAATACTGTGTTTGTTGTTTCAGTCCAGAAATGACTGAAGCAGGTACTATTCTGTGAGAGTTCAAATCAACTGAGAGGGATAACATTAAGCAAATAGCAAAGTACTAACACTGTTGCCTTAGGAGAAAGGCGCCACCCTTAGCTATGGTGAGCATATTAGGGAATATCCCAACAGATGGTTCTGTCCACATGGGTCAGCTTTGTCTCACACCTCTACAAGTGATTTTGAGACGGAGTCTCCTCCTGCCTCCACCTCTCCGGTATGCAATACCATGCCCTGCTGCAGATCTTCAAAAGGCAAATTTTATCTTGTTCACAGCTTGTCCGAGTACTAGTGTCTCCTACCAACCCCCCTGGTGCGACCAGCAGCTGCCAGAAGGCCATGTTCCAGTGTGGGTTACTGCAGCAGCTTTGCACCATCCTGATGGCTACGGGAATTCCTGCTGATATCCTGACCGAGGTAAACGAGGGAAAGACAGAGGCCACTCTAGGAGTTGGGAATCCTAGGAATTAGACACTAATTGAAGGAAACGTAGTAACAGCTAACCATTTTTATGATAGCTTCCTCATATACTACATGATAATGGCAGTGTTAGTTTCAAAAGGCATATTATTTTCTTCAGGTTCCATAATGTACAATGTTAAGCTTGGCTGATTGTCGTAATCAGGGTCTCTGTTGCTGTGCAGAGACACTATGACCATAGCAGCTCTCAACTCTTTTTTGTTATTGTTGTTTTGTTTTTTAGGCAGGATTTTTCTCTGTAGCTAGCTAGAAATACACCAAACAGTATTGAAATTAATATAGTTTCTATGTGATTATTCATGGCTGAGTGGCTGAGAAACAAATGTGTAGTCTTCATAGTAACACACTTCCTCCAACAAGGCCACACCTTCTAATAGTGCCACTTCCTGTGTTCCAGACATTTAAACACGTGAGTCTATGGGGGCATACCTGTTCAAACCACCACACTGATCATCTGGAAATGTTTTTCATTAGTTTTTTGAGGGAGGGGTTGGTTTTTTTGTTTGTTTGTTTGTTTTGTTTGTGTTTTTTTGGGGGGGTGGGGTTGTTTTTTGAGACAGGGTTTCTTTGTGTAGCTATGGAGCTCGTCCTGGAACTCGCTCTATAGACCAGGCTGGCCTCAAACTCATGGAGATCTGCCTGCCTCTGCCTCCTAAGTGCAGCATAAGTGTCTTTTTAAATTATAATTGCATCATTTCCCCTTTCCCTTTCCTTCCTCCAAACATTGCTTCTCTAAGTGACATCTTTCAGGTGCTCAGTGACTTCAGTGAGTAACCCTCAGTGGCCTAGGCAGCTTCGTCAGTGTTTCAGTGGGGTTTTTTTGTTTGTTTTGTTTTGCTTTTTTGTTTTTTTGAAACAAGGTTTATCTGTAGCTTTGGAGCCTGTCTTGTAGACCAGGCTGGCCTTGAACTCACAGAGATCTGCCTGCCTTTGCCTCCTGAGTACTGGGATTAAAGGCCTGCACCACCACCACTCGGCTCTAGCTCATTCTTATATCTTAAATTAATCCATTTCTATTAATCTGTATATCACCACTTGGCTGTGGCTTACCGGCAAGGTTTTGTCTGGCATCTGTTTCAGGCAGGGCTACATGACTTTTTGCTGACTCTGCCTTCTTTCTCCCAGCATTCAGTTTAGTTTTTTCTGCCTAACTCTATTCTGCCCTTTCTATAGGCCCAAAACAGCTTCTTTATTAACCAGTGGTATTCACAACATACAGAAGGCAACCCCACACCACCTCCCCTTTTCTGTTAGATAAAAAAGAAAGTTTTAACTTTAACATAGTAAAATTACGTATAACAAAACAGGTAACAAGCAAGAATTACAGTTATAATATTATATTTACTTTATCTTTTATCAAACTAAGGAAAACTATAATTAATATTGCCTATTCTTTAACTCCATCAAAGACTCCAGAAGGATATAATATTACCTAAGTAAACAGGAAGTGCATTGTAAGCAACTTTCAAAACTTTAGAATTGACAAAGACATCTCACTTCCTGGACAGTCACCCAAAAGTTTTTCTGTATCATTGGGGCATCCATCTTAAGCCTACAGGCCCATAGTATCTAGCAGACTTCCATGAAGCAGGAAATTTCAAAGACAGTTCCACCTATATTGGCAGTTTGTCAGTCACTTTCTTCTGTGTCCTGCAGAATGTCTGACAGTCTCTTTCATGAAACAGGAACCCCAGAGGACTGTCTCACCTTCAACAGTCATTTCTCTCTGGGTCCTGCATGTCAAGTTCACACAGCATAACATCAAGAAGTCCATGCAAGAGTTTCTTGCCCAGATGACTAACCAACGATATAAGGAACCTCTTCGATGCCCATCCTCCTCTTGAAGTAGATTCGTGCTGCCAGGAGCAGATGAGTCTCAGTGTTATGAAAAGACCTAAGTTTTTAAAATATTTTAAATGCTATATTTTGAAGGTCTCTGAAAGATTTGAAGAATACGTATATAACTGAAATATATCTATCTCTATATATCTAGAAAACCTAACTAGTATGACTACAAATTTGACTATTAAAGATGACTATTCTGCATTTTTAATTATACATTATATTTTTAAATGAGTTGCATAAACACAGTACCTTAATCAAGAACAGACATACATATAACAACATTGACCGTAAATTTGTATCAGTTGACCAAGATTCATACCAGTACAAAGTATTCATATCTATAGCATATCCCCTTTAAGTGTAAACAAACATTTATAAATAATTTTTGGGATTTTGGACATAGTTCTCTCCAAACTGCTTCCTGCTTTTTGTTGGGTGAAGTAATTTTTGGAGGTATTCACAACGACCTTTTGGGGGGTCTTGGTCCATCAAACCACATTAGTCTGGAAGAAATCCATACGTTCTCATCTTCTGTGGAAACAAAAGAAGAACCTCTTTCCCAAAGCAACGTATCCTTAGACACAAATTTTGAAGTCAAGATCCCTCTAAAACAGATATGTTGGTTTAGCCTAGCGGCCTGTACAATGAAATATCTCTCTTTACTTAGTGCAACAGTCAAAAAATTCAAAGAAAACACAGTAATATACATAATCCAGACTCTGTGTATTTTCCATCTTTATGCGGCTTATTTTTCTTTATTCCTTTTAATCTGTGACTGTCTGTACTCTGTCTCTTTAAAAAACTTTGCTTTATTTTTAAAAAGAATACTATTTACTTCTTTTTATAATTCCCTGTACTCCTTTTCTTCTCTCTTCCAAGCCTCCATACATTTATCCAACACTGTGACCTATTTAGAGGTCTTTTTTTTTATCTGAATCTGTCTTTATTGTGTATCTGTAATTATTTTCTGACCAAAAGCACTCTTTTTTTTTTAAATGCTAAGCAGGCACGGCTAGGGCCAACACACCCTGTCTGCTTGTTCCGCCCAGTACAACATGGCGGAGGCATGTTCGCTGCCTCTGAGAGCCATGTACATTACCCCATTTTTAGGCATACAGTAGGTCTGTGTTGCCATTAAGCAAATTGCAGCACTCTGCTCACAGACCCCACTTAAATGCTCTGTAGCCCGACCTCCTGAAATAGAACCATTCTTGCTGGCGAACCAGGAAGCCTTCTTAAAGGAGCCGCATGGTTTTCACTGCCAACGCTGAGTCAAAAAGACCTCTCTCAAACTCACTGCCATCAGAGTCCATCTGAAAAAATAATTGCTGGCTACCAAGAAGCTGTGCTTAACTCTGTTCTTTTATGTCTAGAATTCTTTTTTAAGTTTTCTCAGGTTTTACATGGTTATAGTTGACTACGTTGGTGTGCTAATTTGTTGTAGGAGGTCACTCATTCAGTAACTGTATTAATTAAATCTCTGCTTGGGCCTATTACCTCTAGTTTCTTATTGGCTAGCTCTCACATCTAGATTAACCCATTTCCATTATTTTATATTTCACAATGTTCGTGGCCTACCGGCAAGGTTCCATCTAGCAGCTCACATCTTTCCCCTCTGGCAGCTACATCGTATCTCCCTGACTCCACCTTCTTTCTCCCAGCATTCAGTTTAGTTTTCCCTGCCTAGCTCTATTCTACCCTTTCTATAGGCCCAAAGCAGCTTCTTTATTAATCAGTGGTATTCACAGCATACAGAGGGGAACCCCACATCATTTCTCTCTGTTTTAAGTCGGTCTTGTCTCCAACCCCTAACCCAATCCCACAGCTCTCTTATTTTGCTTCTTTCTGTCATGCCAGGATTGCTTTTTGAAATGTATGTTAAAATTAGTAGGATTTATGTAGAGATATAACATTTGTGAGACAGGATATCACTCTTACTAGGCCGGCCTTGAACTCCAGATAGCACTCCTGCCTCAGCTTCTTGAGTGCTGATGTTACAGTCTGCTTTTTAATTTTTGGATCTTTTCTTTAATTCTAGTTTTCTGAAAACTACTGGTGCTAACTGGGTTTCGTCCCCACTCCAGCAGTGATGACCCTTTCCTCCTGTGGGCACGCTCTCTTCTCCGAGAACAGTGGCTGCTCTTCCTTGATAACATCTTTTCTGTTCTCCTGGAACTTTGTTAACAAATTTGTAAATTTCTTAACCTATGAATATCTTTAAAAGGAATTTTTAGTTGATAATAATGAGATGTGTTTATTATGTGCAACACTGCTAAAATATTGTTTTTCCTTCATTATCTTTTCTTGGAGGTTGTTTTCGACTTAATCTTTGAATTGAATGTTCATTATGTTGTTTTTTAAGTGTGTCCATTGATCTTATTTTAAAGTGTTTCTCTGATTTGTTGGGGACTGGGAATAAGTCTCACCTCTTACAGTACAATTATTATTTTAGTTTGCATGAGGCTTCTAACTGCATGCAGTCAAATCTTCTGTTTGGTTTTGGTTATGATCTGGTCTCATGGAGCCCACAGACATGCTGTGGAAATGGGGCTGACCTTCAACTTGTGTTCTTCCTTCCTCTTGCCCCCCAGTGCTGAGATTCCAGGCCTGTGTCAGTGTCCAGTGAGTGTTGGTTTTAATGAGGCCTGACTGGGCATCCTGGGAGGATCTCCAGAGAACATTTCAGCATAATCATGTTCTAACTGATCTTTTCATGTCTGAATTTTGACACTTAAAAACAAAAAAGCAAGATGTAACATTTTCTTAGGAAATAGATTTTTCCCTCTTAACTTACTTTCCATAGTGTTCTTTTGTTTTCATTCCTGACAGACCATAAATACTGTATCCGAAGTTATCCGAGGCTGCCAAGTCAACCAAGACTACTTTGCTTCTGTGAATGCACCTTCAAATCCCCCAAGGTAAGAATCAGGAAATGCCAGGTCCTTGTGAGGAAGTCAGACTTAGGTTTGCATGCTAGTAGATCTCATATGCCCATCTTACTCTTCTTAAAGGTCAGTGTGTGTTGTGGAATGGCCCAATAATATAAAGATATTGGTAATTAAGACTATGCTTCTGTTTAAGAATATTGGTGACTAAGATTGTATACTTCTGTGTAAGGATGTTGATGATTAAGACTATATGCTTCTGTGTAAGGATGTTGATGATTAAGACTGTATGTGTTCTGTGTAAGGATGTTGGTAATTAAGACTGTATACTTCTGTATAAGGATATTGATGATTAAGACTGTGTGCTTCTATGTAAGGATGTTGATTATTAAGACTGTGTGCTTCTGTATAAGGATATTGATGATTAAGACTGTGTGCTTCTGTGTAAGGATATTGGTGATTAAGACTGTGTGCTTCTGTATAAGGATATTGGTGATTAAGACTGTATACTACTGGTACCTAATACTTAGTTCAGCTGCCAGCCTTTCGGTTGAAAACAAATCACAGGACTTTCTTAGCCTCACCTCCCTTCTTTCTGAAATGAAGATGAAGTCCTGGTTATAGTACTTCATGCAACAAAATGACTGGTAGGTGATGTATTTGGGTTGTAATGCTCTGTTTCATTCTTTTCTTTATACTCTTGTCAGACCAGCAATTGTTGTACTTCTCATGTCCATGGTGAACGAAAGGCAGCCATTTGTGTTACGCTGTGCTGTTCTCTACTGTTTCCAGTGCTTTTTATATAAAAACCAGAAAGGACAAGGAGAAATCGTGGCAACACTTCTACCCTCCACTATTGATGGCAAGTAAAGTTTTTTTTTCAAGCTTATATTTGAATCTTTGCTTATGTTTTAGCTACAAGTACTTAGTAACTTGGATGAAAGCCTTAGATTGGGTTGGAGGAGAGCTAAGTCAGACTGCACCTGGATCTGCATTGCAGAATTTCTACTCTCTCCTTCTTAAGATGTGAGAGAATGTGGTACTTATCCATATATGGGTATGATGCCTTTAGAAAGATTGTGAAGATTACACACATGCAGTTTCACAGGTAGAGCCATGACCCCAAATCCTAGTGTGTAATAAACACCAGCAAATCAGTACTATGAAGATAAATCCTACCACTTAGTCACACTCAACATTTTGGTCTATTGTTCTACGATAGAGTATAGCCATTACTTACAGATTCTCCAGTATTCAGTTTACTTGGGATGTGTTTAAATGGCTGTTTTCATATTAAGAGCAATTTGACACAAACAATTGGAAACTTTAGTGAGTTCATTTTAATTACATAAATATAGGAGGTAGACAAAAATTTAAGTCTATTTAATTGTATTTTACCAAAATTATTTTTGTAAAGGATATTTTTATAGAGATGTTTTCTGTAAATGAAAGTAAGATGCTAGAGGTAGTGAAATAATGTGCCGTTTTAGAAATGATGTTTTTCATAAGATAGTTTTCTGTGTTGTTACCATCAGACTGATGCCTACCATGTTCTGATATTTCTTTGTGCAGCTACCCTTTTAGGAGTCGCCTTTCTGTCATCTGTCCATTTGTGTTTGAAGTCTTAGATAGTACATAATAGTGTTTATACTGTTCCGGTGTAGGAAACGGTTCTTCCGACCCTTGTGAGTGTGGGATTACTCCACAGGGCCTAACATTCCTGTCTGTTTGCAGCAACAGGTAGCTCGGTCTCAGCTGGTCAGCTGCTCTGCGGAGGTCTGTTTTCTACAGATTCTCTTTCAAACTGGTGCGCTGCTGTGGCCCTCGCCCATGCGCTGCAGGGGAACGCTACCCAGAAGGAGCAGCTGCTCAGGGTCCAGCTGGCCACAAGCATTGGCAACCCTCCAGTGTCCCTGCTGCAGCAGTGCACCAATATCCTTTCCCAGGTAAGGGCCGCGGGCTCCTGAGAGGTGCCGCAGGGTTGTCATGTTTGTGACCCGGGGTGGAGAAGGAGGGAAAGCACTCGCTGAAACCACATAGTTTTGTGGAGAGGAGGCGGAACTGTTTCTACAGGAGTAGTTCTACCAAGTGGTATAAGGGCTTCAGCATGACAAAACACAAGTTCTTGGCACAGGGCTGTTTTGAGTTTTACTTTTCTTAAATTATCTGGGGTTTTTTCCTGTCTTTTTTCTCTTCTCATTGAGTTCAGATCAGTTAAGGAGAGAAAGTAAAGTAACTGCAAATCGTAGTTATGTGCCTCCCTCTTTTCTCCTAAAGCAGTTGATCCCCCCCCCCAATAAAACAACCCAGTAGCAGTCCATTCCCTATGCAGTATGTGCAGTGTATATTTCCAGGGTCTGAGTTCTCATATGCCTAGCAAGATACAGATGGACACAGCTAAGGCTGTGTGTTCCTTCAGCTGGTTAAGGAGGACAAGTGAAAGGCACTTGCCAAGGCGCTTGGGCGTGTCTCTTACTGCATGGTTTGCGCACATGCACTTAGCCTTGACAACATACTTCGGCATACTTTAAAGCCAGAGTCCTGAAGGAAACTTAAATTATGGATGAACCCTTGTTCTTTCTACTTAGTCTAGCAGTGGAGGGTCCCTTCCGTGCTCCCACAGCACTGTGCAGTGGCCTGCTCTGTGGAATTTCATCACGCATTGCAGTTTCTTTGTTTTGAACTTTCTGTTGTCGCTGTTGCTGGGCAGTGGACTCTTTTCTTCATGCTTACTAAACACCCCCTACCATTGCGCTATGTCCCCCCAGTTCACAGGCCTTTTTTGAGCATTTTTACTAAAGAAATAATACCATTATTCATAGAAGTTAGGAGTGAAATCTAACTAATCGGAAGAGAGTTGAATGCTGTTTGAATTGGTTTACTTCAGTGGCCAATTTATCACTTCTCTCTTCATGATTTAAAAAAGAAACTAAAATTTTCAAATCTTTACTTACTTAATGCTGGATGCTCACTATTACTATTGAAAACAACTGTTGTCAAGTTGTGAAAACTCTGTCATGGGCCATAAGCACACCTTACCTTTGTAATTGTAATGTCTGTATAATACGAAGACCTACAGTGGTGATGTCTAACCCCCTGTAAGTAATCACAAGGCTATGAAATGAACCTTATGTGCCAAGCTTTTCAAAGATTAGAGCTTTGTTGCCACTACGTATCTGTCAGCCTAGATTGCAGAGAGTAGGAGCGTAGTTGAGGGATTTTTCTGGACTTAGGTAATTTAAAGCAATGTTTATGAATAATGTTTGATGTATAATTTGCAGGGTGATAAGATCGACAGACGGGTATGTATACTTGATAAATTGAGGCCTTTTCTTCTGACGGGCTTCTTGTCTTGGGTTTTGCAGTTGGTTTTTAACAGCTTGTTTGAAGTTCTGTTCTACTCACCTTCCGTGTGTTGGCAAGTTTGTCTGTCACAAGTGACTCTCTAGTTTCCTCCATTCCCTCTTGGACTGGTTACTAAGACTATGGGGAGAGCTAAACCTGTGGCCTGGGCTTCTTCCAGGGTTGCTTGCACTGCCCTCGATTCCTCAGTTTTGTTCTTTATGTTGTTTCTCCCAAGCTTGTTTCTTTGTTTCCCTTAAAAATAATTTAAAGAAAGTCAAGTTTAGGGATAAAAGTCTGTCTTTTAATCAGTAGGTGAAGGAGGAATGTGTGACTTTCTACTACTTACATTATTTAAAATGTGCAATAGTAAAATTTTTGTAATTATAATTTTAAATGTAGTATTACAGATTATTCTGGGTATAATCTATAGGCTACAGGTACCATATTAGTTTTACTATGCTGGGGGAGAGTGTTATTTATGTTCAGTTTGGTTTAGTTTTTATATCTTAACATCCTTGTCTAGTCATGCATTTTAGTCATACAGTGCAACCAGCAATAAATGAGGTCCAACTAGTTCCCCTTTCATGTGTGAGTATGGTGTGGTGTGGAGCTACAGCTCATACACGCATACTTGACAACTTCTGCCAGCAGTTACTGTTTCTTTGTTTTCCTGTGTGGTTCTGGGGCTCAAACTCAGGTCTTTCTATGTGCTAGGCAAGTGCTCTACCAGTGAGCCACACCTCCAGCCCCAGGATTTTTGATGTTAGGATGTGTCTTATAAGTATAAATGTCAATCATTGAAAAGACAGACATTATGTTTTCAATTGATTGGCTTGTTTTTTTTTTTGCCACTCACCACAAATTGTAGAGTTATTTTTGTAATTTTATCAATGTTCTTATTCTTTGTTCTTAGAAGCTACCGCTAAAATTTATTCTGATCATAAGACACTAGAGCTACTTGTTTTGATTGGTTTTGAGACAAGGTCTCATTTAACCCAAGCTAGCCTTGAACTCACTATGTGGCTGAGGTTGACCTTGAACACCTAACCTGCCTCTACCTCCCCAGTGCTAGGGTTATAGGTAGACCTACTATGTCCAACTTCTAGAACCTTATTTTCATGAGAAAAAAAACTTAAAAATTTTAAGTGCCAGCTTTTTGATTACATGAACAATACAAAAATGTTCAAATTGAATGAACATAGTAGGCATAAGAAGGGCTTTTATTTAGAAAACGTAGTTGTAAAAGCATAATAGCTGATATTAAAGATTATTTGAGTTAACTTCAAATTTTATTTGTGCCTGAGTGTGGTGGTACACACCTTAAACCTCAGCACTGTGGAGGCAGACTCAGGAGGATCAGTGTATATGTGAGGCCAACCTGGTATGAATAGCGGGTTCAGAGCAGCCAGAGATGTACATGCAGACTCTGTCTCAAACAGAAACAAGGGCTGGTGAGATGGCTTGGTGAGTGAAGTGCTTACCTCACAAGCATGAGGGCCTACGTTTTGATCCCCAGTACCGACATGAAAACTAGGTGTGGTGGTGTGCACCTGTAACCCCAGCACTCAGGGTCGAAAGCAGGTGGATCCCAGGGACTCCCTAGTCAGCCAGGGTATATAACATGATGGGCCAGCTTGTTGGAGTTTCTGCCCTGCCCAGTTCCCTAGCCTTTTAGTCCCAGAGAAAATCACACAGAGGACTCCATAAGATTATAAACTTATTGGCCCGTTAGCTCAGGCTACTTATTAGCTCTTATAGCTTGTATTAACCCATTATTCTTTTCTTTGTTAGCCACATGGCTTGGTACCTTTCTCAGTGGGGGAGGTCACATCTTGCTTCTTTGGTGGTCTGGGCTGGACTGGTGAAGAATGGGTTTCCTCCTTCCTAGAATTCTCCTGTTCTTGTCGTCCTGCCTCTACTTCCTGTCTGGTTGACCTGCCTATACTTCCTGCCTGGCCAATCAGCATTTATTTAAAACATGATTGACAGAATACAGATAATTCTCCTGCACCAAGGGTAGCCAAAAAGGTGAGCTGCAGGTCTAGTTAGAGGCTCATTTGACTCAAAAGAGAATGTGGAGAGAGTCATGGAAGATTCTTAGCATCCTCTATACACCTGTGTACCGCATTGGTACATGTGTGTTCATACACACACACACACACACACACACACACACACACCCCTCCACCTCCTCTCCCTCCCCTCTTCCAACCTCTCCTTTTCTCTCTCTCTCTCTCTCTCATAAGAAACGAAAAACTTGTGTGTGTGTATTTATGGCTTTTCTTTCATCATTTCAAATCTATGTTTTTTAATGACTGAGTCCTCAGAATGCCCAGAATAATATCTTCAGTCTCCTTTTGTTTTCACATCTTTTCCATGGCTCACATTCTGCAGCCGGCAAGAGGTGTGTACTTGTTTTGTATTTTCTAATCTCTGCCTAGTTAAGGAGCTTAACTGTTGTCCTTTGATATAGCTTATGCACACATACATACGTTATTTTTCTTTTGACAAGTGCTTTTAATTTTAACCACTGAGCCAGCTCTCTAGCCCTGTACAGAGGTCAGAGGACAACTGTTAGGTTTGTTTTCCTTACTCGTACTCTTTACTCTCTGGGGGCTGCCACCCAGCTCCCAGGTAAATCACACAGAGGCTTATTCTTATTTATAAATGCCCAGTGTTAGCTTGGCTTGTTTCTAGCGAGCTTTTAACTTAAATTATTCCAGCTACCTTTTGCCTCTGGACTTTTATCTTTCTCTATCCTATTATACCTTTCTTTACTTTTGGCTCTGGCTGGCTGTGTAGCTGGATGGCTGGTCCCTGCTGTCATCCTCCTTTTCTGGCTCCCCGAGCTCCCAGGTTTCTCCTCTTGTTTGTTCTCTCTGCCTGTCAGCCTGGCCTATCCCTCTCCTGCCTAGCTATTTGCAGTTCAGTTCTTCATTAGACCAATAATTAGACCAGGTTTTTTAGACAGGCAAAGTAACACAGCTTCACAGAGTTAAACAAATCCAACACAAAAGAATACAGCATATGGGCTGGAGAGATGGCTCAGGTATTAAGAGCACTAACTGTTCTTTCAGAGGACCTGGGTTCAATTCCCAGCTCCTACATGGTGTTTCACAACTGTCTGTAACTCCAGTTCCAGGGGACCCATGGCAAAATACCAATGCACATAAAATTAAAAAAATTTTAAAAAAAGAATATAACACATCTTTGCATCATTATTAAACAAATGTTTCACAGGAACAAATGTCACACATCTTCAGTTAATATTCCACAGCAGACAACTTTCAGGAATTGGTTCTCTTTCTACCATGTAGTCTGGGGTTGAACTTAAGCTGTCAGGCTTGGCAGTACACACTACTACCTGCTGCACCATCTTGCTAACCCCCACTGGGGTTTTCCTAGGCAGCTCTCTAGCTGATCCAGTGTTTTAGTCTATCTAGGACACACTGATGGCCGTATGGTACTTTTTCCACACACAAATTCTTGTTTGTACAAGTCCATTTCTGGACTTTGGTTCTGTTCACTTTTCTCCATGATCTAATATCACCTCATACTATCTTTCATAGTATCCTTAATTATTTCCACTTGTTTATTTTTCCATATGAGTTTAAAAATCAGATTTAGTTCTACGAAAGTAAAGTTCTTCAGGGACCTAAGGTATAGGTCAGTATTAGGAGTATTTGCATGGATAAGGGCTTGAGGTCACTCTCCAGCACTAAAAGGAGGGAAAAAAGGAAGAAATTTGTCTTTTGGTATTTTTGTTTGAGTTATTCTCTATATGCAGTGTAGATGAATCTGTTGTCAACCCAATAACTACTATAAGGAATTATAATCAAGGAGCTAGACAAAACAGCAATGTACTCAGTTGACAAAGATGTTTTAAACTGGCCAATTTCTGTGAATAACAGGAAGCTACAGTGTGAACATAAGGAAAAATAGCACATCATATAAAAACTAAATTTATGTTTGCCAGTGTGATGCACACATTTAATCCTGGTGTTCAGGAGGCAGAGACAGGCAGATCTCGTGAGTTTGAGGCCAGCCTGGTTTACAGAGCAAGTTCCAGGGCAGGTTCCAAAGATACAGAGAAACCCTGTCTCAAAAAACAACAACAAAAAACCCTAAATCCATTCCTCCTTGGAAGATCATTTAAAGTAGTTTGAAATTAATCAATATTAAAAACACCTGAAAAGAGATTATAAATAAACCAAGACTGCAAGGATTATGAAATTAGAATAATCTGGGTGGATTTGAAGAGGGGCTAGAGAGATAGCTCAGAGGATGTAAACCCTTCTGCAAAGCCTGAAGATCTGAGTTCAGTCACTGGGACCCACATGATGGAAGAGACGCAAACTCTGATCAACACACACACACACACACACACACACACACACACACACTCTGACGTGTGTCCCACATATGTATAAATAAGTAAATGTGGTTTAGTTTGGTTTGGTTTTGACTTTTTCAAAACAGGGTTTCTCTGTATAGCTTTGGAGCCTGTCTTGGAACTACCTCTATAGACCAGGCTGGCCTCAAACTCAGAGATCCACCTTCCAGTGCTGGGATTAAAGGCGTGTGCCACCACAGCCCAACGTAAATGTGGTTTTTTTAAATCAAAAAAAACAAAAAACACATTTGAAAAGCATAGTGATAGTTAATTTAAGTTTATTTCTTGCCTCATTTCTTTGAATAATTATAATTTTTATATTTCTGAAAAATCTCCCAAATGAATTATTATTCTGACTTGATCATTTTATTTCAGATTTTGTTCTTTAAAAAGAAAAATAAGGCTATAAATAACATTGTATGTGGAGATTTATGTATGTATTAAATATGTATGTATTAAATATGTATGTATTAAAATAAATTAATATTATTAATTTATTGATATTAAAATTAAATATGTATGTATTAAAATTTCAAAACCCATGTTCTTGTTGGACACCTAATTTTTAATATTATTTACCTGATCTTGGCAGCAGTGCAGTAAGTATGTTCAGGACATTCTTGGTGCTAGTGAGCGCACCCCCTTAGTTCTGTCTGAGATGTCTCTTCTGGTCTGCTGTCACTAGGTTTGCAGCGTGGGCTTTCATTTTTTATTGAGAGTAATACATTCTCTTGGAATTTGACTAAATGGCTTAGGAGATTCTTTTTGTGCCTTTTTTCTTTTTTGTGTTTTTTTCAAGAAGGAAGAATTTGTTTTTCTTTAGTCAGAATTTGTTTTTAAAATTCTGACTGAGGTTCTCTTGCATTAGATTTACCTACCTTGCACTTATACTTCTCAATAAAATCTCTTCTATTTTGCTAATTAAAAAAAAGATTAAAATATTAATTTGGAACATTTATTTTTTTGTTTTATTTATTTTGCAATGAAAATTTTTTCATCCAATATGTTTTGATCATGTTTTCCTTCCCCTGGCTTCCCCCAGATCCTTCCCACCTCTTTGCCCACTCAACTACTGTATGTGAAACATTTATTTTTGATCGCTTGTCTTGGGATTGGTGTTTTCAAGCTCCCACATTATAATTTTGTTCGTAGTATAACGTCTTTTGCTACTATTACAATTTATTTATTTATACAGATCCTCGGGTAACTCAGGCTGACCTTGAATTCACTGTGCAGTCCAGGGTGACTTTGATCTTGTGATTCTCCTGCCTTTGTCTCCCAAGTGCTAAGATTACAGGGATGCACCACCATACCTGGGTTTGCTCAATGCTGAGGATGGAACCAGATCTTTGTACATGTTAGACAAGCACTGTACCAACTGAACAATATTCCCAGCCCAGCCACCACTGCTATTTTAAATAACCACTTGTATTGGTGCATATAAATTAATTCTAATTTCTGCACTGTGTTTATTTGTGCAGCTTGTGGTAGAGACAAAAATGTATTCTTTCGTTCAGTTTTTAAGTTTACCTCCATTACACATCTCACAATGCTTCAGTTCTTTTTTCACAAAAGGGAAGGGATCTTAAGCCAACTGTGAGTTTGAAAAAATAATAAATACAAAGTGGTTTCTGCCAATTTATTTTGCAGGGAAGCAAAATACAGACAAGAGTTGGGTTGTTAATGTTGCTTTGTACCTGGCTGAGTAACTGTCCCATTGCAGTAACACACTTTCTTCACAATTCAGCCAATGTTCCATTTGTATCCTTTATGTTTTGGTGTCGTACATGTAAGTAACTTACATCTTTCAACTTCTGTTGAAACTTGAAAATGTTATGGATATATAATGATGAATGCTTAAGTTCTCGCGCGCGCTCTCTCTCTCTCTCTCTCTCTCTCTGTATGTATGTATATATGTATGTGTAGTTCTTTATAGTACGCTAGAAATTTCGTATATATATATATATATAATTTCTTGTAGAGAATCTTAAGGTTATGTATTAAATTCAGATTACTATAAATCATTAACTCCTTAACAAAGATGTCAGCTTACAGGACAAATTGCAGAAAATCTCGGAGAGGAAGAACAGTTGGTTCAAGGCTTATGTGCCCTTCTTTTGGGCATTTCTATTTATTTCAATGATAATTCACTAGAAAACTACATGAAGTAAGTAAGGGCATAATGGCCCTCTGATCATCCAGAGATAATGATACTTTTTTTTGCTAAAGTATAAATAAACCAAGCTTATGACTTCGCAGTTTTTTAAGCATCTCATATATTTATTTATGTAGAGAGAAACTAAAGCAACTAATAGAGAAGAGGATTGGCAAAGAGAATTTCATAGAGAAACTAGGATTTATTAGCAAACACGAGTTATACTCCAGAGCATCCCAGAAACCCCAGCCAAACTTTCCAAGTCCAGAATACATGATATTTGATCATGAGTTTACAAAGCTGGTGAAAGAACTTGAAGGTAAGCTGTGAGGGTTGCAATGACCCAAAGCCATTGTGCGTGCATGTACATATGTGTGTGTGTGTTTCTTTCTGGATGTGGACGAGTGATGAGCCGGGAAGTTCATCTGCAGCACATGGAAAGACTGGATTCTGTAAGATTAGAAAGTATTGCATGACCGTCATGAGTTGGACTAGTTTTACTCATTAGATTCTTAAAAATAAGTTGTGTTTACAATGAGCTAAAATGCTTAAAATTGAGCTAGAAAGAGGGTGTACTTAGCCCTGAATTGAGTCTGCAGAACCACAAGAAAGCCATTCAGTACAGAGTTTAAGTAAGTTTTCTTTTACAGGTATTATTACTAAGGCTATTTATAAGTCCAGTGAAGAAGATAAGAAAGAGGAGGAGGTAAAGAAAACATTAGAACAGCATGACAACATTGTGACTCACTATAAGAATATGATTCGTGAGCAAGTAAGTACCAGTGAATTGTACTCCCAACTAGCAGCAGCTCTCTACTTGAGGGAGCATTGCTTCTTCGCATTTCAAGTGGGGGAGGGATGCAGAAAGTAAACTTCATTGTTTTTGAAAGCACCTGTTCATTAAATTGAGCACTTACTACATTAGGCACTGTGCAGGTTGTTATGAATCCAAATGTAGATCAAATGGATTCTCTTGTCGTTTTCAGATGAAAAACACATGTCTGTATTATTGTGGCATATATGCTACAGCAGATTAAACCTAGTGCTAGAGTTAATCAAAGGAACCTGGGTGTCGCTAGTTCTCTAGAAGAGAGCTGGGGAAGAGAGGCAGGAGATGGTGCACAGCGCAGTGAGCCTGCTGTGGCTCCTGGCTGTGAAGGAGAGGTGTCAGGGTGAAAGCTAGAGGGAGGGAGCCCAGGAAGGAGGTCATTGTGGTGGTTGGCTAGGGAAGGATGTTGATGTGTGCTGCATTCTGTGAACTCGGGATCTGTTTTCAATGCTGTTTCATTTCGTCTTCACAACATCCCTGTAATAGTGACTGACTATATTCACTTTAGGATAAATGGAGAATCTGTGACTTAGTGAATTCTCCCAGCAATTCTTCGTAATTGTAGAACAGAACGTGAGTGCATCTGCCTTAGTGACAGTGGAAAGCTCATACTCTCTGAAGTGTGGAAACTGAAGTTAAAACCTAGCAAGACTTGGTCATGTTTCTCTGCAGGTGTTAAATTGCAGAAATGGTAAAGTGTGATCCCCAGGTTTCTGTGGTGGGCAGCCGAGTGTGATCCTGTTAAACAGGCAGTTCCACTGCTAAACTGTTAAACAGGGTGATGATCAGAACGCTATTTTCAGCCATTCAGAATGCTAGTCGGTGTCCTTTACTCACGTTCTATTGCTCACTTTAAGCCTCTGTTATGTCCTTTAAAATGTCATTTCATTTCTTATCATGATATGTAGTAAATGATAATAGTATTATCTGGAAAATTAGATTACAATATCATTACAATTCCAATGTCATTAAAAGAAGTGTGACAGCACATGTGGGGTAGGTTTATCTTCTTACCTCTATGTTGTTTTTTTTTTCTTCCTCACAATATATATTGAGATTGAAAATTTGTGAGTGATAATATAGTTGTATGCTTAGTGTTTGCTCTCAGCCTTTCAGTGTTCAACCAAATCAATAAACTAGAATCAATCTTCGCTTGAAATTTGAGTCATCAAACTTTCCCAGTTACATAGATTTTTAATCTATGTCTTAGTTCAAATACAGTCATTTTTAGTTTATGAATATAATATTTTTGGAAGAATACAAGATAAATATTTGGAATGTGGTGTATAGCTTACATTTGGAACTGATACAGTTGATTTAGAAAGAGAAGAGTCTTTTGACATAATTACTGACTTATTTATAAAATTAACATTTTATACATTCTCACCACTTAAATACTGCTAGACTTAATAAACATTAAATTAATAAATTTAATTAATTTAGACATTAATTAAACATTTAATAAATGTTTAGGAATTAGAAATCTAGAAAATTAGTGTAAGTATAGAAAATTAGTTATCTAAGTGTTCTACAAATATATGTGAACTGACTATGGCAAGTTTAGAAAACATGAGCTCGAACCTGCTTGTGCCCCATTTCTTTTCTTTTTATCACTTTAAATTATGAGTGGGGGGGGGGTATGTGCACATGAGTGCAGATGTCCAAAGAGACCAGAAGTGTGGGATCCTTCTTTACATTCTCCTCTGACTTCCTCACATGTGCCCATATACATACACTCACACATACATCATCAAGTAAATAATATAGGTGTGTATGTATATCTTCATTTGCTAAGTTTCTTAAGTAGTTTGGTATACATTTCTTACCCAGTTTATGACCTCAAAATGAGTTTTTGTTTTTATTAAAAAAGTACTAAACTTTATTAACAAACTGTTGCAGGCATTTTGACATAAGTTTAAACTCTCTATTTAGGCAGACTTAACACATGTAGCATTTAATCTTCTGAGAACAAAATGGGAGGACAGTACAAATCCATTAGGACTTTAACTTATGTACAAAGTGAATTTCGATTCCATTTTCATTCAGCTGCAGTGTGCCTTTTATATCATGCTAGTGTTGAGACATACTTGACTTCGTTGGGAACAGCTCAAAATTGGCAATAATCAGTTTAATGCACATCATCAGCGTTTGGCCCCAGTGTGCATGTGAGTTTTTCATGAAGTGCAGAATCTCAGATAAACAAAATCCTCTGACATTTTAAATACTGAAAATTTGATTATCAGTACTATTGATAATCTGAAAAGATTGTGGCTAAAAGGTACTACATCAAATTCCATTTAGGTGGTCAGCTCCTCTCCCCCATCATTCTTAGTCAAACTCCGCCCCCCCCCACTAAGTATCTCTCAACACTTTATGTCTGGGGCTAGGTTTCAAAACCCACATAATGAAAATGTCAGTTTTACAAACCTAATTTTGTTGTTGTTTTAAGTCAGTTAACGTTAAAAATTGTATCAACTATTTATTTCATGGGAATCTTTCGTATTAAAATTTAACCTTAAGATTCAAGCACCATGTGCTTTTAAAGGAAACACTTTTAGAGACACCTGAACTCACTTTTATATGGTGGCACCTACTGCCGTTAACATTGTGATTTTTACATCTTAAGCAGCCCTGAATTTTGAAATGTAGCCTAGTTTGGGATTCTGCAACTATGACTTTACAGGGTACCTCAAATCAAAACTAAGGAAATGTTAACAAGCCTTTGCTTCAGAACCTTTAAGCAAGCAATGCCACTTTTGAAACTAACATGTTTGTATGTGTGTGTTTTTACTCAACTTTTTTTTATTATAAAAGGTACACTGTTTATATTTAAACAACAAAGAAAAAAGCATCTACACACTTAAAAATTAATTTGATATCCTAAATCTGTTTTAATTCATTTTAAAATACTACATACAGAAGCCAGAATGCAGAGTCAATGGGACCAGGAAGAAAAATGCTTAGACAGTTACTTGTCTGTTGTGGGTAAAGCAATAGAAATCCTGAAATACAAGAAATCAGTAACAACTTTGCTCATAAGTGATGTTTTCCCCTCCTCTTTGTTTTTAATAACATTCATATGGGTGTTCTCTGAATGATCCATCCCTTCACTGGCCTACCTGGGGGTCCTTCAGTGATGGCCTGGTCCCATTCCAGTCATCTTGTCCATAAGCTTCATAAGAATCTTGAGGCTCCCCATGTCCATACCCATACTATTCTGACTCCCCTTGGCTCTTGGCTGTAATAGCCTTCCTATCCTTCATCACTCTGTTCTGTGTATGTATCATATCTCCACAGTCTTCCTAGGTTTCTGGTGTGGGTGCTGGAAGTAAAGGTATTCTCTGGGTGCCTGCTGTCTGAGCTCGTGCTGTTGGGCACCTCTCACTGAGGACTCTTGAACCAAAGCCCCTCGAGGTGGCTCAATACCACGGCCTTTGGGAACAGGTGGAAGAGGCGGGGCAGCTTCTTGTTCTCTCACAGGTACCCCACGGCCACGAGAGGGTTCAGGAACTCCATTCAAGTAAGAGTTCTAGAAACTGCTCCTGGCAGATATCATTCATTGTATCTGGTACTAGAAATTACTTGACTTCCTCCATGGCATGGGCCATAAGAGCAATAAGCCTCACAGGGGGACCCAAAGACTTCAATGAAGACATGCAGATCCATATTTAAATGGGCATATTTGGGGTGTCTGTCCTTGTGAAGCTCTTCTTCCTTGGCTTTGTCTCTCATTGAACAGAGATCTTTGCACCAACCTCTTTCTGAAGTCTTTTGATTGTATTTCCTTGTGGTCCAAGAATCTTCCCCACAAAATTGAACTTTGGATCCTGCTTGACAAGTATCAGTACCCGTTCTTTCAGTTTCATGTTCTTATGAGAAAACAAATCCAAATAATTCTCCTTGTCATTTCTTTTTGACTCTCCCTTCTGAATCTTCTCAATTTCTATGGACAAGAACTGCATGGTGTGAGTGAAAGACAGGTCGAGGGAGTCCTCAGCCATGAGTTCAGGCAGGTACTTACTCTCCAGCCCCATCTTGGGGCTCCATCTTGGCCCTTGGCCGCAACTGTGGCTGACAGGTGCGGAACCGACTGGACTAGTCACTTTGGGACCCGTGGCTGAGGGAGGTAGCAGCGACGTGGCGGGCAAGGCCCGTACTCCCCCTCTAGGTCCACCTCTGCCTCTCCGGACCATTGACCGGTGTGGCGGTAGTGATGGCCAAGTCGGGGTCTGACACACCGAGGGGTGACACCTGAAGGGTCCATGGAGCCGTTGAGGCCTGAGGACCGAATCGTGCGCGTGCGCATCTGGGGTGTTCTTGCGCTGCATGGGGAGAATGTGTGGCACGCGAGGGAGGAAGCGATGCAATGCTGAGGCAGTTGACTGAGATGGAAAAGCGGGCGCGAGAGCTACTGAAGGCGACCCAGCGAGAGAGCGCTTTGGTTTTTTGTTTTTTCCATTTGGTTTTCTTAGATACTAGCGGTGAAATTGCAGGCTGTGCCATGGTCTCCCCAGTGGAGTCTTGCTTGAAACCTCTGGATGATGCTCGAAACCTCTGGCTTTGCACTTATATTCAAGTCCTAATGCTTAATGATTAATTGATTTTGGAAACATTGGGTGTTTTAACATACTGATCTTTTTTCTTAAAAAGCCTGTATATTTTATTTGTGTGCATAGTGTTAATTAGTATGAAATGAGAATATCTGATTATATTTTGTTTCACAGGACCTACAGCTGGAAGAATTGAAGCAGCAAGTTTCTACTTTGAAATGTCAAAACGAACAGCTTCAGACTGCAGTCACACAGCAGGCGTCTCAGATTCAGCAGCACAAGGATCAGTATAATCTCCTTAAAGTCCAGCTTGGTGAGTGAAGGTGTCCAGGTCACTCTGTTCTCAGCTGGACAGATAGAGTCTCTGTGGACCTGTTGTTCCTGAACCATAACCACGGTGATGAACACTGAAGTTAGAACTTAATACAGAAAGACCCTTAAAGACAGAGAGATCCAGTCTCGATAACTAAGACCAGATCTTTTCAGTTTGAAGTCCAGTCTTTAGCTTCCTGCTTGATTGTCTGACCCAGTGACTGTTGACCCTGGTGACACAGTTTTGACTCATGATTACAAGCTCCCCAGATGAGCCTAAGGCATAGGCTATTTGAGATTGGTTGATAGAGTATTTCAGTGCTTCAATTCCAAAGTTGAAAACACTGTTGATATCATCTGAAAACTAAATGAAATACCCTCTCTCTATAAAGTTCTAGTTCAGTACCAGGCAGATAGGTAAAAAGTCACATCTCTCATTTTCAAAGGGTGGTTTTCGTATAAGTCGCTATTGTCTGTGGCTATACATGGGCATTTGGGTGCTGCTAGGGTCTGGACCTGACCTCGTAAACCCTCCTTTACTTGGCAAGAGGGAAGCACCCCTGTGATCACCCTGCTGGTTTCCTGGGCTAAAAAGACATCCACTGGAGTCTTGTGTGATCTTATATTACAGTCTTGTAGTCCCAAAGACGGAAAGCTTGTTTGATAGCAGCTTTCAGTGTTGTGCGTGTTTAACAGGAAAAGACAATCACCATCAAGGTTCCCACGGTGATGGGGCTCAGGTGAATGGCATCCAGCCAGAAGAAATCAGTCGGCTGAGGGAAGAGGTGGAAGAGCTAAAAAGTCAGCAGGGGCTCTTGCAAAGCCAGCTAGCTGAAAAGGACTCTTTGATAGAAAATTTGGTGAGTAGATGTTGAAAAAGAGATGTAAATAAGATCAAGAGTAATTCTCATCATCTTGTTTGCTTTTGGGTTTATGTGTTTGTTTTGTTTTGAGACAGAGCTCACTGTGGAAATCACAGGTGTCTTGAGAGCTAGGTTGAAAATTATGTACCACCATCCCGAGCCCTGTTCTTACTTTCACAGTCTCAGCCATCACAGGTGATCTTGAATTCCTGACCTTCCTGCCTTCACCTTCCAAGGGCTGGAATCACAGATGTGTGTCTCCAAGGCTGGCGTGATGCTTCTAAACTCACTGTGTAGACCATGTTGGCCTTGAGCTCACAGAGGTCTCCCTGCCTCTGCCTCCTGAGTGCTGGGTTAAAGATGAGCACCACTGCACAAGCTCCTTTACTTTAGAGAAATGGTTTTCTCTTGAGCCAGCGTCTCTCTGTGCAGCCCTGGTTTCCCTGGGGCTTGCTGTCTAGATCAGGCAGAACCCACTACTTCTGCTAGGATTAAAGGCTTGCTTTTTTTCTTTCTTTCTTAAGTGATGGGGATTATTTCTTTAAAAATGATGGTGTGGTTTAGAGACTCTGTGTGTGTGTGTGTGTGTGTTGTTCAGGCAAGGGCACTCAAGCCTCAGAGTGGCGGTCAAAGGACAGTTTTCAGGAGTTGATTCTCTTCTTTGGCTGTGTAGGTCTCAGGAGTCAAAGTCTTATTTTCAGGCTCGATGAGAAGTACCTTTGCATGCTGAGCCATCTCACTGACTTCTCACACTTAAAATGAGATAGCTTTTTCTAATGAGGAAGTACTTCAGGAAATATCTGTTTTTATGATTTTATCCCTTACTACTTCGGGTACTTGTTTAGATGTAATGACTCACTTGGGGTAAGTGTAACATCTGAAGCTGAGGGAAGCTACAGACAGTCAGCAAGCGCTGTGTTGAAATAGAATCTTAAATAAAAAAATTAAAATCTTCATGTGAAATCTTTTGGTGAGCTTCTGTAAGACTTGCTGTGTGTGTCCTTCTGCTTTGGCTTTCCTTTCTCTCTAGATGACTTACTTCACAGTTTGTTCCTCTGCTAATTGTAGAAATCTTCGCAAGTGTCTGCTGGGAATGAACAGGCGTCAGCAGCAGCTTCACCCAGAGATTCCGAGCAAATCGTAGAATTAAAACAGGTAATTTTCTAGTTTGAGCCCAGTTCTGTTTTGTCTTCTTTCAGTTCCAGTAGAGTAAAACCCGGCAGCTGTGTTGTTCTAGAACTCCATTGCCAGGAGTAATAAAATTTGGTAATTAAGACAGCTTTGAAGATCTAGAAGGCATGTTTACCTTGACAATAATGTTGTTTCGTCTTTTATTGGTTGGTTTTAAATTTCTTACATTTATTTATTTTGTGCTGTAAATGTGTGCACATGCACATCTGGAAGTCAGGACAGCTTGAAGGAGTTGGTTCTCTCCCTCTACCACAAGGGTCCTAGGCTTGGTTTTAGGAAGTCA
The DNA here is from genome assembly GCF_982192425.1 of Myodes glareolus. NCBI lineage: Eukaryota > Metazoa > Chordata > Mammalia > Rodentia > Cricetidae > Myodes > Myodes glareolus. The sequence continues at coordinate 15,129,141 of NC_142033.1, read as the reverse complement.
GCTACTGAGTCATATGGCTAACCCAGCTTCTCTCCTGAGTTTCCTTTTTTGCTCCCTCTTTTCTGTTCTTCTTTCTTTCTGTGATATAAAGGAATGCTTGCTTATTTGGAAAGAGAAATGACCAGAAGTCAAGCTATGCTGCCGTGCTGCCTGAGAGGGGTGACTTGAGGTGCCTTACATCACCAGCATCTCACACTTCTCAGAGCTTACGTTATGTGCACCAATGTTTTGCCTGCATAAATGCATGAGCGTGAACATATGTGTGCCACATACATGCAGTGTTCACAGAGTCCCAAAGAGAGCATCCAATCCCCTGGAACTGGAGCTGCAATGTGGGTGCTGGGAGTCAATCTCAAATGCTCTGCAAGAACAGCAAGTGCTCTCAGCTACTGAGCCACCTCTCCAATTACTCGGACCTTATCTAAAGGTCCGAGTATTTTCAAATCAGTTGTCCTTTACAGTCTTTAGGTCTCTAGCATTTGTTCACAATATTGCTTGTGTAGGCAAGGTAAATGTACTATTTTGGTTTTGCTGAGTTTGCCAATACTAAAATATTAATTTAGAACAAATTAAGTTATTAATATGTCACTTTACTTTGGAAATTCCAAATAAAATGTTTAGTTATGCTTCCCAATGAAACTTTGATAGAATACTTTTTTAATTGCCTTTTAGTGTTTTCACTTTCCCTAGTTTTCCTTTGTAAGTGTATGCGTGCCTGCATACATAAGTATGTGTGTGTAGTGGCTTTTGGGTTTAGTTGTTGTTTTAAGGCAGGGTCTCTCTATATAGCCATGGCTGTTCTATAGCTTACTATTTAGACCAGGCTGGCCTTAAGCTCACAGAGATCCTCCTGCCTTTTCCTCCCAAGTGCTGGAATTAAAGGTGTGTACCATCATGCCCAGCAAATATACAATTTTTTAAATGATGGCTGTATAGGGTTTTATAGCAACATAGGGATTTTTGTTGGGGGTGGTTTTTTGTTTTGTTTTTTGTTTGTTTGTTTGTTTGTTTTGTTTTGGGGGGGATTCGAGACAGGGTTTTGATGTAGCCCTCAAGCCTGTTCTGGACCTAACTCTTGTGGACCAGACTGGCCTCAAACTCAGAGATCCACCTGCCTCTGCTTACCGAGTGCTGGGATTAAAGGCATGTGTCACCACTGCCCAGCTTAGCAACATAGGGTTTTAATTATTATATTTCACAAACTGCTGCATAGGAACAGGGGAGATGAGTCAGTAGGTAAAAATGTTTGCTACACAAGCATGAGAACTTGAGTTTGAATCCCCGGCACCCACTTAAGAGAAAAGCAGGCATGGTGTCACGTGCTTGTAGGACAGGGAAATCCTAGCTGGGGGATGGCCAGTCTAGCCAAAACACAAAACAGCATGCTCCAGGTTCAGTGAGAGACTGTCAGAAAATAAATGGAGACCAAGAGGAGGATACCCAGTGCCTCTGGCCTCCACACAGGCCCCAAAGGCGGCATTCTCTCCCCCCACACACACACACACTCACACCATGTACACATGAAAACAATCCATAATATCACTGTATGCATATTATTTTGATAATTGGGAATAGGAAGCAATTACAGAAGAGGTGTGTGTGTACACAATAGGCATAGGAGGCAGAACAGGACGATCACTAGTCACGTACTGTAGCTCAACAGCAGACACATCTCCCGACTCTGCCTGAAGTCCTGAGGGGCACAGAGCACCACTGCATGGGAGCTACCATTTTAATTGCTTCTCTAGCATTGTACTTGGGTGGAGGAGGGCAATAAACATTAGAAAGTTAAACAACATAAACTCTAATTTCTTGCCTCATTTTCATGGTAGCACTGCTGCTATCATGTTTTGTTGCCCTTAACCTAGAGCTGTCCAGCTCTCTCTGCAGTTGCAAATACCAAGTCTGTAGGCTTCAGCCAGGAGTAGTGAGACACATGAGCACTGGCAGTGGTCTGGTGGCTCTCTCTTGAATAGACTTTGAACCAGCCCTCAGTGTTTAAGCCCCATTTTCACTGTTCTTAAGACATTTAAGGGCACCAGGAGATGACAGATTCCTTGTAAATCAGGGACCAACTTTGCTTTCTCTGTGGTCAGGCTAACCTTCAAGTTTCCCAGTGTGTTTCCTTCTGAAATTCTCCAGGCTCATTTTGTGTTCTTATGCCCACCTACCTGTCTGATTTCCTTTCTTCCCTTGTTCCTCCCTTTATGATTTTCTTTGGGGGGGGGGTAGCATGGGGAGAACATACAGGGTCTCAAAAGGCAACAGAGATAAACAAATGTGTTTCATTTTCCATCTTTAACCTAACATAAAGAGTAGCTCTCTAGAATTAAATTTTAAAACTTGGACATCATCATTTCTTGAGGATAGGGTCAAGGAAGAATTTTCCCTGTAAATGGACATTTTCTGTTTTGTCACAACTCTGCTCTTATTCTCAGGAACTGACAGCGCTGAAGTCCCAGTTAAACTCACAGTCTCTGGAGATCACCAGACTCCAGGCAGAAAACCGTGAGCTTCTACAGAGAGCAGAAGCCTTGGTGAGTCGTCTCTGTCTCTCTTCCTCTCTTTCTTTTTTTGTTTCCTTTTTATTACTGTACAGATTCATTAAGTTAGTGAATGGTTTATTTTATTGGTATAACATCCATTTCCATCACTGTTCATCCAAGCTGACAGCTTCCCTACTGCTATAAAATTATCAGAATCCCATGCACTTCACCAGAGTCAAACCAACACCCAACAAAGCCCCCACAAGTGCCTCATGTCTGTGGGGTACCCCCACAAGTATCTCCGGTGTCTGCCGAGTGGGTTGATTGCACCCACACGTGTAATCACTTATTTAAAGGCGATCCTAACTCCCCCACCCCGTCCTTTCTCCAGAACATATTTTCTCATATTTTGCAATCTGGGTAGTCTGAAAATTCCAAGTTTTCATTTTTACATGATCATTTGTAATTTCTCTCTTCTCTTACATTACATTCTCCTGTAAGCTGCAAAGACACTGGACTGCACAGTGGTCCTTCGTTTAGGGTGCCAGCTGTGTACGTGTCAGTTTCAGTTACTCACATGTGCCCGGCATAATGATGGCTGAGTTAGATCCCAGCTGGGGCAGTGTTCAGGACACATTCCAACACAGATATGTACACCAACAGACTGAACGGTCAATTGATCTCCATTCTCCCAAAATACTAGGCCACAATCCTGCCAGGTTCTTTGCTGCTCATAACAGGGATTATCTTTCCTCTAATTCTCAATAACTTGCTTTCCGTTTCTCTCTGTGACGTCACCAGAAGCACATTTAGCTTTTACACTTCTGCTAACAACCTCTAATGTATGTGCACAAAGCTAAAAATAATAAATCCTTTGCATAATTGCCTTTACTGTTCGTATTTCTATCAACAGTTTCTTGGAAGTGACTTAGGCTTTGTCTGATGTGCATCCACAATCCCATCCATTACCCTGTCCCAAAGCCACTTTCCCATTTCTAGGCATTTTTTTAGTCAGTACCCACTCCCTGGTATTTATGGAGAAAAGATGGGCACTAAAATGTCTTGGTTCATATAACATTTAAAATGCTTGTATATCACCAGCTAATGGCATTTGGGTGAGTTTAACACCTGGGGTGACAGTTGTGGACTTAGCCAGGGATGTTAAGAGGTAAAGAGTCAGGCTGAGCCCTGATCCTAGTGTTTTGTGGACTGACCTTGACACTGTCCTTCCTGTTCTCTGATTGGGTGTAATGCCATCACGGTGGGACAGCTTGTCTGTCACAGACCATTTCATTGCTTTCATATAAAAACACGAGTTTTGCTTTCTGTCATTTGAAATAAAACTTCAAAACAGCAAGAAAATGTACACACAGAATTTGTATCTTTTGTAGTTTAAAAAGACTTTTTTTTCAAACTTGTGTTTTCAGGCAAAATCAGCCCCTGTTGAGGGAGAGAATGAGAATGTGGCCACTGCTAAAACTACTGATGTAGAAGGAAGACTGTCTGCCTTGCTGCAGGAGACGAAAGAATTAAAGGTTGGTTTGGGTAAAACTGCTACTTAACCATACATAATATGAAATAAATTCTGGAAAACCTGGCTATTTCATTTCATGTCTGAACCTCTTAGCCTTAGAAAGAAAACTGGAAACTAGGGTTTTGTCTTGCTTTCCAGGCTGTGGTTTCTCTGTAACCCTGACTGTCCTGGAACTCTCTCAGTGACAAGACTGCCCTTGAAAGCAGAGATTCACCTGCCTCTTTCCCAAGTGCTGGGATTGAAAGGTGTGTGCTGCCACCACCTAGCAGGTTTTCTCACCAACATCAGTGTTTAGTCACACCAAAATGAAGGCAGCAAATTTGGGTAATACTAAAACCACATATAGCCAGACATGTTGGTGCACAGCCTTAATCCTTACTTAGTACTGAGGCAGAGGGCCATGAGTTCCGGGCCAGCCAGGCATGCACAATGAGACTGCCTCAGAAAACAGAATGACATACAGACTTCCGTAGGGCTGAGAAATGCTGGCAGACATGTCAGAGTAGGTAACATGAGGAAAGAATCGGCACATTCATAAATCTTGAAAGAGAAAGATGAAATAGACTCTTTGGATTGTATTTAAGTTATTTATGTTGTGATTTTATTTGAAACTATTCTTTCCATTTAATTCTCAGAATGAAATGGGACTTGAGTTTTGAGTTCTAATTCTGGTGCCAGCCAGCTTCTGTACAATGTTATCTCAGGGTTTGGGCAAGGATGGCTAAGGTTTGGACGTTCTACTTTGTTCATTGGGGCTTTCTTTGCTAAGTAGGCTGGCAGATTCCCTGACTGTATGTTTTAAACTTAAGTACCTTCAGTTCCCACACCAAGCTTCAGGTTGATCAGTTGTCACATGCTAGTTACCTTTACCTTCCTGTGAGCAAACATCCTGAGAGAAGAACTCTGAGAGGCTGAGGGTCATCTTGGGTCATGGTTCACATGTCTCAGTCCATAGCAGCTGGGAGTGCAAAGGCTCCTCACAGCGTGGCGACCGGAATGTGAGGTCGCCAAACGTTAGCAGATCAGAGCATGGCAGCTCCAGGCAGACCCACCTAAACCATCGCCCACGATGATTTGTCACTGATAGAAATTACTGTGAGCTTTGGAAGTGAATATTGACTTTAGATCACTGCTTGTCACTGTTCTTCTAGAGTGAAATTAAAGCTCTGTCTGAGGAGAAAACTGCCATTAAAATGCAACTGGATTCATCTAACAGCACCATCGCCATTCTGCAAATGGAGAAAGACAAGTTAGGCATAGAAGTGACAGATTCTAAGAAAGAACAAGATGATCTCTTGGTACTGTTGGCCGATCAGGATCAGAAAATTCTGTCACTGAAGAGTAAACTCAAGATCCTCGGTCATCCAGTAAGCCTGAAATATTTCCACAAGGGTTCTGTGTTTGTAAAGTGTGTTCCTAAGTTTAATGCTTCATGGGAAAGTTGTGTCCTATGTTAGCCTTAGCAATGTGGGGTTGAACACAGTATTACCTGTTTTTCTCACTGTTCAGTGAGTTGGTCTGAGAAAAATCAAATTCTCTTTGCAGTATTTGAAGACCTTGAGCCTAGAAAATAGTTAATTTTATTGCTCCTCGACCACAATCAGGGGTGGGTTCTGTGATCATTATTTCACCACAGTGGGTTCAGACTCAGACAGGAAAGTGTGACCATTTATTGTGAAAGTTAACTGACTAGCATTACCCATTCATGTTAAAAATGTCAGGGAGCCTGAGCATTATGAAGTCAAGGAAATCTGATCTACTATGACAGATTAGTAATATTAGTAATTAATATGTGTTAAACAGGCACATATTTATTTGTATGTATTATTATGTGTGTATATTGAACAAATCTGTATTTTCCCCTTAGGTTGAAGAAGAAGATGAATCTGGAGATCAAGATGATGATGACGATGAAACTGATGATGGTGACAAGGACCAGGACATCTAGCTTAAACCCTAGGAGTGATAAAGATTATGTCATTACTTTGAACAAGTCTTAAGACAGTGCTTTGGTTTGCCGCCTCCACAAAAAAATTTAGAACCAGGCAGAAAGAATTCACTAATAAAATTATTGTTTGTTTTTTAATATTGCCTCCCATGTGGGAAACTTTAAAACTCTAACTTCATGTGGAAGTTTTATTTATGTTCATCTGAACTCTCCCAAAATATAATCTGCAAAGAGCATCAAGCTCCAAAAATAGACCATTTGAAGGTGTGTGGTGGTGATGTAGTCAGCCTTATTGGTTCATTAGGCATGGTGGCAATGCAGTTGGCCTTATTGGTTCACTGGTTGCTTTTCAGAATCTGTGACTTCAGTCCTAACACATTTGATTTAATGTGTATTGAATGGGAACCAACTATTTCTAAATCAGCATTTGAGTTCTCACCTTATTATTTCCTTGTAAAGAAAGGACTCTACTTAAAGATAAAATAGCCTGGGCTCAGGGGTCGTGTGTGCCATCACCCACCCACCCCTAGTGTGCCTTTCAGAAGAGCAGGATGGGGCAGTTTAGAGTGAGTGCCATCCAACAGGGCCACATTCTGCCTTCGGAAGAAAGGAAAGACTGTGCCCGGGCATGGAGAGCTGTTCTGAGAAACTACACAGTGGAGTAACGTGGCTGCTTTTCTTTCTGTCTAAGCTGAAGATGGAAAACAGATGATAGTCAGCAGTTAACACAGCTGGGATTTATAGCATTGTTTGATTATCATAAAACATGTTCTTAGTTTTAAAAATACCCAAACTATGATTTATATAATTTATTGGCATTTTTGCTGAATAGGTGTAAGTCAGATAATAGATTTTTAAAAAGCAAATGAAGCAATGTGTCAAAGTCTAATGTTTTCATAATAAAAATAGATATTATGTTCACTTAATCTCTGTCATGTTTCGATTTTAATGAAGTATTTAGTTCCTCATAAGTAGTAAATGAAGTGCTAAAGAGACGTCTTGCCTTAGGCACTATCCTGTTGCTGTAAAGAGCCATCATAACCGAGGCAGCTCTTACAAAGCAAAGTATTTAATTGGGGACCGGCTTAGCATTTGAGGGGTTTAGTCCTTTGTTATCATGTCGGGGAGCATGGCAGCACGCATGACACCAAAGCAGCAGATGGAGCTGCATCCTGATCCAGACCAAGAGAGGCCCTGGGCCTGGCATGGGCCACTCTCATGTCCACCCCCCAGTCCTTCTAATCCTGTCTGATAGTGCCACTCCTTGGTGACTACGCATTCAAATGCACGCGTCTGTGGGGCCGTTCTCATTCACACTGCCACACTTCTGTCTGTCAGGAGCAGTCTTACCATGAGAGCCAGTGGCCAGGGTTCTGTAAAATTGAAAGAGACTAGTGGAAGCAGTTGCTAGAGTGGAAGAGGCAATTTAGAGTGAAGTTTGGGGTTTGGGTTTTTACTACTGTCTGGGGACCAGTGTCCCAGGAACACAGGGCATTGATAGGAATTCGTGGAATCGACAAATCTAGAATTTTCTATCTGAGGGGGTAGGGGAAAAGACACAAATTCTCTTAATGATCTCCTTTATTCTCTTCTCTTCTCTCTCTCTCTCTCTCTCTCTCTCTCTCTCTCTCTCTCTCTCTCTCTCTCATGTTTTTTCACAGCTTTTATACCCCAACAGAGTCTTCCAGACAGTACAAGGGTCAAAACGATTCTATTCCGTTTCTCAAGTGAATGATTATAGGTAAAAACATGGTTTTCCATCTCCCTCAGATGATTAAACATTTTACATATTACAGGTGAAAACAAACTATCCCAAGAACCCACATACATTCATACCCAAGCAACTCATTACAGATTAACTGTGTGGACAAGCAAAGTGTTCTTGTCAGGTCCTTTACTGGCAGGCTGCATTTTGCACTTACAAAGAAAGGACCAATTATTTTATTACTTATCTTAAAAGGTAATCTTAGAAGGAATCGTAAAGAAATCACAAACCTAAACTTTTATATGTGGAAAAGAATCACTCAACTCTACTTTAAGTCTTTAGGGTGCATATTCATTCATTAATAGTTTTTTTACATCAGGAAATTGAGAACAGAAATGGGTATAAGGAATTGATCATCACCTTCGGTCATCAACCAAACCTAGCAAGGAGAGCACGTCAGCCAGTAATAATTGGGCTGCTTTGTTCTTGTTCCCTGACCTTAAAGAGTTCTGCACTCAACTGTGTGCCTGTCTGAAATTTTAGATTGTCTTCTTGGGTTTTTCACCTAAGAGTTGTTCAACAAAAACATCTTAGTCTAACTCGTTATTTTCACAACTTTGTTTTAGCTGTGATGCACTCCAAACCGAACACATCTGACATTAAGGTTAAAAGAATTTAAATTAGCTGGGCTACTGGGACTCAATTGTTAGTCATTATCTTGAGTGACAATCCATGCGATTCCTTAGGTGAGACTCACAGACCCTGGCTGGGAAACATATCCTTGTATTTATTTTTATTCATTAAAAGTCTGTATAAGCTATCAGTATTGTTATCAAATTAAACAGTACAACTTAGGGAGGGGCCATCTTCTTGGCAATCCACAGGTAAAAATCCCAGTAGAACAGGATTCCAAGAGATAAACACTATATTACAGGCAGTGGAGATCCATGTCCACTCACACCATGCAGCATACCAGAGAAACAGCAGCAGAAGCAAAAGACATCCTGGGGTCTCTAGTCCCGTGGCCTTGCCTAAACGAGATTGGCTCATCACAGGATTCCCTTCTGCTGGCTGACACCTGGAACTTCAACTCACTGTTCCTCTGGCATATGGCCAATGGCAGGGTTTTTCCCCCTTCTCATTTTTAATTGTTCCTTGAGAATTCTGTACAATGTGTTTTGTTCATATTTACCTACCTCCCCTAACTCCATCAAGATCCACAGCTCCTTCTCTACCTAGCCAACTTTTCCACTCACCAAGTCCAGGACTAGACCATCAGCCTGCCTATGGGGCTCTCACTAGACCATCATCCTGACTATTGGAGGGGGGGCTCTCACTAGACCATCATCCTGACTATTGGGGGGGCTCTCACTAGACCATCATCCTGACTATTGGGGGGGCTCTCACTAGACTATCAGTCTGCCTATGGGGCTCTCACTAGACCATCATACTGACTATTGGGGGGGGCTCTCACTAGACCATCATACTGACTATTGGGGGGGGGCTCTCACTAGACCATCATACTGACTATTGGGGGGGGCTCTCACTAGACCATCATCCTGACTATTGGGGGCTCTCACTAGACCATCATCTTGACTATTGGGGGGGGGGCGTTCTCACTAGACCATCATCCTGACTGTTGGGGGGGGGGAACTCTCACTAGATCATCAGCCTATCGGGAGCTATCCCTTGAGGAAAATTGACTCTCCCTCTCTCAGGAGCTCAAAGTTGTCACTATTTCCTCAGCTAGGAGTGGGACTTACTGCTCCCCTCTCTTCTCCATGCTGGGATCTTGTCTGACAAGAGCTTTTACAAACCCTCTTGTATATGTTGTGAGCTGCTGTGAGGTTCTCTGTTCAGCTATTCTGTCTCCTTGACACCCCCGGCTTTCGCGGTCTTTTTGCTCCCTCTTATGCGATGATTCTGAGCCTTAGAGAGGGGTTGTGTGATACAAACGTCCCGTGTAGGGCTGAGTGCTCCAGATTCTCTTCTCTGCACCTTGGCCAGTGTGGGTCTCTGTATTAATTTCCATCATTGTAAATAGAAGCTTTTCTGATGAGGGTTGAGAGACACACTGCTCTGGGGTTTAATGTTAACTCATTAGGAGTTGGTTTAATACTATGTCCACTTGGGAGGGTAAGAGGAGCAGGGCCTCTCCTAGGGCTTCTGGGCCCAATACCAGTGCCAGGTATAGATGGGTTTCATCTGCTGGAGCCTCAAGTTCAACCAAAAAGTGGTTACTCCTTTATTTGTGCCACTGCTGTACCAGTGGGCACAGCTTGCCAGGCCATTTATGTAGCTTGCCGAGTTCACAGCTGGGTGAAATTGATTACATTTCTCCTCCAGTAATATGTACAACACATTCCAGCACTGAAAACGAGCCAGGAAAGATGAGGCTTCCAGGTCAGAACCAACTTGATTCTCCCATGTTCTGTGACCCAGGTATGGGGCGTCTTCAGCAGTCGGGGTTTACTGTCAGATTCTGGAGGGTAGTTTGGATATTTTTACATTCAGACTGAAATTCCTAGCAATTATTTAGAAGAAGTATTAATAGATTTAGCAGGGTGCAGTAGCTCCTAGATATAAGAGATTTAAGGAGGAGGGCTTGCCACAAGCTGTAGGTCGCTGTGCTACATAGCAAGTTCCAGGAAGGAGCTGGGTAAGGGCAGCTAGGGAGGTGGCTGATTGGCTAAGTGCTGTCTTTCCAGCAGACCCAAGTTCAATTCATGGCACGCACATGGCAGCTTACAGCTCTCTCCCTCTAGTTCCAGGGTATCCAGCATCCTCTCTGGCCTTCGTGGGCACCAGGCACACATGTGGTGCACAGATGTGAATGCAGGCAGAACACCTGGACATACAAAATGAATCGAAGGGGCTTGAGGGATTTCCTTAAGGCCAGGAGAGCAAAGGCTGGTGCTAGTTTCTACCATTTGTCCTGAGGACAGGGATAACTCGAGCAGTTCCCTAGTGGGCACAGACTTCTGATAGAGAAGTAAGCAGTCATCTGTCCTAAAAAAGGAGATGGCTGTATGTAGCAGAGCACCCTGAAGAGTGCACACACCCCTGCCTCTCACAGGCTACTGCTGCCCTTCCATCCTGAGTCCAGCGCGACACCTGTGACCAAGCACTCTCCATAACTACGGATGGTATAAAGTAGCCAGTTCCTTACTATGCCCTCATCCCCTGTCAACCCCTGAAAGCCCCTCACATGGGATGTAGTCATATTTTTTTTTGTTGGGGGGGGCACCAGCTCACAATAAGGTCACAGAGACTTATTAGTTATGAAAGCTCAGCCTTAGCCTTGTTTCTAACTCGCTCTTATAACTTAAACTAGCCCATTTCTGTTGATTCACTTCCCGCTTCACGGCTTTATTACCTCCTCCTCTCTGTACTTCCCATCCTGCTTGCTCTGTGTCTTCTGGCATCACCCGCTTCCCAGCATCCTCTCTGCCCAGAAATCCTGCCTAGCTATCGGCCTTTCAGCCTTATATTAAACCAATCAGAGTGACGCATCATAGTGTACAGAAGATTATTCCACAACAGTGGGACCCGACCGAGCCCTTCACAACGACTGACCCTTCAGAGTGATGTTGACACTCTCTGGAATGTTGGCAGTCCGATTGCTGAAACTGTCTTTATTCTCAACGAGGTGCTGTCCAGAGTCCCAGCTCACAAGTTAATGGGTTGTTGCTTATCTGGAATCATGCTGATAGGAGAACAAATTGTGTCATTTTGTTGCAACTAGAGCCTTGTGGTAGTTTGAATAGAAATGACTACCATAGGCTCATATACTTGAATGCTTGGTCACCAGGCAGCAGCACTACTTGAGAGGTCTTTGGAGCTGTGACCTTGTTGGAGGAAGTGTGTCACTGAGATGGGCTTTGGTTTGCCAGTGCCTTTGGATTCGGATGTAGAACTTCCAGCTACCATGACTGCCTGTGTGCTGCCATGCTCCCTGCCATGAGGGAAACGGACTAAACCTGTGCTGACTCTTCACAGGAAGACAACACTGACTGGGACAGACCTTGTAATACTCCTCGGAACTAATCTTCACTAGTAAAGCAAAACCTACTGGTTTATTCAGGTCTAAGCACCGAGGATGTGGCGGAGGGAAAGACAAAGTTCTGTGTTTAACATACATTTTAGAGTAAGCATTAACAAATATACAGTCAGTGCTTTGTAGCTTTTGGAAAGAAGACTGCGTATTGTTCAGAGTTGGATGAAAAGCCGCAAGAGTGGTTAGATATATGGCTGTCCACGGATTACATCTCTCCTCTTTTGGGAATTGTCTGGGGGCAGAGTTGTGAAGGAAGTCAAGAGATCATGTAAGAAGTTATTGCCATGGTCCACATTATATTGAAGGCGTAAAGGTTTCTACAGCGGTATGAATGGAGGTGCATTCTGAGGGTGGGACTAATAGGACTCAAACTGTAAATACCCAGGGAATAGAGGAGGAAGGGAAAAAACATCAAGACCAGTTCCTAGAAAGGGCAATATGGTTGCAGAGTTCAAGATGAGAGGAGCAAGTGATCCAGGGTTATGTTTCCTGTGGACTTACTGAACCCGAGATTCACGTGCATACTTTCATATGTGTGTTCATCAGGGAAATAGATGTGAAAGTTTGGGCTTCCTGGAGCCAGAAAAATAGTGGGTAAGTGGACTTTAAATCCACATGGCAGCATTAGCTCTTTTAGGGAGGGTGGAGACACAGCAACCAAGAACTGAGCCAGAGAAATTCAGGCTTTGGAGATTAGCTGAGCTTCAGAATATTGAATGAATAATACCCCAGAACAAATCCGAGCATCAGAATTGAGAGGAAAACCAGAAAACAGATCTGAGTTGATTGCCCCCTGCAATTTTGGAAAGTGAAAATGTAACTCTTTCTGAAACATTTAATGACTACTTTATTTTTATGGATGAAGAGTTTCCATTTGGGGGTACTAGGGGTAGAATCTAGGAGCTGACTATTTTAATCTAATTAAATGTGCTTTTAGTGAAATCTGCTCCGCCAACCAGTTAGAAGCTAAGTGTCCAACGAAGATGCTGCTTAAAATTCCATTGTGTCACGTGTTTTATAATGTGAATTATTTTAGCAAGACGCCCCCATTTCTTATGGGTTAGTGCTGACACTTCTGATGAGAGGTGATCCTTTCTCTTATTAGGAACGTCACATTTCTGTATGGCTCCCAAATGAAAACGATGTGACTTGTCACTGCTTGTGGATACGTTGTCTATCTTAAGAAGGGTTTTCCCTTCCTTCCTAGCAAATCAGCCATTTGCTAGGAAAATTTTCCCCATTTCCATTGTAGGCACGTGTGGATAGTTTTAGTTTTAAACCTAAAATCCACACGGGTCTTCGCTGTGATTATACGTTACGTCTACAAATACAGGTGGGGCACCCATGAGGATGTGAACACAGGCAGACCCTTGCTTTGCTGGCCATTTCCAGCTCTGGACTTTTATTTCTAGACTTATTAGATAAATGTATTACTCTGGCACGCAGTGGGTTTGGGAAAGCTTGACATCTGGCACTCTGCTCTTTGCAGCGAGGCTCTTTGGCCTGTCTGGCATTTCATGTTCCCGAGAGGCAAGGTAGTTTCTGTGGAGAGACAGGGAGAGAGAGAGAGAGAGAGAGAGAGAGGAAAACCAGGAAACCATTCTACAGCTAAAAGGATAGAGTATATAAAAGTAGTGAGGAGGGGACTGGAGAGATGGCTCAGAGGTTAAGAGCACTGCCTGCTCTTCCAAAGGTCCTGAGTTCAATTCCCAGCAACCACATGGTGGCTCACAACCATCTGTAATGAGGGTCTGGTGCCCTCTTCTGGCCTTCAGGCATACATGCAGACAGAATATTGTATACTTAATAAATAAATAAATAAATATTTTTAAAAAAGTAGTGAGGAGCAGAATGACTGAATGAAACAGCACTGGCTGCTGTTTCAGGGGCCCAGGTTCAATCCCCAGCACCCACATAACAATTCAAAACATCTAACTCTAGTCTCAGGGGATTGGATACCATCCTCTGGCCTCTATGTACACTGTGCACACGTCACAAGCACAGATACAACATCCATACACATAAAATTTTTAATTAGGTGAGCTAAACAAAAGTTTATAGTATTAATTCTCTATACTGTGTTCAAATTTGCCATAAGTTGAATGATTTAAATCAATACTTGTTCGTTAACCTCACCATTTCTGAGGGGCAGAAGCCAGGGCACAGATTAACTGAACCTTCTGTTCACATCCCAGGCTGCAGTCAGGGTGGTAACCAGGCTGCCATCTCACCCACAGGCTGCTCTGGCGAGAGTATGCCCAGCGCACCCTCACTGCTGGCAGAGTTCATTCTTCCATAGGTGTATAGCTGAAGGTGCCTTCTTCTTGATGGCTGTTGACTGAAGTCTCTCCTCGCCCCGGGTGGCTTTCAAACCACCAGTTCCTCGTCTCGTGAACTTCCCCACATGCTCGTTTAGCAGGGAGGATCGAATGCTGGGGAATAATCCTCCCGTGCACTGCGAAGATGTGTCGCTCTCACTGTAAATAAACAACTGATTGGCTGATGTCTAGGCAGGATTTTGCAGGCAGAGAGAATGCTGAGGAGATGGGTAGAGTCGGAGGAGATGCCGCGAGATGCAGCAAGCAGGATGGAAAGTCTGTACATGAAGTAAACACGCCTCAGGGCAGCACATAGATTATTAGAAACGGGTCAATTAAAGTTACCAGAGCTAGCTAAAAACAAGCATAAGCTATCGGCCAAGCATTTATAATTAATAATAAGTCACAGTGTGTGTGTGTGTGAACTGGCTGTCAGGACAGGAAAGTCTACCTAAGGTCTAGCACCATTTAGCCAGCAACACCAAGTCTTGCCTAGTGTTCATGGCTGACCACCATGGTCCCTTGTCAACACAGAGAACAGTGCTCAGCAGATGGGTGTTTGAAGCCAGATTAATCTACTAGTGAGTTTGAGGTCAGCCAAGGTCATATAGTGAGACCCCCGTCTCAAAACAGAGCAAAGAGAAATGTCTCCTGAGTCAACTGTGAAGATGCAAATCTGTAATCCTAGCATCTGGGAGGGGAGAGAAATGTGAGTTGGAAGCTAGCCTGGGCTACACAGTGCAAATCACTGTCAAAACAAACTGATTCGTGGGCATGCTGAGCTGTCCGGTCATGTATGGAGATAATGTCTTTTCTGATGTCTACAGGTATGGACAGAGAAGAGATCAAGTAAATACATTCTCCGCAGTGCATGAAAAGGACTTAGCAGTTACCTTAAAACACAGTTACAGCCCAGATGAGTAGAGAGAACCTAGGATATAAAGCACAACTGTTGGGCTTTTGTCACTTTTAGAATCACATCTATGGTATTGTGGGCCATGGGGGAATGGTGAGGAGACTCCGGCATTGGGAGAACGGCTGTAGACTAGGAGTTTTAGCTGGGAGAGATGTCTTTAGCTGAAGGGCCACTGAGGACGTGCCAGATGGCAAGCTTTCCCAAACCCATTGCATACCAAAGTAATACATTTATCTAATAAGTCTAGAAATAAGAGTCCAGAGCTGGAAAGGGCCAGCAAAGCAAGGGTCTGGCTGTGGTCACATCCTCATGGGTGCCCCACCTGCATTTGTAGATGCAGTGTATAATCACAGTGAAGATCCTGTGTGGACTTTAGGTTTAAAACTAAAACTATTCACACGTGATATATATTATTGTTTAAGTTTGCTCTTTGATGCTGTGGCAAAACACTGAACAAAGCCAACTTGGGGGAAGAATCTGTATTTAGCTTACAGATTACAATTTGTCACTGAGAGAAGCCAAGGTATTGGGCCAAAATTATCTCAGGGCCTGTACCTTGAGGCCTGTAGTGCAGAGAAAAGCCTGGCTCAAGTTTGAAGGATAGTCTCAAAGCTACTGAGTAAGAATGAGACAGCAAACTCCAGCCAGAGGGAGGGTTTGGCTGTCTCTCATTGATTGGAGGTACCCCCACATCACATGGTGTCACTTAACCTATATAAGCTGACGCTCACAGAAATAAACTGAGTTCCTGCTTTGACTTGACTCCCTATCGTGTCTGATTGTTCTGCATCATGGAGCTGCAGATCTGATTGTCCTGCATCATGGGGTTGCGGAATGGGCGGATAATGCACTCACTTCTCCCTGGGGAATAAGGCTAAGGAGGCCTGGCACCAAGACAGAAACTCAAGGCAGGAACTGAGGCAGAGGCCATGGAGGAAAGCTTCTTCCTGGCTGGCTCCCCTTTGCTGGCTCCCCCTGGCTGGCTCAGCTAGCTAGCTTTTCTAATACAGCCTAGCTACACAGGTTCTATCCCTCCAGCACCCTCCACAGTGCCTGGGCCCTCCCATATCACTTAGCAAGAGAACACCCCACAGACATGAAATAGGCCAATCCGATGTTGGTAATTCCTCAGTTGTGATTCCCTCTTTCCATGAATGCGTAGGTTTGTGTCAAGTTGACGGAAAGTGCCCAGCACAATTACATAATGAATAGTGCAGTACCCAGCTTTTTAATTGCGGCATCATACTGGAAGGAAACACTGTGGTACGGGAACTGTAAGCTGGTAGTGTGATCTGGCTGTGGCACAGACTAGACTGTGCGTGGGGTAGGGAGTTTCTCTGGGCTCTGAGGAACCCTACTATCTCGAATCTCCCCACCTATCAGGGGTAAGAGGAGCTGGAGGACTCCCAGCCGGGGAGAGGTCAGTTTCTGTTGTGGGTGGAAATGATGGGACCATAGGAGTTGTTCTGTTGATTCGGGGTCTCCTCTGACAAAACAAAAACCAAGACAAAAATGCACTCGTAAGAAATTAACATATGTAAAAATCACACAGCTACTTTGTGCAGTAATGCTTGTAAGTGGTAGAAGTAGGGTGGAGAGAATTTCTCAACAAGTCAGGATTTCTAAACGTATTACTTTGTTTTGCTCCCTTCTTTCCAATGTCTACTTCTTCACATATGTGTGGCACTCAAATCTAAATGTTTTATTTCTCTGTGCATGAATGGTGTCAAAGAGGCCATTGGGGTCCTTTGCTCATATTCTCTGCCTCGCTTCTGGAACCCAGGGTTTGCATTTTCTTGTGTAGGCTGGAAGCCAGTAAGAGATCGTCCTGTCTCCATTCACCTCAGCACTAAGGGTACGGATCTGTGGAGACACCCTGCTTGTAGTATAGGTGCTGGGGTCCAACATCTGGTCCCCAGGATTACGGTCAGAAGAAGGCATCCAACCTGGAACTGGAGTTACGGATGCTCATGGGCCACCACGTGAGCGCTGGGAGCTGAGCTCAGCAGGAGTGGCAAGTACTCTTAAACACTGGACCAATTCTCCAGGCCCCAAACAGGAACTTTTGAAAAAATGGTTTTAAAAATATTTTAAAAATTATAATTACGCAATCTTAAGCAAGCGTGCTCTTTCTTTAAAAAAATTCTTTTGATAGATAATATAGTTGAGAACTGCCTTTAGCATTTTCAAGAAATGGTACAAGAATTCTTTTCTTGAGGGAGTATTTTAGTTCATAAATGATGATTTAGGGTTTTATTAGAAAGATGATATGAGTCCTAAGAATATTAGTACTGTGGGGACAGAGCCATCAAACACTTCTTACTCCTGCCTTTCCCATTATTTTCCCAAACATTCACCCTCCCCGAGCATTGTAATGGTAAAAAACTGAGAACAAACACTTACACAGAGTTTTAAGGCTTCACAGACTCTCTGGCATGACTGCAAGGAAAGAGGAGACCAGTCAGCTCAGTGGATTGTTAGGAAACTCTAGTTTAAGTGTATTTTTCAATGTTCTGAAGAAAGCCCTTTTAAGAAAGCAATTACACAAATTGCTCCAGGACTATGGTATAAAAGGGGAGGGTGTTAGGAGGTAGCTAGGTAACAATGCAAACAACCCTCCTAATATCAACTCCAGTGAAAATTTGGGTGGAGCCTGGGGGCATCACACTCACCTCTACTCCCTGTGGGGCTGAGGCCTTCGGCACTGTGAGAAAGTCTTCTAGCACCAAGGTTTGCCCTCCTCCCCACCCCAGGCTCTAGTTGGCCTAGAAGCCACGGTGCAGACCTTGAACTTCAATTTTCCTGCCTCAGCTTCCCTGAGTGCTGGGATTACAGACCCAAGCACCATACTTCTCTCTGTTCTTCCAGTCAAACTATGAAAGAAGTCACGCGGCAGCGGTCTCCAAGCCTAGACCTGAGCTTGCCAGGATGCTATTCCAAGCTTCCTTAGGAAGGTGCAAAGCAACAGGAGAAACATCAAGAGGCCACAGTCAAAATCTGTGTCAAAGACAACCGCTAAATAAATACAGAGCTGGCTGTAGGCTTTCTTAACAAAAAATGAAAAAAACCTGTAATGATCAGCCATACAACATGGTTGATACTTCCGGGTTCCAGGGCCACACATGTGCCAACAAGTCCTCAGGCAGAAGTGCCTAATGGCCACAGGAATCTTAAAGGACCCCGTGTGACCCACGTGCAACATGGTTGCATCATTTATGTATTATGCAGCTGCGTGAGGTCCGTCATCTGAGTATAGTATGACGGAACCACGCCATCCCCCTGTGTGTATGCACTAGGAAGCCCTTAAATGCTGGAGGTGCCATCTTCAGTCCTCTCTCTCTCTCTCTCTCTCTCTTTCTCTCTTTCTCTACACACACACACACACACACACACACACACTGACCTTCACCAGGCCTATACACCCCAATAAAACTCCTAAGTGGCTTTGTTGCATGTTCCGTATTTCTTTCTCACTCACACCAGGTAATTTCAAGAACTTTACCAATTGGCAGAAGTCCTCTGAAGGGCACATTTTATGTGCAACTTAACAGGGATTGGAATACCATAGCAGATATGTCTAACAAAACCCGTGTGCGAGCCATGATTTCTGAGAGGGGAATTCTCTCTGGTAGAAAATAAAGACGTGGGGCTGGAGAGATGGCTCAGTGGTTAAGAGCACAGGCTGCTCTTCCAGAGGTCCTGAGTTCAATTCCCAGCAACCACATGGTGGCTCACAACCATCTGAAATAAGATCTGGTGCCCTCTTCTGGCGCACGGGCATACATGGAGGCAGGATGTTGTATACATAATAAAAATAAAATAAATAAATCTTAAAAATTAAAAAAAAAAGAAAATAAAGACGTGAATCAAAACATTGTATTAGTTGTATTAATTACTTACTAATTAGTTACTCAATTGACTTCTGTTTATCTGTGTGTGTGTGTGTGTGTGTGTGTGTGTGTGTGTGTGTGTGTGTAGGGGGTCATGTGTGTGGAAGCAAGGGCACAACCTCAATGGTCACTCCTCAGGAATGCTATCTACCTCATTTTGAGACACACTCTCTCATTGGTTTGTAGCTGTCTAAGCAGGCTAGACTGACCAGGGAGCCCCAGGGACCCACAAGTCAAACAGCACTAGGGAAACAAGTGTACCCCACCCTAGCAGGGCTTTTTATAGTTTCTGGGCATTGAACTCAGGTCTTCCCATGGCAAGCACTTTCTGACTGAGCCATCATCTCTCCAGCCCCTATTAGTTGGTTTTTGACACATGATCATCGTACTTGTTTGTGGAGTGGAGTGTAACGGACACATACATATAACTGTGTAATGATTAATATTAACATTTCAATAGCCTTAAACACTTTCTTCAGACTCCTGGCTAAATTTGTGAATGGAATTTCGTGGCTTATATTATCCCCCTATTTACAAAAGAGAGGCACCAAAACAGGCAGCCTGCTGAGAGGTTGATCACCACCTGTAACTTCTGCAGCCCTGGGGAGATCTGTCCAGTGGGTTCTCAACTGCAGGCACTGCTCTCAGAATCCCTAGCCAGCCCATCCTAGTGCGCTCCTGATTTTACCTTGAACTGTTTAGGTCTTACCTTGGAGAAAAACATCTAATTATAGTAATACAACTTTTTTTGAAAATGCCAATTATTTTCTCTCTAAATCGTGTCTTTCTAAAGAGGGAGAGAAGGAGTGAGGGAGGAAGGGGGGATTTTACCTTCCAGTTTAAGAAAGGGTAGCTGAGAATAATCTTGCCAGGGAATCTTGATACCTATGAAAAAAAAAAAAGAGGCGGAAAGCGTGGAGACCAAGGACATCATGATAGATAGTCAAAGTCAAGAACTGGGAAATTCAGTTTGACTCCTTGAAGGCAGGAGCTGTCTTTTATTAGGGAAGCGATCCTGGCAGGGGCAAGATCGGCCTTTCTCATGTACGTATTCAAAAGATACCTGTTCACAGAATGAGTGACTAAATCTTAGAGACGGTCGTCCCAGTCATAAATCTTCCTAGTGTCTTATCAAGAAGAATAAAAAAGAATCCTCTCAGGATGGCCAGCCATTTAACACTGCAGTCCTTTGGCAGTTTATCTGCGAATGTGCTGGGCTCTCTTCCTAACTGTCCTGAGATGCAGGGTCTGTAGGTTTCAGGTTGAACACACCTGTGACCCTGAGTGACAGTCTTTTTCTGTCTCTTTTCTTTTCTGCAGTAACAACTCGGCTGCACGGAGCTAATTGGCCTGCCTCAGGCTCTCTCCACTGCAGGACAGTCACTCAGTGTGCCTCTTCCTCTGTCATTGGTCCTCAGCCCAACTTCCAGTCGAAGAGCTTGTGGACCTCCTGACACTTGGCACACACCCCAGAGCAGTGAAGTCAGATTTAGGGGAGTGGTACCCAGAGGTCAGGACTTTCTGAAGCTTCCCAAAGGCAGCCAAGATTGTGAACCATCCCTGTGACCTGAGGAGAGCGCCCTGTTTCCACGGGCTACATCTCTGTTTTGCTATCAAAGTCTTTCAAAATAGGTCGGAAGAGCTACTTACACATAGGTCCAGAGAAACTTCTAAAGTGGAGGTGCTGCTGTGCTCTCAGGGTGACCTTTTGTCCTTTCATCGGGACTTAGAATGATTAAAGACTCTGAATATCTGTATTAACCCATTTGCAGATGTGGGCATTAAGAGGCTCCTTACTGGTCCACAGTGGCCTGTGAGCACAAGGAACACCATCAGAATCATCACTTTCATTTTCCAACTTTATCTACAAGTAAAGCAAATGTATTATTGTTGTTAGCTGAGACTGAGTCGCACTGTGTAGCTCAGACTGGAGGGAACTTGTGGTCCTTCCTCCTGCGTCTGCCTTCTGACCGCAGGTGTGCAAGCCCAGCTCTAGAGAAGTAGTTAAGAAATATGGAAGGTGGGCGGTGCTGGCACACACCTTTAATTCCAGCACCCAGGAGGCAGAGGCAGATCTCTGTGAGTTTGAGGCCAACCTGGTCTACAAAACTAGTTCCAGGACAGCCAGGGCTGTTACATATGGAAACCCTGTCTCAAAAAACAAACAAACAAACAAAAACCAAAAAGAAAAAAAAAGAAAGAAAGAAAAAGAAATTTAAGGGAATTGAAAACGAATAAAATGTTTTGCCAGGCAGTGGTGCATATGCCTTTATCCAAGCACATGGGAGGCAGAGCAGGCGGCAGAGGCAGGCTTGAGACCAGCCTGGTCTACAGAGCAAGTTTCAGAACAGGCTCCAAAGCTACAGAGAAAAACCCTGACTCAAAAAACCGAAAAAGAAAAAGAAAAAAAAAAAAAGGAAGGAGGAAGGAAGGAAAGAAGAAAGGAAGGAAGGAAGGAAGGAAGGAAGGAAGGAAGGAAGGAAGGAAGGAAGGAAGGAAGGAAGAAAGGAAGGAAGGAAGGGATGTTTTTGTGATTAAGAGCATGGTCTGCCTTTGCCAAGGACCCAGGTTCCCAGCACCTACACAGACACTCCCCACAGACTGTGGCCCAGCTCCAGGAAAACTGATGCCCTCTTCTGGCCTCACCGGGCACCAGGCACGCATGTGATACAAAGAACACTTGAAGGCAAAACACCCACACACATACAAAACTAACAAAATAAAAGGGAAGTTCCTGTGTACAGAACACAAAGCCAGGTCAGGAGTCTCTGGAGTTGGAATCACAGAATTAAAGATGAAAGATTTGGACATTCTGCAGGATTTTACAAATCTGCGACACAGATTCTGACTCAGCTGTCTTAAGAATGATATGTGTTCTGTGCTGGTGAGATGGCTCAAGCCTGCAAGCTTGGGTTCCATCCGTGGGACCCATTTGATGGAACAAGACAGTCAGCTCCTGGCCTCCACACATGCTCTGTGGCACAAGCACCCCCACACCCCCACACATCCCCCACACCCACAATGAGTAAATGTAAAAAGGAAATGAGTAATGCATGTTTCTTCTGTTTGTTTGTTTGTTTGTTTGTTTGAGACAGGTTTTCTCTGAGTAGCCCTTGACTGTCGTCCTGGAACTCACTCTGTAGACCAGGTTGGCCTCGAACTCACAGAGATCTGCCCACCACTGATTCCCGGAGCGCTGGGATTAAAGGTGCGCACCACCACTGTCCAGCTGTAATGTGTGTTTCTAGTTCAGGATCTGCATCATTCAAGCACACTACAAATATTAAATCTCTATTAGGAATATTTTCCCATGAGTTTAAAAGATCACCGTCAGTCACTTATATTTTTGGAATCCTGCATTTGTCATTTGCTAACTTCATCTGATTTTTACAGCTCCCCGTGGGCTGGGGATTAGACCTTTCTGCCCTCTATGTAATGATGCTGACTATTTTATCAATAAATACTTAAAAAATAGGGTCAAAGTTCTCCGTTTTCTACAGTATTCTGACAAATATCATTCTGATGCTTTAAGTTTTTATGCAAATTTAAATTACCAAAGTGAGGGCTGGGGACATGGCTCAGGTGTTGAGAGCCTTTGATGCTCTTGTAGAGGATCCAGGTTCGGTTCCCAGCACCCACATGTTGTGGCTCACAACAGTCTATAATTCAAGGCCCAAGGGCCCGGCATGTCTTCTGACTTCACTGGACATCAGGCATGCATGTGGTACACAACATACATGTAAGCACAGCATTCTCATGCAAGCAGCAAAAATAAGATGCATCTTTTTAAAAAATCCATCTTTTTTTTTTAAAAAAAAATCTATCTTGTCAAGAGTTTTTGTGACTGTTCTACAATCACACTAATTTGTTTTTAGTTGTTAATTACTGTAAAGTCCTAATATAACCTAGACTAATTATCAGAGTAACAGCAAAACACATGGGCAAATAAATAAAAAATTAAAAAATAAAAGTACATGAAAACATATAGAACAATATTTAAAGAACCAAAAAAATACTGAGCTAAAATGTTACTGTGGTGAATCCTTAAATTTGAAACCATATGTTTTATAAGATGAAGTCATTTATGATGGAAAGAATATTACCGGTAGGGCCAGGAAGAATGGAGTGTCGGAGAATCTTGAGCGCCTTCAAAACCTTGATTTCAGATTTCAGATGGTCTGGATGTGAACAGGTATTTATATGCATAAGATTAGCACATTAAAAGTAGTTCTGATGACCCTCATTTACATATGATGAGCCAGTTGACACCTCATTCTTTAAGGGCTAAGTCGCTGCTTCCTGTTTGGGTAGCACACTTTCGTGGTTATTTGTGACACATGAATAATTGTTTCAGGACACTGGGGGGGCAGTGGTTGTTAATGAATAATGGGAATTGCAACAACTCGAAAATTACTGTAATGCTTGACTAGTTCAGATCGGGCTTATACATTGAGAATTTCAACCAAAAATCATAAAATGAACGTCCTTAATGTGTACGGGTTGTGTACATGCAGGGGACTTGTCCCGGATGTCACTGGTGGGAGGCTTGGCACAGGCATGTGGAGTAGTGTTATACCAAGGTCCCCCTGTCCAGTCCAAGCTCAGCGTGGTCACATTGCCTCCAGGTATTGGAGGGGTCCCTCCCTACAAAGGTCTCCAGAACTCTCCCATGTCTAGGTCCCAGTTGACTCCAGGCCACAAGAGCGAGGCAATTCATCCTCTTCTAGTAAAATCTTGTTTGTTTCTCAGTAGAGTTGAAAAAACAGTCCCTTTCTTTTACCACAGCTCCTGAGGCAGTGGGACCTGGGAGGATAGAGCCTGAAAGTAAGGCAGACTAAAGTCTCGTGCAATTGCCAGCTTTACTCAGAGCATCAAACAATTTACGATGGCCTGAGGGTCACCAAGGTCATTTCAGCAAAGTTCACATGACTTCAAGCTGTATACAAACTTAGGGACATGATGTGGGATTCCCCTCTGTATGCTATGAATACCTTTGGTTAATAACGAAACTGTCTTGGCCTGTGATAGGGCAAAAGAGTAGAGCTAGGTGGTTTTCTCCTCCCTCTCTTTATGGTCCTCTCCTTGTGTTTGCTTTATTTGCTGAAGAATTCTGGTCCTTTGTGTCCCCACAGTCTACATGTCTTTGGTAATTACTTTTGTTTCCAAAATTTCACCTCAATCTTTACCAGTGTGCCAGTTATATAAAAAGTGAAAGTCCTACCTACCTTAATCCCAGTGCCATAACCCAACCATAACCAGAGCTAATAGTGGACCACTCTTTCTAATGGCTGTGTAGCATTCAATAGAGGGGGAGCAGGGTAGTTTTCTCCTATATAATGTGAGTAGAGCTAGATGCTGCAGGTAAAACTAGAAAGCATCTTGGGTGGGGGCCCCAACTTATGATTGTTTTATTAGTCACACACTCAGCAAGTCCTCTGAAGTTTTTTTTTTAAAAGATTTATTTATTTATTATGTATACAGCATTCTGTCTGGATGTTTTGCCTACAGGCCAGAAGAGGGAGCCAGATCTCATTATAGATGGTTCTGAGTCATCATATGGTTGCTGGGAATTGAACTCAGAACCTTTGGAAGAGCAACCTGTACTCATAACTGCTGAGCCATCTCTCCAACACCCCCACCCTCAAGTTCGCCTTCATTCACAAAGAAAATAAAATGTGGGAGAAGAGACAGTCAGACATTAGTCAATGACACATACAGTAAAATACAAAAGGAACACTATTCATTCATCTGTAGCAAAAATGTGAAATGACCCTACTCAAAGCTGTGAGTCTATGGTAAAATCCTTGTGCTTGGTCTTGAAAGCAGTCTGGAATATGTATCAAGCCAGAAAACATTCTCAGCTCTGATGGGTGATCCCAAGGGTGGACTTGAATGGATCATGGGGTACCTGACCAGTTGATTAGAGTATTTCAGCATTTGGGAGGTAGAGACCAGAGGACTGGGGAGTTCAAGGCCGTCTTCAGCCATAGAGTGAGCTCAAAGGCAGTCCTAGCTCAAGTTTGTGTGTGTGTGTGTGTGCGCGCGCGCGCACCCGCGCACGCACCCAAAGTTATATGTGGTATCCTCATCTATGCCCTTCCATCTTTTTTGTGACAGGCTCTCTCACTGAGTCCAGAGATCCCTGATTGGTTAGGCTGGCCAGCCTGGCTAGGTTAGTTGGTTAGTTAAACTCAGGGCATCATGTTTGCCATACACTTTACTGACTGAGGCATCTCACCAGCCCTTTGCCAAATCTTTCAAGTAAATCATTTCTGCAGTTTATTGGTTCTCTTTCCTGAAGAACCTACACTAATGCAGCATCTTTGCCAAAGCAATCCCATTCCTGACATCTGTATTCTATGAAAATGTATCATTCAACAAATTAGCCATGGTCTCATTTATAAAAAACAAAACAACAACAACAACAAAAATCTAAGCAACCTATCTGCTTACTAGATGGGAACCAAAGGGATTATGGTACATTAATTTGAAAGAAAATTATACAACCATTAATAATAACTGAGAAGATTATATAGCAACATGGGAAAGTATATACAACTAAATATAATTTATTTTAAAATGAGAACATAAAATCAGAAAAATGCTATATGAAGAAAAAGTACATAATGAAAAATGTATGTTTGAGTCATAGGCGTAAATACAATTAACAAACCTTTCTCTCCCCAACTTAACATTTTAAAACAATAAATAAAAGATATGAAATGAAAACAATGAGGGTGTTAAATTATCAGTGATAACTAGAGTATATTTTAGAACTTATACATACCTACACCCGAGTTCTCCTTTGTAAGATTCTGAGATGAGATTGGGACCACTATCTATTCACAAACACACACACACACATACACACATACAAACCATGCATAGCCCACTAACCCACAAATAGGTGACTCTTGACTCCAATGCCTGGTGGTGGCAAATTCTCAGCATCAAGTCCCCCAAGTCTATGTGGAGTCATAAGCTGTCTTTGCCTCTAGGCACTGTAGGTGATAAAGGCCAGGCTAGCCTCAGCATGGACCTGGACTCTCCAGTCCCTCTCTGCAGTGTCTGTGGCCTGTCAGCAAACGGAGGCGTGGCCCTCGGAGCAGGACTGCTCCACAAGGCGGAAGGCCTCCAGGAACTCGTTGATGTCGATGCGGCCATCCTTGTTGAAGTCGATGCTTCTGGCGAGGTCACAGATGTTGTCATCGGTGATGTCGATGTTCATGTGGGAGCTGAAGAGCTTCCATGTCTGTCTGAACTCATCCAGGGAGATGAATCCTTACAAGGGGGAGAAGCCAGTGAGCCATAGAGTTACGGTGCTAGTACCCACCGTGTGACTTGCTCGTGGGGAAACCTATTCCCCAGCTAGTAGGTAGATGCAGATCCCAAGGCCGAGGGTGCAGTATAAACTCCCAAGGCACCACAGAAAAGTGTGGATCATGAGTGCCTTTCAGCAGGGAGCAGCTATGCTCTCTGGGAGCGCCCATCCAGCAATGTTACATTTACAGTCGTAGCAAACGTGAGAATAGGGTGCTATGGGCGTCTAGTGGACAAAAGCCAGGGCTGCTGCTTAACACCACACAATGCACAAAAGCCCCTCAAAATACATCATCCTGCCCCAAATGTCAGTCGTGGGTGTCTTACACTAACTCATCCTAGTCGTACGCTTATTCATACTGTTTACAAGACGTGTGTAAGCCAGACACACTTGACATTGCTTCATGGGATGCAGAGGTGTGAGGTTTGCTTGAGCCTAAGACTTTGACTCCCACCTGGATAGTGTTCTGAGTCCTCACCTCAAAGTCAAAACAGGTCATAACATAACAAGAGCCCTTGGACCCATGGGCAATTCGTTGGAGTTTATTTTCGGCTTG
Organism: Myodes glareolus; assembly: GCF_982192425.1. Lineage (NCBI taxonomy): Eukaryota > Metazoa > Chordata > Mammalia > Rodentia > Cricetidae > Myodes > Myodes glareolus. The sequence goes on along the minus strand of NC_142033.1, from coordinate 15,102,410 downwards.
GTTTTCAGTAGTTGTAGAAGTTGAACCCAGGTCAAGGCCTCTCAGATGGCTGACCAGGGCTCTACCGCCACACTTCATCCTCCGTTCATGTCAGTTAAGCTTTTCTCATTGTGGTTATTAGTGTAGTGTCTCTGCTCACACCCATACACATGCTTATGCGCGCTCTTGTCCATGCAAGCCACAGTCTGCATGTGGAGGTCAGAGGGCAACTTTCAGGAGTCAGTTCTCCCTCGCCTTCCACTGTGGGTTCTGGGGATTCTCAGGCAAGTCCCTCTTTACCCACTGAGTCATCTTGCTGGCCTGTAATTGATTTTTTTTTTAAACAAAGATTCCAGGGTCACTCAGTGAAGCCAGAAGTGGAGTTGAGTGCTGTGATCTGGGACAGCTAAAGAGGGTGAGGCAGGGAGACCTGGTTTGAGCCTGGGAGTTTACAGGCTGGAGAACACGGGAGGAGTCTATCTCAAACAGATACTAATAAATCTCACCAAGACCATCTGGTGTAGAAGGTGTTTTTCCAGCACGGCTGGGGACAGCTCAGCAGCAGCAGTGACAGGACAATGGGTCATTTTACCTGAATGATCACTGTCGATGACCCGAAAAATCGTCTCCAAGTTGGATCGGTTTCTATAGAGTTTTTCCAAAAGACTCGACTGGATGTTCTGTAAGAAAAAATAAAATAAAATAAAACCACCTTATCTTTTTTTGTTCTAACATATAGTTAGGACACACAATGAACCCTGACAATTACACATTCTCAAAAAAGACCAAAGCTATTTTATTATTATTCCACCTCTCCAGAGGGAAGTAGGAATGTCAATCATGGTAAAAATATTCCAAAATTGATAGTGGCAGATGGTTGCCTGTATCTGAGAATATAGTCATCCTTTTACATCCAGAGGTTCAGCATCCATGGGTTTAACCATGGATGAAAATCGTGTCAGTGTTGAACATGTACAGACTTTTCCCATCCTTATTCCCTCTGCAATCCAGAGTCACAGATTTTTACATACCATTTGCATTGCATTTGGTATGATAAGTAACCTAGAGATTAAAGTCTGCCGGAGGATGTGCACAGCCGTGCTTTCCACACAGGGATTTGAGCATCCACAGCCCCCAGCGCCCTCCTCATGCAGACAACAAGGGATGAGCACATGCTGCACATTGCTGGACTGTGTTCTTCCAGGTGGGTGAATTCACAGAATGTGTGAGTTATGTGGCAGCAAGGATGTTCTTTCAAAAGCACATAACAGAAAGTCTCACTTAATGGCATTGTCAGTAACTGTTTATTTACTAGTGTTTTAGTAGAGAGGAAGAGTCACAGACAGTGGTAGGAAAACAAAGAGATTTAAAGTCAGTAGACTCCAGTCTGTTTCATTCTGGAGGTTGATTCAGGGCTTTGGACGTGCTAATCACACGCTTTCCCACAAAGTACACCCTTAGCCCATGTTTGAGTCACTGCTGAGGAATTCTCTAACCCCAGGCTAACATCTTAAGTTCCATGGGCAATGCATTCTGATAGCACAGGGTAACACCTACCTCTAGGGTGTTTGGGGGGATTAATTGAGGCAGCTATGTAAACCCCCAGAACGCACAGTCTGACACATGGGAACATAACAAATAATTGCTTCTGTTTTCCCCAGCCTGCCTTTGGGGCCCTAAACAGCTGTTTCAGAATTGAGGGGGTTCTGAGGCTACGGTGTGCTCCCGGTCACCCCGGTCACCCCCTTACCTCTCGGCTCAGCTGTTCTTTGGCCAAGCTCTCCAACCAGGACTTGTACTCCAGCACGTTATCCGCGGAACTGTTCACCAGCTGTGGCCGGAGCATCCGCCATGGCAGGCCCAGGTGCAGCACAGTCTCCACAGCAACCGCCCAGTCACTCAGGGTGACTGTGCCTGCGGGAACGGCCGGGCCTGTTGAGCTGCCGCCTAGAAACTCAGCTTCGTCTGGCAGGACGTGCATGCCATGTGTACGTTTTTATCCTGACATTCTTGAACTATAGGTGGGTAACAGGAAGAACGGGCAGGACTGTCCCTTTTCTTGGTAAAGTTGATTGGAAATGAGGCTTTGCCAGATGCTATGCAAGGTGGCCGATTTGAATTTCAGACAGGCAATAAAGCATAAGTGTGTGTCAAATATGATACAAAATTCTGGTGTCTGCCTGTAATTAAAACTTAATGATGCATTCTTTTATTTATTAAATTTGGGACCATGAAGATTATTATAAGTAATATTATAAAATGTATGTGTATATGTATGTACATGTATATATATGTGTAAGTATTTGTATACATGCATGTATATATGTGTGTATTGAAGGGCTCTCTAACAGGCCCAAGCGTGGCAAACATGGCTTTGGCAGGCCTTGCTCCCTCCCCTCGGTGTCGTGTCCCCCCCCCTTCCTTGCTAAACCTTGGATACCACCAAGGTCTATTCCCTTATTTGACTACTTCCTCCTCCTGAGACTGACTACCAAGGTCCAGCTATCAGACTATTGAAGTATGACAGCAAAGCCTCCTTTTGGCTTACCTAATTAACATGCCCAATTTAAAACAAAACATGTCATCCTAACAAAGGCTTTCCTCTTTCCCGCTTCATAAACTGACATTTGCCTATGGGCCACGTCTGTCTCCCCTCTGCCTAGAGGTAGTCCTTTGTTCCCCCAGGACAAATATCCTGTCCCCTTCTCCCTAGTGCCTTTTCCCTTCTCCTTAGCAGCACGGTCATGCTCAAGCCTACAGCGACTCCCTGGGTGCTTCTCTTGTCCTTACCGCTCTCATCCACATCGTGCTTCTGAAATTCGACAAGCAGGTCTGAGGAATGAGCAAATAAGTTCTGCCGCAGGGCCCTCAGGGCTGACTCCTCCACCCTGCTGATCCTGGAACCAGGAGAGAAGGGGTCTGTGAAAAGCTGAGTCTAAGATAAGTCCTGGATTCCCGCCCATGCCTCCTCTCATTCTCAGCACCTCGGGCTCCCAAGAGCTCAACTTTGGAAGGAAGTGTTCCATCTCTTATTTCTCCCTCTGGAGAAAGATTGTCTCTACTAGCCGGGCAATGGTAGCACATGCCTTTAATTCCAGTGTGGGACCCTGTCCTCCCTGATCCTTGAGACCAAAATACTGGATGCAAATAATGTTTACGCTACCAGCTAAGCTTTCTGCTAGTTCCGTCCTTGGTTCTGCTACAGCCTGGTACATTAGCCTGAGGGATCTATTTTACTTTAAAATGGTAATTTCTCAACCTGCCTCAAAGAAGCTCAGGCGCCAAGGCCCATCTAACCTGTCTGACATTGCCTTGTACCCTCGACCACCTGCCTGGGGAAAAACTCCCACAGAGGCCAGTTTCCCCAGCCCCCTCTGGGTGGGAGGAGTTTTCCTTTACTGGGGCCAAAGGTATTTTAACCCTGGATTTAGTTGAATAAAGGGGCATTCTCTTCTTGAGGATGACTGGAACTCTGTATCTGTGTATGTGCGTCTTGTGCTTTAACCCCTAGGACAATATGGAACTCGTGGGATGTGGGTGGCATGGAAGGACAACCCCTACATTCCAGCACTTGGGAGGCAGAGGCAGGAGGATCTCTGTGATCTGTGAGTTCAAGGCCAGTCTGGTATACAAGAGCTAGCTTCAAAACTACAGAGAAACCCTGTCTCGAAAAACCAAAACCAAAAAACCAGATTGCCCCTGCTGTCAAGTATTCTAAGCAGACTATGCCTCCATCCATAAAAAGGTATAAAAGGCCATCGGCCTCACAGGATGAAAGTGGACTTTAAATAAGAAAATTCATAGTGAGCATTGCGTAGAAAGCCTAGCATCATCTTTTTATGTTATATTTGTTTTCATCCTAAATCGTCATGTTTTCCTCATTATTATATTAAGCAGAAAATGAAAATGATATTTACATAAAAACACAAAAATCACTAATTCAAGCTTCTTAAAATTATTTTTTGATGAAAAAAAGAGTGTTGGAATCAAGTTTTGCCCATGTTAAGCATGTGTTGTAGTTAAAAACTATGGTCCTAACCCAATTTTCTCATTTGTATTGGGTCAACCAAATAATTATGGGCATAGCACTTGGCCCAAAATAGATACTTGATAAATATTTATAATTGCAGGGACAAGAGATAGAAAACAAAAGTACTTAATTTGTGATATCAAAGAGCCAACCATTCTATAAATTACGATCAGCTAACCTTTCTTTCCAAGTGATAACTATTTTTTAAAGCATTTTTGTTATGCTTGATAAAACTATTCATTGACCAGGTATAGGGAAACATGCCTACAATCCCAGCACTCTGGAGGCACACAGAAGGTTCAGGAGTTCAAGGTTAGTCTTGACTACACAGCAAGTTCAAAGCTAGCCTGGAATATATGAGGCATTCTTGCAAAGAAAAAAAAACAAAAAGAAAAAGAAATAGGGTTTTGTTTTGGTTAGGGTAATGTTCATTACAATGCAAGCTATTTAACTAGCAACCCATATGCAGGTTCCATTAACCTGTTGTGTGAGCTATCTGAAACTTGGTCCAATTTGTGTGTGCATGTGTGTGCCTGGGTGTATGAACCACAAGATTTGTCTAGAATTTGTTATTATACCAGAAGCTAACAGATCTATAGACCCTAAAAAGAACAGGTTAGTGCAGTCATTTGAGTGATGTCTTTGCAAACAGTAGGCATTGACAGTTAGGCAGGGACCTGGGGCAGCAATGCCTAGACAACCTTCTGTCTGGATGAGGTTCTCTGTATCTCCTGGAACTCTGCATGTAGTGTGTGTGTGTGTGTGTGCGCGCGTGTGTGTGCATGTGTGTGTAACCGCCACAGCAAGCGTGTGTTGATCAGAGAATAATTTTCAAGGTTGCTTCTCCTTTTATTATGTGAATCCCAGACCCGGAACTCAGATTGTCTGGCTTGGTTGGACATGCCTTTACCCACCAAGCTGTCTGGCCAGCTTACGGCATAGCCTATCTTGCCAGTCCTCCACACCCTCTGAAGTGGGTAGTGCCGTCATGACACGATGCCACGGCCTTACCAGCTGAAACCCAGGCTGGCTACGCTGTCCTGTAGGACCTGAATTTAAACAGTACACAAACTCTAAACCAGGCTCTTCCGAGAAAGGCGAGCGAGAGTTGACGGCCTTGAGGCCATGGGACAGCCCCCTCACTGAGTTCTAACTTAACCATTGTGTTCTAGGTGGCTGGTGCTGTTGATAGTGACTTCTGGGGAAGTTAGGCTAAGTAATTTAATAATAATTAATTAGTAACTTAATAAGTAATTTATAACAAATAATTAGTAACTTAATTTAACACACTCAGTGTTTACCATAAGAAGAATTCTATTTGCTCTTCTTATTAAAGCTCACCCCTCACAGAGTCCCCCACAGTGACTCTGTAGTGACAACAGCTAAGTCCTAGAAGATTGCAGTTTTCCAGTGCTGGGTCCGTTCCTGGGGAGCAGCTGAGTAGCCAGCCCTGTGGGATGCTCAGGTTTCTGGGTTTTTTGTTTTGTTTTTTAATAAAGCTCCAAGGAGGATTTGGATTCACGAGAGGGTTTATTCTCTGTGGGAAATTTACATTTTATGTCACGTTTCTTTCTTAAAAAGGTTGAACTCAAAGTCAATGTCAAATCTTTAATATTTTAAATCTCCACCCACTTGATTTATGCTAACTTTGTCCATTTTGATTTTTAATTTAGTTTGACTGAATAATTAAAGAAGACGGTTCAGCAGACTAAAGCTGGACCTCTCAGCAAGCTCTCGTGTACCCCGAAGCCCTCTTCTCCACGGGGGCAATAATGAATAGTCATTAAACCCAGGAACGCTACAATCCGAGAGCCAGGGTGCAGACTGCCAGCCTCACTTCAGGCTGGCTGAGCTAAGTTCTGCTTCCTGGTGGATTCGTCTAGCAACACGAAAAGGATCGAATGAAAGAGGTACATGTCACAAACTCAGTGTGAGAGGACGCATGTGAATTCTTTATAACTCTCCAAATCATCTCAACAGACACCAGTCAGATCTCCTTTCCCAGTCAGATCTTTCCCAGATCTTTCTTAGCCCAGGCCTCCTTTCCAGAAAGGCTCACAGTTAGCAAATCTGTGCTCTGAAATCTATTTGCCAAGTCCCATGGGTGTGTTACCCCTTGGGGTACCACAAACTGTTCCCGAGTAGCAGCAAATAGAATAACATTGACAGGACTTAGTGACCTGACATCTGGAGGCCTGATACCCGGGTCTTATCCAGAGATGCCTGTGTATCAGTGATGGGAGGCTGAAGAGAAGAGGGTGTGGAGAAGCAGGCCGTTCTAGTTTGCTAGGACACGTTCTCCAAAGCTTCATGTGTTGGGGACTTGAACCGCAGTGTGGTGATGGAACTTTTGTAGGGCGGGGCTGAGAGTAAGGTCCTTAGGTCATCACACACACACACACACACGGACACACACACACACACACACACACAAGAGATTAAGGCAGTTCTTGTGGGACTTTTGACTGAGTTCGGTGAGAAAACTACTAAAATAGATGAAACCTAAGTAAGGCCCCTCCCTTGTCTGCTTCCCGTCTCAAGGTGTGATCTTTCCCTGGGTCCTTACCCCTGATGAGATGCCGCCTGCACTTAGGTCCTCACCCAAGGACGGACTGAGAGGCTGCCCAATCTGACTCGTCCAGCCTCCAGAACTCTAAGCTAAATAAGCTCACCTTCTTTGTAAATACTGTGCATTGGATATTTCATTATAATACCAGAAAACAGAATTAGGCAGGTATGGTAGTGCCTACCTGAATTCTCAGCTCTTGGGAGGTGAAGGCAGAAGGAATGGAAAGTGAAGGTCATCCTTGTCTACGTGTGAGGTTGAGGCCAGCCTGGGCTACATGAGACCCTGTCTCAAAAAAGGAAAAAAGAAATAAAAAGAAAGGAAGGAAGGAAGGAAGAAGAAAAGAAAGAAAGAAAGAAAGAAAAGAAACCAGTGCTAAGTAAGCAAAAACCTTTAATCCCAGGGCTCAGAAGACAGAGGCCAGTGAATCTCCATGAGTTCAAGGCCAGGCTGGTACACATAGCAAGTTCCTGGCCAGTTAAGGCTACACAGTGAGACTCCGTCTCAAAAAGAAAAAACAAAAACCTGAGCAATGAAATAAAAAACAACAACCAAGAGAACAAGACAGGGACTCTGGTACAATGTCTATTCTAGACTTTAATAGGAATGTAGCTAAATTATGGAGAATTTGAATAAACACAATGATATCTAATGTTTCAAAACAGTAAAATTACTTTTCTTCCTTCCTTTCTTTCATTCTTTTTTTTTTTCCTGAGATAGGGTTCCCCTGTGGAATAGCCCTGGCTGTCCTGAAACTTACTCTGTAGCCCAGACTGGCCTCGAACTCACAAAGATCTGTCTGCCTCTGCCTCCCGAGTGCTGGGACTAAAAGCACGCACTACCAACACTTGGAAAAATTCTTTCTGATAACCACTCATTGAAAAGCTTGCCTTTGCCTCATGGTTAGCCAGTGTGTCGTCTTGTTAGCTTGATACTGCACGATATGTGGAGTTAGGGCTGGTCCCAGTTTGACATAGGCACCTCTGTTACTGCCAACTTCATAGTAGTTGGAGGCGGAAAAGATGGTCAACACCTGAATCAAACAGAAGCGTCATGGCATGTATGCGCACCAAAGAACCTCCATCCTCAACCCCATTGGCCAACCCACGTCAGGGCAGCTTCGCACACTCATTTATGGACCTCCTTCCTTCCCTCCCTCCCTCCTTACTGTCTTTCCTTCCCTCATCTTCCTCCTCCTCCTTCTACACACCTCTCTCTGTCCTTAATGCTGTTAGAGAATTGTGACTTAAGTTGTCGACACTCAAACTGATTGGCAATCCATAACATGATTTCATTTTTCTATCCCACATAAAATTAGCAGAAGTTGTTTTAAACAAAGGGGTAATATACTTTATTTGGCTCAGCTTGGAGGCAGGTTGGGACTTAATAACAAAGGCCTTTGTGTGAAGGCAAATTAGTTCTAAAGTTAGTGAGCGGCCCCAGTGCAGGGTTTCCTTAATTCTTTTTTTTTTTTTTTTTATAATTTTGAGTGTGTATGGCCCTGTATGAGTTTATGTGTTCTCTGAATCTCTCTCTGTCTCTCTGTCTCTCTGTCTGTCTGTCTGTCTGTCTCTCTCTCTCTCTCTGTGTGTGTGTGTGTGTGTGTGTGTGTGTGTGCAGTGCCCACAGAGGCCAGAAGTCAGCGACAGATTTCTCAGAACTGGAGTCTCAGGTGGTTGTGAGTCCTAAACAGATGCTAGTAACAGACCTCAGGTCCTTTGCAAGAGCAATAAGCATTCTGAGCTGACATCTCTCCAGTTCCCAGAGTAGGGTTTCTATGGGTTTTGTACCTGTGGTAATTTTAAAGAAAATGGCCCCCAAAGGAAGTGGTACTATTAGGAGGTGTAGTCTTCTCATCGGAGGAAGTGTATCCCTGGAGGCGGACTTAGAAGTCTCCTATGTGCTCAGGCCACACCCAGTGAGACAGCCACCTTCCTGTTGCCTGCGTGTCAACATGTAGCCGCTCCTTCTCCAGCACCAAGTCCGCCTGCATGCTGCCTTGTTGTGCTAGGTTGATAATGGACTAAACCTCTGAACTGTAAACAAGCCACCTCAAATGCTTTCCTTTATAAGAGTTGCCGTGGTCACAGTGTCTCTTCACAGCAGCTGAACCCTAGCTAAGACAGGAGTACCTCAGAGATACCCTGTGAGACTTTCCCCTGTTGACACGTACATTTTATCCTGGGGGATGCTGAGTGCACTCTCTCTCCCTTAAAATTTACAGTGAGCATTAGAAAGAAAGGTTTTGGAGCCTTGCAACAAGGAAACACGATAACCATGTGGCCAAATGTTTCTTCTATTAATTAACTGTGAATCCATTGTTCTCCCATAGAAAGAGGATTCTGGGAACACGGACTCCTACATTGTTGCACTTAGAGATAGCTAAATACACAAGATTCTGAATATCTGCCTGGACAGTGCCAAAATCCAGTGCCTCGAAGGGATGTTTGAGGGAACTGATCGCAAACCACATGACTTAGAGCTAAAGAGGTGTCTGGGGAAACACTGGCCTCCTATGTTCATCAATCAAAAAGGCTCTTATCTGTCCCTTGCTTTCAGGCTTTTGGGAAGCAGTAGCTACAATCAAATATAAAATGTTAAAAGCTGGGTGTGGTGATACTTTTAATACCAGGAAGACTCAGGAAGCAGAGACAGGCAAATCTCTGTGAGTTCGAAACCTGCCTGGTCTACATAGTGATTTCCAGGATAGCCAGGGCTATATAGAGAGACCCTGTCTCAAAAACAAAACAAAACAAAAAAGTCATAAAAGTTCAAGGTAAGATTGTAAAGTAGAGATGATGGTCCTGTTGGGAGAGTGCTTGTCGCATGGAACACGGGGACTTGAGTGTGACTCTCCGGCATCCACACAAAAAGCTGGGTTAGTGGTACCCATCTGTAATCTCCATACAGGAGAGGTAGAGATAGGTAGACCCCTGGGGTTTACTGGCCAGCCAGGCTAGATGAATTGGTAAGTTCTAGAATCAGTGAGTGACCTGCCTCAATAAACTGAAGAACAATTGAAGAAGATACCCAATGTTAACTTCATGTTTCCACGTGCACACACACACACACACACACACACACACACACACACAGTACCTAGCTGTCTTGGGCAAGGAGGTAACAAACCCTAGCTCAGCCCACCTTGCGACTGTGGCAGAATTCATAGCCTTCAGGTTTGCACTCGTGTGAACGAATCAAGAACTGCAGTTTGAATTTCTCCAGCAGCTTTTCTGTCACATCAGGCCCGAAGTAACAGCCTTCTCCTCGGATAGTGTTGGCCTTGCAGCCCTCCTGAGCCATCGGATCACTCCACAGAATATCCACCACCTAGGAAGACCAAGGTACACAACCACTCAGTCATTCACAGGAAAAACAGAAGGAAGGTGAAGGAAGCGGTGGGGAGGAGGAAGCAGAGGAGGGAGGAAAAGAAAGGAAAATTAAGATGGAAATGAATCCATTTCTATGCAATCTATGTTGGACACATTTATTTTGGAGTTTTATTTGGCCAAGGAGGCCAGAGAGGGTGTTGGCTTCCCTGGGACTGGAGTTACAGATGGTTTTGAGATATCCTATGGATGTTGGGAATCAAACCCAGGGTCCTCTGGATGAGGGACTCACGGTGCTTTTACTCTTAACCACTGAACCATCTCTCCAGCCCCATGTTTATATTTTGAATGCTAAGGCTGCATTTAAAAAAATTTGTCTCATCTTTTTCTTGTTTGCTTGGGTTTTTTATTTGCTTGTTTGTCTTGAGACAGGGTCTTGCTAAATAGTTATGGCTGTCCTTGAACTCACCATGACCCTCTTACCTCAGCCTCCCAGTGTTTGAGATTTCCTGATTGTTCATTTGTTTTTGTTTGCTTGTTTTGAGACATGGTCTTGTATAGCCCAGACTGGCTGAGATCTCCTGCCTCCACTTCCCAAGAACAGAGATGTATTCATTCTCTATAACAGGCATGCAGCTTAGAAATGTTTTATTTCATAAGTGGATGTACACTCATACATGGCTATTGGTTGGCAAGCACAGACCCATTTTCTTGGATATAAATCTTATATAAAATGTCAACGTGTAGAAGAAGTTGCATTGGTCGGGAAGCAGCTGTGGGTAAGGACTGTTAACTTCAGAACCTGCATCCCAGGCCCATCTACCCTCGCTCCAAAGTGAAGGCAGAACTAGAAATGGCAGGACAGTCTTCCCTGTGGTGTTCAGGGGCCATAGTCGTGGTCCTGGAGAAGCTCAACCAACATTTTGCTTTTTTGAAGCAACTTAAGGATTCTGACAGAAGGCTGCAGAAGACCTGAGATGTGTTTCCGGCAGTTCAGGCTCCACCATCTTGCTCACACTCAGGAGAGTATGCATTGCCAGTCTGACACAATGCAAACGCAGGGACCACAGATTTGGAGGGATGGCAATAATACTGCCAGAATGTACTTTGCAGGAAAAATGCATTTGAATTATTTGCACACTATTGGGTCACATGTCACAAAAGGAGAGGCCTCCATTTTAAATTTCAAGTGTACGCTGCTGTTGAAGCCCAGACTAAGAACTCGGGGAGAGTGACATCTGTTCTTCACCCTCCTTTGTCCAGTCAGGGCTACTTCTGCTCATTTTAGCTCTTAAAGGAGTCTTGATTCTTCTCTTTGTTGGATGAACTCTATGAAACTGCCATTTTTGCAGATGACAAATGACAACACCATAGAGTTTGCATAGTTCTGTAACTGCCCCAAACCACCAACATCACCTCCAACCTGGTCACCGGGTGTGCTGACAGTTTTATGTCACTTGACATGAGCTAGAGCTAGAGTTATCTGAGACAAGGGAACACGACTGAGAAAATGCCTCAGTAAGCCTGGCTTATAGGCCAGCCTGTGGGTTACTGTCTTGATTAATAATCCATACACCAGGCCCATCACACAGGGAGTGTCATCACCCCTGGGCTGGTGGTCCTGGGGATCCTAAGGAAACAGCTGGAGCATTCCAGGGTCAGTAAGCAGCACTCCTCCGTGGCCTCTTCAACATCTCCTGATGCCAGGTCCCTATCTGTTTGAGCTCTTTCCCTGAATTTCCTCCGTGGTGGACCATGATGTGGAAGTAGAAGTAAAATCAACCGTTTCCTCCCAAGTTACTTTTGGTCATAGTGTTTAATTACAGCAATAGAAACCCTAACTAAATAGCAGCCTTCAATTCCAGCACTTGGGAGGCAGAGGCAGGCGTACCTGCCTGGCATGTGGTGAGTTCCAAGACAGCCAGGGCTACACAGAGAAACCCACATCTCAAAAACAAAACAAAACCAGAACAACAGTACCAAACCAAGACAGCAGGCCAGCCATTTCAGGGCCTCTCTGACATGGTCTTGCCCCTGCAAATGTCTTTTCCAGTTAGTCTGAGTCTCCTGTTTCGGCAAATGATGGGCCACACTGTGCAGGGCCACCTCCATATCTGCCCCATTTGCTTTCCTCTGTCCTGACAGAATGTGTTTGGGATAGCAATGTGCCCAGGTATAGATAGACAGTTTCCCAGACTCCCTTGCAGGTAGAGAGGGGCGACCAAATGACAGAGTTCTAGAGAGTCAGGGAAGCCCATACTTTCCTGACAACAGGGGCCCAGAAGCTGCTGGCTAGTTCTCTAAGTCTTGTACTAGAGCGTCCAACTTCCTGCATAAAATTAACGTGGAAAAGAATCCACTGAGTTGACCTAAGTTGATGCCCAGTTGATGCCGAGTCCTGAAACAGATGATTGTGGGCGACAGTCCCTTGCATCCTCTCCCCGCTCATTACAAACGTAACATGAGTTATTAGACAAAACTAATGCTCTTCCTGATAGAAAGTGGGTGTTTCCTCTGGGGCAGCAGCCTGCTTCAGCCGCCAAAGCACTTACGTCATCAGCGGTCACCAGGAGCCTTTCCAGTATCAGCTATGCAACGTGTGCACCCTTTATAAGTGTTCGCCATGCACAGCTCGCTCCATTACCTCTTTCCTCTCGTTTCTCTTGCTTTCTTCCTCTTCTTCCTTCCTTCTTCCCCATCCCCCCACCTGTCTGCCTCTCTCATGTCCCCACTCCGACATGGCCTTTCACTCTTCCCCTCCCCTAATAAACCTCCTGCATTAATTTTGTTGTGTGTGGCGTGTTTGCTTAGTGGCGTACCACGGCAGCCCCCCTTCCCCGCCATCCTCCGAAGGTACCCACTTCGCCCCACTTCTTCCAATTTTTATTCTTTCAGAGGGGCCTTGGGCAACCTCCGCATTTTACAGGAATTTTGATCTGTTGGTTCCTAGATGGCAGGCATCTCCTCAGAAGCAGCAGCTAGTCACGCTCACCTGCTTCCACTCCTCCGGAGTGGGCTCCAGTCCCGCATCAGCATCACAGTGGGTGTCTGGGGCCAAGGGCAAGGACTCCCCCTTCTCTCTGATCCCTGGGAAGCCGGCTTGCTGCCGGCATTGCTCCAGCTCCAGGTCCACCGAGCGCCGCACTTGCCGGGACTGCTCCTTGTGGCCCAGCGAGCTGCAGGGAATGCTGCTGGAGCGACAGGTTTTGTAGGCCTTAGAGCCAGAGCCCGGGTGAAAGGGCGAGGAGGGCAGAGAGCGGCTTTGCGGAAGAAACCACGGAGTAGGTCTCTGTCCAGAGCTTGTCTGGTTGACTTTTCTCTTCTGCTCCTCCCGATTCTCATTTTCCTTTCTCATTTTGCACCTCATGGTAGAAATGATCTAAACGTGTCCATAAACAAACAAATAAACAAGCAAACAAATAAATAAGCACACACAGAGTTGCAAGAATGAAACGCTGTCTTTTCAGGCTATCGTTTCGGCATACGAGTCAGTCCTAAACCTTGGAACCCACCAACCATGTTTCTCTCTGCAGTTTTCCTGGGCTGAGACCAGCACAGCTCTTGAGAGCAACCGTAAGAACTTCGAACAGCGATTCCTACAGCTGCCGCATTCAAACACGTGATTGGCATGCTTATATCTTTTTTGTTGTATTTCAAAATACAACAAAGTACTCATATTTAACATATTTTTGCAAAAACCCATAGTAACATTTTGTATCTCCAAGGGAAAATTGTGTGCTACGTGAGTCACCCGTGTGTGTGTGTGTGTGTGTGTGTGTGTGTGTGTGTGTGTAAGCCCATCCACGCTGTGTACACGGTCCACCCATCAGTCATGTAGCCTGGGTTTTCTGGTGGACAGACGCAGCATTATCATGCCGTTTTTAAGAAATCATTCCTTTACTTGATACCCGCGAATGGAACAGTAGCGATGCAGAGTCGGGAGCAGGGCATAAAACGTGGACGAGCAGATCAGGCCTCTGACACAGGGTACACAGAGAAAAACAAACTACCTATTCTGTGCGGGGTTTGGCGCCATCTGCTGGAAGTCCTGGATTGCCTCGATTGATAAGCTGATGTTAGACTCGAGAAAAGCAGACTCTTGCTAGACAGGCAACTGGAAGTACTGTGACTCTACCTGCTGCATAAAGGACAAGGGAGAGGAAGGGGAAACCCTTTTCGGCTTGAGCCGTCACCGACTCAGTCATCGTGGTGCTGGGACCGAGTTGAAAATAAATAGAACACCATTCTCGAGAAAGACAGAGGTCTGGCAAGGAACTGCGGGGCAGTGAATACAAAGACAACCATCTCTGGGGCCGAGGGCTACCAGGAAGGCTGAGGAGGCTAAGAACTCTGAGCACATGTGGACAGATTCACCTCCCTCTCTTCCCTGCTGATGTAAAAACAAAACAAAACAAACAAACAAAAAAAACTAGGGTGGACTGGCTTAGGACAAGAACAAATAAAGGTCCTGGAGAGGGCCAGGGAGATGACTGTGTTGGGAAGAGACCACACTGTGTAGAGGAACGGAGGCTGTAAGGACTTTGGACAGGAGCTGCCCGACCCTTTCTTAACAGCTGGGAGAGAGATGGGTTGAGATCCCCCAGTTCCTAGACAGCCCGTCCCACTGCCCTGTGACCCCTCCCCACTTCATCTCGCAGGAAACTTTAAGGATTCCATTACCCGCTCCTAGAGGTGCCTCTAACTTCAACTCTAAGGGAGACTTCGGGTTCCAGTGTATTGAGGCTTCCTGGTGAGGTGCTACTCTGCCCAATTCATGTAAGCCAACCCATGCTCTCATTGGCTCTATGGGAGCATCCTTTACAGACAGCCAAGGAAACGGAGACAGAGAGATACCAAGACTCCTCCTGCACTGGACCCAGTTAGCCTGACTGGATCCCCCCCCCCGCCACTCCACCCCTCACAGTGCTCCCCAGAAGCAGCTGTGCCAGCCCTGCCACAGAGACTTGCCAGCTAAATGTTAGGAAGTTAGCATGTGCTGAGCCGTGAAAATAAACTGCTCCTTCGACTCTTTCCAAAGTCCCTCCCACTTCAGTGCATTCAGCGCTTCCACAGGGTTCTCCCCAGGAGATAACTGACTCTCCCGTGGCTTGCTGTCTCTGCCTCCAGATGGAAACATAGCTGAACAGAAGGTTTGAGCTCAAAGTTTGTGAAATATCAAGCTTAGAAAAAATCAGGTGCCAGGCAACATGTAGATTTAACAAGGGGGAAAAGAAATGAAGAACTGGCTTTAGGTTCTAGGGCCCTACACTCTTAAGAATATCAGTGAGGGTGGGGGCAGGAAGGTGGAGAAAGGAGGAGATGGGTGGGAGGGTCAGCTAAGATTAAATACGGGGACTGGAGAGATGGAGTAACATTTGGTGTTCTTACAGGGGTCCCAACTTCAATTCCCAGCACCCACATGGTGGTTCACTGTCATCTGAAGCTCCAGTTTTAGGGGAACCGATGCCCTCCCTGGACCCCTGCAGGCACACTCATGGTGCACATGTATACACGCAGGCAAAACACGCAAACAGATAAGAAATTTTGCTTAAATCTTATTTTAAAAATTAAGTGGGAAGGCTGAAGAGGTGGCTCAGCAGTTAAGAGTTAACAGCATTTGCTGCTCGTGTACAGTCCCAGAGTTCAGTTCCCAGCACCCACATTGGGCAACTCACAACCACCTGTAACTCCAGTTCCAGGGGATCCAATGGCATCTTCTGGCCTGTACAGCCACCCACACCCCTACAAAAGTCTTTAAACATCAGCCGCCCCTGGGTATGTTCATGTCCAAATGCCATAAGGAAGCCTGCGACTTCAAGGCTGAAGCTGGCCATAGTGGCACACACTTGTAAACCCAGGACTTGGTAGGCACAAGGGAAAGGGTCACACATTGGGGGCCAGCCCTGACTGCACAGTGAGTTCTAGACGATCAAGTTTAAAAACAAACACGAAAGGCTGAGATGCCCAGAAGAGGATTGTGAGCCCCTGAATTCTAAAGAGCTCTCTCATCAGTGTTTGCCAAAAGTTTATCTTTTTCCTCTTTGAACATTGAGTTTGGGTATACAAGGGTCTGTCACTTGAACCCTGGTCACCAAATCACAAGAAGTCATACCTAAACATGACACTCAGGACCCGAGTGCAGAAACCTTGGACTCTGAGGCAATGTAAGGGCTAAATGAGCCCCATGTATCCCTGGGCCGTGAGCCTGGTTCTGTGTGTTGAGAAAGAGTGTGCACAGACTCTTTTTGTTTGTCCTGTTTGGGAGGCCAACAGGACAAACTAAGTCAGTGTTCCATCCTAACTCAGTCCTGTCTTCATCTCTTTCTCCCTAGTCTTCGTAATGGTCAGGAACCCCAGGATAAAAACTCTCTTTCCAAACTGTTTGTTTTCAGGTAAACATAGTCATGTGACTAAGTTCTTGTCAATCAGATATGAAGAGAAATGCTGGGTGCCCCAGGATGCCCATCCGAGAAAAGAGCTGCCTTTCTTCTGTTCTCCTTAGCCGGCTCCTTGCGATCACAATGACTGGCCCTCAAACAGCCATGATGGATCATGACGCGCTGTGGCAGATCAGCAAGAATTCCAAGGTCCTAAGACTTTGTGCTGTTGCTATAAACCTTCATTTACACAAGAAGTAGAGAAACGTTTAACAAAGACGTTTGGACCTGCCTGTCACCTCGGCCAAATGTAAGCACCGCTGTATGAGGTATGCGTAACATATTTAACATATTTACATTCAATCTTCATAAAGCCAATAATATAGTTTACTCATGTCCCCATTCTACAAGTTAAACCTAAGGTCATATTAAATTAGTTGGTCCAAGGTCACACATTCTAAGCAGAAGAACCAGGATTTTTAACCCTTTCTGCCTCACTTCTCAGGCCAGGCTCTGTCAGCTCAGGTAAATCTTTCTTACTGAGCATGTCTGTGCCAAAGGCTGTCAATCCTTCCAGATCTCTCTCCCTATTCTTTCTCACAGGATGGAAGCTGCAACTTTCTTGTAGAGCAGATGGCCAATCATAAAACACTGTATTTCCAGCTTCCCTGCAAGTGTGGGGGTCACCATGTAACCACAGCCTGATGAGGGGGCTGACAGTGGAGACTCTGCAAGTTCTGGATTGGTTTTGGAAGGGGTGAAAACACGGTGTCCCCTTACCCTAGTGCCCAGGAGGGTATATGAGCACACACAGTGTCCCCCTACCCTAGTGCCCAGGAGGGTATGTAAGCACACACAGTGTCCCCCTACCCTAGTGCACAGGAGGGTATGTGAGCACACACAGTGGCCCCCTACCCTAGTGCCCAGGATGGTATATGAGCACACACGGTGTCCCCCTACCCTAGTGCCCAGGAGGGTATGTGAGCACACACAGTGTCCCCCTACCCTAGTGCCCAGGAGGAGAAAATGTGGGCGCACATTTTCTTGGCAATACAGATCAAGGCTTGGAGCGGTTACCCTAGGATGATTCTCTAGACAATGTTACAGAACAAAGTCTACAAATCACCTGATAACTGAAAATTCCAAGACTCAAAGCCAGTCCTGACTCTAAAACTGAATGCTGTCACATACTTAACGGCCACCGGAGTCATTCAGAGCAGAGGCAGCGTGGTTTCCGGAGTAATGAGTTCCAGGTTGTTGGAACTGTCAGGGAAGTGCCACGGAGAATGTTGTAGTAGAGGTGGCCGCATGGGACAGTTGGCAGGTGGGTACCATGAGAAGTACAAGAGTCTGTTATGAGAATACACTGACTCTTTGTTTTCCAGCTCTCTGTTTCTAAGTGAAATGGACAATAGAAAGTTACCATGTATTGGCCATAACCCACTCCCTGTCACACTCTCTCCCTCCTCTGCCAGAACACAGATGCTGTAGGCACCTGTAGGGCAGATACGGTCTCTAGATTCTTTTCATGTCTTTGAACGTGGCAAGCAAGTTCTCTCCCTGCCCATGCTAGGTGCTGAATTCAACGGGTTGAATTTATTTAAAGACAATTCAGATATGAATTATTTGGGAACTAGAGGCTCTTCAGGTGATGGCATTAAGGGACAGGTAATTAGAATTATCTAAATCAAGAATGATAAACACACAGCACTGGTCTCCCCTCTTATGTGACCATGACAGACATTGCTAATGGATTATCGTGCACTTGATCCCTGAGCCCAGCTGTGAACCCTCAGCCCTCTCTCCACATTCTCACCATGTCTAATGTCACCATGCAAGGCGACATTTATTTTCCATTAACAATGTAACCAGACAGAGGTGGGATTTCTATCGGCTCATGAATCAGTACCTTGTGCCTGTCTAGTTTAGCCAGAAGGTCCAAGTCTGTCCTGTCTGAGATCCCGCCATGTAGAACAAGGACTTTCTCATCAACCAGTGTGGCCAGTGGAAGCCAGCAGAAGACGTCTTGAAGCATCCTTAGGATTTTCTTCCCGTGTATCTGCAAAATGATACCGACAAGAGGTTCAACTTCGCGGATCTCAGCCTGAGGCTTGGGGAAGGGTGACTTGGAAAGGGACCACACCTTGTATTTCTGCATCACTTCCTTGGTGAAGCCGTATCTGGACACAAAGCACACATGAAGATGCATTTAGTGACAGAGGCCATGGCATGATCACATCTTATAAAAGTGCTTACTCTATTTTTGTGCCCTTAGAATATGCTCTTAGAAAAGAGAGAGAGAGATCGGAGTCATCATCAAGAAGTTTGCAATTTTGCCATTATTTCTGGGTAGAGAAATTATGAGATATTTAAATTCTGTTCTTTTTGTTTATCTAGATTTAATAGTGTCTCTGTGTGAGTCCTTATTGTTTTCAAGCTAAAAATATTTATACATTAGAAATATGTTTTTATTATAACAGTAAAATAACATTAAAGTTAAAAAGAAAAAATCTTTTAAAATATTGTATGCTGTGTGTTCTTTCAGAAATTAGAAAATTTTTTTTTTCTGGTAATTGAACCCAGAGCCTTGGGCATGCTAGGCAAGTGCTCCATCACTTACTACAACCATAGGCCTAGGAAAACCATGTTTAAAAGTCATTTGTAGTAAGGGACTCTAAAGAAGTAACTTTTACTACTGAAAGCAAGCACCCAACACCCAGCGCGTCTGGGCCTATACCGTAAGTTCACGAGGTGATCCTCATGGTTTCCTCGGTTAAGATGGAACTCTTTGGGATAAACCAACATGAAGGCAAACAGGACCATCAGGACCTCTACTGAGTCCTTGCCTCGGTCCACGAAGTCACCATTGAACACGTACGCCCTCTCTGGCGACGGTAGACCATTCTTGCAGTCCAAGAGGAGCCCGAGAAGAGGCGGTGAAGGAAAAGAAGGAGGAGAAGAGAGTATTAGGTTAAAGGCAGCAGGCGTCTGACTGCTACGCCAGAAATAGTCAGTCCTGTGATCTGCGGGTTCCTCCATAGGGAAACACCAGCAAAGAGGGGAATGTTCTCCATCCTGCTGTATTTCCTTCCCAATAGGACAGGACGCCCATCAGAATCGACACGTCATACAGAGACAGTGTCGCCTTGTGGTGTGGACCAAAGGATGCTGGCTTCTGACATGGAAGTCACTTTTAAGTTCCAAGTACATAACAACAATAACGATGAAAGTCATAATGACTGCCATGGACTCATAAGGATTAAATAAAATAATGCCAGGCTGAGCATGCCAGCACACCCCTGCAATCCCAGATCAGGAGTTCAGGGCTAGTCTGGGATACATAGTGAGTTGGAAGGAGGCCAGCCTGGTCTACATGAGACTATATATATATATATATATATATATATATATATATATATATATATGTGTGTGTGTGTGTGTGTGTGTGTGTGTGTGTGTGTGTGTGTATGTGTGTGTGTGTATATATATATACATATATATATAATTTAAAAAAGAGTCAGGCAGTGGTGGCAGCATGCGCCTTTAATCTCAGCCCTTGGAGGCAAGTGGATCTCTGTGAGTTTGAGGCCGGTCTGGTCCTCAAAGTGAGTTCCAGAACAACCAGAACTGTTATACAGAGACACCATACCTTGTAAAAAAAATACATATATTATTTTTCTTATATATAATTTATTTTTATTATATATAATAAAATTTTATTTTTATTATATATAATTATTTTGAAATACAGTACATACAAAGTAATATTGTACTAATAAAATATCGAATATGCACTTTGTTATATATTCTACTTATAGCTAAAATGGATATAAAATTTTGGTTGCTTCCATACTAATCTTCTTTATTTGGAAAAATAGGAAATCAATTGCTTAATAATGGTTCAACTGTTTATCAATATACCATTGGCTTTGCCTAAATTTTACAAAAATAAACCAGAACCGAAAGCAAAGCTGACTTTTAGGTCATGTGTTGTACAGACACATATATTGTTTACAATAATATTTTAAAAATCCAAGCAATTGGGCCGAAGAGCTGGCTCGGCTGTTAAAAGCTCTGACTGCTCTTCCAGACAGCCCAGGTTTGGTTCCCCACACCCACACAGAGGCTCACAACCATCTGTAACTCCAGTTCCAAGGGGTCTATCGCCCTCTTCTGGCTTCCATGGCACTGAATGCATGTGGTATGCTGAAATACATGCAGACAAAATAAAAATGCGTATAAAATAAAAATAAATCTTTTTTTAAAATCCAGGTTATGGCCAATTGTTTGTATAATGGAAGGCATATCTGAACTTCTAATTTAAGCCTCAGAGCAAGAAACTAACTAAATTTGAATGTTCATACCTTATGAAATATAAATATTAAGTCATCCAATTGGCCATGTAGATCTCCTAACAGAGAAAAAGAATATTAGTTCATAGTGACCCTTCTTTAGCAAGAAAATTACTGTGCCTGGAAAAACCCAAGCAAGTGAAGGAACCAACAGTTACTGATCAGGGGACAATGCTTGCCTTTCACCTTGATATGGAAAACCTGAAAATGTTCTTTTCTTTTTTCTTTTTCATGACCTTGCAAACAGTAACTAATCCATGTTGCTGAAGCAGAGATGGGGAAGAATGACACAGGGTGTTAAAGGGTGAGAGACTTTCATTAGAAGCTGCCGCTCACTTTGGGGCCAATGTTGGGAGATTGTTCAAGAGAAGTAACCAAATCCAAACGTCATAAGAAATCTCCTGTTCACATGTTGAAACAATGATTCTTAACGTTCAGATGCTTGCAGGGTGTACAGGACACATCGGCTGGACCAGTTCACAACCCCTTGTGTGTATTTCCCTCAGCTGGAGTGTGGGCTTCTCTCTGCATGGATGCTACTGAGTGAATGGCAAAGATTGGCTGCTAGGGCTCCCCGTGGGAGAGACGTGTGTGCGGACGGGAATCATAAGCCTTGAAATTGGCCCAAGTACAAAAAAATAATACGTCTGCTCATACAGAAGGCCAGGTGGGCTTTCTTCGCTTGTTCTTTGCTGTTCACGGCTGTTTGTTGCCGTGATTTTGCTCTCAGGATGGAATGTGAGCTTGGGGTCACTACGAACGGCTTCTCTGAGCCACGTCTCCTTTAAGTAAGGGTGGAACGTATGTGTAAACGGTGAGCCGACAGAGGGACGCGCTGACATGCTATTCACATGCCATTATGTTCCCGCTGGCTCAGCTCTGTCGCCAGACTCTGTGCTACGGCAGCGTTTTCTGGGTTGTGTCTAGCCAGGGAAGGCAGCACCCACGGGCACTTACCGCACACTGTGATCTCCTCGCTGTAACAGGTTGAGATCCGGTTGATGTTCGGCAGCTGGGCCAGGTGCTTCCGGGTCTCGTACAGAAGATTGAGGACGTAGCGAGCATGGAGCTGCTACTGGGAGGAAGGAAAGGGACAGAACAAAAGGATACTGGTGGCCCCACTTTTGCTGGTGAATGCCCAGCCAACCCCGGACCCCCAAAGGAACCCTGTAAACTGTGGGTCCTCTTCGCTCAACTCTGTTTCCGTTTCTTCTCTCCTGTTTGTCTCTTCTGTAAACATAGAGTCACCCCCTCTTTCTGTCTAGTCTATAAAACTCTTCTTTTCCCTTAGGGAGCAGTGCATGTCTGTCGTAGCAAAGCAAGAATTAGTGCACACACTGGTAGCGTGGGCGGATCCTGCCGTTGCTTAGAAGTAGTTTCCCAACCTCCACCCTGCTTTCTTTCTTCTTGGCAAAGAGTGGAAGGACCATGAACTACGCGCCTCTCAGAACGGAGCCACTTCTCACCCCACTGGTCATGAGGGTTTCAAAGCAAGACAGTGTTTGACTTGGACCATTGTCTACCGGCAGGTCTCCCTGCTTCAGCCCTCACCCTGCACGCCAGTCTCACCTCAGCAAGCGCTATGATTCTATAATTACTTCAGAGAGGTTCTCACTATGAATTGTCTCCCTGACTGCTGGAACTCACTCTCTAGACCCAGTGAGCCTGGAACTCACAGAGATCAGCCTACCTCTTCCTCCCAAATTCTGAGATTAAAGGTGTTAGTCATAGGGTCCCGCGATTTTAAAGAGCGAGCTGGAAGGTCATTCTGGAGCTTCTGCCACTGCATCTGTTACTTAGTCCCTGCATTTCTCCTTGCTAACCACAATGGCCTTCCCGAAGTCTGTGAACAGCCCACGAAGGTCCCTGAACAGACCACAGGGCCTTGGCACTTGCTCCCCTGTCTAGAATACCCCATTCTCAGATTGCTCAGGTGTATCCCTCATCACTCTGGACCTTTGCGGACATCTCCTTCCCAGACTCTGTAAAACCGCCGTCTTTCCTGCCCCCTCTTCTTCCTTAGCTCTCATCACTTTCTGTACTGACTCATTGGTTTATTGCTTGTCTTCCTACACCACTAGTGTGTCAGTCGCACGAGGGCACTGCATCCCCAGCGCTCTGCTCAGCAGGAGCCTCCATTCTGTCTGCAGGTGGAATGAACAAGGCAAAGGTTTTGATCCTAGAGACTGGCTCATGGACCACGGCAGCCTGGCTACACTTCCGGCACTGGTTTGGTCTGCCCTTACTCAGGAATGCTAGTCAAGAGGCACCCACATTCCTACTTAGGCTTACTTGTCTCAGTCTGAAAGCTTCCACCAGGGCAGTAGCATGGTCAGGAAGAAGGGGGAAGGAGAGGCGTGGCCCTGTGTAGCTGTCGGGCACCTCTATGGATTCGTAGTCTGTCTCCACATCCTGGGCGAATCTCTCCTCAGTGAACATGCGGTTCAGGAAGTCCCCTAGTTCAGACAGAGGACAAAGGCAGGCCAGCT